>NC_056729.1:1883635282-1884372782 GCF_019279795.1 Protopterus annectens
GGGACACAAGTGGGATCCCAGGGGTATATTTTATGTTTCCCATCCAGTCGTCCAGGTTAGTCTTAAAGAGGGCTAGCAAGGTACTCTGTTTGACATGGAGAGGGAATCTATTCCACAGGTGCGGGAATCATTGCGACACGGATCTATCCCACCAACAAGTTCTATTAATGTCACAGACCAGATTGAGGCCTTGCATGTGGGTTGCGCAAGTGGAGTTTGACTTATGGGTATGCAGTAACTCTATCAAGGCTTAGTCTGAGACGGCCTTGTATGCTAGACACAGGTTACCTTTGAGCAGTCTGTATGAGACTGAGTAGAGAGACAGGGCTTTTAGCCTATCTGTTTAGGATAGATGTTTGAGACCCTGGATTTTCCTGGTCAGGAACCTCTGTGGTCTGTCCAACTGCTGCATGTGCTTGGCAAGGTACATGCCAAAGGGGGGCATTGTACTCGCTAAAGGGTCTGATAAAGGAGGAGTACAGGGATGTTATGACTTCCTTGTTCATGGATGCAATACCCTTACTTATGAGGTCAGTCAGTCCCTACGCATTTCCTTAGCTGTCAGACCACTAAGACACACTCCCATACCTGAATCACTAGTTTGTCATATGGGCATCCTGCTTTTATGTAAGTTGATGTAAACTTTTGATGGACATGTAAATATTTTTATTCTGCAATTTTGCCCCTGTCCTTCAAAAACCTGTATACCTTCAATCAATTTTTGTTACTAAACTAAGAACAATCATTTAAGAAATAATATAGCAAACATTTTGTTATATTTTTTTCTTGTCTCTTTCATATAATGTTGTGCTTTTCTTTCTCCTGTAAGAAATATCAAAAATAGCACAAGATGGATACTTTAAATGTATGTTAATATTTCTGACTTTTAGACAGGTGATACGGATACTTTAAATGTATGTTAATATTTCTGACTTTTAGACAGGTGATACGAATACTTTAAATGTATGTTAATATTTCTGACTTTTAGCCATATGTTACGGATACTTTAAATGTATGTTAACATTTCTGACTTTTAGCCATATGTTACGGATACTTTAAATTGTATGTTAACATTTCTGACTTTTAGCCATATGATACGGATACTTTAAATGTATGTTAATATTTCTGACTTTTAGCCATATGTTACAGATACTTTAAATGTATGCTAACATTTCTGACTTTTGCCATATGTTACAGATACTTTAAATGTATGTTAACATTTCTGACTTTTGCCATATGTTACGGAAATTTTAAATGTATGTTAACATTTCTGACTTTTAGCCATATGTTACGGATACTTTAAATGTATGTTAATATTTCTGACTTTTGCCATATGCTACGGATACTTTAAATGTATGTTAACGTTTCTGACATTTAGCCATATGTTACAGATACTTTAAATGTATGTCAACATTTCTGACTTTTAGCCATATGTTATGGATACTTTAAATGTATGTTAATATTTCTGACTTTTGCCATATGTTATGGATACTTTAAATGTATGTTAATATTTTTGACTTTTCGCCATATGTTACGGATACTTTAAATGTATGCTAACGTTTCTGACTTTTAGCCATATGTTAGGATACTTTAAATGTATGTTAACATTTCTAACTGTTGCCATATGGTACGGATACTTTAAGTGTATGTTAGCATTTCTGACTTTTAGCCATATGTTACGGATACCTTAAATGTATGTTAACATTTCTGACATTTAGCCATATGATACGGATACTTTAAATGTATATTAATATTTCTGACTTTTAGCCATATGTTACAAATACTTTAAATGTATGCTAACATTTCTGACTTTTGCCATATAAGGATATGTCAAATATATGTTAACATTTCTGACTTTTGCCATATGTTACGGAAACTTTAAATGTATGTTAACATTTCTGACTTTTAGCCATATGTTACGGATATTTTAAATGTATGTTAATATTTCAGACTTTTGCCATATGTTATGGATACTTTAAATGTATGTTAATATTTTTGACTTTTCGCCATATGTTACGGATACTTTAAATGTATGTTAACATTTCTGACTTTTGCCATATGTTACGGATACTTTAAATGTATGTTAATATTTCTGACTTTTAGCCATATGTTACGGATATTTTAAATGTATGTTAATATTTCTGACTTTTGCCATATGTTATGGATACTTTAAATGTATGTTAATATTTTTGACTTTTCGCCATATGTTACGGATACTTTAAATGTATGTTAACGTTTCTGACTTTTAGCCATATGTTAGGATACTTTAAATGTATGTTAACATTTCTAACTTTTGCCATATGTTACGGATACTTTAAGTGTATGTTAGCATTTCTGTCTTTTAGCCATATGTTACAGATACTTTAAATGTATGTTAATATTTCTGACTTTTGCCATATGTTACGGATACTTTAAATGTATGTTAATATTTCAAACTTATAGCCATATGATACGGATACTTTAAATGTATGCTAATATTTCTGACTTTTAGCCATATTTTACGGATACTTTAAATGTATGTTAATATTTCTGACTTTTAGCCATATGTTATGGATACTTTAAATGTATGTTAACATTTCTGACTTTTAGCCATATGTTACGGATACTTTAAATGTATGTTAATATTTCTGAGTTTTAGTCATATGTTACGGACACTTTAAATGTATGTTAATATTTCTGACTTTTAGTTATATATTATGGATACATTAAATGTATGTTAATATTTCTGACTTTTAGCCGTATGTTAGAGATATTTTACATGTATGTTAATATTTCTGACTTTTAGCCATATGTTACGGACACTTTAAATGTATGTTAATATTTCTGACTTTTAGTTATATATTATGGATACTTTAAATGTATGTTAATATTTCTGACATTTACCCATATGTTACAGATACTTTAAATGTATGTTTATATTGACTTTTAGCCATATGTAACAGATACTTTAAATGTATGTTAATATCGCTGACATTTAGCTGTATGTTAAGGATACTTTAAATGTATGTTATTTCTGAATTTTAGCCATATGTTACACATACTTTAAATGTATGCTAATATTTCTGACTTTTAGCCACTTGTTGTGGATACTTTAAATGTATGTTTATATTTCTGTCTTTTAGCCATATGTTACAGATACTTTAAATGTATGTTAATATTTCTAAGTTTTAGCCATGTGTTACAGATACTTTAAATGTATGTTAATATTTCTGACTTTTAGCCACATGTTATGGATAATTTAAATGGTTGATAATATTTCTGACTTTTAGCCAGATGTTACAGATACTTTAAATGTATGCTAATATTCTGGCTTTTTGCCACATGTTATGAATACTTTAAATGTATGTTAATATTTCTGACTATTAGCCATATGTTATAGATACATTAAATGTATGTTAATAGTTCTGACTTTTAACCATATCTTATGGATACTTTAAATGTATGTTAATATTTATGACTTTTAGCCATGTTACGGATACTTTAAATGTATGTTAATATTTCTGACATTTAGCCATATGTTATGGATACTTTAAATGTATGCTAATATTTCTGACTTTTAGCCACATTATGGATACTTTAAATGTATGTTAATATTTCTGACTTTTAGCCACATGTTACGGCTACTTTAAATGTATGTTAATATTTCTAACTTTTAGCCATATTTTACAGATACCTTAAATGTATGTTAATATTTCTGAGTTTTAGCCATATGTTATGAATACCTCATATGTTCATAGACTAGTACTAGGCTAACTGCCCTTTTGGGCCATTTGAAGCCTAGCCAGTTACCCCATGTGAGAATAAAGCCCTGCACCTTGTATTTTTAAGGTAAACACCTTATCCATTATAAGAAGTCAAACGCTGCCGCCCAAAAGTCTAAATTCCTGCGTAAACAAATAAATAAGATAAAAATCAAACACAGGCACAGAAACACTTGTTGGCAGAGCAATACAGTCCACATGCACGATTCCCAAAGAATTTCAACAAATATAAGGCAGTTTTCACTTCACCGTATATTTTTCATAACAAATACATTTCATTTAGTACGCATTTTTTATGAAATATATATTGTTTTTAACTTTGATATTATCTTTAGCAATGTTTCTATGCATTTAGATGACGTAAGTCAGTTTATTAATTTATAGGATGTGATGTCATGACTAAGAAAGTACTTATTGGATACTTTGAATTTGTAACATCTTTTGGCTTGAAGAAGCCCAGTCAGGTGAAAGCGCTTGCCAAGTTTGTGTTTGGACCAATAAATAGAAGTTTTTTGTATTTGGAGTTTGCATTTGTCTACGGTGAAGTGAAAACTGCCTTATATTTTTGTTGAAGTTCTTTGGGAATTATGCATGTGGGCTGTATTGCTCTGCCTGCAAGTGTTCCTGTGCCTGTGTTTGATTTTTACCTTATCCATTATGTCATCCTACCATCCCTAAAATCCCACTTTAAATGTATGTTAATATTTCTGACTTTTAGCCATATGTTATGGATACTTTTAATGTATGTTTACATTTCTGACTTTTAGCCATATGTTATTGATACTTTAAATATATGTTAATATTTCTGACATTTAGCCACATGTTACGGATACTTTAAATGTATGTTAATATTTGTGATTTTTAGTTGCATGTTACGGATACTTTAAATGTATGTTAATATTTCTGACTTTTAGCCACATGCTACGGACACTTTAAATATATGTTAATATTTCTGACTTTTAGCCACATGTTACGGATACTTTAAATGTATATTATTATTTCTGACTTTTAGCCACATGTTACAGATACTTTAAATGTATGTTGACATGTATGACTTTTAGCCACATGTTACGAATATTTTAAATATATGTTAATATTTCTGACTTTTAGCAACATGTTATGCATACTGTAAATACATGTTAATATTTCTGACATTTAGCCACATGTTACGGATACTTTAATTGTATGTTAATATTTCTGACGTTTGGCCACATGGTATGGATACTTTCAATGTATTTTAATATTTCTGACTTTTGGCTACATGCTGCGGATACTTTAAATGTATGCTAATATTTCTGACTTTGGCCACATGTTACGGATACTTTAAATGTATGTTAATATTACTGACTTTAAACCATGTTACGGATACTTTAAATGTATGTTAATATTTCTGACTTTTAGCCACATGTTGCGGATATTTTAAATGTATGTTAATATTTCTGACTTTTACTCAGAAGTTACGGATACTTTACATGTATGTTAATATTTCTGACTTTTAGTCATATGTTACAGATACTTAAACGTATGTTAATATTTCTGACTTTTAGCCATATGTTATGGATACTGTAAATGTATTCTAATATTTCTGACTTTTAGCCACATGTTATGGATACTTTAAATGTATGTTAATATTTCTGACTTTTAGCTATATGTTATGGATACTTTAAATGTATGTTACTATTTCTGACTTTTAGCCACATGTTACGGATACTTTAAGTGTATGTTAATATTTCTGACTTTTATCCATGTGTTATGGATACTTTAAATGTATGTTAATATTTCTGACATTTAGCCACAGGTTATGGATACTTTAAATGTATGTTAATATTTCTCACTTTTAGCCACATGTTATGAATACTTTAAATGTATGTTAATATTTCTGACTTTTAGCCATATGTTACAGATATTTTAAATGAATGTTAATATTTCTGATTTTAGCCACATGTTCTGAATACTTTAAATGTATGTTAATATTTATGACTTTTAGCCATATGTTACAGATATTTTAAATGAATGTTAATATTTCTGATTTTAGCCACATGTTATTGATACTTTAAATGTTTGTTAATATTTCTGACTTTTAGCCATATGTTATGGATATTTTAAATGTATGTTAGCATTTCTGACTTTTAGCCACATGTTATGGATACTTTAAATGTATGTTAATATTTCTGACTTTTAGCCATATGTTACGGATACTTTAAATGTATGTTAATATTTCTGACTTTTAGCTTTATATTACGGATACTTTAAATGTATGTTAACATTTCTGATCTTTAGCCACATGTTATGGGTACTTTAAATGTATGTTAATATTTCTGGCTTTTAGCCACATGTGGATACTTTAAATGTATGCTAATATTTCTGACTTTTAGCTACATGTTACGTATACTGTAACTGTACATTAATATTTCTGACTTTTAGCCTCATGTTATGGCTACTTTAAATGTATGCTTATATTTCTGACTTTTTGCCATATGTTACGGACACCTTAAATGTTTGTTAACATTTCTGACTTTTAGCCATATGTTCTGGATACTTTAAATGTATGTTAATATTTCTGACGTTTGGCCATATGTTATGGATACTTTAAATGTATGTTAATATTTCTGACTTTTAACCAAATGTTGTGGATATTTTAAATGTCTGTTAATATTTCTAACTTTTAGACAGGTGTTACAAATACTTTACATGTATGTTAATATTTCTGACTTTTAGCCATATGTTATGAATACTTTAAATGCATGTTAATATTTCTGACTTTTAGTCATATGTTACAGATACTTTAAACATATGTTAATATTTCTGACATTTAGCCATATGTTACGGATACTTTAAATGTATACTAATATTTCTGACTTTTATTATAGATTCATAGGTTCATAGCCTTTAAACGTATGTTAATATTTCTGACTTTTAGCCATATGTTACGGATACTTTAAATGTATGCTAATATTTCTGACTTTTATTATAGGTTCATAGGTTTTAGCCACATGTTATAGGTACTTTAAATGTATGTTAATATTTCTGACTTTTACCCATATGTTACGGATACTTTAAATGTATTTTAATATTTCTGACTTTTAGCCATGTGTTATGGATACTTTAAATGCATGTTAATATTTCTAACGTTTAGCCACATGTTATGGGTACTTTAAATGTATGTTAATATTTCTGACTTTTAACCACATGTTACAGATACTTTAAATGTATGTTAATATTTCTGACTTTTAGTCACATGTTACGGATATTTTAAATGTATGTTAATATTTCTGACTTCTAGCCACATGTTACGAATACTTTAAATGCATGTTAATATTTCTGACTTTTAGCCACATGTTATGGATACTTTAAATGTATGTTAATATTTCTGACTTTTAGCCACTTGTTACAGATACTTTAAATGTATGTTAATATTTCTGACTTTTGCCATATGTTACGGATACTTTAAATGTATGTTAATATTTCGAACTTATAGCCATATGATACGGATACTTTAAATGTATGCTAATATTTCTGACTTTTAGCCATATTTTACGGATACTTTAAATGTATGTTAATATTTCTGACTTTTAGCCATATGTTATGGATACTTTAAATGTATGTTAACATTTCTGACTTTTAGCCATATGTTACGGATACTTTAAATGTATGTTAATATTTTTGACTTTTAGGCACATGTTATGGATACTTTAAATGTATGTTAATATTTCTGACTTCTAGCCACATGTTACGAATACTTTAAATGCATGTTAATATTTCTGACTTTTAGCCACGTGTTATGGATACTTTAAATGTATGTTAATATTTCTGACTTTTAGCCACTTGTTACAGGTACTTTAAATGTATGTTAATATTTCTGACTTTTAGCCACGTGTTATGAATGCTTTAAATGTATGTTAATATTTCTGACTTTTTTCTACATGTTACGGATACTTTAAATGTATGTTAATATTTTTGACTTTTAGGCACATGTTATGGATACTTTAAATGTATGTCAATATTTCTGACTTTTAGGCACAAGTTATGGCTACTTTAAATTTATGTTAATATGTCTGACTTTTAGCCACATGTTATGGATATTTTAAATGTATGTTAATATTTCTGAGTTTTGGCCACGTTATGGATACTTTAAATGTATGTTAATATTTATGACTTTTAGCCATATGTTATGGATACTTTAAATGTATGTTAATATTTATGACTTTTTGCCATATGTTTTTACCTTGTTTGTCTCACTTGGAAGTGTCACGTTGCTCAGAGGTGATTGTAACAAAATCAGTTTCCTTTCCTGTTCTTTCTGTGAAGCACTCCATCCTGTTTGTGAGATATATTGCCTGATAGAGAAGCCTCTGACTATGCTGTTCTTCAGGAGCTGGTAGCTATTTGATTTGTAGGCCAAAATGAAATAAAAAATTAACTTTATGGTCAGTTAATCTGTATTGGCCTCTGACAACTGTCTGTTGTTTGCTGTTTGTCTTTCTCCTGTACCAACAACAAAGTCCTGAATTATAGATGAGAAATACTATTCAGTGATATCAGGGAGGTGAAAGAGTATTGCCATATTTGTAATTAGACTCTTTACACATCCAAAGATTTTTAATACAGTAAATCTGAGTGTGAGTTGAGGATTTATAGGCTTGGGGTTGGCTTAATGTTGCCATAATGGTTAAGATGTTTACCTTACAGACATAAGGTACAGGGTTTGAATCTCACCTCTTAAGAGAAATTGTGTAAGCTTAAAATGGCCTGTAAGTGAAGCTAGCCTTGTACTTACCATTTATCCTTTAAAATTAAAGCAGAGACAAGAGGCTCCGTGGTGCAGAGAAATAAATTCCTAACTGCAAAGGAGATGTCCCAGGCACTGGGCAAGCCACCATGGGAAGTAAGGTGTCAGAAGCCATTTCTGGCTTACCCTTCTGAGAGGGAAGGAGAGGTGGTGAATATGCTGCAGTGCTGACACCTTCTGGACAGAAAGGTGTATGGCATATATCTTATGGGCTGCAAATATGTGCTTGGTTCTGCCAAAGGTAATACATCCATCTAGTATTCATCATCCTGTGTGGAAGCAAGCACACTTCAGGAAAGGGTAGCAGGTCACCATCTCAATGGGTGTACATGTCACTCACAAGGAAGAGGAGCTAGAGATGAAAATTACAAATTTCCCAAAGGCAGCCGGGTTAATAGCTTTACCACGGTCACCTTGTGTCCTATAGGGGTTACTGAGTATGGTCAATTCCAACACTTGCCAGACGATCAGCAGGCACAGGGAAGAGATGGAACAACATGAAAAAATGTAAACAAGGACAGTGTTTACTTCCTGGATGCATCGGATATTTGGGCAAGAACCAGATCAATACCTGTTATATTTGTTCATTATCTCTAAACATCAGAAAACTATATAGTATCTGTTAATTCTCAGTGTTATTATGCAGACGTATGCTTTGAAAATTTCTGTTTTATGCCACTTAGATGTATCTGATGATGTGTCTTAAACAGCAGGTATAGTACATCTCCCTAATAGGCACCATGGTGATTTTCTTATTATATATCTGTAGAGGTAAGTAACCCATTAAGTTTACACAAAACTGACCATTTAGCCATTGCAGTGATTTCACCATATCTCACGTTTTTCACATTTTTCTTGTCACTTTTTGTTTCATTTTGTTTTTCAGAAATACCAGTTTAAGCATAATGTTTTGATATTGTCAGCAATCCAGTAGATATTCATGTTGTACGTCTCTTCAAGATACATTTCTCATCTAGGGACGAAAGTGAATTTGTGTCTCATGACAAAATAGGCATGCTCTCAAAATCATGGTGAAATACAGTTCATGTTCCTTTAGCAGGACCGAACTCTTAACTTATAATATTGTTTTAACAAAACATGTCTCTAATTCTGAATTTGGGAGGGAGAGCTTGATCCACTTCTTATTTTGTCAGTCTTATTTTTATTTGTTTAGATAAAAACATAAAAACTCTGAATAGTGTGTTCATATGTTATCCTTACAGTAAGGAGAACTGATCTTGTAATTATCAGTGTCATCTCTACATTTCCACAGTGTTATTGCATAATTTGCATTTTAAATTAATTTCCTCAGCTCTGTCTTGCCCTTCCTAATTTGTCCCTTAGGCCATTCTTATGTACCATGCATACCCTGCTTATGTTAGTAGCATGGTGGCGAATGCTCTTACACACTGATTCAGGATCTGGGGATCAAGCCTGACTTCTGGTCACATCTGTATTGTAATCTGCAGGCTCTTTATGCCTGGAAAAAGCCTTCTTCCAACACTCTGAGAGCATCTCAGCTCCCAAACATACGAGTATTTTCACTAATCTCCATTCTCCATAAATAAATAAATTAAAACTTAGTAAGATGCACTTCAGGAAAAAGGCGCATTACCATTGAAAGGTTAATATGGCTAAACATGGGATACATTTAGGGCCGGATTCACGAAGGCTTGCACGGAGTCTAAGAGTAGTGTAAGACTCCATGCAGCCAACATGTCTGCCGAGCGATCCAGGAACAGCTGGCAGGGGCGTGCAAGAGAGCTCCTAAAACGACTCTTGCACAGACAGGGTTAGTCTATGCAAATTACCTCATTTGCTGCTAAAAGCTATGCAAATGAGGTAAAATTGTGATCCAGGAAACACTAACCTGTCCGAGTAAGAGTAGTGTTATGTGCAGAAATGTACTCGGTTGGCAACTGAGTACCGTCCTGCAAATAGCAAAATGGAGCCATGACAGCTCCAAATAAAGGATGCATCCAGTTGATGAAGCATGCCAATGGCCATTGGCATTTTTATGTGCTGCAAAATAATAAAAATACTTTTTTTTCCCTCGATCTCCGATGTTTAAGAGTAGCGCAAAAAAATCAGAAAATCAAGAATTTAAAAGCCACAAATATGATTTAATTCAAAATATTCATCTGCCATGCAAGTGAATGGCAGGCTGAAGACAACATGGGCACTGAGTAGTGGTTGCTAAGGGGGAAGCTCAGTCTGAGAGATGTAACCAAGCATTAGTAGGCAATCCTATGGAAATGAGGATAAGGATAGTGAATCCCAATATTTCCTGCTATGTGAACCATGCCCCTAGAGTGTAAGAGTAGGATAAGGGGAGGAACAGAGTAGAAGATGGGTGACATCATGAGGGGGTATGTATCAAAAAGACTGTAAGCTTATTGGAGCACAGTGGCATATGTTTGCTGTGAGTTACTCAGGACTAGGAGAGGTGTGTCTACAGTTGTCTAAACTGAAACCCAGAAACCGAAGGTGTACGCCGTGGCTATCACTAAACTTTCTTGCAAAGCTGCTTACACTGTGTGCGTGCGTGTGCACGTGTTTGTGCTTGTTTGCGCGGCGCTGTCCCCTGTGGAAACAGAAAGGGAAAAGGAAGGAAAA
Organism: Protopterus annectens; assembly: GCF_019279795.1. Lineage (NCBI taxonomy): Eukaryota > Metazoa > Chordata > Ceratodontiformes > Protopteridae > Protopterus > Protopterus annectens. The sequence continues at coordinate 1,883,646,449 of NC_056729.1, forward strand.
TAAGTAGTAGGAAGTTAACCAAGTAGAACTAGCAGAGCTGCCAGGTGAAATCAATCAGAATCAGCCAATTACACAGGCAGTACAGTAGCCTAGCCCAGTCCAGCACTTAAAACTCTGCAAACAACATTCCCCCATGTTTTTCTCAGAAACACTGCAACACTGCAGTCAACAAAGTGAAGTGAAAACTTAAAAAGCTTAAACTGAGAAATAAAAATGTTAGGGGCTGCCATTGCTGTTATAAGGCGACATGTGCAAAATGCTGAGGGTGGTGCCATTGTGAATGCTGCTAAGCAACCCACAGTGAAGAGACGGAGAAGAGTGTACAGACCCAGGGTAACCTACCAGGGGCTACATGAGCTGGAGATAGTGGAGCGCTATAGAGTGGACAGAGAGCTCCTGCAGCAAATTGTTGAGCTGTGCAGGCCACACCTCACACACAGAGCCAACAGAGGGGAACCCAACCCAGTGGAAATCAAGGTATGTGTTGGCCTAAGAATACTAGCAACAGGTACCTTCCAGAGACCAACTGGTGATATGATGGGGATTTCACAGGCATCAGCATCCAGGGCACTGCACCAGTTCCTGAATGCCATGTCAGCACATGTCGGTGATAATGTATATTTCCCCAATTCCCGTGAGGTATTGGCCAGCAATATGCGTCTCTTCCAGCAAATAGCAGAATACCCTGAGGTAGTGGGTGCAATTGACTGCATGCACATACACATCAAAGCACCAGCCGGTGAGCGGGGTAGGGCCTACATCAACCGCAAGGGCTTCCACTCCATCAAATGCCAGGTCATGTGCGATGCCCAGGGCATAATACTGAATGTGTGTGCTGGCTGCCTTGGAAGCTACCACGATTCCCATATCTGGCATCTGACACTGCTGTACCAGACATTTGCCAATGGGGACATCCCTGACGGTCACCTAGTGGGGGATGCTGGATACACACTGGAGCCGTGGCTGATGGCACCCATCAGAAATGCACACACACCTGAACAAGAACTCCATAATGAGCCACATGCACAAACACAAAATGTAATCAAGTGTGTGTTTGGGATGCTCAAGTTATGGTTCCGGTGCCTGGACACATCTGGTGGAGCCTTGCAGTACTCACCAACTACATGTACCCAAATTGTCATGGTATGTGCCATGCTACACAATATGATCCTGTGAAAACAGCTGCAGCAGGAGCAGTATGGGGCCAGGCCAATCACAGGCAGAGCATGACTCGGAGGAGGAACAACCTGAGCCTGCCCCAGCAGGCAGAAGGAGGCATGCCCAGTATGCCTTGGCCTTGGCAAAGAGGCAATGCATAGCACATACACTGGCTCTGTAGGAACCCTGGAAATGATACCTCTCACTGACTCGCACATAAAATAAAAGGGATGCCTAACTTGACACTACCTGTTTCCAAACATGTATAGGGAGTGTAGTATGTGCATCCGACATAGGCAGCCCTGCAGCACCACCTGAGGCATGATTGCCATGTTTTAAGCAATATAAAGCAGTGCTAAGCAGCTGTTACCAATATTTAGTATATGTAAACAAAATTGCTTGTGCAATTTTGGCCAAGGTCGGCTAAAGTTGAGCAAAGTCAGTTAAACATGCTCATAAAGGCTTTACTGTTCCTTACGCAGTCTGGTCTGGCCAGCATGAAAATAACAAGCAGTGACAGGGCTTGAACCCCAGACACTGTACACTATAGTCATAGTACTGAACCACTAAGCCATGATAGCATTACAGTGGCACAGACACAGCAGGACAATTGTACACTAGTGCAAACACAAAGCAATGCTGTATCATGCCCCTAATGAGGCAAATGGGTAACCTCACCCACACGCCTATGCAGACAGAGAACATCAGGCCAGGCGTTGTGATGTGGGATGTGTAGGCTATGAAGTTGCAAGCTAATATATGTGACAATGGACGCTAAGATCTGTAGTACAGTAGTATGCCCCAAGCCAGTACAATAGGCAACAGTACAGACTGTAATGGTGTCCTGTACATAGCAGTGTAGGCACAGCAAATGTGTATAAGTGTCAGGTGAAACCCACATCCTATGTACACCCACAGTAACAATCCAGTGTGCCCACGGGTAGAAATGTACAAAGAATAGCTGCCCCCCCCCCCATATGTAGAAATGTTGATGAGTCTATGCAAAGTGTCTCATGGAAGCCCTGCAGGCACAGCATGATCCCTGTTGAGCTATGACACAAAGGTGAGACCTGCTGTAAAAATGCACCTTGATTTACCATACACATATAGTATAAAAGTGTATACTGTGCGTGCTCACACATTCCAACAACTGTAGTGGATTTCATTCAGCATCACACTGAAAGGTCATACTGGGCATGCTCACACACTTAAAGAAACAAAGCAAATGTCAGGCAGGAACATACTGAAAGGTCATATCGGGCATGCTCACTCACTTAGGCTAAATACGGATGTGATATAAGGGATCCATGGACAAATGTGTATAGTCATCTCTACTTCCAGAAACACATTCACAAAGTGGTCTGAAAATCCTGCTATGTGTACACACAAACTGCCAAGGTTTGTGCATGTAGGTCATAGGAGGTTGCCACTACTCAGCAGTCATCAGACCTGTCAGAGAGTACCACAACACACCTGCGATGAATCTGACTAGGCACGTTCAGCAGTTAGAAAGACCAATGAAGTACCTTAACAAGAGGATTACTGGCCTCAAATAGTTGCCCCCATGCAACAAGAATGAATGTAACACAAGATGTACTCTGTTGCATACTGTCTACACAGGAGATCTTTGCCCAACAGACAGGTCCAAGTCATGGTTACACTCAGATCTGTTCTGAGTCACAGCTAAATGGCACTAAATGTACAGAGCCTACTGATATTGGCAACATCCTGGCAGACAGGAACAGTGTTAACTTTACCCCCCTCTCACCCATGAAAGAGCACATGTCTATAATGGAAGACTGCAAAGTTGCTGTTATCACGGCTGCACAGGTAAACAACACTCTCCAAAGCCAGTATCACAGCAGCCATGGGACTAGATAACTTCCCAGGCTGTGTAGTATCTACTTCCCTGAAGTAAACATTAACATGGAAGGTCTGTGGCTACTGAAGTTTCCAGAGGACTGCAAACTAGGAGCCATCATTGTAAACACTAAAGTTGTGGACATCATACAAAAGGGCCTCACTAAGACAGATGGCTGTTGTCCAAGCCATGTGCTGTAGCTCAATAAAAACTCCAAACCAACGCAAAAACCAGGAATACCAAAGATTGCAGCAACTCATACACTTGGACCAGCAATAGAAGAAGAGAAATAATCCACGTCAAGAAGTTAAAGTCCACTTTATTACGAATCGACAACCAGTACAAAGACAAGCAGTAGTTGTTGACCTAGGTTTTGTCTTATCCCATAAGACGTCTTCAGAACTACTCCATAACACTGAACTCATGTTTAAATATATCCATTAATTGCCAATTACATCCTTAATAACTATAAAACTTTAAAGCGAAGACTACACTTTAAAAGCTTATTCGTTAGTCATAACGCCTCAAAACAACCTACTAATGTCCATAAAAAAGGTCCAACAAATAACTTACTTAAAATTGTAAAAACACTCGTTATTAAGCTAACTAATAACGAAATATATATCATATAATGAATAAAATAGAAAATTCCAATGTTTATACACAAATATAGTCTGAAAAATGAACTTTCAAAATGTAACATGTGAAATATAAAATGCAAAATGTTGTAATATATAAACCAATGTATATAAAATATCCTCTGATATGAAGAGATTGTGCACACTGATCACCCAGCCAGTGTAAAACTTAACCATTAATATATCTAAGCTTTAATAAAGGGGCAATACTAATGCTATCATTTAGACCAGGATACCTAGTGGCATCTAGTCTCAGTTGCCATTTCAATTCACAAAGGTCCAAATGAACATCTAAAATTTGTCCTTGTAAATAGTTTGTAATTTGTTGTATAATAGCAAATTTAAAACTATGTCTGGGAAATTAATTAATATGCCTGAATAGGGCATTAGTGTTCTTTTGGTGTCTAATGTCTAAAATATGTTCACCTATTCTATCCCTAAACATTCTACATGTTTTCCCTATGTAGAACGCTAAACAGTCACTACATTTGGCCATATAAACTACATTTTTAGTGTAACAGTTAAAATGCCTCTTAATAAAAATTAATTCGTTCCTCACCATAATTTTGTTCTTAGTAGTTAAAATGTAGGAACAAAGACTACATCTACCACATTTGAAGTTACCCACTGGTCTGTGGGACCAACAACCATTATTCACGTATGTACCACTCTCCAATACATTTTTAAAAGACCTTGCTTTTCTAAATACATTACTAGGTAATTTGTTCAATTTTTTACTTACATTTCTATCCAGTTGTAACAATTCCCAATTATTTTGTAAGACTTTAATAATATAATCTGTGTCACAAGTGTATGTAGTGATAAAATACAAACTGCCTTTTGTCACATCCCTGTCCTTAGTATCAAAATTTAACTTGTCCGTATGCAAGGTGGCTTTTGTTATATCAACTTCCAACTTTAATAAAGGCTGATAAAAACCTTTTGTTCTTTTTGATAAAATTTCTTCTTTAATATTACTAACCAAATTGATAGGGTAACCCCTTTTAATAAACATACCAGTTATATTTTCCAATTCATTCCTAAACTCACCAAGTTCATTAACCATCCTGGCTGCCCTAACCATCTGTCCCATCACAATAGCTTTTTTCTGATGGTTAGGGTGCCAGCTACAATAATTTAAATATGCATTAGAAAAAGTGGCTTTTCTATAAATACCTGAAGTTAATGTGCCTTGAACTTGATCATACTGCAAAAAACATGTCCAAATAATTAATTTTATGATCGCTATAATTAAAAGTAAATTTTAAAAATTCTTCAGTATTGTTGATATATTTAATAAATTCCAGTATACTCTCAGAATTGCCTTCCCACACAATAAAAATATCATCCAAAAAACAGGTATAATATTGAATATGTGTAGCAAATTCACTATCAAAAACATAATTTTGTTCCCAGTATGACATAACATAATTTGCATAGCTGGGGGCACAAGCCGCCTCCATAGCCACACCAGTCACCTGTTTGTAATAATTTCCTTCAAAAAATAAATAATTGTTATTTAAAACAATTTCCATAAGGGAAGTAAATGCATTGACCTGATCTTGCTGATATATACCCGTTTTGAATAATTGACATTCTAACCATTCTAAACCTTTACTGTTAGGAATAACTGTAGCGCAATGCCAAAAGGTGCATTATCATCACCTTTGTTAAAATCTCTGTAACCAAGAACTATAACATAGGTGGTAGTATACCTCATACTGTAAGTGTGACAAGAGACCCTGGGTCATGGTGGACAGTGGATACAACTGTAATAAGCACATTCCCACAGTAGTCAGGAAACTCTCTTATGCGGCACACCTCATCACAAAATGTGTCTCTTGCAGAATAAAAGAGGACAGTGTTCCCCCCTACTCACCACTCACTAGAACTATAAAAAGAGTACAACGCCACTGTTGCTAAGTACCTCACAAGACAACTACAACAACTGGAAGGCCAGCAGCCTACAAATATATCTGTGGAAAGAAAGATTCCCAGTAATGTGTATAGTGCGTTGTGTTAATATGTACTTCTCAAGTATCTCACAAAGTGCGTTAGTGGCCTGAAATACATGCCATACGCAGACCATCACAAAATGCCCCATCCGTACTCCCTTGCATATCACCTACTCAGAGGTGTTCACTACCTAACATACAAAGCTATGTCAAACAGAGAGCTGCTGGATATGATCCATGTAAAACACTCACAATCACTCTGACCTTTGGACCCAAAACCACAAATGAAATACAAAAGGAAGGGATGTAGCCATTTACCTTATGGAAATCCACACCTTCAGGTTACTGGCACAGCATGAGGCCTTAGAGACCATGCAAGTGCAACTAACATTGGGCAAAGCTGCCCATCAGATTGTAGCCTGCTACAGATCATGTACCTTGTCTCCGGAACCTCACACAGTATTCCGGAGAACAATGGCAAATATAAAGGTCCTGTCAAACACCATTATATGAGGAGATTACAATTACCCATACATTGAGTGTGTGAATTACTTGTATACAACATCCTTTTCCCAATGTGTCCTATAGTTAAGGAACTCCAACACCCTGGAACAGCTGGCAGCATGCCCACTACAGGTGACAGCATACTGGACATGATCATCACCAACATGGGGTACCAGTGTTCCACAACAGAGATAAACCCCTCGCTGGTAATATCAGATCATAAAGTAATCACACTGGACATCCACATCCCACCCCCACACCCAGTCAATGAAACCACTGTGAAGACATCTGCAAAAGCAAACTGCACACTTCTCAAGACAAAAGTTGAAAGTTCCGAAGACCCCTTGCTATAGGATAATGGTATGCAATCTGCAGAAACATTTACAAGTGCATCCTATGAGCATCTACAGGGATGCATGGAATGAGACATCACAAATAAAACCAAGATGTACTCCTCCAAAAATAGGACAATAAGCAGGTGTTTGTTGTCTATAAATAAGCTAGACAACAGAAGGAGGAAACGAACACATGATAGAGCCAACCTCATTAAAGGAAAGGCATCACTGATCATTATTAGGAAGAAACAATGATCGCTCATAAAATAATCCAAGGACTGTTTCTAAAGACAAATAGCCAAGGAATGTAAGAATAACAACCACAAAGCCTTTGGTAGCTATACCAGACATGTAGGTGTCATCTTCTAAATATGCTGTCAGCTACTGAAAAAAGGAATGAAATACACCAAACCAACTTTCATTGCTCACATCCAGGGGTACAAGTTCAGTGTAAACTCCCCCCATCACCCCCAAAAGGGCCTGTGTCCATCACAGAAGGATGCAGAGACCCAGACGTCATGGACATGCAGGTAAAGACAGCCTTCACCAAAACTAAGAACATAGCATCAATGTGACTGTATGTTGTCCCAGGCTGCGTCTTACACTAGGCCTATAAGGAACTACACACTCACCTACATTCACTGTCCAAACTCAACCATACCACAGGCTATGTACCCAAAGAATGGCATACACTAACAGTTATCCAACCCCACAAAGGGTGTGCCAAAACAGAACCTGGAAATCATCGCCCAATATGTCTACTCAGCCGGGTCCACAGAGCTATTGAGACAATTGTCATGGAACCCATACACTGAGACATTGGAGATCTCCAGACACTGGACTCTACACAACCTTGCCTTGTTAAAGACAGAGACTGGCTCCCAAACCTAGTTGAGTTATTTAAAACAGTCACCATGGACATAGATGGAGGTGAAAGTAGTCCACAGAGCACACCTGGACCTCACTAAGGGCTTACTACACCATTCCCCACTCTGTCATCATGGACAAGTGTACCAGCTTGAACATTAACAGCTATGTCACAGGATGGGTGGCCAAGTGGCTCACAGATCAAACACACATGTTCATAGTTGCGGGTACCATGTTCAACTCAAAGCCAGTCACAAATGGCATCACACAGGTCTTGGTCCTGGGACCCCACCTGTTCAGTAGATACTGCTCAGAGGTACAGGGAAGCATGGCAGGTGTATGACTGAACAGGTTTGCATATGAATGGTAACTATGGTCCATAATCGACTGTACAGCTGACACAGACATCCTCCAGAAGTGTCTTACAGCGACAGATACCTGGTGTCAAAACAATGCCCTCAAGCTGAATGGCAAAGAATGCATAGTCATCCCCTTTGGGTAAAACAGAGTGCACACAAATTACCACATAGGTGGTAATCCAGCATGTACGGAGAAAGTCATTATGGCCCTGGAGACACAGGCAGATAGTAAACTCACCTTTGATGATCACATGCCCAAAGTGTTTAGACATTCCTTCAATGTAGCTCACCTAATGTAACCTACTTCGTATAGTCTGATGATGTCACCAGCCTACAAATATATCTGTGGAAAGAAAGATTCCCAGTAATGTGTATAGTGCGTTGTGTTATTATGTACTTCTCAAGTATCATGAAGTAGTTAGGTAGGGGTTTGAATCCTGCACTGGACAACTATGTGTTTGTGTGTGTTCTCCTTGGGAAGGAGCAACCTTTTAGGAGAGTAGTGAAACACCTCAAAAGTGGTAAACTAACCTTTGTCAAGTCTGATGATGTCACCATCCTACAAATACACCTGTGGGAAAAAGAACTCCCAATAATGTGTATAGTGCGTCGTGTTAATGCATACTCCTCTAGTATCATGAAGTAATAAGGTAGGGGTTTGAATCCTGCATTGGACAACTGTGTGTTTGTGTGTCGTCTCCTTGGGAAGGAGCAACGTTCTAGGAGAGTAGTGAAACACCTCAAAAGTGGTAAACTAACCTTTGTCAAGTCTGATGATGTCACCATCCTACAAATACACCTGTGGAAAAACACACTCCCAGTAATGTGCATAGCATGTCATGTTAATGCATACTCCTCTAGTATCATGAAGTAGTTAGGTAGGGGTTTGAATCCTACACTTGGTGAGTGTGTGTGACACTATTGGCCAATGTGTTGTTGGTTTTGCTTTTACTACTGTATGACATATCAGTATGCATTGCACATGTGAGCTAGCTGTGTGGCAAATACATATACGTACATGTTACCTCAATGATTGCATGTGTGGGAACCCTGCTTTCTCCAAGAACACAGCTGTCATCCTTGCCAGGCTGTTCTGCTGCTTCCCAGACCTTAGGTCACATCTGTATGCTTGTGACAAGCCCAGCCACTGCAGTGATCCCTGGCCTAGGTCATCTGTGTCACACAAAGTAATTACGGTTCCTATTGGAATGTGTTTGTGAGGGTCTATGGCCGAGGTATATGTCAGACCTGTTCAAATGCAGCAAAGTCTGTCAATGATGACTATTCATAACAGGTGTTGAACAACCTTTGTGGATATGCATGCAGACCCCTTATTGCTTATGTGATCCACCGAGGGATCTGAACATACCTTTGGAAATGTGATTAACAAAGGACAGATGATGTAACAGTTGGTTGCATGTACACATCGGTACATGTTCATCATGTTGTTAGCTACTACTTATGTGATACTGTGGGGATAATATGTTCCATAAAGGTGGATGACTATGCTTAGTTTGGCTTATAGCTTTTCAGCATGGGTTTGACAACAGGCATCTGTCTGTATGATACCCTTGTGCAGGATGTGTGTGTCATCTGGAGAATGCATTATAGGCCACAGTATGCATTACCAGATGTGGACGGACATATCTCTACTGTGATTGCTTGTACCTAAGAGAGCTATATGCCAAACAGGAGTGGTGTCAGTAATGGGTGCAGGAGAATACCAGTGGTTACTGGCATAGTATAGTACCTGAAGGATCCAAGTGTTGCTGTGTGTCCTACATCTGTGTGTCAGTTGTCAAGACATCATCTAACGATTGGTTATGGTTAGGCTGTGGAAGTGATGTATACTACCAGAATGCAAAACATGACAGATAGTAACAGTATCACCCACAGCACAGTGTCAAACCATGTCATACACACATGTGTAGTCAGGTTCCGAAATGTGTGTAGTACAATGCATACTGGCCACCAATAGAAACTATGGAGTGTCACTGTGTAATACAGAGCATGTCACCCTGGCCATGTGTCCATTATGCGCGTACATGCAGACATTGCACCTCCACCATGTTCACAACTGTACACCTGCAAATCTATGCTACACACATCCCACACATACTGTCCACTCTCTAACACATACTGCCAATACTGCACACATCAGCCAAGTGGCACGTGGCCAGACAATACACAATTGGAACCAACACTGGTGTAAACAACACTACAATGACAATCATAGCATTAATGCATCATGCCTGCTCAGCTACACCTTCAAGCATATCATTACACTGTACTGCTGACAACATGCTAGCATTGCTTTACTGCTATAAAGACACCCTCTGCATCAGCACCATGGTAGCTTGTTCCTGCATTGATGTTACAGATGACAGGAGGCGCCACAGGTTTCATCATATGCACAGGGTGTGTTGTTGGTTTTCCAGAGGCCTACAGTGAGCCATCCAATCGACATGTATGTGTGTGTGTGTGTGTGTGTGTGTGTATATGTGTGTGTGTGTGTGGGGGGGAGAATACTGGAATGGACCAATGTTGATGTAATGTGTGTGTGTATGTGTTAGCCCTAGGTGTCTGGAGTATGTGTGTGTGTCTGCATGCACACAGTTCCACCATGTGGCTGCCATATATGGGTATTAGTGGGACAGCCACAAACTGTACCTGTGAGGCTTCACAGATCACCATCTCTGGCCACGGATATGGTACCTGTGCCTGGCAGAGGTGCTACTGACACTATCAGGTACTAAGCCAGACTGGGTACTATCCCCAGAGGTGGATGGATGTACACTGGACACAGGACCCTGCTGGGACTGTCCAGAGCCATGTGCACATGGTCTTCTAGGATGTTCTATGGACAGCCCACCCCCAACATTGCTGGGGCTGGTACTGGTACTACGGGAACAGCTGTGGCTTGAAGGACGTCCGTGGCGACTGCCAGCTGCTAATGTTGCTGGCATACGTCCACGTTGACAACTCAACCATCCCGCACTGTCCTGACACATGGACATGACATTGCAGAGGATATCTAATGTCTCTCCCCAACATCTATCAGTGACCTCTGTGTAATGATGGATGGCACCTGCTAGGTCACGGATACTGTCAATGACAGTGGTATTATGTGCCCTCTGTGCCCTTAGTCTCTGTCTGGTGTACCGTTCCATACGTGCCTGTGCCTCCATGACAGCCTGGAACATGCATGACGTTGTCAGACCTGTGGCATGTCTGCCAGTGGCATGATGAGCAACAGTGCTCCTACGAGAACCCCTGGACATCTGCCTATGTGGTACCTTTCCAGACATCTGGATATGGCTGCTTTGTTGGGATGCATGTGCCATGGATACCACACTGTCCTGGCCAATGCCAACTGTACACTGTCCCTCAGCTATGGGAATTGGTGATGGATGTATTGGCAGTATGACTGTATGCATGGATGGGGTGGACAGCTGTGTACAGTTGATTGGTGGCCCAATGACAGACCCTGGCAAACATGCCTGTGCCTCAACACACCTATCATCAGTATGACTGTTTTGCTCAGTGACATCAGTTTCCCTGCTGCAGTGAACCAGCCCAAGGTCAGCACCTGTGAGAGGGAGACAGGAAACACACTTTACGACCTGTACATGATGTCAGCACACATGCACACATGAACACATGCACACATGAACACATGCACACATGAACACTTGCACACTTGCACACATGCACACATGAACACATGCACACATGCACACATGAACACATGCACACATGAACACTTGCACACATGCACACATGAACACATGCACACATGAACACTTGCACACATGCACACATGAACACTTGCACAAATGCACACTTGCACACATGCACACATGTACACAAATGCACTCATCACTAAGACACACACATACACACACACACACACACACACACGCACACACCACCAGCAATCCAGAACATACTCAATAATGGGTGAGGGTGGGGTACAGTATCACAAGACAAGCAGTTATATCACACGTGTCAGCATGCAGGACGAGTGTTTCACAACAGCATGCAGTGCGGGTGTTGACAGCCCTTGCCATTAACACTATACATGTCTTTGATGCATGTGTGTTGTTCAGTGATTGGCCTCACCATGGAATGCACTGTGTACATGGACATGACAGTGCTGTGTAAGTATTATAAGCTCTGCAATGTTCTGTGCACCATCTCTCACAGGTATACATACCATGGCTGGATATGTATCTGTGTGTCACATAGATATCCATTACTGATTAGAGCATCTGTGTCTTCAGCAGATAATTGTGGACACAGGATTAGCACATGCATGCTATGTATACACACAGGATGAGTGGTGCATGTTAACCTGATGGAATACCATTGCTCAACATGTCCATTGTATCATGGTTATGGTGAGTGTAGGACATATTGTGGACATGCCAGTGCCAGACATGACATGGCATGCTACAACACAACTGCAACATTAAACATCACACAGACACAGTGTGTGTCATGTGACCTATACACTCAATAGCATTACATGACATATATGTGTCACTTTGTACAAATGGTGATTGTTATGCATATTGTGTATAAGTGCCTATGTTTGCACACACACAAAAGTGAGGTGCATAGCAGGTAATGCTATGTGTAGTACTGTGATCACTGTAACTGGATGGGGTGTACTACCATGCACCATCATCATGCAGCATCATGTGGTCACACAAGGCTACTAATGTGTGCCACACCAGCACATACCATGCTGTACTGGAAATGCAGTACCATGGCTACATTCACCATTTCACAACCAGTTGCTACATGGGTTTGTAAGGTGCACAATAGGGGGCATTGCCTACCATGAATGTGTAATGTGTTGAAGTGTGTCGCACAGACACATGTGAGGCATCTACCCCTCAGGTATATTATGTGTGCTGTGTGGATGAAGTGTGGGATACTGTGGTGTGACCTTACAGCTGGTGTCTGAATACGCCATGTGTAGCATGTTAACATGTACTGCGTATGACAGTCTTGTGTATGTTGTGTGCATGTGTATCAACTCTGCCTATCCAATGTCCACATCAGTGTTGCCACAATTGTGTGGAATGCTCAGTGTATTATATGTGTTATAGGCAGCTATCCACGTTACTGGGATGTGCATAGTCTCACAGCAAACATGCACAGCATGCATTATGCGTATGTGTGTTACGTGTACATGGCCTACACCTCACCTATGACATGCACATTTAATTAGCAGTATTAAAGGTAGAACACACTCACCAGCATGGGTCGGCTGTCTTGCTGTCACACCAGAGGGACATACAAGGATATGAGACACTTTGTCAGTGGCAACAACTGTTGCATTGCTACTGTGTGTTTGAAATCATACAGTAGTACAACGGTTGACAGTCACAGGCATACAAATTGTATTCCTAATTATTACCATTGCACAACACTAGGCACCACATCATCTAACTACACAGTACACATCTCACATAAGCATGCTCTAACAATTGAGGTAACAGTAGTCTACAGCTATGCCATGTTACCTGCATGCTCCATGTCAGCTTGCTGGGTGACTCCGGCCTCCATGATGACACACGTTAGTTGTTGGGGTTGTTGTTGGCCAGGAGCCACCTGGCTCAGGAGCAGCTCCTCCACTCTGGTGAGGGGGAGGTGGATGGCTACCCCCACCTGTGGCAAGCTGTTGTCTGTGGATATCAGATGCATGCTGCCGGACATGTCTAATTAAATCACTGCAGTGATGGCGTACCTGCTCATATGTCCGGTTATGCATGCCTATGTCATTTACCCGACGGACAAGCTCTTGCCACAGTGCAGTCCGCTCATGCTGGTCCTGACTGGTTCTAGAGAACAGCAGGGCATACTGCTGCACCAGGCTGGATGTTATGACCTCTTCCTCCGCCGTGCTATAAGTGGGATTACGATGGTGGGACATAACCCTGGAAGACAATGAAACAATATGTGTGAGCAAGTCATGAGGCACACGTATATTTCTTATGTACAGATGTCAGTTAACTGCCATATATGGCAACCTATTGGCTGTCAGAAGATACACACTTTCAAAACCACATGTCAGTACTCAACCCACAACTGCCTGACAGTGTCTGGCACACTCTATATATCAAACCATGTTTTGCACAGCAACGAACTTACAACAGTATGTAATACTATACAACAGTACATGGCGCACTGTATGCGACACAATGCACAACCTAGACACAAGAGGTATTTATCATGCTAATGCATCATGAAAGGTGTAATCCATTGCAATGATTGTAAAGTCCAGTGACAGTATCACTAGTATACCACACTAGTCATTGATGGCAGACCCCTGCCTAACATATGTGCACATTCATGAATATAGGTGGCATACTGCTGTACTACACTATACATGTTGCTAGATATGCACCTATATCCTGTAACACACATATGACCGAGGTCATGGTACAGGCATACACACACACACACATCAGACATACATATCAGACACATAGGTATGGCAACACAGGTGACCTTTACCTGTGTACCTTACCGTACTGTGTGTCAGTGGTTACGAGACCGTATGCCTGAGGTATGTAATCTGTGAGGACTACAGGGAACACATGGAACAGTGGTTCCAATCAATGTGGACGTACACCATACTGTGCTGTTTAGTCATACAGCCTCAGGTAGTACTACAGTTCATACAGGGGTTGGCTTCACCATCAGTAACACTCAATAAGCATGCATGTACTGCTTTGGCCTACAATGGGCACCCCAGTTGACAACAAGGGACTATGTCAGAACATATGGCATACTGCTTTTTCAGCCTAGCAATTGTATACACATCTTTTGCTGGGATCACAGCTAGGACACATAATACCATGACCGAAACAGTTTCCCACTAAGCTATCACACATAAACCAAACTCTGACACATTCACAAACACATTCACCATCACACTCAGTCAAACTCACATAGCAATTATTGCAACAAGTACATGTGGGTGTGTATCACTTCATAGGCAGGTAAGAGGCTATTGGCCCTAGGGCCTATAGAAGCCTAGCCATACGCTACCCTGACCTTTGACACACAGGTCATTGCATTTCACGTGGCTCTGTTAAGCAGAGACACAGAGGTGATTGCCTGGGTGTATTCACTATCTCCCATACAATCTTCATGAATATTTATGACGAGTGCTAATTAGGAGCTTTGTTTGCTATGGATTGTTGGTTTGTTACGGAGTATGGGATGTCTCTGAGATGGGAATATATCCCTCCAGCATGTGCTGTTTAATGTGGTCAGAAGGTTTTGGTTCCTAGAGCATGTAGCACATAGAGATTGTGATCTGTTTACATGCAGCATGTCCAACAGCTCTGTTTTTACATAGCTTAGTATGTTAGGCAGAGGTCACCTCTGGGTAGGCGGTATGCGACACAGTGTAGTTGTGGGTTTGTGAGATAGTCTGCATAGGGCATCTGTTTGAGGCTGGTATTACTCTTTCTGAGGTATGTCTTTCTCATTACCAGTTGCTGTGGATGTCTTGTGAGGTACATACCACATGGGTCATTATACTCTATAATGGGCTTTATGTGTGATGAGTTGAGGGGAACACTGACATATATTTCCCTGGATGACACACCTTTTGTGATGAGGTGTGGCAGGTAGACAGATTACATGACTAGTGTGTCACTGTGATTATCAAAGGGGAGACTACAGTCCACCTGTGTCCCATGGTCTCTTATCACACTTTCGGTGTTAAGCAGACTACCACCTATGTGGTAGTTCATGTGTACAGAGTTTTTGCCAGAAGGGATGCCAATGCAGTTTCAACATTGAGCTTGAGTCCATGGCTTTGTCACCAGCCATCTGTCGCAGTAAATATGACCCTTTCTCTCTCTCTCTCTCTATATATATATATATATATATATATATATATAAACACATAAATATGAACATACATTGGTGTACATATAGATAGCCATATAGGCACATATACGGTCCACCTTTCATGGTGGGAATATCAATTATGTGAAGGTTGCGAGGTATACTGTTATGTGCTAATATTGCACAGTGTTGTGAGGAATGCATTGAAGGTGTTCTTAGCACATGTAGCTTTAGCAGGCCTCAATGGCTGCAACACTGCAAACCTGACAATTCATTCCCACAGCGTTTAACCACCACATGTCATATACCAGCACTGTATGCTGTCTTGTTTGCCACACACTACAACCTACATAGAAGTATGCACATAACAACCTTCAACAACATATATATGTCCACCCTTCACAAACAGTTGCAGTATGTCCATTGCTCTATGCACATGTACAGATGCTAATATATCTAACACACACAGATCCCTCCGTATGTGTGTGCCATACACACACAAGGTCCACACTGTTGTAAGTCCATGGACCTCACAGCTGACCTGCTGGGCCTTGCTGCAACATGAACAGGTGTCACATGTGAGCACACAGTAATATCAGAGGGTGTATATATAGCTGCAAATGCTAAATTAGCATACTAGCCTGGTACAGCTGTTGCCAATGCTAAGCTACACATTAATATGACTATCATGCATTTGTTACTCTGTCACATCCTTGTTTATATAACTGTATGCACTACTCCCCCAAACAACCATTGTACACACTACTGTACAGAACAGAGATAACATGGATTAGATGTTTGACATTTAATGCTGAACTTCATATGTCACAGTCATATCCCACTGCACACAGCTACACACTGATTTCTCCATGGCAGTAGTTATGCAGGGCATCTGTGCATAGATACATACTGCTGCCACATATGGATGATTCAAAGTATGTAGAGTACTCTTCAAAAACATCTACTACATACCAGTAAATACATAGCTGTTACATACCTTCACTTTGTATGGGTTTGTATTATTAAGTTCCGTGTGTGTAGTAATACAATTTATTTTTATTTATTTATTTATTTTTATTATTTTTTTTTGCTGTTGCTGTGGCTGTTGCTGTTGTTGTTGCCGGTGTCTGCCTGTCTGTCTGTGTCTCTCTTTCTTGCTTTCTGGCTTTCTTGCTTTCTCGTTCTCTCTCGCTCTCTCTCCGTGGCTGCTATGAAATGATTGCATGTGTGGACAGCAAGTACAGCCTGCTTTTATAGGTATCAGCACATGTGCATGTGATGGCCTCTGCACCAATTGGTGGCCACCATTTGGTGATTGCATGCAGCCTGCTGTGTGGTACTTGCAGTACTCACTGTCATAGCAACCCAATGCTATAAATTGCTAGGTCAGGTAGGCGTAGGCCTTTCAGCTTTCCAAAGTGGGGCCCATGCTTGTTTGCTGTGGACACCGTAGTGTAAGTCAGAAGGTTGGTATACTTCTTCTAACTGTTGCTAGGGGTGTAGCCAGTGATTTGTATGTTGTACTCAGACCTGAATGTTGCCTCTCCCAGTACACAGTTGTCAGTGTAGAATTGTACTCACCCCTAGAAATGCTAACACAGCATACATGGGAGTATGGAGTTTCTTTACAACATCTACAATTAGCTGCCATACATATGCAGTTATTGAGATGTTTCCATTTGGCACATGAACTGTTTGGGTACATCTATACTGTGGATATTAATGTACTCACTTCTGCAGTGTTTGTGCTTTATTTTGTTTACATTATCACAGGATGCTCATGAAACTGGACAATTCCAGTACTGAGTATGCTTACCCACATCCTTGCTGTACCTTGAACACGCTAGTATTTTGCACATTTGTGTGTGGATTGTCCTGCTATGATACTGTGTGGGGGTTGTAAAGTGCTGCTGTAACATTATTTACTGCTAGAATGTCTGGTTCTGTTATCACAGTCATGTAATGCAATTCCACAACAACTGCTGGTATAGTTTCACAGAACAGGCTTTGTGTTATGGCATTCCTACCTTTTCTTTATATTCACACATTCTGATGCATGATATATATATTTCAGCAACATCTTGCTGTATATCTACTGTGGCCTAGTGGTACTTCATGCAGTCTAGTGTGTTCAAGGTCTGTGGTTCGAGGCTGACAGTGGTGTTTTATTTTGCTGCTGAGCAGAACAAGGCCCCTCATATGCAGAGTGACTAAGGCACTTTTAAGCAGTTGTAAGCGGGTTTGCGTGGGTTTGCACAATGCTTAGCAATACTTAGCTAAGCGCACACATGTGCACACTCACGCAGGCCCGCTAACTACTGCTTAAAAGTGCTTACGCCCGCTAACCCCCGCGCTAATTTCTTTGAAAGAAAAGAAAATGGGGAGATAGGAAAGTGGTGAAAAAGGGGCACAAAGAGGGAAAGACAGTAGGGAAAATAGCTTGGGATGTGCAGGACAGGTGTAGGGAAGGTCCATAGCTGCCCATTTCTTTAACAGCAACAGCTGTGCATATACTAATAATTTGGATGGAATTTTGAAACCTTCCACCCCTGAGAGAGGGGTGAGGACAACAAAGTATGTTGTACTGCCAATTAAATTTCAGTTTATGTGTCCAGTGGACATGTGTGCAAAATGGGCAGCTATGTATGGGGCGTAATTTTTTTGTGGGAGCAGATTGTGCCTTTTTTTATCAGGTGAGAGTAGTATGTGGGGTAGGGGAAGTAGGTATATTTGGGGAGGTAGGTTGGGGAGGTAAACAGACAAGACAAACAAGATGCATACAGGGGCAGAATATGACACATGGGGTGGGTGAACATCATTGACGGGGAAGGGTGTTTGGAAATCGCAAGCCCATGAGCCCACAGATGGCAACAGTGGAACTGACATCCCCACCCATGGGCAGTCACCACTGCACCTTCACAGCCCAGAGGGTGGCTGTTCTGGGGGCTGTGTAGGAGGGCAGGCTAACCTGTGAGTCACGCCACTCTTGCCTCGAGCTGGCATAGAGGATCAGCAACTGAACACTTGATCTCCCTACGCACCACAGCCCGGACCATTCGGAGGGTGATAGGTGGCCCTCCTCCAGCCACGCTTGCATGGGGGGGATGAGCCCCATCCCCTGCAGTGCTTCCACCCAAAGGTGGCACAGGGCCAGGTGCCATCGCCAGCTGAGGTGGGAGAGGAGGGTACACTGGGACCGGCCTTCCCATACGTTCTATGTTTAGCAGGATTTAATGACAATATGGCTTAGTAACAGACAACACCATTCCAAATTAGTTGTAATGGCATGCAGTAGTATTCCCATTAACCCAACACACAAGAATTCCAACAGTTGAACAGCAAGCATAACACATGCATATTTAGAACAACAGTGGACATTCCAACAGCATGCAGGGTTGATTGGTAGCAACAGACCACCAAGATTGTGGTATGTGAACAGGGCACATGCATCAAAGTACATGCAGATATTTATGAACCAATAGGACATATGTCCCAACAAAGTTTTTCAGATTACACATACCCATTTAGGTGTGGAATGGCATTATTTATGACCATAAAGTAGGGTGTAAAAAGATCACTCCATTAACAACTTATATATACTTAGAACTTTACTCTACATTCCTACTGACTGCAGGTATGTAACCCCAACATGTATTACACTAGGCAGTGTCCATTAAATTTTGAAATGGGTTTTGATAGTTATTTATATACCTGACCTGTATCTGACATACAAACTGTTCAAGATGCAGATGTTACTGCTATGTAGTTATATATTTCATTTATATTCATATATCTACATATCTGGCTGTCTTCAGGTGACATTATCAGCTACATTTACACAGACCCCTACATTTCTAGCAGCACACTGATATTTGTGAGGAACACAATCAGAAGCTACTCATGTGCCAGATTAACCTGTACATGCTAGCCATGAACCAACAGTTGAGGACTGTATATATGCTTAAGAGCTACTGGCATTCCCTTCATCCACTTTATATGGACCTACACAAGTGTGGATTGACAGCACTTAATACAACTGTACTATTTCCATAATGCAAGGGTACAACAACATATCAAAGAAAGTGACACGGACACAGTTCAGGAATTATACCTTTATTAATTACATTACACACTTTTGTAGTGGCTCTCTCATTCATTTCATATTTTGGTGCATGCAGAATACTTTTATTCCAGACTTATTATACCTTTATTAAAGGGTTACAACACTTTTTCACACTCTCTCACTTATTTTATATTACAATACATGCAGAGACTTTATTCAAGACTTATTATACCTTTATTAATGGGTTACAACACTCTTTTTCATGCTCCCTCACTTATTTTATATAATAATACATGCAGAATAATTACTAACCTGCCTGGTGGCACAGCTTAGCAGCCTATCTGCATAGGCTTGCCGATTTGCAGCATGGACACCTGCAGCTGTGAAGTAAATGAAGAAACAACACAATAATTAGAGCTCAGCACAGATTGATCAATGCTAATTAAAACTTGCTCCGAAATAGAGCTGTTTGTTGAATTTATTATAGTGTTTGAATGATAAAAAGAGATAAAATACAGCCTCAAAGCATGGAGCACTTTTATTATTTTTTTTTTTTGATTGTAAATTCCTCCATACTACCAGCTACAGCCTGTGAAGCGATATTGAGACATACCTATCCATTATATGGACTACAATAGCATTTCTTACATACTTCATTCCATGGCTACCTACTCAGTAGTGGGGCATCTTGCATATGATGGGCCTCTTGTATCCATCGGTTCAGTTGGTCCTGCTTCCATCTCTTCAGGTCTGCATGGTGGTGACGGACCTGCTCACCAGTCCGAGGGATGCCTGTGGCACTGGTGAGATCATGAGCTAACCGGTTCCAAGCCTCCGCTTTGTACTCTGTCCCTTGGAACTGGCCCTGCAGGAGTCTTGACTCATGATGATGAACAAGGAGCCAAACCATGTATTTTGACTCCTCGATGCTCCACCGTTGCACTCAAAAATGAGTACTGTCTCCGGCACCGGCCATTCTGACTGCAGATGGGAGCTACAACCAGTTATGGCATGTAGTCCCACCTATGGAGCTTAAATATGCCTCATTTCCTGCACTTATTTGTGACTGGCCGTTTTTGAAAATTCTCAGCTAACAGCAAACCTGCTTAGCAATGGTTAAACTTTCATTTATAAGTATATGTATGTTAACAGTGGATATTTATGCTAAGATGTCATGGCTTAGTGGTTCAGTACTTTGATTATAGTGCACAGTGTCCCTGGTTCGAGCCTTGTCATTGCTTTTTTATTTTACTACTGTCCAGACAGGCTAGGGGGTGTGGCTGTGTTTTCAACTTTGCTCAACTTTGCTATAGTGCTATGTAAAGCGCTGCTTAGCTATGGGCAACTATATTGCGCTAGGTAAAGCGCTGCTTAGCTATGAGCAACTATATTGCACTGGGTACAACGCTGCTTAGCTATGGGCAATTATATGTCAATATCCTTAATGCTGCTCACCTTCTTATATTAATATATATACATTTTGTTCACTAATACATTGGCCATTTCAATGCTTTTTACTAAAATTTCATTCATATATGTCAGGAATTATTTTATATACTAATTTAAAACATAAAATAGAAAGGAGAGTGGTGGGACTAAAACCGGGCATGCAGCCTCATCTGTGCGAAGGCTGTACCACTATGCTATTGCTATTTGGCTTAACTTGCATAAACATTTCTTATTATGCTCTTCGATGTCGAAATTGCTAACTGTAGCTAAGCAATGACCACACCCGCGCACACACGCGTAAATACAGACAGCTATATGGTGAATAATTAAAAAAAAAAATGTTTTACTTTTTATTTCATTTGTACAGGGCTTTTTAATGTGGGGGAGTGTAGTGTTGGAGGTATACACATTTGAGCGGACTCGCTCATATCTGCTGACATTTGCAGAGTTAGGCACTTGCAGGGGCGTGGATATTTGGACTGCTTGGCAGTCTGACATGCCCCCTGCACTCCTACATGCTCCGTGTTAGTCTGGGAGTTGAGTCAGCACGCCCTCATGCATATGCATGATGCACTGACGTCTAACACTTAGATGGCAGTCTCCGAGTAGGACTTTGTTCGTCCTACACAGAGGATTACTGAATCCCCCCCTTAGTGTCTTAAGATCTTAAACATGACAATAACTCATATAAGGACATAGACAAAGATAAATTAAGTAGTTGTAGAATGAACTGCATCATAACAGTCTTGCTAGTTTTTGTTAAGTCTGACAGTTTAGAGCAGCAGTTTAAGGCAATAAGCTACTAGTGAGCTTCATTCTGTACTTCTGGGTTCTGGGTTAGAATCCCTCAGTATCACACTGCTCTGTAACTTATTTTGAGAAAGTCACTAATCCATCCTATTTACTAATGAAAAGAGACATTTGTGCTTTAGTGGCTTTAGTCAATTAATGAATGAACAAAATACCTCCCTAAATACCGCTGAGACCATAGGTACCCAATTTAACTTACACTTCATCAGTTCCATACTGTCCCTAGTAAAAAATGAGAACAATACCTCACTAGTTGTTCCCAAAATCTCTGCTTTCCAACTCAAGTCTTTTTTTTATTAGACCAATACAAACTAGTACCATAAAAAATTTCTATACAAACTAAAACCTACATCACTTTCTGCAGACCTACTCCCCCATGAATTTTTTCGACTGGCAACAGATACCACCTCATATCCAGTCTCCCTATTAATCAACCATTCTATCTCTGAGCAATATATCCCTAAGCTTTGGAAAATCTCTCATATCACCCCTTGCATAAAGGAGGCTCATCTACAGAATTCTCAAACTATAGGCCAATTGTGATACTGCCCTCCAGCCAAAATTCTTGAAAAATGCATACATTTACAACCCATGCCCTATCTCCTAAACAGTTACCTTCTTTCCAACTCCCAGCATGGTTTTGGACCAAAACACAATACCACAGCCGCTCTTATAAGCTTTACAGACACAGTCAACCAGTGCAGAAACAATGGTCAGCTCGTATCATCCATATTCCTTGACATGTATAAGGCTTTTGACATGGTATCCCATCAAAAACTACTCAACGAACTAACCTCCTTAAACGTCTCCCAACCAGCCCTCTCGTGGTTTTACAGCTACTTGTCTGAACTGCAAGAAGCAGTCAGGCACAGTGTTGTAGTGGTTAGTGCTGTTGCCTCACAGCAAAAGGTTCTCCAGTTCGATTCTCACCTGGGTTGCCTTTTGTGTGGAGTCTGCGTATCCTCCCTGCATTCATGAGGGTTTGTTCCGGTTTCCTCCCACATTCCAAAGACATGTCTGGACCATTTCTTACTAGGCCTCAGATGAAAATGGGTTCTGTCCCAGTTGGACCTTCCTGGCAAACAAATGTTAAATACAAAATAAATAAATTTTCATCCTGTATAACTATTGTAAGCATAAGGAATCTTGTCTAAATTACTTTTTTATGTGTTATTTTCTATATGTGATTTTTTTTTTTACAATTATATAATGGAGATTTTCTCCTTGGGCCTCTGTTGAAAATGGACTTCTGGCCCAGTCAGGCAGTCCTGGTAAACAAATGCAAAATAAATAAATAAATAAAATGGAAACAATGCAAAGAGGAAAACAGACTTTTCATTTATACCCTTTTCAAGTCCAGCATAGATTTCTTTCAGCCAGAGAATGGTATTTCTATTCTATATACTAAAGATGAGTAGTAAAATGGGGTACCCGATTTTGATGGAAGCTTATGTACCGGCCTATCATTTTTTCTAGGATAATAACTGTTATTCACACTTCTTCTGACTCATTCCATAGTTAGTAGTGTGTCAGGGGCACCAGGCTATTATTTTATTACTAGTTTGTCAGGTGAAGCTAGGTGATGCACTTAGTATACTCTGCATGGGAACCACCTATGACCCATGTTATTTGTATCATGTGGATAGTCTGGCCAGTGACTGCAGGTAGAAATGATGAACAGAAGCGCTCTTACCTAATCCTACAGAGATCACCAGCATGCTGTTAGCAAATCAAGTTACCTGTGATTATCTACCACATGTGGGGGGAAACTGGATCAGCTGGTGAAAACCAACAAGGACACAGAAGGGCAAACACTCTTTGTATCGAAGTTACCCCACCCCAGGACCAAAATGCAGAACCAAGAACAGGGGTTCACTGGTTACTGTTGACAGGTCAGAGGCAAACTGGTGATCCTCTTACTTGTCAATTGCCTTTAGATCTACATATATATACACACACACACACACACACACACACACACACACACACACACACACACACACACACACACACACACACACCACACATACATACACCTCCTGCAATGGGTTGGCACCATGTCTAGAATTAGTGTATCTGTATGGTACATACTGAATGTCAGGCAAAGATCTGTCACCTGGGGACCCTGAAATTGATTGAGATGGTAACTGTTAGATGAATGAGTAAATACATGTAAATAGTGTATATGTCAAAGTTTTACTGTGTTCATAGGTTTATAAGTGAGTACTAGGCTAATGGCCCTGGAGCCAACACAAGCCTAGCCCAAGAAAATACCCAGTCGTCCTGTTGCCAGACTTTAGTTCCTTGTGCCCCTCTTGAGCAAGGCTGTTGAAATGATCCCCGGGGTGAATTTTCTGTTACCCATCCACTCATCAACATTTCTGTTGAAGAGGGCTAGTGAAGTGCTCTGCTTGACATGAATGGGGAGTTTATTCCAGAGTATGGGTAGTCTCTGGATTAGGAACTGTCCCTCCAGCAGGTTCTATTTATTGCGGTGATGAGGTTGAGGTCCTTGGACCATTTGATGTGGTGGGATTGCGTCTTTTTCAGGTGAAGCATGTCTAGCAACACTGGGTCAGACATGGCTTTGTATGCCAGAGATCCCCTCTAAGTAGGCGATATGAGATGGAGTATAGCTGTAGTTTTTTGAGTCTGTCTGCATAGGGCATGTGTTTGAGTCCTAGGATCCTCATTGTGAGGAATTTCTGTGGCCTTTCCAGTTGTTGCAGGTGTCTAGTGAGGTACATGCCAAATGGGGCATTGTACTCTATAATGGGTCTAATGAGGGATGAGTAGAGAGGGATTATGACTTCTTTCTTCCTGGATGAGAAACCTTTTGTAATGAGGTGTGTCACATAGAAGGACTTCCTAACCATAGTGACCACATGGTTGTCGAAGGAGAGGTTACTATCTTCTTGTGTCCCTAGATCTCTTATCACACCTTAGGAGTTGAGAGGGCTACTGTTGATGTGGTAGTCTGTGGACACTGTGTTTTTCTCAAAGGGGATGACAATGCACTTTTTAGCATTGAGCTTAAGACCATGGTTCTGGCACCAGTCGATGGTGCCTGTGAGGCCTTTTTGTAGGATGTAGACATTAGCTTGAGAGTTAATAATGGCTCCCAGTTTGCACTCATCTGTGAACTTGGTCTACCAGAGTCCTTTGGTGTTAGCCTGAACTTCAGAGAAGTATATACCAAACAGGAGAGGACCCAGGACAAATCCTTGTGGGACTCCACTTGTGATTGCCCGGTAGTCGGATTTGGAGTCCACTACATTCACCATGTGGGTTCTGTCCGTGAGCCAGTTGGCAACTCATCTTATGATGTAGGGGTTAATGCCTATGTTGGTGAGTCTGCCAATGGTCCCTGAGTGGGGGATAGTGTTGTAGGCCTTGGCCAGATCCAGGTAGGCTGTGTGGACTGCCTTGCCTTCATCGACCACTCTGGTGACAGATTTGAAGAAGTCTATCAGGTTGAGTGACATGATCTGCCCTTCAAAAACCCAAACTGTGAGGGGTCCAGGGTTTGAAGGTTCCCAATATCCCTGTTTATGATGTCCATAATGATGCACTCCATGGCCTTACAGATCTGGCTCATCAGGCTGATGGGATGGTAGTTTCCTGAGACAGTAGTCGCTCCCCATTTGTGGAGTGGAATGACTATAGTAGTGCGCCATTCGGTGGGAACAAAGCTGAAGTGAGGCTGTGGTTGAACAGGGCACTCAAGTAAGGTGCCAGTTCCCTTTGTAATTTGTATAGCACTCAGCCAGGTATATTATCAGGTCCCATGGAAGCTGTATTGTTTGGCTTTGGGTAGTGCAGCTTCTACCTGAGCAGCCATGATATTAATGGTTTGGCATTCCTCAGGTATTGGGATGGGCCCTTTTGGGGTGAAGGGGGTAAAGTTTGCACTAAACCTGTTGGCCAAGATTTTGGCAATATCTGTTGGTTCAGTATAAGTGGTGCCATTGTGCAGTAGCTTGGAACACCCTTGCATATTATTATGCAGTTTTTGATGTAACTGAAGAATTCCTTGTGGCTGTCTTTAGCATTTGTTGCAATTTTGTTTTCATAACTAGCTTTGGAGGCTTTGATGAGGGATCTCAGTTTTTTGCTGAGACTTACAAGGGAATTTTTCCAGTCTTGGGACTTTGTCCTTTTCTGCAACAGTTTTTATTTACTGCTGTAGAGTTTGTTAATGGCAGGGTACCACCAGATTGGATTCCTTCTTTTGAAGGACATGATTTTGGTTCTGTTCAGTATGGCCTGATCCATGCACGTGTGTAAATGCTCATACAGCTCCCTGGTGTATGATCATGCACTTGTGTAAGTGCTCATTCAGCTCCTTGGTGTATGATCATGCATTTGTGTAAGTGCTCATACAGCTCCTTGGTGTATGTGATCATGCACTTGTGTAAGTGCTCATACATCTCCTTGGTGTATGATCATGCACTTGTGTAAATGCTCATACAGCTCCTTGGTGTATGATCATGCACTTGTGTAAATGCTCATACAGCTCCTTGGTGTATGATCATGCACTTGTGTAAGTGCTCATACAGCTCCTTGGTGTATGATCATGCACTTGTGTAAGTGCTCA
This sequence comes from Protopterus annectens, assembly GCF_019279795.1. Lineage (NCBI taxonomy): Eukaryota > Metazoa > Chordata > Ceratodontiformes > Protopteridae > Protopterus > Protopterus annectens. Next base: position 1,883,672,920 of record NC_056729.1, read on the forward strand.
TACAGCTCCTTGGTGTATGATCATGCACTTGTGTAAATGCTCATACAGCTCCGTGGTGTATGATTCAGTGGCCGTACATCCTTTCCACATTTGCGTGGATGATGTGAAGTTTGATACTTCTGTCTTTAGAAGCTCAAAATTGGCTTTGGAGAAGTTTTTCACTGTGTGTTCTTTTTTCCCCCAAATTTGCTCCAAGTATACTCACTCGGTGCTTTATGCAAACTGGCAAGCTCAGGAACTAGGCATATTATTCTGACATAGTATATTGCATCATTGTATGCAGCAGAGTACACATATTTTTCTAATCACTACTTCTGAAAAAAGTGCCAAATTAGAGTATAAGTGATAGAATAAATTCAATTGTGGGCCCACGGAGAAGCACTTATTTGTTTTTTACTAGTATGTCTACCACTCCTCAGTAAAAGTAAAGAAGATATGGCTTGTAAACAAATGATTGTGCATTAGACCCATGGAATACTCTAGATTAAAAAGAAAAGAGCAAGACGATTGGCTGGACCATTGTTCTGTAAGCCAGGCAAAGATCTCCTTTCAGCAACCTGTGGAAGACTGAATACAGAGACAGATCCTTTAGGCGATCCATGCAGGACAGGATTTTCATGCCCTGAATTCTCATGGAGAGAAACCTTTGTGGGCTTTACAACTGTTGCATCTGTCTAGTTAGATACATTCCAAAGGGGTCATTGTACTCAATGATAGGTCAAACAAGGCCCAAGTAGAGTGTTCCTTGGACCTGCATGCCATACCCTTACCTATAAGTTGGGCAACATAGAATGATTTTCTTATTATCTTAGCTACTTGTTGGTCAAAGGCCAGATTGCTGTCTACATATGCTCCTAGTCCCCTTACTGCTGGGTCAACTCTTAAGGGCATTTTATTGATGGAGTAATTCACTTGGGGTGACAGTTTCCCAAACGGCATTCTAATGCATTTGTTTGGCATTGAGTTTTAAGTTATGACTTTGGCACCAGTCATTTGTCAGTGTTAAACCCACTTGCAAGATGTTGGTGTCTTGGGTGAAATCTATAATAGCTCCTAATTTACAGTTGTCTGCTTAGTGAGCCAGAGGCCTTCAACATTGGCCTTGATTTCTGAGAAGTAGATGCAAATCAGGAACGGGCCCAGCAAGAAGCCTTGGGGTACTCCACTGGTGACTGGTCTCTTGGTGGAGGTGGTCTCACCAACGCTGACTTTTTGGGTCCTGTCTGTGAGTCAGCCTTCAATCTAGTGAGTTATGTAAGGATTTACACCTAAGTCAGAGAGCTTGTCAATAATGCCTGAGTAAGGTTTATAGGTTCATAGGATGATACTAGGCTAATGGCCTGGAGGCCCTTATAAGCCTAGTCAAGAATTTTGCCTATGTTCTCACAAAATCAGCACCTGTTTCTTGTGGTCTTGCATCAAATGCTTTAGCCAGGTCAAGATATGCAGTATAAACTATGTTACCCACACCCATTGCCTTGGTGACCCCTAAAAACAAGTTTGCCAGGTTAAGTAGGCATGACATTCCCTTAACAAAGTCAAATTGGGATGGATCCAGTGTCTGTAGTTTGCCAATGTGCATGTCTATCATTTCCATAATAACTCATTCCATGGGTTTGCATATTCTTCTTCTGGCTTTTCCCAGTTAGGGGTCGCCACAGCAGATCACCTGTCTACTCATGATTGGCAGTGGAGTTTTACGGTGTTGAGTTGCCAGCCTGGTGCCCAACCTTCCACAGAAGGCACACATGCATGCACTCACTCCTAGGGCCAATTTAGAGTGTCCAATCCACCTAAGGCATGTCTTTGGGATGTGGGAGGAAACTGGAGCACCTGGAGGAAACCCACACAACCACAGGGAGGACATGCAGACTCCGCACAGAAGGCACCCCAGCTAAGGATCGAACCAGAGAACCTCTTGCTCTGAGGCAGCAATGCTAACTGCTGCACCACCGTGGCTGCCCTCCATGGGTTTGCATATTAAGCTTGTTAAACTGATGGGTCTGTAGTTCCCTGGGTTGGTTGATGGTCAGCTCTTGTGGAGGGGAATGGCTGTTGTGGTCCTCCATTCATTTGTAATGTAGGCAGTTTCTAGGCTGTAGTTGAAGAGTGCCTCAAATGTCCTGATGGGTCATGTTTTAGACATTTCAGGAAGTAACCAGGGATATTGTCGGGACCCATGGGGGAGGTGTTATTGGCTTTGGCAAGTGCCAGCACCTGGTCCCTGCTGATAACTAGAGGAAGTATGTTGGAGGGGATTTCACCTGGTGGAGTTGGGGGAGACTGGGGGTAAAGTTTGGGCTGAGTTTATCAGCCAGTAGATTTGTTAGTGGTTATTGTATACTCATACCTGGCTAATTTTAAATCTTGTGCATCTTCTAATTATTCTGCATAAAGTAACAAATAAATATATCATAACAATACCTGATTGTGTTAACGAATGTCTGTGACCATGTTAATGAAAGGTAGCACTCTTTGGTTATCCCAGTGGATATAAAGGTGTAAAGTAGACTATATGAAAGCCTATAGGGAACAACTAGGCATGCAGTCTAATAGACCATTAAGGAGCCTTGCCCAAATGTCCAGGAGGCCATTAAGGAGCTCAGCCCAAATTCACAATTGCTCCAAAGTACTGCTTGGTTAAGTAACTTGCTCAAGTTCACATAGTAGGCAAATTAAGCTGGAAAGATTCAGGCCCTCTACACTTGGCATAGGAAGGTATGCAGTAAAAATTCAGTGCTTTAATCCTCTTTTAACTGCCACACAAGTAGCCATTAGAAAGTGGCAATCACAGGCAATATTCCAGCACAGGTTTTAAGTCAAGAATGAAGGAATATGGCTCTGTTGATGACTCATTACGGAGTTGTGAGCCTTAATAGACACTGAAGCATTTAAATTCCTGCATCTCTTTAGTTTTGTTCCAGTGCCGTTAGTCTAATAGAAGCTAAGAAATTTGTTAAGGAAGCTGTTTAGTTAAACACACAGAGGAAGGGAGGATGTACAGTGTCTAGTCTTATTAAGCTTGTTAGGAGCTCAAGAAAATATATAGGCATGTCTGGTTCATAGGTAAGTATTATGCAATCAGCCTGCCAACTACTACATGCCTAGCCAATATCCAGACAGTGTCCAATGGTGAGAATCAAACCCTTTACCTTATATATGTAAAATAAACACTTCAATAATTATGCCAGGCCCCAACCCTTATGTTGCTTGGACACATCATTTGTAGCCACCACAAATTCCACTATTTACTCTCCCTCCCTTATCTTAGGTTCATAGGGTCATAGATTAGTACTAGGCTAACTGCCCTTGTGGGCCATTTTAAGCTGAGCCAATTACCCCATGTGAAATTCAAGCACTGTACCCTGAGTCTGAAAAGTAAGCACCTTAACCATTATGCCAACTTCCCAGAATGAGAGGGATAGAAAGGCCAGTCCTAGAGTGAATTTATAATTACCCATTCACTTCTCCAGGTTGTTTTTGAAGTGTAGGAAGTTACTGTGTTTAATACAAACAGAAAGGCTGTTCCAAATGAGAGGAATGTTTGAGAGAGAGGCATCTATGCTGCTAGTAGGTTTTGTTTATGCTTCAGTGGAAGTTTAGATCTTTTGAGTGGATATTCATGGCATTTCCAGTTTTGTAAATGTAGAGCAGGTAAACTAGAACTGGGTCATTTCCATACCTCTCAACCTCCAGGAATAGAAAATAGGTACAAATGGCCTTGAGAAGTAGGCACATCCAGCCAAAACCCTGGATACCTAGTTAGCATAACATTTGAATATCAAGTAGTAGATAACTTTTGCCCATTTCCACTAGCATTGTGGGATACTTCTCAGTAACACAAGTATAAAACACTGAAAATGTGATAAATGATGGGACAGGTGAGTATATCATCAAAGACAATCTAACATCTTTAGACTTTAATGAACAATAACAAAGTGATTTGTTTTTGTTTTTGAAAAAGGAAGATTGACAGGTGGGTCCTCTTCCTTTAACAGGTGGGTCATCTTCCTTTAACAGGTGGGTCCTCTTCCTTTAACAGGTTGGTCCTCTTCCTTTAACAGGTTGGTCCTCTTCCTTTAAGTTATTCCTGCTCCTGGTATGTTGCTTTGAGTGTCTGGTTTCCTGTGTACTAAATGGCTTCAGAATCATGACTGATGGGGGGGGGGTTCAGAAAATTATTGGAGGGGGTGTTCAAGCCTGAAAATTGGAGCATACCTCCAACATTAGGTAGTTTCATAGTTTGATTATACTGTGTTAAAGTTGAAGACCATTACTATGCAGGTTCTCCATGTTTAGAGTATATATTGCTTCCAAACTAAGAGTCTAAAGACTTCTTAAATGTACCAAGTGTGGCACAGAGTCTTAATTTAGAGGTAGTCTGTTCCAAAATCTCACTAACAACTGTGTTATAAATTTGGCGTTTTACTTTTTGGAGTCAAGACTGTATAAGCTTTTCCTCCTGATGATGTACAAGATATCAACATTTCAGTGTTTAACAATAATACAGTACCTGATATGCCAGACATAACCTTCCATACAACCAGTGATAAGTTATGTAATATAACTTAAGCCTCTTCAAATGTTCTTCCGACAATACATTTTGGTATTTAGTAATACATTTGGTGAACTTCCTTTGTATATTTTCCAATAATGTTAGATCGTCTTTTGGAATATGAGTAAAATAAGGAGTTATTTTCAATAATTTTTGTTATACAGGTTGTAAGCAATTTAACTTAAACTTCCCTGATCTAATGCCAAAATGTTTTAATAACATTTCCATAACTCACATTGCCTATAACTTGACTGCACAAGCATTATTCTTAAAGTCCAGATTGTGTGTTATGCAGACACATAAGTCATACACAAAAATCTCATTAATATTATCTGTACCCAAGCTGAATCTGCGTACAGGTTTGGCTGGACCAAAGTACAAAAGACCACCCTTTTCAGTATTTCTATACAAACAATTATCCCTCAACCAATTGCATATCTCCTGGAGGTATGAGTTGAATTTAATATAGTTAGTGTCACTAATTAAAAATGCACCTATATTAATGTTGTCTGCATATCTGGACACCCAGTATGTGTTATTATTTAGTGAAAAATAAATGTAAAATTGAATAGCAATGGGCCTATCACAGACACCTGCATAATACTAGAACCAATTTCTGACCAGCTGGAAAAATGAGCATTCAGTATAGCACATTGCTTTCTGCCATTGAGCCAGTCATTTACCCAATTAATAACATATGGTTAACATTCTGGGTGATGGAGCTGATTAACACCATTTGTGGGTTACTGTCAAAGGCTTTTGTTAAGTTCATATAGAGTACTCCATCACTGATGCAATTGTCCAAGGCTTCACTAGCATTAGATACATCAAGTGAAGGGGTACATCAAGTCTGAAAATAGGTATGTGTCTCCAAAATATGTACAGATGAGAAGTCTCATCTGAGGTCTTGTAAGCAAGGTAGAGGTTATACGTTATAGTCTCTATGAGATAGAAAGAGATGTGATGCTTTAACATGATCCATGTAAATTATGGAAATCATGTCCTTGATTCTCTTGGTGTGGAAGTGATAGTGTTTTTCAAGTTGGATCAGATACATACCAAAGCGAGCATTATATTGCCTTATTGGTTTAATGGGGACAGGGGGTAGATAACTTCCTTTTGCCCAAAAAATATACCTAGATGATCAGCTGGGCTTTCTGACAAGAGTAGATATATGGTGGTATATGGTGGTAAAAGCAGAGTTAATTGGCAACAAAAGTGCCCAAGTCCCTAATATCTATGTGAGGTTTGAGGGGGGTATCTTTTATATTAGATATGCATGAGTGGACATTTTTCCCGAAGCTTTTGGTCATATTCTGCCACCATAGATTTGTATGAGTTAGACCATCTTGGAGGATCTGGGAGTCCTCTGGAGAGCTTATAATAGCTCCATTTTTTTAACAATCTGCAGAGTTAGTCAGTCGCAGTCCCCTAGCAGCCTAAGCGCCAACCCCTTGGAGACCCTACTAATACTGTGTCCTTTAGAAAATAGCATGTCCCCTGTCCTGATTGATTAGGTACTGTCAGTGACCAGTTCAGTATCCTGTGGGTTGCATAAGGGCTTATATATATATACTTTGATTAATTTGTTGATAATGCTAAAACATGGACTGGTGTCAAAGACCGTTGCCAGGTGAAGGAGGCAGTGAGTGAGGCAACTTGATTTAAACATACACGACAAGTAGTATTACCCATGGTGTAAAAACTTTATACACTACTGTATTTTCTGTTTGTCTTGAGTTAATTCTTTGTGGAACATATGCAGTGCAGAAAACATTTTCTTTGTGGAGAATTGGATTTGCAGCGTATCTAATACAAATGACAGAAGCCTAAACATGCAAAGGTGGAAAACAGTCAGAATATATTTTTATTTATTTTATTTTTTTTATATTTTACATTTGCTGACTGGGCTTGTCCAACTGGATATATGTCCATTTTCAGTGGAGGCCCAGGGAGAAAAGCTCCACACATCAGAAAAGTATTTACAGAACACAGGTACATTCCCAGGTTTTGGCAAGTTATAACAGTTCCTTACATTTTAGCTTATGAGTAAGAAAAAACATTCCTAGTTACATAACAGGTATGGATATACATACAAAAATATATTAAAAATAAGTAAAAATAGGGCACTTTAAAAAGTTATGCACACATTATTGTTAGTAAAAAGATGCATTAGTTAGTGCAAGTAAGAACATTGGTGACTGAAGACAAGGGAGGTAGTTAGTCTGGGTTTGCACAGGGACATAGCCAGTGTGATTTAAAGTATGGTTTGAGTTTGGTTTTAAATAGGGTAATTGAGGGTAAAGAGGTTAGGTCATTAGGGAGGGTGTTCCAGGTTTTACCCACTGTGTTAGAGAACAGAGAGTCTTCAGCCAGATTGTTGGTTTTACCTGTCTGTACCAGTAATTTATTTGATGAGCATAGGGTCTTCAGGTTATTGTAGGGGGTGATAAGGTTAGTGAGTATTGGAGTATTTGTAGGTTGATATAGGATCTTATGGGCAATAGTTAGTTGGTTCAATAGAATAAGATTTGACAACTCTAACCATCCTAGTTGATTAAGATTGTTGCAATGATGGGTTCTATAGGTAGACCCGGTTGCAAATCTAGCAATATTATTGTAGGAGATAGCCAGCTTGTTCAGATTACTTTTACATAGTTTAGTATAGATAGGGGATGCATATAGTAGGGTTGAGATTAAGTGGGTATGGGCAATAGTGGTCCTGGCTAGTGGAGTCAGAAAGGGTTTGATCCTGTAGAGGGAACCTAGTTTCTTGTTTACTGTTTTTATAGTGTTGTTAATATGGGGCTCAAAGGTAAGGTTCTATTGATTAGTACTCCAAGTCGTGTTGTGGTAGAATTAGGAGATATGATAATACCATTGCTAGATGTAACAGTGAAGTTCAGTGGGGAGGCTCTGCGGGTGGGAGAGAATAGTAGCATTTTTGTTTTGTTTGGATTCAGGATGAGACATCAGTGAAGGAGCCAATTCTCTACTGTGTTAAACATGTCTTGGGTTAGGGACTGAAGTTGTGATGGTGAAGAGGCTGAGCATATTAATGTGGAATCATCTGCATATTGGATACAAGTAGCTTGAGGTAATTCAGAGTGTAGGTCATTTGTAAAAATAGAACAGAGGAGAGGATCCAATATGGAGCCTTGAGGGACACCAAGGGCAATTGGGAGGTGGGAAGACAGGTTGTTTTCCCATAATACAGCCTGTTGCCTGTTATTTAAATAAGATTGGAACCACTGTATAGCAAGTGGATACAGCGAGACATTTTTAAGTATGTTTATGAGTAGCTGGTGATTGACCATGTCAAAGGCTTTTGACAGATCAATGAAGAGGGCTGAGGATAGAGTGTCATTATTACGATTTTTATTAATGCAGTCGGTGAAGGATAAGAGAGCAGAGGTGGTGCTATGAAATGGTCTGAAGCCATGTTGGCAGGTAGCTAGTAGGTTGTTTTCTAGTAGGTGGTTTAATAGTTGCTTATGAATGCACTTCTCCATGATTTTTGCCAGTGGGGATAATATGGCTATAGACCTATAGTTAGAAAAATCTTTGGAATTACCACCTTTATGCAGGGGGGGTGATATGTGAGATTTTCCAGATTGATGGGATGGTTCCTTCAGAAATAGTTCTGTTAATGAGAATGGATAAGGAGTAGGCTATAGCTTTAGCAGCTTTTTGCAGATTTTCTGCAGGTAGTAGGTCAGCAGAGAGGGTGGTGGGTTTATGTTTCTGAATAAGGGTGCAGACAAGGGATGTAGGAACAGGTTGGAATTGAAATAGAGGGGGGCTGTTAAGGATATCAGCGGAAGAAGATATAGTGTCGGGGGATAGCTGATTGGCCAGAGATTTAATGGTGCCTGTGAAGAAAGTGTTAAAAGAATTGGCAATTTGGTTAGGGCTGTTGAGATTAGAGCCTGAGGGGGTGGGTGTAGTTGAGTGACCTGAGTGTAAAAGTTTATTGATACAAGACCAGAATTTCTGAGGTTTATTTTGGTGGGTTTGATGGAGGTGACAGTAAAAGTTTCTTTTATCTGACAATATGGCTTGTTTACTTTCATTTCTTAATTGTCTAAACCTTAGGTGATCTGTTGTGCATTTGGTTGTCCACCAGCTAGCCCAGAGTTTGTTTCTTGTTTCTATGGAGGATTTTTTGTTTGGTAGTTTTGGAGAGCCATGGGGCTGGTTTAGACTTACTTCTAATTATCCGTGTTGGCGCATGATAATCAAGAATGGTTAAAAATTTAGAATTAAAGTATTTAACGGTGTCTTCTAAAGGTAGGTGTTTAAAAAAAATAAATAAATAAATAAATAAATAAATAAAGGTAGGTGTTTCAGGGGTGACCAGTCGCAAGCTTTGAGTTCTTTTTGAAAGCTGTCTGGGTTAAAATTTTTGTTTGACCTTGTTTTCTTATAAATGGCTGGGTTTAAGATGTCACTCTTATACCTAATTAAGAAGGTGAGTGAGTGATTGCTTATATCTTCAGGGAGGGTGCCTACTTTGTAAGATTGGTGATGACTATTTGTGATAATCCAATCTAGGGTACTGTCATTGCTATTATGTTTATTGGTTCTAGTGGGGGGTGTAATGGTTTGCATAAAACCATGTAGGTTGATATGGGTAGAAGGCTGTTCAGATGTACAACACTTCCAGTTTATATTAAAGTTGCCAAGAATTATGGTTTCTTGTGGGTAGGTGGTGGACAGCCAATTTAGGATATCCTCTAAGGTGTTGATATTGTTGCCTGGGGGAAGGTAGATACAGATTTTATAAATTGATTTACATTTGTTGAGTTGAATTTTGGAGATGAGAATTTCTGCATTGTTAGTTAGAGGAGGTTTAGAGCCTATGGAGGTCACTTGTAATTCAGATTTATATAAAATAGCTACTCCCTCACCTTTCTTAGCATTATGGTCAAGTCTCAGGATACTGTAACCTGGGGAAATAATAGCAGTATCTTGTATAGTTGGCTTGAGCCAAGTTTCAGTGAGACAGAGGATGTCAAATGAATGTATATCCATGAGGGTGTGTAGGTGGGCAACTTCATTATTTATACTTCGAATATTGAGATGGGCTATCAGGAGACAGAGTTAGGGGGTCTGTTAAGCAGGTGCGTATTAATAGAAGTTGGGTGTTAGGCTCTGTGGTAGTGGTGGAATTTGGGTCAGGGTTTGGGTGTATGTCACCATCAATTAAGGACTGGACTTGTACTGCGAGAGTGAGAGTTAAACCTTTACATATTAGGTTCTGGGTGTTTTAGCTCTACGGCTGTAGTATGTGATGTGGGTGAGTCTATGAAATTTGGTTGATAAATACTTTGGTGGGTAGGATGTGTGATTATGGCTATGAGGGATGATAAGTGTTGGTGTGGAGGTTTGCTTTATGAAGTTATAAACGTTTAGGCAGTTAAGGTGTCAATAAAAAGTAAGTAGGTAAGGTATGGCTAAAAAGGGTAGGAGTGATAGTAGAAGTAAGGGTTTCAAGTGTGTAAGGGTAGTGTTGGGTGGCATTGTAGAAGTATTGTGTGTAGGTTAGTATACAGGGATGAGTACAGTTAGTCTAGTTAGATGTTGACTAGTGGGAGGTGGGTTGTAGCACTTTAAGGGGTTGGAGGATGTGATTGGTTGTATGGATAGGGGTTTAGTTAGTGTTTATAAATGTAGATGTTCTGGGGTGGGTGGGAATTGGGGACAGGGTATGGGGAGTGGAGTGAGCCCGCAGGGCGAACAGAGCGGGAAGAACCAAAGGAAGGTGTTTTGCAGGACAGGTTAGGTTGGAAACAATCAGCTATGTAGACAGCAGGGCAAGTAGCCAGAGTGCACAGAGGGAGAGTATAGGCTGAAAGGGCAAGAGGTAGGGAGGCAGAAATGGTAGTGGGGAAGAGGAGTAAAAAGTAGAAGTAAAGTGAAAAATACACTAGATGGTTGATCAGGAGCTACTCAAAAGGCAGGGGAATATAAAGAGGAGTCAGACCGCAATCTAGTGGCCAAATCTTGTAAGTACAGTAAAGGTCCTAGTGGAGCCTGGGCTGGGAAGTCTAAGAAAAGTGGCTTTATTGTGGCTTAGAGTAGGGCAAAGAATGCTGGATAAGTGGCTACAGAGAAAGCGAAGGGTGGCTGCTGCAGTATCACAGTTAGAGCACATTCTAACCACCTAGCAGGGTTGTGGGTCTAGCATCTAAGGTTAACAAAACTCAGTAGTATGCAGACATACTTTAGTATAAATTCCCTTGGAACAGTAGAGGTAATTCTTTCAGGGGGTTGGTGTATCAGGACCTTGGCAGCGTAAACCTGTCTTCTTTACCACGTCCAGTAGGTTGTAGGTTTACCTTCTGTATAGGGCAGGGACGTTTAGTATAAATCCCCTTGGAACAGCAGAGGTAATTCTTTCAAGGGGATGGTGTATCAGGACCTTGGCCACATAAACCTGGCTTCTCTACCACGACCAGTAGGTTGTAAGGTTACCTTCTGTGTAGGGCAGGGATGTTTAGCATAAATCCCCTTGGAACAGCAGAGGTAATTCTTTCAGGGGGTTGGTGTATCAGGACCTTGGCAGCGTAAGCCTGGCTTCTTTACCACATCCAGTATGTTGTAAGTTTACCTTCTGTGTAGGGCAGGGAGGTAGGTGGAAGAGACTCTGAGAGCAGGGACACACAGCAGCCGAGTGGGAGAGCAGGGATTTAAAGCTAAAGATATTAATGGGACATGTGCTATCTCATGGTTTATTTGTGATATTAATGGGACATGTGTTATCCCATGGTTTATTTGTGATATCTACTTGTTTAATTGAATTTATTCTTTTTTAATTCAGGTTAGATACACTGTTTTATATCACTTGATAAAAAATAAAAGAAGCACCTTTAACTCTGAAGGTGATCACTGAATAGAAAGTTATAGTCTGTGACTATTTTTGGCACTAATGCTATTGCGTTGCTTTGTGGTAGCACATTATTTATTTATTGCAGTTTGCTGACTAGGCAACTTACCCAGTTATTGGACCCTTTTCAGCAATGATTCTGAGCCAAGTGTAAGTCAATATTTGTATTAAATATGGAGTACGCATAGTAAATATTGAACATGTTACAAAATGGAAGCAAGAACTGTCACAAGCACAAGGAATGCAAAAAGTTAAAAGTAATACACATTTTAACATATGAACAAACTAAAAAATAAGTTAGAAATGACAGTAAATGTATATGGTAACTAATGATGTAAAAGAATCTGCGCTTGGGCTATTATACCCTCATAGGTATTAGCTTGATAGTCTACAAGGGACTTAAAATACTTTCTGTTATGGGCGGCCATTTTTGTGTGTAAGATGTCTAAGCTGTATAGCTGGTATCCTTAGTAGTTACACAATTTGACAACATAATTTTTGCTGAGCTGCTTGAAAGAACGTGATAAAATGGTGCTCAGCAGAACTGTTGCATCAGATGATTTGTAAAGTCCTAGAACTGTTTGTAATTAATTGAGAATACAGACGATTTCCTCATTCATAGGCTTTTTCTTGTCCTTTGCCTCCATATAAAACACTTTATATTTTACTCTGCTATTTTGCCAAATTATCTTTCATCTAGCTTCTTTCTGTGAAATAGTCATCAGCAAATCATGTCAGCAAACCTGATTAGAACCAGTATCTGCTCGTAATAGAAATATTCACAGAACTTTACTGCCCACAGAGTAACAGCTTTTTCTTTAAGTGTTTATAGTAAACTCTTAGTTAACCGGGACCCATGGGGATTGGTAGATACTGGATAACTGTAGTTTCTGATTGCCTGAGAGTTACTATTAAAAATAGGCCTAACACTGTACCTTATACTATTTGTTTAGTCTGACTTGTTCTCAGGGTAGGGAGAGAGGGAATTTATTCCAATCTTCCTTTTTAAAACTCTAAAACTTGAAAAACATAAGGTATGTTTCTGTGGGGAGAAAGAAAGTGCAACAGGTGAAAATTGTACTGTATTTCTTCAATATTTTTGCCTGTTGCTTGAGTTCCCATTAACTGAGAGTTTACTGTATTTATACGAACAATAAAAGTAATTTGAGGATAAATATATTTATTTAGTGTATTTTCTAGACTTGTGATTATATAATATAACTTGCTGAGATGTCACTTTAGTTGTGATATGGCTATAAAAATCAAAATTTGTCTTGCTATTATTATTCATTTTATATTTTACATTAAGTGAGGGGGCTCTTTTATTTCTAACAGATACTCATGTCAGTGTGGAGGAAAATATATTACTATAATGAATTATATTTGCTTATATAATAAGATTCACCAAATGTATGATGTTCATTTTGATTATAACTGGGGAATAACAAAACCTGAGAGAATATAAATAATGATCATCCTTCAGAAAAGCTGTAATAAGGTGGGAAAATGTAACTGTTCTTTCAGAAAGAAATTCAGGTGGAGTATTAAATTAAGAAAATATAAACAATTATTTAGGAACTAAAAGATGTTGCATTGTACTGGCTTTTTTAGTAAATGTGCAATATCCAAAAGTGTCTCTGGTTGTTTGTTTCAAACTGTATCTAACAAATGCACATTTGATGCTATGAGAAAGGGCTGCAGTTTGAAAGTGTGACTAACTTATCTCTGCACACATCTGCAGTGCTCAAAGCCTACTAATTATTGAATATGCTACTCTACGTCCTTTAGCTTGGAGAGGTGATGTGTCTTTTTCCTGGAAAATACTAAAGGCTAGTGACAGGGTACAGTATATTTTTGCTTAAAATTATTTACAGCCTAGACTAGCTGGCAGAGTTTGTTGTATGTTATATTTTAGCTCAGAACTCTTATTTTAAGTTTTCTATGCAAGACTATTTCTGTTTGCATGTTTACTTTTCATGTTGAATGTTTTATTTATTTATTTATTGAAGTAAAGAACTTTATTGTTCAATTATGCTTGCAGCTAGTGATTTATTTATGACTTTAATGGTATACCGAGTCTGATCTACTGACCGTTGTTGGGATCCTCCTGCTGAAGCACAACTATTCAAATATTTAAAAGTCAGTTTATTTTAAAGATGAACAGCAATTTGTATTCTTGGTTCTGACAACTTAGAAATTTGTACACAGAACTTTTGTCACTCCTAACAAAACTACAATTATGTATAAATCAAATAGAAATAAATACTGGATATCTCCCTTTTTTGGAAAGAAATTAATAACTTTATTCAAGCTCTATGGTCAGATAGATATAATATTTCTAAATCTTTAGTTTTATTTAATGCTCTGATTCCTGAGCTAATTCCAAAAACCCAAGTGCCTCTTCTTTAGTCTATTCTTGCTATAGCTAGAAAAGTAATTACTAAAAATTGGAAAAGTAAATTTACCCTCTCTATTGTTGAATTTATTAGTATGACAATTGTTTGCAGTAAGAAACTGCATACTATAAAGATAAGAACTTCTAATATTACACATTCATATAAATCTTGGCTTAAACCTAAAGACTTGCTTGAAAAATATTAATTGTTGTTGATATGTATAACTTTGATGCATAAGACCTATGTAAATAGTTTGTTTTATAATTGATTTGTTTACTTATTGTTTTAAAACCAAATAAAAATTATATTCTCTGTTATTGATCTCTATTTTACATACACAAAAACATATGATTTTGTTTGTGAAAGAAGAAGAAACAAATGCATTTATATACAGCTGTGAAGAAAGGCAGAAAAGGAAATCCAGAAAGTTCACAACTAAAGGAACAATGACAAAATTAAACTTACTAGGTGAGACAAAAATAACATATTTGAAGGGAAGGTGACAAAGACAACTAATAGTTAAGAACTGAACATATCTAGTAAGATTATTAAGGCAAGACTTTGTTATAAAAAGAGATGAGATGAGTGAGATGGATGAGTGTATGAGAAGAGAAAAAGGTATGAAACAGGAAAGGAAGAAAGTTAGAGGAAGGAAGAGGATGAAGACAAAGGTATGATACTGGGAGTGGGAGGAGAAGAGTGTAATTATAATGCTACTACTGGATAAGAGAGGAGGGTGTAGTGAAAGTACATGCTAAATATGAATACAGAAGTAGACGGGGATGGCATTAGGATGAGACAGCTAGAGCTGTAGTGTTAGGTAGGTCAATAGGGTAAAATTGTGGGTGATAAATCAGCATCAGAATGTGGAAACATTGTGAAAAAGTATATTACTTCATGTCTTGAGAGGAAGAGAAGGAATGTGACTAACGATTTTAAGCTTCAGTGTCAAATTTTTTTGTTTATTTTTCCCCTGATGAAATAATGTTTTTCCAAGTTTGGTTTAATATGTTTGATGGAAATTACGTTTATTAATGTGTTCTTCAATGAGTGTATTGATGTTCAACGTTTCATTCAGATAGAGGTCAAACTGTCCAAATATCTTCACATTATGAAGGAATTAAACTTGAGTCCTCATTATCAAAGTGCACTACACAACAAAACTCTTCTACAGAAACAGCACACCAATGAAATAACTTGTAACACTTTTGTTCCTTTATTTATAAACAAAACTTCATCAAAAACTAATAAACTAGATCATAACTTAACAATTTAAAGACTAGATAAGTCATGTGATCACAAATCAGCTGGATTTCAATACATCCAATTTCAAAGAAATATACACTATAAATATATCATACTCAACAATTTCAATAACCTAAAAGAAAATGTTTGTAAAATTATAAAATGTCTGTTTGTGCCTACTTTATTTTACTTTTTATTAGTTTTGAGTCATCATTATCTCAAGTTTATTTTTGCTGATTTTCCTTACATCACATATGTGATGATAGGAGGTACTGTTAGCCATACCAGGAGAAGCAGGGCAGTGGATGTGCAACATATGACAGTACAGCTAGCTGGAATTTTGTAAAGAATTATATATCATTTGTATATTAATCTGATTTGTACAGGTGCTTGTGTTGAAAAATGTATTTGTAAAGCCACTTGTGTTAAAATATATCAGCAGTGTGTCCTGCTGGAAAGAAAATAAATATACATACATTATTTTATCTGTTTAAATGTATATGTTTCATGATATTGGAAGAGAAGAGGTTAATCACAATCCAGCTGCAGCAAACTTTGAAAAATAGCTGAAATTAAATTAAGCCATAAAGATGTTATCTCATAGTTTTGAATGAAGCCAGAGACAAAATGTCTGGGAAACCAAATATTAAGAAGCCTTCTTTATTGTCTCTAGCAGGGAGCTAATTGCTACTGTGCGAGGTTAGAGGTTTAAAATTGTTTTATGGCTTCCAGCAGCTGCAGCAGATCTGACCAAAGCTCATTCTGTGTCTATGGTAACACATAAGTGCTAAATCCTGACAGCTTCTAGCAATGGGGGTGCATGAGAACAAGAATTCAGATGACCAGATGTATATAATATCATTTTGCACAGAATAATTGTTTAATATCAGAGGATACTGAAGTCTCGGAAACATTCCATTCTTGGAACCTGACAAAGGTGGAAGACCACTCACCCACTTCATCTTGCCTTATGCCAGTAAGTGACCAGGGACTAGTACTCTTTAGATTAGTCAGGAAAATAGAGTGAGAATAGTTCATAGGTTCATATGTTCATAGATATTTACTAGGTTAATGACACTCTTTAGATTAGTCAGGAAAATATAGTGAGAATAGCTCATAGGTTCATAGATATTTACTAGGTTAATGACACAAGGGCCTTTTTAAATCTAGCCATGCATCCCAAATCTCTGACAAGAGACCACTGACATTTGCGACTTCTGAGAAGTAAATGCCAAAAAGGAGTGGTCCAAGTACTGATCCCTGAGGGACACCACTTGTGACTGGCCTCTTTGTAGAGGTGGATTCCCCAATACTAACTTCCTGGGTCCTGTCTGAGCCAGTTGGCTATACACTGGGTGACATATGGGTTTGTACCTAACCTCTTAAGTTTGTCAACAATGCCCGAGTGGGTTATTGTGTCAAATGCCTTGGCCAGGTCAAGGTAGGCAGTGTGAATGATTTTGCCTTCATCTATTGCTTTGGTGACCTTCTCAAAGAAGTCCACCAGGCTGAGTAGGCATGATCTACACTTGACGAAACCAAACTGGGTTGAGTCCAGTGTCTAGAGCTTTACTATATCTCTGTTGATCATCTACATGATAATTCTTTGAAAATAAAAACAAAAACAAAAAGACAAGCTAAAAGTGCGAAAAGCAAAAGCCGAGCCCAAAGGACAAAAACACAGCCATAATTACATTTAAACAACTTTTTAATTACAATGTAAGCACTTTCATTTTTAAATCCTTTAAAGCTTCATCAGACATAGTCAATAATAAGAGAAAGCTTCTTAAATACTAAAAGTAAATCATATGACCACCAACCCCAGTTAACAAATTTAAAAACATATCCTCATACTGATAGATACATAAGTTAAGAGCTGCAAAAAATAATGCAAAGACCGGCTACAAAAAGACACATGAAATATAAAAATATATACGTCTAACCTCATATGTTCTACAACATATGAGCGAAGTTTAAAACATCGAAAATATAATAACAAATTTAAAAAAATTACCTCAATGCTCTGAACAAGGGGGGCAAGCTCCCCTGCATCCCCCACGTGGGGGGCTGCGTCCCCCCCACTTAAATATACCAACTCTGAGATCACACCAGTGCAGAAAAGGGAAATTTTCCCTTTCTGTGCCATACGGAACCCTTGCTTTACACCTTCAAACTTTTTAAAGTTTGATCATATGGTGTCGACCATATGACATTCAAACTTTAAAATGGTCAAATAATTAATAGGGACCCATAAATATTACCCTATTCAGATACTACAATGTCAAGTCCATGTCATGATCCAGTATAAATTATACATAGTCTGAGAAATAAAAAGTAAAAATAATTTTGTTAATATCTTTTTATCTCTCCAGTGCTTTTAATTTTAGGATAGGGGCTATACTAAATGCTTTATTCAACCCTGGGTATCTATAGGCTTCCAGTCGTAATTGCCATATTACCTCCTGTCTCTCCAAATATATTGACCAAAGACCTCCACGTGGGTTCTTTTCTACTTTTTCCACGACACTAAACTTAAAGGAGTGTTCGGGGCAATTCTCTAGATGTCTAAAAAGAGCATTAGTTGTTTTTTTTCTTCTTTATGTTGTAAATGTGTTTGTACATATGACTACATAATTTATGTTCATTTTTTCCTACATAAAAACCTTCACAATTTTGACATCGAGCCCCGTAAATCATTCCCATAGTGTCACAAGTATACTTCCATTCAACTTGAATAGCCTTCCCTCTTATTTTAATACTGTCACCCTCCAAAATGTATTTACAAATACTACATCTCCCACATTTAGCCATCCTTCAATAACTGGCCTTCTTAACAATGTTTTTTCCAATATGTTTTAAATATTCAACCCTTTCCTATAAATAACAGTTGGCTCACATTCCAAAGCATGCAACATGTTAGTGTTTTCACAGAAAATGTTCCAATTTTTTTGTATAATTCATTTAATTATATAGTATAGCCCCTATCCTAAAATTAAAAACACTGGAGAGATAAAAAGATATTAACAAAATTATTTTTACTTTTTATTTCTCAGACTATGTATAATTTATACTGGACTATGAGATGGACTTGACATTGTAGTATCTAAATAAGGTAGTATTTATTATGGTAGGAAAGTATCCTTTAATATGTATGTATATTCATATACATATACACTTTTTTATATATTTTTATATTTTATGTGTCTTTTTTTGCAGTTCTTAAAATTTACTTATGTATCTATCAGTATGAGGATATGTCTTTAAATTTGTTAATGGGGTTGGTGATCATATTACTTACTTCCTTTTAGTATTTAAGAAGCAAGTTGTTTAAATATAAGTATGGCTGTGTTTTTGTCCTTTGGGCATGATAATTCTTTCCATTGTTTTACATATAAGACTAGTGAGACTTATGGATCTGTAGTTTCCAGGGTCTCTAGATGGCCCACCTTTGTGCAGAGGGATGACTGACTGTTGCCTTTCTCATACATGAGGCACAAAGCTTGTTTGGAGGATACAGTTAAATATTAATTCCAGAGGCCCTGATAGATCATGTTTCATGCTATTTAATTGGCATCCTGGGATATTGTCTGGGCCCACTGATGCAATGTTCTTGGTCTTAGAGAGAGAATTAAGGACCTGTTCCTTAGTGATACTAGGGGGAGTTATATTTGATGATATTTCCTGAGTGAAGGTTGTGGGGGAGGGAGGGGTAAAGTTGAAGCTGAATTTATCAGCCAGGAGGTTTGCTATATCTTTTGGATCATTATAGGTGGCTCCATTTACAATGAGCTCTGCACACAACTGTGTATTGTCTTTGAGGTTATGGACCTAGCTAAAAAATGCTTTGTGGTTGTCCTTGGCCTGGGAGGCCAAACATACCTCAAATTTGACTTTGGAAGACTTTATTTGTCCTCTGAGTTGTTTGTTTAGTTTGATGAGAATGTTTTTATCCTGCTAAATATTTTTTTTCTGTAACTGTGTGAATCTTCTAAGCTGTGTTACTTTTAATATGTCCTGTGATTGAAACTCTGGTGTTTACTGTAAATAGATATTTAGTACATTATTGTTTGTTTATTATTTATTATTAAATATATTTAAACTTTTCATTGTGGCTGGTCATTTTTAGAATATATTTAAGCTTTGAATATATTTGCATATGTTTATTTGGTGATAACTCTAGACACTCCTGAAAGCATGGCTGTTTGGTCATTACCATTTGTATTAATACTAACTTCACTCAGTATAATTGGATACCCTTTTAAGAGCCTTATAGTAACTGACTGGTGGCAGTGAAACTACCTTATAGTCTGGACAGAAGGTGGCATAGCTAGTAAATTTGTACCAGCCTTTCCCAGGTTTGTGTGTGTGTGAAAATTAAATCCCAAAGAGAGTGTGTGTGTGTCAGCTACTTGGACAGCAACATGAAGCACTGGTTTCACAGAAAGGGTGCTGGAGGACTTGGCTTGGACACTCGGCTGAGGACCTAAACCTACAACTGTACCAGTGGAGAGTCTTACTGGGGACCTGGAGTGAGACAGATAGAGACACCCAGACACTGGGCTGAGTGCGTGCCCTGTCTGCTCTTATGGGAAATTGTGCTCGATGCAGAGAGGTATGCATCTGGAAATACTGAGTGTATCCATTTGTATTCCAAGTGAATGTCCCTCTCCAGTGTCAGTGGTGAGGATTCAGGCTCCTTGATTACTGGCCCAGAATAGAGATGTCACAGCATATCTCTGGCCATCTGACAAACAAATAAGTCCACCATTTATCAATAAGCTACAAAAGACTGTGAAATGCACTATTAACATTCTATTAATCTTCTCTGATTCTATTACTGATATTATTCAGTCTCTTAGTACAAGAATTCCAAAGGCCCAAAGTCAAAGACAGATGTTTAAATAAGTAGCCAGAATAACAGATTTTGCATTAACATGCATTTTCTGATGGATGAAATTCAAATGAATGTCAATATGCAGTGACTTCAGTCCACAAATATTTTGCAAGAAAACCACAAATGTTATCAGGAATGATCTAGCAAAATGAGGCAAATATCTGGACATTCTGCAAAATTCTGTACTTGGTAGAAGTCCTTGCTGAGTTTGTGAATACTTTTTCCTACTAGGTTGACTTTGGAAAAATTATCTTCCTGTTGCATAGGGTAAATTCCCCTTTAAACTGCATCAGCAGCAAATTCTGTATGTTGATAGTTTCCTCAGGTATTGTAAGCCTGAGGTAGGATGCTTCAAAATCTTTTCTATCTTGTGTGTTTCCTGGATATATTTTGTAATGACATGTTTGCCATCTGTTTAGCATAATACTGTCAGTCATACCTCTCAACTGTCCCTAATTTTCAGGGACGTCTCTGATTTTGACTAAAATTTTTGCTCTGTCCTTCTGAATCCCTCCTAAAACTACTGACTTTGGGCAGAAAGGTGGTGAATTACACTTAATGAATAATGACAATAATTAAGAGTTATATACTTCTTTTACTTCAGAAGATTTATCAGTTCATATGCCCTGATTCTCTCAATGTTTCAACTTAATAGCACTAATATTTTAATAGTGTCCCTGATTGTCCCTGATTTTTTCTTGACTGTTCCCTCATTCTGTTCAAGTTTGTCCCTGATTGGTTGAGAGGTCTGCTGTCAGTCCTCAGTTGCACCACCTTAGAAAAAGAGCTGACCATTGTTTTATTAAGTCACAATTGATACAATATAGATACACACGCATTACTAGAAAATAAAACAAACCACTGTGATATTTCTCATTGTTTTCATCCAGAATACACATATGTGGTTTTCTTTTTAACAATTATTCTCTTCAACATAATATAAATTGCACAATTCCTGCATTCCCTTAATAGGTTCATAGGTTCATAGGTTCATAGGCTGGTACTAGGCTATTGGGCCTAGGGCCTATGCAAGCCTAGCCATAACAATTCCCTGGATATTTCTTCCCACAATATTTACTTCTCCAGGCCCCTGTCTAGCAGGGTGACTGACATGATCCCCAGGGTGAATTTCCTATCTCCCATCCAATCATCAAGGTTCCTTTTGAAGAGGGCCAAAGAGGTGCTCTGCTTGATATGTATGGGCAGTCTATTCCAGAGTATGGGGAGTCTCTGGGTCAGGAACCTATCCCTCCAGCATGTTTTGTTCATTGTGATGACAAGGTTTAGATCCCTGGAGCATGTGGCTCTGAGGGATTGGGATTTCTTTAAGTGGAGCATGTCCAACAGCTCAGGGTTTGACATGTCCTTGTATGTTAAGCAGAGATCGCCTCTGAGTAGACGATATGCCACAGAGTATAGCTGGAGTTTTTTTAGATGGTCAGTATATGGCATCTGCTTTAGGCCTGTGATTCTTTTAGTGAGGTATTTCTGTGGCCTTTCAAGCTGTTGCAGATGTCTTGTGAAGTACATACCAAATGGGGCATTATACTCTATAATGGGTCTAATGAGGGATGAGTACAGTGGGACAATGACCTCCTTTTTTCTGGATGAAAAGCCCTTAGTGATGAGGTGTGCCACATAGAAGGATTTCCTGACTGTTGTGGCAATGTGGTTATTGAAAGTGAGACCACTGTCCTCCTGTGTCACTAAGTCTCTCATCACACTTTCGATGTTTAGTGTCCTGCCACCTATGTGGTAATTCATGGGTACATGTTTTTTCCAAAGGGGATAACTATATATTTCTTGGCATTAAGCTTGAGCCCATGGCTCTGGCACCAGGCATCTGTTTCTGTAAGGCCCTTTTGTAGACTATCCACATCATTTGGGGATTCAGTAATGGCTCCCAGTTTGCAGTCATCTGCAAACTTTGTTAGCCAGAGTCTCTTAGTGTTGGCCTGTACTTCAGAGAAGTAGATGCCAAACAAGAGTGGTCCCAGGACTGAAACCTGAGGTACTCCACTTGTCACTTGTCTGGAGCTGGATTTGGAGTCGGCTACTTTTACTGTCTGGGTTCTGTCAGTAAGCCAGTTAGCAACCCATTGAGTGACGTAGGGATTTATGCCCAGCTTAGTAAGTTTATCTATGATTCCAGAGTGGGGGATGGTGTCAAAGGCCTTGGTGAGGTCCAGATAGGCTGTGTGGACTGCCTTACCCTCATCCACAGCTCTGGAGACTGATTCAAAGAAGTCAATCAGATTCAGGAGACAAGATCGGCCCTTCACAAACCCAAACTGGGTGGGGTCTAGTGTTTGAAGGTTGCCAATGACTTTGTTTATAAGTTCCATGATAATGCGTTCCATGCCCTTGCAAATCAGGCTTGTCAGACTGATGGGACAGTAGTTCCCGGGATCCAAGGTGGATCCTCCCTTGTGGAGTGGGATAACTGTAGCTGTGCGCCACTCAGTGGGCATGAAGCCTGAGGTGAGGCTATGATTAAACATGACACTTAGGTGAGGTGCCAGTTCATTTTGTAGTTCATGTAGTACACAGCCTGGGATGTCATCTAGTCCCATGGATGCTGTATTCTTAGCTTTGAAGAGTGCGGTTTCTACCTGTGTGGCCATGATTATTGGAATTTGGCAATCTTTTGGTATTGAGATGGGCTCTTTAGGGGGTGAGAGCGAGGTGAAGTTGGCACTAAATCGATCTGCCAGGATATTGGCAATATCCTTGGGATCAGTATATTTAATGCCATTCTGTTATAACTCAGAGCAGATCTGAGCATTGCCATTTAGATTCTTGACCTAACTATAGAATGCTTTGTGGTTGTCTTTGGAATCTTTGGCAATTTTATTTTCGTAACCAGCTTTTGAGGATTTTATGAGGGATCTCAGCTTCTTACTGAGGCTGGTGAGGGAGTTTTTTGCATCCTGGGATTTTCCTCTTTTTTGCAACAGTTTCTTCCTTCTGTTGTATAGTTTGTTTATAGCAGGGGACCGCCAGATTGGCTTCCTTTTTTTGGAGAAGAGCATCTTGGTTCTATTTGGGATGGCACGATTCATGCACGAGTGGATGTGCTAGTACAGTGCCTTAGTGTAGGATTCTGCATTCGAACTTCCAGATCCTGTCTGCATGGGTGTTGTGAAGTTTGTCACTTCTGACTTCAGTAGCTTGAAGTTGGCTTTGGAGAAGTCTTTTAAGGAGGTTTCCTTACTGGGGGTGGGGGTGGGATGTGGATGTCAAGGGTGATTTGCTTATGGTCAGACCTGACCAATGAGGGGGTGACCACTGGTGTGGAGCATCTATCTCCCATGTTGGTAATGATCAGGTCTAGGATATTGGAGCCCCTGGTGGGACAATGGATTAGTTGATCCAGGGCGTTGCAATTTATGAATTCCAAGAACCGTTGGGAAAAGGAGTTGGTACCTGAGTAGTTTTCCCAGTTAATGGCAGGGTAGTTGAAATCACTCAGTATTAGGGTGTTTGGTTGTATCTTAATATTTTCCAGTATGTTTAGAAAGGTGTAATGAGAATCTTGGGGCATGGTTGGGGATCTGTAGCAAGCTACAATTTGGATTGCAGTCTTGCCTAGTGTTAGTTGCACCTGGAGAATTTCAGATGCATTGTGTTGGGCAACTAGCCTGGAGGTGTGAATATCCTTGGTGAATATGGACACTCCTCCACCTTTAGTGTTTCGGTCCTGGTTTTGTGGCCGAAAAGTGTGATAAGAATTGTAGCCTGGTATTGCAGGGGTGCTCTCTGGAGCCTTGAATCAGGTCTCAGTTACTGCACAGATATCGATGTTCTCCATTTTTAGGAGTGCCTCGAGAGAGTGCATTTTGAGGTTTAGACTTCTAGCACTGAGTAGCATTACCTTCAGATTTTGCCTGCTTCTATTTGTTACGGTGGTGGTTTTATCCTTTGAACCTTGCCTAAAAAAGGCACTATAGGGGTGGCAAGAGCTTTAGTCAGTAATCTGAATCCCAGGGGTGACAGGTGCAGACCATCTCTGGCAAAGCATCATGGTTTGTCGATCATGTCTTCCCAGGCAGACAAATACTGGATCCCCTTTGAATGACACCAGAAGCTTAGCCAATTGTTGAAGTCAATAATTTTGTCCTTATACTGTGGTATCATTCTTGGCAAAGGCAGGATGCTACTCAGGGCTAGGGTCATACCTACCTGGGTCACATGATCCAAGAGCTCTTCCATATCTCTTTTCATGTAGTCCAGGGAGGTACGTCTCAAGTCATTCACTCCAGCATGGACAATGACAGAGTCATATTTGTACTTGTTGTGGAGTGACTTGAGTGCATGCGTTATGTGGCAGATCCTGGCACCTGACAGGCAGCTGACTGTAATTTTCTCCTTGTTCAGTCTGGTGAATGGGACATCAGTGTGCCTGACTATAGAGTCACCTATGACTAAAGTGTTGGATACATTGTCTTGCCTTAGGGGCTGTTGTTGGGTGGCACACTGGTGTTGTGAGCTATGTGTCACTTTGGTTGTGACTGGTGTTTGTTTGCGTTTCGGAGGTCCTTGTTACTTGGGCAGGTTAATGTTAAGGGCCTCCGCATATGTGGGTTTAGTGTTGCTATGTGTGGGTGTTGATGGTGTGGGTTTTGAAGGGCTATGAGTTGCTTGAGGTGTGATGCAGGTGTTAACCTTCTCCTCTTGACTGTCTAGCACAATCTTGGCCGGAGAGAGCTTTGCTCCCAGTTTGGCTATGTAAGTGCATCTCTCGCAGGTTGTAGTGTTGGGTGGTAGGACGAGAGGATTGTCTGTGTACATGAGGCAGTTGCTGCATTGCCCCAGTATGCCCAGATTCACCAGGTGGACAGGAGAAATCACCAGAAGCTGACCCTTGGACATGCCTGTTTAGGTGCTTTTATGTAAAGTTTAAGAGCTGTTTTCCCTTACCTTTGCAAGGTACTTTGCAATTATAGGCTGTTTAGTGTCTATGATTAATTTCTCCTTATTGACAAGGAGAGCTGAGTGCTTGTATCTGTTTCAGGCTTCCTAGTGCTTTCTAGCAGGTTCTAGAGCAAGTGCTAGTCACAGGGGTTCAGATTTTAGTGCTACTACTGAGAAACCAGCTAGTTTTAAGGGAAAATTTGAAGAGCACACTTTCTGGCACCTGGAATAGTTTAACTGTAGCCTCGCAGTGCTGCACGATGTGAAAAATATACAAACACACGCGTTTTTAAGCCAGAAAGTTGAAAGGGATAGAAATCAGCCCAAAGGCTAATAAAATTCATAATAATAATTCATAATAGGCTAATAAACCTCAGACTTTCCCCTTGTACATTCTCCTGCATGCATTATTCTCGCAATTTACATTTATTTCTATGCAATTTTCTGCTTCTCTTCTAAAGATTACACCTCCAACTCTTTTTCCTCCTTTGCAACTGTCAATACTTCAGTTTCAGCTGGTTTACATTTTGATGTTCATTTTCAGGTAATTGCTTTTTATGGCAACCGCTAGCATTAAACTTAATAAAGCTATACTATGTCTAGGCAATTCAGAACTTGTGCTCTAGCTGAAAAAATGATTTCCTTAGATACATGTATACATTTCTCAGATTATACTACTCAGAATACACTGGTGAAGCTGAGAGTGATACTTAACAAAAAAAAAAAAACTACTTCCTGGAAAACAAAATGGCTTATATATATTTATAACTTCTGAACTGAGGCACACACGAGAGCATAGGCGAACCTTTTATATATTTCACATCAAATATTTGTCTGCTAATAAATGAATAAATATCAACATTACAAAGTAGTGAGGCTGAAGGTGCTTTGAAGCCAACAGTAATCGGATCCAGGAAAACATTTAGAGCATGCTAATGAAAAATATTGAGTTGGAGAATTAGAAATGGATTTTCATTAAGTGAAGACAGACTGCTATAGCTACATGGAGTTTGATAATATTAGTAGGAGCAATGCATGGTTTATGTTTGGCTTACAGTTTTAATGCTATAAGATTATAAAAGTGAGATGGAAGACAGATTGTGTCTTTCATATGGCAACTCAGATCCATGGGGAGTCTGCTATTCTAATGTAGGAGACAGCTTCATACTTCACATCCACAAATAATACGTTGTCTCTGTGTAAAACAAGTACAACATCTCATTACGTATTTGTTGCTGAGATATACAGAGCAAGTGAGATGACCTACTACAAAAATAATGCAGGGAGCAAGAGGATTGTTGTTTGATGTTCAGTAAATTACACCTAAAGGGGTATAATGTAGAACTCAAATGTCTCCCTTTATGTATGTTTGTGTAACTGATCTTATGCCCCCCCAACCAAGATCCTTCCTCTCCCTGCTACTGCCCTGTTTCTTGTTGTCTTTACATACTGAGTTACTATCGTATTAAAAGATGAGCGTGACCCTCCAAGTACCTTTGACCCAGATTTTGAAACTGTAGGTTAAGAAATGAATTTAGGGTAGTTACTCATTCAGTATCCCTGTTCTCAATGAGGCTGACAGTATTGCCACAAAGCAACGAAACCTTTATTTCCAGGGAGGGGTAAGGAGTATATACCACCTGTACCCCACATATAACTGTACCATCAATGCACCAGTAACTTAAAATATCTTTCCCTGAGATCACTGCATTTTGTAGAAAATGTAAAAAAAAATCTCTTCTTACAGCAACCTGAGAGATAATGACCAGGTTACAAACGTTTTCAGCTAATTCTGTTTGACAAATTGTGTATGTACCAATGAGCAAACGTTTGCACAAGTATATTATTTACAACATTATTTTATCTTGGCAAAACCTGCCTGCTGCAAAGGAGATATTTAAACTTCCTTAGTTCCAGTGCAATATGTCAGAACGGCAAAGATGGCTGCAAAGCTTTGCTTTTGAATGTTTATCCAGCTATATCTTATGAATGTCACTTCCGGCAAACTCTAGGTGTAATAATCAAGGCATAAGCTGACACTGTATGAATCAGTGTAAGTGAATCACCTAAGGTAACCATGAATTGTATTATAGATTCAGTTTCTGCAAAGCAGGCTCTATAACTTTATTCTCTAACATCTATTCTTCAACTAGTTACCATAGCTAAAAGACATCTTTATTTGCCTTAACATAAAAAGTACCATATTAAAAATCAATTTTTCTTCATTCTGTGTTGCTTGATAATGATTTCTCTGCCTTGTCCAAGAATGTAGCTTTGATGTACAATCCTCTGTCTAAAGTCAATCTTATTTCGTTTGTGATTCACAATGAAATGTGGAGTAACTGCCGTAAAACGGTTTACATCTCATGATATTTGCTATCTTCCTGTATTATTTTATGCTGAGTCAGAACACCTCATTCTGTATCATTCTTTTGGGAAGTACATTGTAATAAGTATAAAATATATAACATATAAAAGTTTTCAATTTTAAAAGACATGCAGGACAATGATAATTTTTAGAACCCTGGAAGAAAAAAAAAAAAACAAAACAAACAAACAGATGTGTAGACTACCCTAATTTGAGAACTTTTTAAATGGAAAAAATCACCGGTGTAATAGGCTGCTGTTAAGAAGTGCTGCTTTATGCTGATAAATTTGTACAAAGCTCAGTCATAACTCAGGATGGCCTTTTATTTAAAAATAATTGTTCATTACAAATTACCAAAATTTAATTTTCATTTGCAAGTGTATGTCATTTTATCAGCTCATACTTGTTAAAAGAAATACAAAAAAAAATCAAATACTTCTAATAGCTTTCAGTTAATCCTGCAATTAAACATTTCTTATAATATGCTATATTCAGAAGTGGTAATCTGGTGCTGGACAAGAGAAATGCCAGAATATTAACTTTATGCCAGCCCAGCTGCAAATAACCTAAGGAAAATGGCCGTGGTTTAATAATATTCTGTACAAATACCAGACAGAGAAGGGGGCCAAGAAAGAATAGTGAAGCAAAGAAGGGCAAAGGTATGCTTATGTGCAAGGTGGCAGAAACATGAACTATGGCCTCGAGAAACCTAGCATCACAGACAACCTTGTGCTACACTAACAGCTGACACTGGCTGGAACATGCTATCCAATCCCGATTGTGAAATCTGAGGACAGGGAGAGAAAAAAATGAAGGAGCGTATAGCAGAATACAACACACATGTTCTAATAGTAAGCAACAGGTTAGGCTAAGCATATTGTTGCTGTTTTGTGAGTAAAGGCAAGATGCTATGCAGTCAAATGCCAGTCTAAAGCAGCAAAACAAATATATGTTTAAATGGTATGAAATTTGGTAAGGTCTTGAAAAAGGAGGTCACTCATGTTAACAGATGCAACAGATTGATGAAAAAAGCATGACACCTTCTTCACAAATGGGAAAGATAAGTAATGAGATGGATCAAGAAAGTAGGGCCTGGACCTCTTGGGTGAAGGGGGACCAGGTCCCAACGTGATCACATGAAGCTGGATAGTTCTGACTGCAACTGGTATCAGTAGCCATGGGTAGTCAGTGCAAGTCTGCTGTAAGTCAGTTGCCAACATGCAAAACCAGGCTTGTAGGTAGGAAATGGACTTAGCAGTGGCTTGTAATGCCAATGGCAGTAGCCACCTAATGTTACCGAATGACACAGAGCAATTCTTATTGATCTTTACTGGACAGGGTGTTGGTCAGACAATATGTGATAGTGACATTAATGCTGATAACCCAGCAGCAGACCAAAGAAATATTCACCATAAGCAATACGAGAACTGTCTATGACTTCTGACTTCATGTGTTTACATCATAAGCAATACAAGAACTGTCTATGACTTCTAACCTCATGTCTTTACATCATAGGCAATACAAGAACTGTCTATTACTTCTGACCTCATGTGTTTATATCATAGGCAATACGAGAACTGTCTATGACTTCTGACCTCATGTGTTTACATCATAGGCAATATGAGAACTGTCTATGACTTCTGAACTCATGTGTGTACATCATAGGCAATACGAGAGCTGTCTATGACTTCTGACCTCATGTGTTTTCAGTTGACCATATAAACATAATATAGTAACTTACTCTCCCCATATTCACCATGACTGTAGGATTACCAGTGCCCACCATGTGGATTACATATGGGAAGCAACAAGGTTTATACTGGACAAGTCTTGATAAAGTATGTGAATATCATTGTCTTATTGGGTGGTTTATACTATTACTAGATTAGATTTTTCGGAGATGCTGGTTCTGGTCTGGCTCATTACAAGGATATGGTACAGTACTTTGAGTCCATTTTAATTGATGAACCATTTCAGTGAGTAAGATGCAACCTAAAAAAAGAAGGCATGGGTGTAGTCTTTCAGATAAGATGTTGAACCGAGGCTCCACCTGACTGAGTTGATGGCAGTTTACGTAGATGTAAAAGATCACATCATGGCACTTATCAAAAACAGTAGCTGAATTTCCCCAGCACACTGGTCACATTTCACCTAATCTGCATAAATGCCACTTTGGATCTGCCCTGAAAATAAGACACTGGCTTACTGGGATGAACCCAGTTAACAAAAGATCAGTAAATAAATACATAAACAACATGGGACAAGCCTTCCACCACATATAGGAGTGTTTGATTTCTGTATCCCCTTACTCAACATGCTCCAAGATTATACAACCAAGGAGAAGTGAAGAACTTTCTAAAAAAATGGTTTGTCACTTCAAGTGGTATTTATAATTGTGAGAACTTAGAGAAACCTGCCATAAATTGTGCATGGAGGTGGTATGAACTGTGGACTCGGAATACTGAATAACCTTACCTGAATAAAATGACAGTCCATTGGTTTATATTCTATCTGACCAGCTTCCGTAATAACCTTAGCTATGGAGTTAATAATGTTTGAAAATGCTAGCTGGTACTAATGTACCAGAATCCTCTGCCTCTACACTATCTTCATCTTCATCATCATCATCATCATCATCATCATCATAGTCCTCCCGGATAATTCCTTTCTCCTAGTACTTCACAACTCTTTTCATCCCCTTTAAACAGCTCAACCTATTTCGCCAATGAGTTGAAATGTTTGGTATGCTCTCTGATAGATTTTTTTAAGTACCTCATTGATCAATTATCTCTGTATTATGCGATGATCAAATATCTCTGTATAATGCTATGATCTATGTGGCTATGTAAATTTCTTTGTTAGTTAGTTTTGTTAACATATGTTTCATTGATTTGGTTTGGTCTTTGATAGTTTTTAAAATACTCAGTTATCAATATAGCTGTACTTGATATGCTCTGTGCCTGCTAGTGAAATAATTTACTTAGTTACTTTTGTTAACACATGATTATTAATGTATAATCTATATCTTACTACTTGTAGATTTCTGTTTGTGGAGCTTTTCTCCCCGGGTCTCCGCTGAAAACGGGCTACTGGCCCAGTCAGACACTACCCGATTAACAAATGTAAATAAATAAATAAATAAATCATCATCTTCAATGGTATCTTCTTACTATAGTCATTTATACATTTACATCATATATAGCTTCAGACTGTATCAGGTTGATTTTTGAGGAATGTTAGCCTGTCAGCATTGGTTGTTGAAATATATGTCCCACAGTCATTAACTGTTATCCCATTAGTAGTAAAACTACCCTCAAGATAAATGCTCACAGATGGGCAGTGGGGGTGCTCAACAGCAATATGACTTAAGAATGTGCTTCATCATCATCCTTGAGATACACAGACTCTTATATGTAATCTATCTATTGATTGATTGATTGATTGATTGACTGATTGATTGATTGATTGATTGTATGAGTTTCTCTTAGCAGAAATGTCCTCTGAGCTTTTCTGGTCATTTTATCAACTAAGAGTCAGTCAGTGTTTGTCAAAGTGAGAGACAGATCGTGGTCAAATGGGGCCCTAGACAGTGTAATGGAACCCCCCCCCCCACACACACAGCAGCCATTCCAGTGTCCCATTATTTCTCTCTCTCTCTCCCCGCCTAACTACCATAAATACTGTTCAAACCTTCCAGTGTACATTCTATTTTCTTCTTTACATTTAAAATAGTTACAGAGATTTAGATTTCATTTAAAACTTTTATTTCAAATGTTATTGTACAAACACTGATGGCCATTTGATAAACAAAACAGTCTCACATTGAAAACAGATTTGAAAACAGACTTTGCATGAGCATCAGTAAACTTCTGTTCTCTTAAAACTCACATTCATCGAAAATGCATATGGACAGTTTTTTCAAACCATGTAGGTCCCCTACACGCATTTTTGAGGACCATTATTTCAAATTTTATTGCACTGATACTGGTGCCTGTTTGCTAAACAAAACAGTCTTACATTGAAAACAGATTTAACTTCTACAACAGTAAACTTCTTTTCCTTTGAAACTCACATTCATTAAAAATGCATATGGCCAGTGATAGGTTAAGTGTACTTTGGGCCCTGGGTGTTTTCAGACTATGGACCCCCCTGCCCACATTTTTAGGACCATGCGCAAATACATGTGTTCTTTGATTCACCTTCTTGATTGTTTTAAATTATATTTCTTGTTTGATTTAAATTATATTTCTTGTTTAATACAGAAACATTTGTTAAAGAGTGTGTTTTAAATATGTATTTTTGGAAATTTTTCAAGTAAACAGTGAAACAAAATATATGAATCAGTTATGACAAAAGTACCCATATGTGGTGTGTGTGTGTGTGTGTGTGTGTGTGTGTGTGTGTGTGTGTGTGTGTGTGTGTGTGTGTGTGTATTTTCAGCCATAAAGGCCACTCAAACTGCTGTGATTATAATTCATCAATCTCTATACTAAACAGTCACAGACACTTTATTGACTGTGTACACATCACATGTCTGATTGTGATAAAGAAAAGCCACAGTAATATATTCCAATGTGCTTTACACAAATGCACACCAGTCTTGCATTGCTAGACTAATTACTTTAACTTTATCAGCTCAGCAGGGTCAGTCATTTTTATCGACAGACATTCTTAAACACAGTAATCATAGCTACAGTATGACTGCATTCTTCTCAGATGTCTATGTTTAATAACAATAGCTAAAGTCACATATTTCAAATTTGTCTCATACAAGCCCACAGTAGCCAAAGTATTTCAACATAATTCACACGCACACACACACACACACACACACACACACACACACACACACACACACACACACACACACACACATTCATGCACAATAGTCTTTTAAAGCCAGGTTAAAGACTGTTTAAAAAAAGTTTGTTGAAAAAAGAAAAAAACAGTTTAGCTGATCAAAAATCAGCTGATCAAACATTAATGGCTTTTTCTTGCAAGATTGCTGTAGTGTTGCCCTTTCTTCACTGTAGTGATATCTCAGAGTTTTTATATATAATTTGCAGGGGCTATGGGGTGTGCAGGTGGAGTTATCTTCTGCAAAGCAAAAAAAAAATGTTTGTGATTTTTTTTTTGTTTCAATGAGCTGTGGTTCAAGCATTTAGGCTGTGGTGCAGCGGTAGCATTGTCGTCTCACAGCAAGAGGTTCTCCCGTTTGATTCTCGGCTGGAGCATCTTCTGTGTGGAGTCTGCATGTCCTCCCCACAGTCGAGTGGTGTTCGAAAGACATGCATGAATGGGTGTGCCTTCATTGAAGGTTGGGTGTTGGGCTGGCACTTCGGCACCATAAAAATCGACTGCCAATCATTAGTGGACCAGAGTTCAGCTGTGGCAACCCCTAACCGGGAAAAGCTGAAAGAAAAACAACAAACTTATGGTTCTCTGGTATGGCAGTTTGACTAACTGCCATAGATAATGTGTATATTATATATATATGTGTGTGTGTGTGTGTGTGTGTGTGTGTGTGTGTGTGTGTGTGTGTGTGTGTGTGTGTGTGTGTGTGTGTGCAGGTCGTTGTACAGTTCACTGACCTGGACACCTGTCCAGTAAATCCCTTTGCTTTCTCACAGCTCCCTAGCATACCTCTCAACTGTACAGGCTTTTGCAGAATGTCCAAATTTTTGTGTCATATTTTTAGTAAATTTTTCATAAAGTTGTAGTTTTCTAGTAAAGTAGTGGAAACTCATTAAAGAATGAAATTAGAAAATAATGACAGATATTTGAGGTTCAGACTTCATACCCTTCAGAAAAATGCATGCTAATGCAAAACCTGTTATTCTAGCAATTTTCTAAGTTTGTAAGAGCAATATTTAAAAATTGTCCCTATTTTTGGGCCTTTGTCTCCCTTTATTTACGTCTTCGTCCAGATTTCTTGCTCTTAACAGGGTGAGAGGTATGCTCCCTAGTGATGTTATTTCAGATGTCAGCCATTGCTAAGGTCCGCTGTTGGGATCTCATCCTATCTTCATGTGCAACATATAAATAAAGACAGTGTTCGGTTTCCTGGTCCATCCAGTTGGGGGCACAGACGTGCCACATTCATCTCTTTGTCAACATTGTGGTGTACAGTAAATGCAGGAAGAACAAAGTGCTTACTGGGGTGCTATTCAGATCATAGGTAAAAATAGAATGAGCTGGAATAGTCCCTGAGTGACTTTTTTGTGCACTTGGGTTAGGTTGTGTTTATGTCTACATGTCACAAATGTCATGTGTAGCTTGATTAACACAGGTAGTTATCTCTAGTATACACCAAGCTCTAGGCTGTTACTCTGACATCAGTTTAATGTTGCTGGCATGTGCAGATGTGATTCAGAAACTCAAAACCATTCTGTGCTAATGAACTTTGTTAATTATAGGGTATGTCTCTTGATAATTCTGTTTTAACTTGCCAGTGCATTGTATGCATTTATACTGCTAATTAATTGTACATACTCATACTGTTCATTAATTGTACATATTCATGCTGCTCATTAAATGTACATACTCATACTGTTCATTAATTGTACATATTTACACTGTTCACTAATTGTATATATTCATACTGCTCATTAATTGTACATACTCATACTGTTCATTAATTGTACATATTCATACTGCTCATTAAATGTACATACTCATACTGTTCATTAATTGTACATATTTACACTGTTCACTAATTGTATATATTCATACTGCTCATTAATTGTACATATTCATACTGTTCATTAATTGTAAATATTCATACTGTTTATTAATTGTACATATTCATACTGTTCATTAATTGTACATATTCATACTGTTCGTTAATTGTACATATTCATACTGCTCATTAATTGTACATACTCATACTGTTCATTAATTGTACATATTCATACTGCTCATTAATTGTACATATTCATACTGTTCATTAATTGTAAATATTCATACTGTTCATTAATTGTACGTATTCATACTGCTCATTAATTGTACATATTCATACTGTTCATTAATTGTACATATTCATACTGCTCATTTATTGTATGTATTCATACTGCTTGTTAATTGTACGTATTCATACTGTTCATTAATTGTAAATATTCATACTCTTCATTAATTGTACATATTCATACTGCTCATTAATTGTACATATTCATACTGTTCATTAATTGTACGTATTCATACTGCTCATTTATTGTATGTATTCATACTGCTCGTTAATTGTACGTATTCATACTGCTCAATAATTGTACATATTCATACTGTTCATTAATTGTACATATTCATACTGCTCATTAATTGTACATATTCATACTGTTCATTAATTGTACATATTCATACTGCTCATTAATTGTAAATATTTATACTGTTCATTAATTGTACATATTCATGCTGCTCATTAATTGTACATATTCATACTGTTTATTAATTGTACGTATTCATACTGCTCATTTATTGTATGTATTCATACTGCTCGTTAATTGTACGTATTCATACTGCTCAATAATTGTACATATTCATACTGTTCATTAATTGTACATATTCATACTGCTCATTAATTGTACATATTCATACTGTTCATTAATTGTACATATTCATACTGCTCATTAATTGTACATATTCATACTGCTCGTTAATTGTACATAATCACACTGTTCCTTAGTTGTACATATTCATACTGCTTGTTAATTGTCATTAATTGTACATATTCATACTGCTCATTAATTGTACATATTCATATTGTTCATTAATTGTACATATTCATACTGCTCATTAATTGTACATATTCATACTGCTCATTAATTGTACATATTCATACTGTTCATTAATTGTACATATTCATACTGTTCATTAATTGTACATATTCATACTGATCATTAATTGTACGTATTCATATTGCTCATTAATTGTACATATTCATACTGTTCATTAATTGTACATATTCATACTGCTCATTAATTGTACATATTCATACTGTTCATTAATTGTACATATTCATGCTGCTCGCTAATTGCACATATTCATACTGTTCATTAATTGTACATATTCATACTGCTCATTAATTGTACATACTCATACTGTTGATTTATTGTACATATTCATACTGTTCTTTAATTGTACATACTTATACTGTTCATTTATTGTACATATTCATACTGCTAGTTAATTGTACGTATTCATACTGCTCATTAGTTGAACATATTCATACTGTTCATTAATTGTACAGATTCATACTGTTCATTAATTGTACATATTCATACTGTTCATTAATTGTATGTATTCATACCGCTCAGTTTTACATATTCATGTTGCTCATTAATTGTACATATTTACAGTGTTCATTAATTGTACATATTCATACTGTTCATTAATTGTATGTATTCATACTGTTCATTAATTGTACATATTCATACTGTTCATTAGTTGTACATATTCATACTGTTCATTCATTGTACATATTTACACTGTCCATTAATTGTACATATTCATACTGCTCATTAATTGTACATATTCATGCTACTCGTTAATTGTACATACTCGTACTGTTCATTTATTGTACATATTCATACTGCTAGTTAATTGTACGTATTTATACTGTTCATTAATTGTATGTATTCATACTGCTCAGTTGTACATATTCATGCTGCTCATTAATTTTATATATTTACACTGCTTGTTAATTGTACATATTCATAATGCTCATTATATTTTTGTGCAGTTGTTCAGATTTTGACAGAAACCGTATATAAAGCAAAATGTATGGATGTATACTATGTTTTATACATAATCCTTAAAAGAGACATGCCATACAATTGTGTAACTGATTTTACCTGATTTTGGCCTAGCACTCAAGTGTGGGGTCATTTATTGCACTGTTGTGATTATTTTGCTGCTTGTGTTTCTCTGCTACCTTTAAACTACAACAAAAAGAAAAAAAAAAATCTTGCTTTTTTCCCACTTTCTGAAAGTTAAGAAAGTTCAGTTACAGATTTGCTGTTCTGAACTGTTTGGAAGTTTCTAGAAGGCCAGTGCTTGCTTGGGCTAAATGGAAGTCTCTGTGTTCACCAGTGGGAGTGGTTAACACTGAACAGCCTGCCTGTCCCTGGAGGAGTGGTTACTACCTAGAAGCTGTAGTTTTATTGGCCATTTTGGGTCAATTCCAAACTCCTTGATCTCTCTCTCTTAAAACCCTACAATTCTCTTTTTGCGCGGTTTTGCGCTCTGAGCAGCGTCAGGCAGTGCCGCCTACACAGGTTTAAACTATTCCAGGCTCCACAAAGTCTTTTCTTCACTTTTTCCCTTAGAGCTGTTCAAACTCTCAAAGTAATCACTCTATTCTCTTTCTAAAGCCCTGCACTTGCTCAGCTCTTCTAAGGAAACACTAACTAACTAAAGCACTACACCCTCCTTGACTTCTCATAAGTATTAGGCTCCTGATTGGTCCTTCCTGATCAAGTGAAAAATCAGTTCCCTTCCCTAATCTGATCAGTAAAAAAACAGTTCCCTATACTAATCTGGTATGTCCAAGGGTCAGTTTCAAGGTTACTCTCCAGTCCAGCTGGTGAATCTGGGAATTTTGAGGCAATGTTACAATTGCCTTATGTACAGAAACAACCCTCTCCTCCTTCCAACAAACTCTAATACATGTGAGAGATGCAGTTACACAGCCAAACTGGAGGCAGAGCTCTCTCAACCCAAGACTGGCACAGTCAGTCAGGAGGAAAAGGTAACCACTCACACAGTGCTGTTGCATCTGCATACCCAACACATAAACACACAAAAACATACTCAGAGGCTCTAAATAAAAATCTGCCTAAACAGCAAAGACCTCCTAAGCAGATATCCAAGCAACAGCCACCCCTAAGCAATACCCACGAATCACATATCTCACAAAATCAGTGTGCCTCACAGTCACAGCCCTTAAGGCCAAACAACACACCAAATACACTTGTTATAGGGGACTCTATTGTCCGGCACACTGACGTCCCGCTCACCAGACTGAACAAGGAGAAGGTCACTGTAAGCTGCCTGTTGGGTGCCAGGATCCGCCACATAATGCAAACACTCAGGTCACTCCAAAGCAATTACAAGTATGACTCCATCATTGTCCATGCTGGTGTGAATGACTTGAGACGTACCTCCCTGGACTACATGAAAAGAGACATAGAGGAGCTCTCTGACCATGTAGCCCAGGCTGGTATGACCCTGACCTTGAGTAGCATATTCCCTAACCAAGAATGATGCCACAGTATAAAGACAAAATGATCAGTTTCAACAATTGGCTAAAGTATTGGTGTCATTCAAAAGGGATCCAGTGTCTGTCAGCCTGGGATGACATGCTCGACAAGCCACGTTGCTTCGGTAGGGACGGCTTGCACCTGTCACCCTTAGGCTTTCATATACTGGCCTAGGCTCTTGCCACCCCCATAGTGCCTTTTTTAGGCAAGGCTCAAAGGACAAACCTCCATAGACAACCCAAGGATAAAAAAACTAAAAGTAATGCTACTCAATGCCAGAAGTCTAAACCTCAAGATGCATGCACTCGAGGCTCTCCTCAGTATGGAGAAAATCAATGTCTGTGCAGTAACAGAAACCTAGTTCAAGGCTTCTGAGAGCACCCTAGTACTACCAGGTTATAACTCATACCATGCGTTTTGGTCCCAAGACTCGGACCAAAGCACAAAAGGAGGGGGAGTATCTATATTCATCAAAGATACCTACACCTCCAGGTTAGTGGCACTGCACGAAGCATCGAAAACCATCCATGTGCAACTAACAGAGGGCAAAACTGCCTTTCAGTTTGTAGCCTGCTACAGAACACTCTCCCTATTACAGGAACCTCACTTGGCATTCCTGAGAACACTGGAGAATATGAAGGTCACTCCAAACACTATGTTATTGGGTGACTTCAACTACCTAAACATTGACTCGGAAAACTACTCAAGCCCAAACACCCTCGCCCAACGGTTCCTTGAATTTATAAACTCTAACACAATGGAACAACTGGTCACCACTCCCACAAGAGGGAACAACATATTGGACCTGGTCATCACCAACATGGGGACTCTATGTTCCACACCAGAGGTAAACCCCTCATTGGTAAGATCAGATCATAAACAAATTTCCCTAGACATCCATATCCCATCCCCACCCCCAGCCAAGGAAATCACTGTAAAGAATTTCTCAAAAGCCAACTTTGCACTTCTCAAGACTGAGGTGGAATCCTTCAAAGCCCCCGGGCCCAATCCGCAGAATCCTTTACAAATGCATTCTATGAGCACCTGCAGGAATGCATGGATCGTGCTATCCCAAATAAAACCAAGACTCGCTCCTCCAAAAACAGAAGACCGGTCTGGTGGACCCCGGCCATAAATAAGCTATACAACAAAGGAGGAAGCTACTACATGACAGGGCAAAATCCCAAAAAGGAAAGGCATCCCTGATCAGTATTAGCAAGAAACTTTGATCCCTCATAAAATCATCAAATGCCAGTTTCGAAAGAAAAATTGCCCTAGACACTAAAGATAATCACAAGGCCTTCTTTAGTTATGTCAGGAACATGGGTGGAAACTCCCAGATATGCTCTGAATTGTTGCATAACAGTACAAAATATACCAAACCTACAGACATAGCCAACATCCTGGCAGACAGATTCAGCGCAAACTCCCCCCCTCTTCCCCCCAAAGGAGCAAATGCCTATCCCAACTGAATGTAACCTCCTTGACATCACAGATGTACAGATGAAAGCTGCCCTCTCCAAAGCAAAAAACACAGCATCTATGGGACCGGACGGTGTCCCAGGCTGTGTCTTACACGAGCTCCAAGAAGAACTGAACCCTCACATTAAGTCACAGTTCAAACTTAGCCTTACTACAGGATATGTACCCAAAGAATGGCGTACAGCTACAGTGGTCCCACTCCACAAAGGTGGTGCCACAACGGACCCAGGGAACTATCGCCCCATAAGCCTGACTAGTCTGGTCTGTAAAGCTATGGAGCATATTATCATGGAACTCATAAACAAAGACATTGGGAGCCTCCAGACACTGGACCCTACCCAATTCGGCTTTGTTAAGGGCAGATCTTGCCTCTTAAACCTAGTTGATTTCTTTGAAACAGTTACCAAAGCCATAGATGAGGGCAAGGTAGTCCACACAGCCTACCTGGACCTCACAAAAGCCTTTGACACAATACCCCACTCGGGCATCATAAATAAGCTTACCAGCTTAAATATCAGCCCCTATATCACAAGATGGGTTGCAAACTGGCTCAGATATAGAACCCACATGGTCAGAATCACAGGTGCCATGTCCGAATCCAAACCAGTTACAAGTGGCATCCCACAGGGCTCAGTTCTGGGACCTCTCTTGTTCGGTATATACTTCTCTGAGGTTCAGGCTAACACGGGAGGATTATGGCTGACAAAGTTTGCAGATGACTAAAAACTGGGGGCCATAATCAAATCTCCAGCTTACATAAGCATCCTCCAAAAGGGTCTCACAGAGACGGATGCTTGGTGCCAGAGCCACGGCCTCAAGCTAAATGCTAAAAAGTGCATAGTCATCCCCTTTGGGAAAAACAAGGTGCCTACAAATTACCACATAGGTGGTAATCCATTAAGTATGGAAGAAGTAATTAGAGATTTGGGGACCAACGTAGATAGTAATCTCTCCTTTGATAATCACGTTGCCAAAGTGGTTAGAAAGACCTTCTATATAGCCCACCTTATCACGAAAGGGTTCGCATCTAGATCAAGAGAGGTCATTGTGCCCCTCTACTCGTCACTCATAAAGCCCATAATTGAATACAATGCCCCTTTTGGGATGTACCTTACTTGACACCTGCAGCAACTGGAGAGACCCCAAAAGTACCTCACCAAGAGGATCATGGGCTACAAACAGATGTCCTATGCAGCTCGACTAAAGAAACTCCAGCTCTACTCAGTTGCTTACCGCCTACTCAGAGGCAATCTATGCCTGATGTACAAAGCCATGTCAAACCCAGAATTAATGGACATGCTCCACCTCAAAAAATCCATGTCCCTTAGAGCTACACGTTCCAGGGACCTAAACCTCAGCACAAAAATAAATAGGACATGCTGGAGGGACAGATTCATTTCCCAGAGGCTCCCCTCACTCTGGAATAGAATCCCAATTCATGTTAGACATAGCCCCTCGCTGACCCTCTTCAAGCGAAATCTGGAAGCGTGGATGGGAAATCACAAATTCACCCCTGGGATCTCTTCTGTGTCCCTGCTAGACAGAGGCACAGTAAACTAATCTTAAAAGGGTACCTTCTGTGACCTACTTTACAGAGGCACAGTAGGCTAATCTAATAGGGAGGCGGAAGCCAAATACACTCTGGCTAGGCTTATAAATGCCCTAGGGCAGATAGCCTAGTATCTACCTATGAACCTATGAACCTATGAACTGATACTGCATTATGTCTGCTTTTTGAATAGTATTTACAAACAAAGGAAAATATATTGTAGAAGAATGCTCTTCTTTGTCTGTTTCTATTCATAGCACTGAGTAGGAGTGCTTCAGGTACTATTCATAGCACTGTGTAGGAGCACTGCAGATACTATTCATAGCACTGTGGAGGAGTGCTACATATACTACACATAGCACTATGTAGGAGTGCTACAGATACTATTCACAGCACTGTGTAGGAGTGCTAAAGATACTATTCATAAGACTGTATACGAGCGGTGCAGACACTATTCATAGCCCTGAGTAGGAGCACTGCAGATATTATTCATAACACTGTGTAGGGGCATTACAGATACTATTCATAGCCCTGAGTAGGAGTGCTGCAGATACTATTCATAGCACTGTGTAGGAGTGCTACAGGTACTATTCATAGCACTGTGTAGGAGCATTGAAGATAATATTCATAGCACTGTGTAGGAGTGCTACAGGTACTATTCATAGCACTGTATAGGGGCACTGCAGATACTATTCATAACACTATGTAGAAGCACTAAAGAAACTATTTGTAGCACTGTGTAGGAGTGCTACAGATACTATTCATAGCACTGTGTAGGAGCACTGCAGATACTATTCATAGAACTGTTTAGGAGTGCTACAGATATTTTTCATAATATTGTATATGAGCACTGCAAATACTATTTATAGCACTGTGTAGGAGCCTTGCAGATACTATTTATAGCACTGTGTAGGAGCACTGCAGATACTATTTATCGCACTTTGTAGGAGAACTGCAAATGCTGTTCACAGCACTGTGAGGAGCAGTACAGATGCTATTCATAGCACTGTGTAGGAGTGCTACAGATACTGTTCATAGCACTGTGTAGGGGTGCTAGAGGTACTATTCATAGCAGTTTTTAGGAGCGCTGCAGATACTATTCATAG
This sequence comes from Protopterus annectens, assembly GCF_019279795.1. Taxonomy (NCBI): domain Eukaryota; kingdom Metazoa; phylum Chordata; order Ceratodontiformes; family Protopteridae; genus Protopterus; species Protopterus annectens. The sequence goes on from NC_056729.1 coordinate 1,883,714,571, forward strand.
CACTATGTAGGAGGGCTGAAGAAACAATTCGTACCACTGTGTAGGAGCACTGCAGATACTATTCATAGCACTATGTAGATGCACTGAAGAAACTATTTGTAGCACTGTTGAACTATATTGTATTTTTAACTTTCTCCCAGTGCGCATTCTGTTCTGTTACAAAATGTGTGACTCTTTATTATATGTAATATGGAGCTTTTCTCCCAGGGCCTCCGCTGAAAATGGACCTGTGTCCAGTCGGACTTTCCTGGTAAACAAATGTAAAAAAAATAATAAAATAAAATTATTCATGGCACTGTGTAGAACCTCTACAGATACTATTCATAGCACTGTGTCGGAGTGTTGCAGATACTATTCATAGCACTGTGTATGAGTGCTACAGATACTATTAATAACACTGTATAGGAGCACTGCAGATACCATTCATAGCACAATGTAGGAGCACTGCAGATACTGTTCATAGCATTGCATAGTAGCTCAACAGATACTTTTCATAGCACTATGTAGGAGTTCTACAGATACTATTCATAGCACTGTGTAAGAGCACTACAGATATTATTCATAGCACTGCATAGGAGCACTACAGATACTATTCATAGCACTGTATAGGAGTGCTGCAGACAGGGGAGGAGTGCTACAGATACTATTCATAGCACTGAGTAGGAGCACTGCAGATACTATTCATAGCACTGAGTAGGAGCGTTGGAGATACTCTTCATAGCACTGTGTAGGAGGACTACAGATACTGTTCATAGCACTGTGTGGGGCACTGCAGATACTGTTCATAGCACTTTGTAGGAGTGCTGCAGATAGTATTCATAGCAATGTGTAGGAGTTCTACAGATACTATACATAGCACTATGTAGGAGCGCTACAGATATTACTAAGTAAGAGTGCTACAGATGCTATTCATAGCACTGAGCAAGACTGCTGCAGATACTATGTATAGCACTGTGTTGAAGCGCTGCATAGACTATACATAGAACTGTGTATGAGAGCTACAGATACTATTCAAACCATTGTGTAGGAGCTCTACAGATAGTATTCATAGCACTATGTAGGAGCGCTGCAGATACTATTCATTGTGTTATGTAGGAATGCTACAGATGGTATTCATAGCAGTGTGTAGGAATGTTGCAGATAGTATTTATAGTACTATGTAGGAGTGCTGCAGATACTACATACCACTTTGTCGGAGTGCTACAGATACTATTCATAGCACAGTGTAGGAGCTCTGCAGACACTATTCTTTGCAGAGTGTAGGAGCACTGCAGATACTATTCATAGCACTGTGTAAGAGTGCTACAGGTACTATTTATAGCGGTTTGTAGGAGTACTACAGATACTATTCATAGCACTGTGTAGGAGCGGCACAGATTCTATTCATGGCACTGTGTAGGACCTCTACATATACTATTCATTGCACTGTGTAGGAGTGCTACAGATACTATTCATACCACTTTTTAGGAGTGCTACAGATACTATTCATAGCACTGTGTTTAAGCAGTACAGAGACTATTAATGGCACTGTGTAGAACCTCTACAGATACTATTCATAGCACTGTGTAAGAGTGCTACAGATACTATTCATAGCACATAGGAGTGCTGTAGATACTATTCATAGCAGTATGTAGGAGTGGCACAGATACTATTCATGGCACTGTGTAGGACCTCTACAGATACTATTCATAGCACTGTGTAGGAATGCTACAGATACTATTCATTGCACTTTGTAGGAGTGCTACAGATACTATTCATAGCACTATGTAGGAGGGCTGAAGAAACTACTCATAGCACTGCGCAGGAGCGCTACAGATACTATTCATAGCACTGTGTAGTATTGTGACAGATACTATTCATAGCACTGTGTAGGAGCTGTACAGATACTATTCATGGCACTGCATAGATGCTCTACAGATATTATTCATAGCACTGTGTAAGAGCTGTGCAGATACTATGCATAGCACTGTGTAGGAGTGCTACAGATACTATTTATAGCACTTTATAGGAGTGCTAGAGAAATTATTCATAGCACTGTGTAGGACCCCTTCAGACACTATTCATAGCACTGTGTAGGAGTGCTGCAAATACTCTACATAGCATTGTGAAGGACCTCTACAGATACTATTCATTGCACTGTTTAGGAGCTCTGCTGATACTATTCATAGCACTGTATAGGGGCACTGCAGACACCATTTATAGCACTGTGTAGGAGCACTGCATATACTATTCATAGAACTGTGTAGGAGTGTTACAGATACTACTCTTAACACTGTACAGGAGAGCTGTAGATACTATTCATAGCATTGTATAAGAGCACTGCAGATACTATTTAAAACACTGTGTAGGAGCTTTGCAGATACTATTCATAGCACTGTGTAGGAGCACTGCAGATACTATTCATAACATTGTGTAGGAGTGCTACATCCACTATTCAAAGCACTGTGTGGAAGTGGTATAGATACTGTTCATAGCACTGTGTAGGAGCACAGCAGATACTATTCATAGCACTTTGTAGGAATGTTGCAGATACTATTCATATCACATTTTTTTCAGAGTGCTACAGATACTATTCATTGCACTGTGTGGGAACACTGCAGATATTATTCATAGCACTGTGCAGGAGTGCTACAGATACTATTCATAGCACTGTGTAGGAGAGCTGCAGATACTATTCACAGCACTGTGTAGGAGCTCTGAAGATACTATTCATAGCACTGTGTAGGAGCACTGCAAATACTGTTCACAGCACTGTGCAGGAACAGTACAGATACTATTCATGGCACTGTGTAAGATGTCTGCAGATACTATTCATAGCACTGTGTAGGAGTGCTACAGACACTTTTCATAGCACTGTGTAGGAGTGCTGCAGATACTATTCATAGCACTGTGTATGAGTGCTCCAGACATTAGTCATAGCACTGTGTAGGGGTGCTACAGGTAGTATTTATAGCACTGTGTAGGAGTGCTACAGATACTGTTCATAGCATTGTGTAGGTGTGCTTGAGGTACTATTCATAGCAGTGTATAGGAGCACTGCAAAGAGTATTCATAGCACTATGTAGGAGGGCTGAAGAAACTATTCATACCACTGTGTAGGAGTGATGCAGATACTATTCATAGCACTGTGTAGGACCTCTACAGATACTATTCATAGCACTGTGTTTGAGTGTTGCAGATGCTATTCATAGCACTGTGTAGGATTGCTACAGATACTATTCATAACACTGTATAGGAGCACTGCAGATACTATTCATAGCACAGTGTATGAAAACTGGAGATACTGTTCATAGCATTGTGTAGTACCTCTACAGATAGTATTCATAGCACTGTGTGGGAGTGCTATAGATACTATTCATAGCAGTATGTAGGAGTGGCACAGATACTATTCATGGCACTGTGTAGGACCTCTACAGATACTATTCATAGCACTTTGTAGGAATGCTACAGATACTATTCATTGCACTTTGTAGGAGTGCTACAGATACTATTCATAGCACTATGTAGGAGGGCTGAAGAAACTACTCATAGCACTGCGCAGGAGTGCTACAGATACTATTCATAGCACTGTGTAGTATTACGACAGATACTATTCATAGCACTGTGTAGGAGCTGTACAGATACTATTCATGGCACTGCATAGATGCTCTACAGATATTATTCATAGCACTGTGTAAGAGCTGTGCAGATACTATACATAGCACTGTGTAGGAGTGCTACAGATACTATTTATAGAACTTTATAGGAGTGCTAGAGAAATTATTCATAGCACTGTGTAGGACCCTTTCAGACACTATTCATAGCACTGTGTAGGAGTGCTGCAGATACCCTTCATAGCATTGTGAAGGACCTCTACAGATACTATTCATTGCACTGTTTAGGAGCTCTGCCGATACTATTCATAGCACTGTATAGGGGCACTGCAGACACCATTTAAAGCACTGTGTAGGAGCACTGCATATACTATTCATAGAACTGTGTAGGAGTGTTACAGATACTACTCTTAACACTGTACAGGAGAGCTGTAGATACTATTCATAGCATTGTATAAGAGCACTGCAGATACTATTTAAAACACTGTGTAGGAGCTTTGCAGATACTATTCATAGCACTGTGTAGGAGCACTGCAGATACTATTCATAACATTGTGTAGGAGTGCTACATCCACTATTCAAAGCACTGTGTGGAAGTGGTATAGATACTGTTCATAGCACTGTGTAGGAGCACAGCAGATACTATTCATAGCACTTTGTAGGAATGTTGCAGATACTATTCATAGCACATTTTTTCAGAGTGCTACAGATACTATTCATTGCACTGTGTGGGAACACTGCAGATATTATTCATAGCACTGTGCAGGAGTGCTACAGATACTACAGAGCTACAGATACTATTCATAGCACTGTGTAGGAGCTCTGAAGATACTGTTCATAGCACTGTGTAGGAGCACTGCAAATACTGTTCATAGCACTGTGCAGGAACAGTACAGATACTATTCATGGCACTGTGTAAGATGTCTGCAGATACTATTCATAGCACTGTGTAGGAGTGCTACAGACACTTTTCATAGCACTGTGTAGGAGTGCTGCAGATACTATTCATAGCACTGTGTATGAGTGCTCCAGACATTAGTCATAGCACTGTGTAGGGGTGCTACAGGTAGTATTTATAGCACTGTGTAGGAGTGCTACAGATACTGTTCATAGCATTGTGTAGGTATGCTTGAGGTACTATTCATAGCAGTGTATAGGAGCACTGCAAAGAGTATTCATAGCACTATGTAGGAGGGCTGAAGAAACTATTCATACCACTGTGTAGGAGTGATGCAGATACTATTCATAGCACTGTGTAGGACCTCTACAGATACTATTCATAGCACTGTGTTTGAGTGTTGCAGATGCTATTCATAGCACTGTGTAGGATTGCTACAGATACTATTCATAACACTGTATAGGAGCACTGCAGATACTATTCATAGCACAGTGTATGAGCACTGGAGATGCTGTTCATAGCATTGTGTAGTACCTCTACAGATAGTATTCATAGCACTGTGAGGGAGTGCTATAGATACTATTCATAGCAGTATGTAGGAGTAGCACAGATACTATTCATGGCACTGTGTAGGACCTCTACAGATACTATTCATAGCACTTTGTAGGAATGCTACAGATACTATTCATTGCACTTTGTAGGAGTGCTACAGATACTATTCATAGCACTATGTAGGAGGGCTGAAGAAACTACTCATAGCACTGCGCAGGAGTGCTACAGATACTATTCATAGCACTGTGTAGTATTGCGACAGATACTATTCATAGCACTGTGTAGGAGCTGTACAGATACTATTCATAGCACTGCATAGATGCTCTACAGATATTATTCATAGCACTGTGTAAGAGCTGTGCAGATACTATGCATAGCACTGTGTAGGAGTGCTACAGATACTATTTATAGCACTTTATAGGAGTGCTAGAGAAATTATTCATAGCACTGTGTAGGAGTGCTACAGATAGTATTCATAGCACTGTGTAGGACCCTTACAGACACTATTCATAGCACTGTGTAGGAGTGCTGCAGATACTCTTCATAGCATTGTGAAGGACCTCTACAGATACTATTCATTGCACTGTTTAGGAGCTCTGCCGATACTATTCATAGCTCTGTATAGGGGCACTGCAGACACCATTTATAGCACTGTGTAGGAGCACTGCATATACTATTCATAGAACTGTGTAGGAGTGTTACAGATACTACTCATAACACTGTACAGGAGAGCTGTAGATACTATTCATAGCATTGTATAAGAGCACTGCAGATACTATTTAAAACACTATGCAGGAGCTTTGCAAATACTATTCATAGCACTGTGTAGGAGCACTGCAGATACTATTCATAGCACTGTGTAGGAGTAGTACAGGTACTATTCATAGCACTATGTGGAAGTGCTACAGATACTATTCATAACATTGTGTAGGAGTGCTACATCTACTATTCATAGCACTGTGTGGAAGTGGTATAGATACTATTCACAGCACTGTGTAGGAGCACAGCAGCTACTATTCACAGCACTTTGTAGGAGTGTTGCAGTTACTATTCATAGCACATTTTTTCGGAGTGCTACAGATACTATTCATTGCACTGTGTGGGAACACTGCAGTTAGTATTCATAGCACTGTGCAGGAGTGCTACAGATACTATTCATTGCACTGTTTAGGAGCTCTGCCGATAGTATTCATAGCTCTGTATAGGGGCAATGCAGACACCATTTATAGCACTGTGTAGGAGCACTGCATATACTATTCATAGAACTGTGTAGGAGTGTTACAGATACTACTCATAACACTGTACAGGAGAGCTGTAGATACTATTCATAGCATTGTATAAGAGCACTGCAGATACTATTTAAAACACTATGCAGGAGCTTTGCAAATACTATTCATAGCACTGTGTAGGAGCACTGCAGATACTATTCATAGCACTGTGTAGGAGTAGTACAGGTACTATTCATAGCACTGTGTGGAAGTGCTACAGATACTATTCATAACATTGTGTAGGAGTGCTACATCTACTATTCATAGCACTGTGTGGAAGTGGTATAGATACTATTCACAGCACTGTGTAGGAGCACAGCAGCTACTATTCGCAGCACTTTGTAGGAGTGTTGCAGATACTATTCATAGCACATTTTTTCGGAGTGCTACAGATACTATTCATTGCACTGTGTGGGAACACTGCAGATAGTATTCATAGCACTGTGCAGGAGTGCTACAGATACTATTCATAGCACTGTGTAGGAGAGCTGCAGATACTATTCATAGCACTGTGTAGGAGCTCTGAAGATACTATTCATAGCACTGTGTGGGAGTGCTACAGATGCTATTCATAGCACTGTATAGGAATGCTGCAGATGCTATTTATAGCATTGCGTAGCAGTGCTGCAGATATTTTTTATAGCACTGTGTAAGAGCACTGCAGATATTATTCATATCATGGTGTAGGAGTGCTACAGATACTATTCATAGCACTGTATAGGAGTGCTGCAGATACTATTCATTGCACTGTGTAGGAGCTTTTTAGATACTATCCATAGCTCTGTATAGTGGCACTGCAGATACCTTTTTTTAGCTCGGTGTAGGAGCACTACAGATGCTATTCATAGCACTGTATAGGAGCGTTTCAGATACTATTCATAGCACTGTGAAGCAGTGCTACAGATACTACTCATAACATTGTACAGAAGTGCTGCAGATAGTATTCATAGCACTGTGTAGGAGCAGTGCAGATACTATTCATAGCACTGTATAGGATTGCTGCAGATACTATTCATAGCACTATGTAGGAGCACTACAGATACTGTTCATAGCACTGTGTAGCAGTGCTGCAGATACTATTCATAGTATTGTGTAGGTCCTCTACAGATACCATTTATAGCACTGTGTAGGAGTGTTACAGGTGCTATTCATAGCATTGTATAGGAGCACTGCAGATACTATTCATAACACTGTGTGGGATCTCTGTAGATACTATTCATAGCTCTGTATAGGGGCACTGCAGAAACCATTTATAGCTCTGTGTAAGAGCAGTACAGATGCTATTCATAGCATTGTATAGGAACGCTTCAGATACTATTCATAGCACTGTGTAGGAGTGCTGCAGACAGGGGAGGAGTGCTACAGATACTATTCATAGCACTGAGTAGGAGCACTGCAGATGCTATTCATAGCACTGAGTAGGAGCGTTGGAGATACTCTTCATAGCACTGCGTAGGAGGACTACAGATACTGTTCATAGCACTGTGTGGGACACTTCAGATACTGTTCATAGCACTTTGTAGGAGTGCTGCAGATAGTATTCATAGCAATGTGTAGGAGTTCTACAGATACTATACATAGCACTATGTAGGAGCGCTACAGATATTACTGAGTAAGAGCGCTACAGATGCTATTCATAGCACTGAGCAAGACTGCTGCAGATACTATGTATAGCACTGTGTTGAAGCGCTACATAGACTATACATAGAACTGTGTACGAGAGCTACAGATACTATTCAAACCATTGTGTAGGTGCTCTACAGATAGTATTCATAGCACTATGTAGGAGCGCTGCAGATACTATTCATTGTGTTATGTAGGAATGCTACAGATGGTATTCATAGCAGTGTGTAGGAATGTTGCAGATAGTATTTATAGTACTATGTAGGAGTGCTGCAGATACTACATACCACTTTGTCGGAGTGCTACAGATACTATTCATAGCACAGTGTAGGAGCTCTGCAGACACTATTCTTTGCAGAGTGTAGGAGCACTGCAGATACTATTCATAGCACTGTGTAAGAGTGCTACAGGTACTATTTATAGCGGTTTGTAGGAGTGCTACAGATACTGTTCATAGCACTGTGTAGGGGTGCTAGAAGTACTATTCAAAGCAGTTTTTAGGAGCGTGGCAGATACTATTCATAGCACTATGTAGGAGGGCTGAAGAAACAATTTGTACCACTGTGTAGGAGCACTGCAGATACTATTCATAGCACTATGTAGATGCACTGAAGAAACTATTTGTAGCACTGTTGAACTATATTGTATTTTTAACTTTCTCCCAGTGCGCATTCTGTTCTGTTACAAAATGTGTGACTCTTTATTATATGTAATATGGAGCTTTTCTCCCAGGGCCTCCGCTGAAAATGGACCTGTGTCCAGTCGGACTTTCCTGGTAAACAAATGTAAAAAAAATAATAAAATAAAATTATTCATGGCACTGTGTAGAACCTCTACAGATACTATTCATAGCACTGTGTCGGAGTGTTGCAGATACTATTCATAGCACTGTGTATGAGTGCTACAGATACTATTAATAACACTGTATAGGAGCACTGCAGATACCATTCATAGCACAATGTAGGAGCACTGCAGATACTGTTCATAGCATTGCATAGTAGCTCAACAGATACTTTTCATAGCACTATGTAGGAGTTCTACAGATACTATTCATAGCACTGTATAGGAGTGCTGCAGACAGGGGAGGAGTGCTACAGATACTATTCATAGCACTGAGTAGGAGCACTGCAGATACTATTCATAGCACTGAGTAGGAGCGTTGGAGATACTCTTCATAGCACTGTGTAGGAGGACTACAGATACTGTTCATAGCACTGTGTGGGGCACTGCAGATACTGTTCATAGCACTTTGTAGGAGTGCTGCAGATAGTATTCATAGCAATGTGTAGGAGTTCTACAGATACTATACATAGCACTATGTAGGAGCGCTACAGATACTACTGAGTAAGAGCGCTACAGATGCTATTCATAGCACTGAGCAAGACTGCTGCAGATACTATGTATAGCACTGTGTTGAAGCGCTACATAGACTATACATAGAACTGTGTATGAGAGCTACAGATACTATTCAAACCATTGTGTAGGAGCTCTACAGATAGTATTCATAGCACTATGTAGGAGCGCTGCAGATACTATTCATTGTGTTATGTAGGAATGCTACAGATGGCATTCATAGTAGTGTGTAGGAATGTTGCAGACAGTATTTATAGTACTATGTAGGAGTGCTGCAAATACTACATACCACTTTGTCGGAGTGCTACAGATACTATTCATAGCACAGTGTAGGAGCTCTGCAGACACTATTCTTTGCAGAGTGTAGGAGCACTGCAGATACTATTCATAGCACTGTGTAAGAGTGCTACAGGTAGTATTTATAGCGGTTTGTAGGAGTACTACAGATACTATTCATAGCACTGTGTAGGAGCGGCACAGATTCTATTCATGGCACTGTGTAGGACCTCTACATATACTATTCATTGCACTGTGTAGGAGTGCTACAGATACTAGTCATACCACTTTTTTGGAGTGCTACAGATACTATTCATAGCACTGTGTTTAAGCGGTACAGAGACTATTAATGGCACTGTGTAGAACCTCTACGGATACTATTCATAGCACTGTGTAAGAGTGCTGTAGATACTATTCATAGCAGTATGTAGGAGTGGCACAGATACTATTCATGGCACTGTGTAGGACCTCTACAGATACTATTCATAGCACTGTGTAGGAATGCTACAGATACTATTCATTGCACTTTGTAGGAGCTGTACAGATACTATTCATGGCACTGCATAGATGCTCTACAGATATTATTCATAGCACTGTGTAAGAGCTGTGCAGATACTATGCATAGCACTGTGTAGGAGTGCTACAGATACTATGTATAGCACTTTATAGGAGTGCTAGAGAAATTATTCATAGCACTGTGTAGGACCCTTTCAGACACTATTCATAGCACTGTGTAGGAGTGCTGCAGATACTCTTCATAGCATTGTGAAGGACCTCTAGAGATACTATTCATTGCACTGTTTAGGAGCTCTGCCGATACTATTCATAGCACTGTATAGGGGCACTGCAGACACCATTTATAGCACTGTGTAGGAGCACTGCATTTACTATTCATAGAACTGTGTAGGAGTGTTACAGATACTACTCTTAACACTGTACAGGAGAGCTGTAGATACTATTCATAGCATTGTATAAGAGCACTGCAGATACTATTTAAAACACTGTGTAGGAGCTTTGCAGATACTATTCATAGCACTGTGTAGTAGCACTGCAGATACTATTCATAGCACTGTGTAGGAGTACTACAGGTACTATTCATAGCACTGTTTGGAAGTGCTACAGATACTATTCATAACATTGTGTAGGAGTGCTACATCTACTATTCAAAGCACTGTGTGGAAGTGCTACAGATACTATTCATAACATTGTGTAGGAGTGCTACATCCACTATTCATAGCACTGTGTGGAAGTGGTATAGATACTGTTCATAGCACTGTGTAGGAGCACAGCAGATACTATTCATAGCACTTTGTAGGAATGTTGCAGATACTATTCATAGCACATTTTTTCAGAGTGCTACAGATACTATTCATTGCACTGTGTGGGAACACTGCAGATATTATTCATAGCACTGTGCAGGAGTGCTACAGATACTATTCATAGCACTGTGTAGGAGAGCTGCAGATACTATTCATAGCACTGTGTAGGAGCTCTGAAGATACTATTCATAGCACTGTGTAGGAGCACTGCAAATACTGTTCACAGCACTGTGCAGGAACAGTACAGATACTATTCATGGCACTGTGTAAGATGTCTGGAGATACTGTTCATAGCACTGTGTAGGAGTGATACAGACACTTTTCAAAGCACTGTGTAGGAGTGCTGCAGATACTATTCATAGCACTGTGTATGAGTACTCCAGACATTAGTCATAGCACTGTGTAGGGGTGCTACAGGTAGTATTTATAGCACTGTGTAGGAGTGCTACAGATACTGTTCATAGCATTGTGTAGGCGTGCTTGAGGTACTATTCATAGCAGTGTATAGGAGCACTGCAAAGAGTATTCATAACACTATGTAGGAGGGCTGAAGAAACTATTCATACCACTGTGTAGGAGTGATGCAGATACTATTCATAGCACTGTGTAGGACCTCTACAGATACTATTCATAGCACTGTGTTTGAGTGTTGCAGATGCTATTCATAGCACTGTGTAGGGTTACTGCAGATACTATTCATAACACTGTATAGGAGCACTGCAGATACTATTCATAGCACAGTGTATGAGCACTGGAGATACTGTTCATAGCATTGTGTAGTACCTCTACAGATAGTATTCATAGCACTGTGTGGGAGTGCTATAGATACTATTCATAGCAGTATTTAGGAGTGGCACAGATACTATTCATGGCACTGTGTAGGACCTCTACAGATACTATTCATAGCACTTTGTAGGAATGCTACAAATACTATTCATTGCACTTTGTAGGAGTGCTACAGATACTATTCATAGCACTATGTAGGAGGGCTGAAGAAACTACTCATAGCACTGTGCAGGAGCGCTACAGATACTATTCATAGCACTGCATAGATGCTCTACAGATATTATTCATAGCACTGTGTAAGAGCTGTGCAGATACTATGCATAGCACTGTGTAGGAGTGCTACAGATACTATTTATAGCACTTTATAGGAGTGCTAGAGAAATTATTCATAGCACTGTATAGGAGTGCTACATATAGTATTCATAGCACTGTGTAGGACCCTTACAGACACTATTCATACCACTGTGTAGGAGTGCTGCAGATACTCTTCATAGCATTGTGAAGGACCTCTACAGATACTATTCATTGCACTGTTTAAGAGCTCTGCCGATACTATTCATAGCTCTGTATAGGGGCACTGCAGACACCATTTATAGCACTGTGTAGGAGCACTGCATATACTATTCATAGAACTGTGTAGGAGTGTTACAGATACTACTCATAACACTGTACAGGAGAGCTGTAGATACTATTCATAGCATTGTATAAGAGCACTGCAGATACTATTTAAAACACTATGCAGGAGCTTTGCAAATACTATTCATAGCACTGTGTAGGAGCACTGCAGATACTATTCATAGCACTGTGTAGGAGTAGTACAGGTACTATTCATAGCACTGTGTGGAAGTGCTACAGATACTATTCATAATCTTGTGTAGGAGTGCTACATCTACTATACATAGCACTGTGTGGAAGTGGTATAGATACTATTCACAGCACTGTGTAGGAGCACAGCAGCTACTATTCACAGCACTTTGTAGGAGTGTTGCAGATACTATTCATAGCACATTTTTTCGGAGTGCTACAGATACTATTCATTGCACTGTGTGGGAACACTGCAGTTAGTATTCATAGCACTGTGCAGGAGTGCTACAGATACTATTCATAGCACTGTGTAGGAGAGCTGCAGATACTATTCATAGCACTGTGTAGGAGCTCTGAAGATACTATTCATAGCACTGTGTGGGAGTGCTACAGATGCTATTCATAGCACTGTATAGGAATGCTGCAGATGCTATTTATAGCATTGCGTAGCAGTGCTGCAGATACTTTTTATAGCACTGTGTAAGAGCACTGCAGATATTATTCATATCACTGTGTAGGAGTGCTACAGATACTATTCATAGCACTGTATAGGAGCGCTGCAGATACTATTCATTGCACTGTGTAGGAGCTTTGTAGATACTATCCATAGCTCTGTATAGTGGCACTGCAGATACCTTTTTTAGCTCGGTGTAGGAGCACTACAGATGCTATTCATAGCACTGTATAGGAGCGCTTCAGATACTATTCATAGCACTGTGAAGCAGTGCTACAGATAGTACTCATAACATTGTACAGAAGTGCTGCAGATAGTATTCATAGCACTGTGTAGGAGCAGTGCAGATACTATTCATAGCACTGTATAGGATTGCTGCAGATACTATTCATAGCACTATGTAGGAGCACTACAGATACTGTTCATAGCACTGTGTAGCAGTGCTGCAGATACTATTCATAGTATTGTGTAGGTCCTCTACAGATACCATTTATAGCACTGTGTAGGAGTGTTACAGGTGCTATTCATAGCATTGTATAGGAGCACTGCAGATACTATTCATAACACTGTGTAGGAGCTCTGTAGATACTATTCATAGCTCTGTATAGGGGCACTGCAGAAACCATTTATAGCTCTGTGTAAGAGCAGTACAGATGCTATTCATAGCATTGTATAGGAACGCTTCAGATACTATTCATAGCACTGTGTAGGAGTGCTAAAGATACTATTCATAACATTGTATAGGAGTGCTGCAGATACTATTCTTAGCACTGTATAGGAGCACTGCAGATACTATTCATAGCACTGTATAGTAGCACTACAGATACTATTCAAATCACTGTGTAAGAGCTCTGCAGATACTATTCATAGCACTGTGTAGGAGCACTACAGATACTGTTCATAGCACTGTGTAGGAGTGCTACAGATACTATTCATAGCTGTTTGTAGGAGTGCTACAGATACTATTCACAGCAGTGTGTAGGAGTGGTACAGATAGTATTCATGGCACTGTGTAGGACCTCTACAGATACTATTCATAGCAGTGTGTAGGAGTGCTACAGATACTATTCATAGCAGTGTGTAGGAGAGCTGCAGATACTATTCATAGCACTGTGTAGGAGCTCTGAAGATACTATTCATAGCACTGTGTATTAGTACTGCAAATACTGTTCACAGCACTGTGCAGGAACAGTACAGATACTATTCATGGCACTCTGTAAGATGTCTGCAGATACTATTCATAGCACTGTGTAGGAGTGCTACAGGCACTTTTCATAGCACTGTGTAGGAGTGCTTCAGATACTATTCATAGCACTGTGTACGAGTGCTCCAGACATTAGTCATAGCACTGTGTAGGGGTGCTACAGATACTGTTCATAGCATTGTGTAGGTGTGCTTGAGGTACTATTCATAGCAGTGTATAGGAGCACTGCAAATAGTATTCATAACACTATGTAGGAGGGCTGAAGTAACTATTCATACCACTGTGTAGGAGTGATACAGATACTGTTCATAGCACTGTGTAGGACCTCTACAGATTCTATTCATAGCACTGTGTTTGAGTGTTGCGGATGCTATTCATAGCACTGTGTAGGATTGCTACATATACTATTCATAACACTGTATAGGAGCACTACAGATACTATTCATAGCACAGTGTATGAGCACTGGAGATACTGTTCATAGCATTGTATAGTACCTCTACAGATAGTATTCATAGCACTGTGTGGGAGTGCTACATATACTATTCAAAGCACTGTGTAGGAGCGCTGCAGACACTATTCATAGCACAGTGTAGGAGCGCTGCAGATATTGTTCATATCATTGTGTAGTAGCTCTACAGATACTATTCATAGCACTGTGTAGGAATGCTGCTGATGCTATTTATAGCATTGCATAACAGTGCTGCAGATACTTTTCATAGCACTGTGTAAGAGGACTGCAGATACTATTCATATCACTGTGTAGGAGTGCTACAGATACTATTCATAGCACTGTATAGGAACGCTGCAAATACTATTCATTGCACTTTGTAAGAGCTCTGCAAATACTATTCATAGCTCTGTATAGTGGCACTGCATATACCATTTATAGCTCTGTGTAGGAGCACTACAGATGCTATTCATAGCAATGTATAGGAGCGCTTCAGATACTATTCATTGACCTGTGTAGGAGTGGTACAGATACTACTCATAACACTGTACAGGTGTGCTACAGATACTATTCATAGCACTGTGTAGGAGCACTGCAGATACTATTCATAGCACTTTATAGGAGCACTGCAGATACTATTCATAGCACTGTGTAGGAGCACTGCAGATACTATTTATAGCACTGTATAGGAGCACTGCACATACTATTCATAGCAGTGTGTAGGAGCACTACAGATACTGTTCATGCACTGTGTAGCAGTGGTGCAGATGCTATTCATAGCACTTTATACTAGTGCTCCAGACATTAGTCATAGCACTGTGTTGGGGTGCTACAGGTAGTATTCATAGCACTGTGTAAGAGTGCTACAGATACTGTTCATAGCATTGCATAGGGGTGCTAGAGGTACTATTCATAGCAGTGTAAAGGAGTGCTGCAGATACTATTCATAGCACTATGTAGGAGGGCTGAAGAAACTATTCATTCCACTGTGTAGGAGTAATGCAGATACTATTCATAGCACTGTGTAGGACCTCTACAGATACTATTCATAGCACGGTGATTGATTGTTGTGGATGCTATTCATAGAACTGTGTAGGATTGCTACAGTCACTATTCATAACACTGTATAGGAGTACTGCAGATACTATTCATAGCACAGTGTATGAGCACTGGAGATACTATTCATAGCACTGTGTGGGAGTGCTACAGATGCTATTGATAGCACTGTATAGGAATGCTGCAGATGCTATTTATAGCATTGTGTAGGAGTGCTGCAGATACTTTTCATAGAACTGTGTAAGAGTACTACAGATACTATTCATAGCACTGTGTAGGAGCACTTCAGATACTATTCATAGCACAGTGCAGGAGTGCTACAAATACTATTCATAGCACTGCATAGGATCGCTGCAGATACTATTCATAGCACTGTGTAGGAACACTGCTGATGCTATTTATAGCATTGCGTAGCAGTGCTGCAGATACTTTTCATAGCACTGTGTAAGAGCACTGCAGATATTATTCATATCACTGTGTAGGAGTGCTACAGATACTATTCATAGCACTGTATAGGAGCGCTGCAGATACTATTCATTGCACTGTGTAGGAGCTTTGTAGATACTATCCATAGCTCTGTATAGTGGCACTGCAGATACCTTTTTTAGCTCGGTGTAGGAGCACTACAGATGCTATTCATAGCACTGTATAGGAGCGCTTCAGATACTATTCATAGCACTGTGAAGCAGTGCTACAGATACTACTCATAACATTGTACAGAAGTGCTGCAGATAGTATTCATAGCACTGTGTAGGAGCAGTGCAGATACTATTCATAGCACTGTATAGGATCGCTGCAGATACTATTCATAGCACTATGTAGGAGCACTACAGATACTGTTCATAGCACTGTGTAGCAGTGCTGCAGATACTATTCATAGTATTGTGTAGGTCCTCTACAGATACCATTTATAGCACTGTGTAGGAGTGTTACAGGTACTACTCATAGCATTGTATAGGAGCACTGCAGATACTATTCATAACACTGTGTAGGAGCTCTGTAGATACTATTCATAGCTCTGTATAGGGGCACTGCAGAAACCATTTATAGCGCTGTGTAAGAGCAGTACAGATGCTATTCATAGCATTGTATAGGAATGCTTCAGATACTATTCATAGCACTGTATAGGAGTGCTAAAGATTCTATTCATAACACTGTATAGGAGTGCTGCAGATACTATTCTTAGCACTGTATAGGAGCACTGCAGATATTCATAGCACTGTATAGTAGCACTGCAGATACTATTCAAATCACTGTGTAAGAGCTCTGCAGATACTATTCATAGCACTGTGTAGGAGCACTGCAGATACTATTTATAGCACTGTATAGGAGCGCTGTGGATACTATTCATAGCATTCTGTAGGAGCACTACAGATACTGTTCATGCACTGTGTAGCAGTGGTGCAGATAGTATTCAAAGCATTGTGTAGGACCTCTGCAGATACTATTTATAGCACTGTGTAGGAGTGCTACAGATACTATTCATAACACTGTATAGGAGCGCTACAGACACTATTCATAGCACTATGTAGGAGCTCTGCAGATACTATTCATAGCACTGTATAGGGGCACTGCAGATACCATTTATAGCTGCTGTGTAGGACCACTGCACCTACTGTTCATAGCACTGTATAGGAGCACTTCAGATACTATTCATAGCACTTTGTAGGAGCACTGCAGATACTATTCATTGCACTGTATAGGAGCGCTGCAGATACTTTTCATAGCACTGTGTAGGAGCACTGCAGATACTATTCATAGCGCTGTGTAGGAACACTACAGATACTGCTCATAGCACTGTGTAGGTGTGCTACAGATACTATTCATAAGACTGTATAGAAGCACTGCAGATACTATTCACAGCATCGTGTAGGAGTGGTACAGATATTTTAATGGGGCTGTGTAGAACCTCTACAGATAGCATTCAAAGCACTTTACAGGAATGCTACGGATACTTTTCATAGCACTATGTAGGAGGGCTGAAGAAACTACTCATACCACTGTGTAGGAGTGCTACAGATACTATTCATAGCACTGTGTAGGAGTGCTACAGATACTATTCATGGCACTTTGTAGGACCTTTACAGATACTGTTCATAGCACTGTGTGGGAGTGCTACAGATAGCATTCATATCACTGAGTAGGAGCTCTGCAGACATTATTCATTGCAGTGTGTAGGAGGACTGCAGATACTATTCCTAAGGCTGTGTAGGAGTGCTACAGGTAGTATTCATAGCACTGTGTAGAAGGACTACAGATACTGTTCATAGCACTGTGTAGGAGTGCTACAGATACTATTCATAGCAGTTTGTAGGAGTGCTACAGATACTATTCACAGCAGTGTGTAGGAGTGGTACAGATAGTATTCATGGCACTGTGTAGGACCTCTACAGATACTATTCATAGCAGTGTGTAGGAGTGCTACAGATAGTAATCATAGCACTTTGAAGGAGTGCTACTGAAACTTTTGATAGCACTGTGTAGGAGCGGTACAGATACTATTCAAGGCACTGTGTAGGACCTCTACAGATACTATTCATAGCACTGTGTAGGAAAGGTACAGACGCTATTCATAGCACTTTGTAGGAGTGCTACAGATGCTATTCATAGCACTATCCCCCGGATTCACGAATCCTCCGTGTAAGACTAAATAAGTCTTACTCGGAGGCTGCAGTTGAACGGTATGACATCAACGTGCCATGAATATTCATGAGGGCACGCTGACTCTACCCCACGTATAACACGGACCGTGCAGGAAAGCAAGGGGCTTGTCCAACTGCTGAGCAGTCTAAAGGTCTACGCCCCTGGAAGTGTCTGAAATGCAAAATGTCAACACACAAGAGCGAGTCCGCTCAACTGTCCATGTACCCAACACCACACTCCCTGACATTGTAAACCCCCAGCACAGTTATAAAAAGTAAAACTTTATTTTTTTTTCTAATTCCCGATATAGCTGCCCGTATTTGCGCGTGTGTGTGCGGGTGTTCCCATTGCTTAGCTGCAGCTAGCAATCTCGACATGGAAGAGCATAATAAGGAATGTTTATGGAAATTACGCCAAATAATAATAGCGTAGTGGTAGAGCATTTGCACAAAGAGGAGGCATTCACGGTTCAAGTCCCACCACTCCCCTTCCTATTTTATGTTCAAAATTAGTATATGAAATAATTCCTGACATATATGATTAAACTTTTACTAAAAGGCATTGAAATGGCCTATGTATCAGTGAACAAAATGTATATTTATAAAGGAACCTGACATATAATTGCCCTCAGTTAAGCAACACTTTACCCAGCGCAAGTAGTTAAGCAGCGCTTTACCCAGCGTTATATAGTTGCCCGTAGTTAAGCAGCACTTTACCCAGCACAGTGTAGTTGCCCATAGCTAAATAGTGCTTTACCCAGTGCAATGTAGTTGCCCATAGCTAAATAGCACTTTACCCAGCGCAATCAGTTTGCACGGAGGTGTGCACCGCGCCAACCAGCGCACCGTCAGGCAACGTGGAGCAATGTAGAGCAAAGTTGCTTAAACACAGCCACACCCCCTAACCTGTCTGGACAGTAGTAAAATAAAAAGCAACGAGAAGGTTCGAACCCAGGACACTGTGCACCATAATCAAAGTACTGAACCACTAAGCCACGACAGCTTAGGATAAACATCCACTGTTAACATATATATACTTATAAATGGTAGATTAACCATTGCTAAGCAGGTCTGCAGTCAGCCGAGATTTTTCAAAAATGGCCAATCACCAAAAAGTGTGGGAAATGCAGCATATTTAAGCTCCATAGGCGGGAATACTCGCCATAACTGATTGTAGCTCCCATCTGCAGTTAGAATGTCTGGTGCTGGAGAGGGTACTCACTTTCGAGTGCAACGCTGGGGCATCGAGGAGTCAAAATACATGGTTTGGCTCCTAGTCCATCATCATGAGTCTCGACTCCTGCAGGGCCAGTTCCAAGGGACAGAGTATAAGGCAGAGGCTTGGAACCGGTTGGCTCATGAACTCACCAGTACCACAGGCGTCCCTCAGACTGGTGAGCAGGTCCGTCACCACCATGCAGACCTGAAGAGATGGAAGCAGGACCTACTGAACCAATGGATCCAGGAGGCCCGTGATATGCAAGATGCCCCACTACTAAGTAGGTAGCCATGGAATGCAGTATGTAAGACATGCTAATATAGTTTAAATAATGGATAGGTATGTCTCAATATCCCTTCATTTACTTCACAGCTGCAGGTGTCCATGCTGCGAATCAGCAAGTCTATGCAGATAGGCTGCTAAGGCTGCGCCACCAGGCAGGTTAGTAATTATTCTGCATGTATTGTTATATAATATATGTGAGAGAGCATTAAAAAAGTGTAGACCGATAATACAGCTATAAAATGCCCTGAATAAATTCTCTGCATGTACTGTTATATAACATAAGTCAGAGATCCAGAAATAGAGTGTAGTAACCCATTAATAAAGGTAAAATAAGTCTGGAATACTATCTCTGCATGTACTGTCATATAAAATAAGTGAGCGAGCCTGAAAAAGAGTGTTGTAATCTATCGATAAAGGTATAATATGTCCTGAATAGGTCTTCTGTATGCACTGTAATATCAAATAAAGGAGAGAGCCTGTAGAAAAGAGTGTTCAATGTAATTTAATAAAGGTATAATACTTGGAGTGTGTCTGTGTCACTTACTTTGAAATGTTGTTGTACCCTTGCATTAAATAAATAGTACTGTTGTATTAAGTGCTGTCAACCCACAGTTGTGCAGTCCCATATAAAGTGGATGAAGGAAGTGCCAGTAGCTGTGAAGCATATAACATTTATTCCCTGAATAAATTATCTGCATGTACTGTTATATAACATAAGTCAGAGATCCAGAAATAGAGTGTAGTAACCCATTAATAAAGGTAAAATAAGTCTGGAATACTATCTCTGCATGTACTGTCATATAAAATAAGTGAGCGAGCCTGAAAAAGAGTGTTGTAACCTATCAATAAAGGTATAATATGTCCTGAATAGGTCTTCCGTATGCACTATAATATCAAATAAAGGAGAGAGCCTGTAGAAAAGAATGTTTAATGTAATTAATAAAGGTATAATACTTGGGGTGTGTCTGTGTCACTTACTTTGAAATGTTGTTGTACCCTTGCATTAAATAAATAGTACTGTTGTATTAAGTGCTGTCAACCCACAGTTGTGCAGTCCCATATAAAGTGGATGAAGAAAGTGCCAGTAGCTGTGAAGCATATAACAGTCCTCAACAGTTGGTAAATGGCTGTAATGCATAGGTAAATCTGGCACACGAGTAGCTTGTCAAGGTGTTCCCCAGAAATGTGGGTGTGCTACATGAAATGTAGGGTTCTGCAGAAAATTAAGTGAAAATGTCACATGAACACATCCAGATATGTAGATACATAAATATAAAAATAAAATACAACTTAATGTAATAATACATGTAGGGGATATACACCTGCAGTCAATAGGAATGTAGTGTAGAGTAAAAGTACTAATAAGATGTTAATGGAGGTTTCTTTTTGCACCCTACTCCATGTGCATAAACAATGCAATTCCACACCTCAATGGGTATGTCTAATCTCAAAACATTTGTTGGGACATATGTCCTATTGTTCTATAAAAATCCGCATTTACTTTGATGCATGTGCCCTGTTCAAACACCACAATCTTGGTGGCCTGTTGCCACCAATCATCCCTGCATACTGTTGGAATGTCCACTGTCGTTCAGTATATGGATGTGTTATGCTTGCTGTTCAACTGTTGTAACCCTGGTGTGTTGGGTTAATGGGAATATTACTGCATGCTGTTACAACTAATTTGGAATGCTGTTGTCTATGTTGTAATTAAACACACCTAATCACAGAACGTATGGGAAGGCTGGTCCCAGCGGACCCACCTGTCCCAGCTCAGCTGGCGATTGCACCTGGTACCAGCAGGTCTGGTGCCCAGCCCAGGCTACCCTCCTCCATTGGTCCTGTGCCACCTTCAGGTGGAAGCGCTGCAGGGGATGGGGCTCGTCCCCCCCTGCAAGCGTGGGTGGAGAAGAGCCACCTGTCACCCTTTGAAGGATCTGGGTTGGGGTGCGTAGGGAGATCCAGCATTTAGTCACTGATCCCCTACTCCAGCTCGAGGTGAGAGTGGCCCGACTGACAGGTGAGCCTGCCAACCAAATCCCATGCAAGGAAATGCAGTCCAAACCATCGCCAAACCACCAAGTAGACCAGCATGAGCAGTGTGAAGTAAATATATTCCTTTATTGAACGTACAAAAACAGACCGGTTTCGGCAAATGTTGCCTTCTTCAGTGTGGGACAAGACAACCAGGTCCCATCCATCAATCATTTTATATAAGCCTTCAGCCAATTAGGTGACCAGCTTCATAAATATTAATGATGTGAAAAGAAAAACATTTTTTAATCATGACAAAATATTCATTGTATTGGTCAAAAATTGACCACAATTACTGTAAAACCATAGAATAGATCATCAGAAAAACACAGGCTGGCAAATATAAAAAATAAAAACATATAACAAAGAAAAATAAAAATAATAAAAGATAAAAAATACAAAAAATACAAAAAATACATGTTGAACATTGAAAATGTGGAAAATATGCATTAAAGATAACATATACAGGAAATAACCATGTGATCAAAAGTATAACACAGTTCCCATACAGAAAAAGCATTGAGAAAAGCTTTTGTGCTGTATATTGTGAAACAATCATCATGAGCTGGATATACAACAATATGTGGCACAAACCTCCATATAGTGAGTATCCATAATACCAATAGTGAACATAATTAACTATTACTAAATAGCACTAATCAATCACTCAAAACAGGATACCTAGGGACAAGTTAATGTGACACATATATGAAAATGTCTATCATAGACATAGGTCAAAGGTTTATGACATATATGCATATATTGGATAAGATAGTATAACTATTACATCTGGAACACCTAAAGGTGGTCATTAAGACCAGGGTAAAACAAACCCCCCAATGTAATTATCCAATATAAGAGAAATATTGATTAGTGCTATTTAGTAATTTTCTCAATGCTTTTTCTGTATGGGAACTGTGTTATACTTTTGATCATATGGTTATTTCCTGTATATGTTATCTTTAATGTATATTTTCCACATTTTCCATATTCAACATGTATTTTTTGTATTTTTTGTATTTTTTATCTTTTATTATTTTTATTTTTCTTTGTTATATGTTTTTATTTTTTATATTTGCCAGCCTGTGTTTTTCTGATGATCTATTCTATGGTTTTACAGTAATTGTCAGTCATTATTCTTGGAATTGCCAATACAATGAATATTTTGTCATGATTAAAATTTTTTTTCTTTTCACACTTCATTAATATTATGAAGCTGGTCACCCAGTAATTACGCTGAAGGCTTATATAAAATGATTGGATGGATGGGACCTGGCTGTCTTGTCCCACACACTGAAGAAGGCAACATTTGCCGAAACCCGGTCTGTTTTTGTACGTTCAATAAAGGAATATATTTACTTCACACTGCTCATGCTGGTCTACTTGGTGGTTTGCCGACTCACGGGTGAGCCTGCCCTTCCTACGCAGCCCCCAGCACAGTGACCCTCGAGTCTGTGAAGGTTCAGTGGTGACTGCCCATGGGTTGGGATCTCAGTCCCACTGTTACCATCTGTGGGCTCATGGGCTTACGATTTCCAAACATCCGTCCCCGTCAATTCTGTTCACCCACCCCATGTGTCATACTCCGCTCCTGTATGCGTCTTGTTTGTCTTGTCTGTTTACCTCCCCAACCTACCTCCCCAAATATACCTACTTCCTCTACCTCACTTTCCACTCTCACCTGAAAAAAAAAGAGCAATGTGTACCCACAAAAAACGTACTTATAGCTGCCCATTTCGCACACATGTCCGCTGGACATGTAAACTGATAATTATAATTGGCAGTACAACATACTTTGTTGTCCTCACCCCTCTCCCATGGGTGGAAGGTTTCAAAATTCCCTCCAAATGTATTGTATATGCACAGCTGTTGCTGGTAAAGAAATGGGCAGCTATGGACCTTCCCTACTCCTGTTCTGGCACATCCCAAGCTTGTTTTCCTACTGTCTTTCCCCTCTTTGTGCCCCTTTTCACCACTTTCAGAGTCTCCCCATTTTCTTTTCTTTCAAAGATATTAGCTTACTGTTAGGTTGGCGGGAGTAAGCACTTTTAAGCAGTAGTAAAGCGGGTTTGCGGTGAGGCAAGGCGATGTGTGTGCAATTAACCCAGCTAGAAGCATCACAAAGCTAAGCGTCACGCAAACATGCGCAAACATGCTTACAACTGCTTAAAAGTGCCTTAGTCACTCTATGTCAGGTCTCTTGTTCTGCTCAGCAGCAAAATAAAACACCTCTGTCAGTCTCGAACCCCAGACCTTGGACACACTAGACTGCATGAAGTACCACTAAGGCACAGCAGATATACAATAACTTGGTGCTGAAATAAATATAGCATGCATTACAATGAGTGAATGTAAAGGTAAAATAGGAAGGCCATAACACAAAGTGTGTTCTGTGGATCTTTACCAGCAATAGTTGTGGAATTGTATTACATGAGTGTGATGTGAGAAGCAGCCATTCAAGCAGCAAATAATGTTACAGAGGCACTTTACAACCTCCACACAGTATCATAGCAGGACAAACAGTGGCATATCTGATTAGGGCAGAGGCCATACTTCCTAACTGTGACTACTTTTCAGGGATGTCCCTGATTGTGAAACATATTTTAGCTGTGTCCCTCTGAATCCCTTTGAAAAGTACTGATGTCAGTCAGAAAGGTTGGGTATTACACAATGAATTCTGACAATAATAACGGTAGACCTGGGCTTGTACTTCATAAAGGAGTACTAATCCATATGCACTGCTTCACTCAAGTCTACACTTACTGTCCCTATTATGTGTAAAGGTGTACCTCACTTTTTAACAACCTATCTCTGACTCCATGCAAAGATGTATCTGAGTGTTTCAGAGGCCTGGCAGAGGCACAAATGCACAGGCATATAAGCTATTCTGCTGTTACACACCTGCAAATAGCTTTGGTAGGATCTCCACAAAGCATACCCATGAAATTTTTTTTATAAAATGAAGGAAAAGTGCCCAAAAACTTTGGGGGGGGGGCCCCAAAACATTTTTTCCTGAAAAAATTATTCATGTCGTTATATAAATGTGGAAGCCGAAAAATGTGAAACCCCTTTTGGTTGTTGGAATAATATTCTGCATGCTTTTAAAAAAATAATGGACCCTGGATGTTGTAACCATTAATAAAGGTATAAATTGTCCGAATGGTCCCCCTTATGCACTGTAAATCTGGAGGGGCCTTAGGTGTTTTGTAAAATAAAGGATAATACTTGGGTGGGGCACTTACTTTGAAATGTTGTTGTACCCGCTTTTAAAAAAAAGTCGGGTTTTTTAAAGGCTGTAACCCACAGGTGAGTCCCTATGTGGAGAAAAGTGCCAGTAGCGTGGATAAAACATCCTCAAAGTTTAAAGGGCTGGTGCAAAAATCGGCACATACTTTCAATTTTCCCAAAATGTGGGTTTACATGAAATTGGGTTTGCAAAAATTAATAAAATGTCACAAAAACTCCAATTTTAATAAAAATATAAAAAAAAATAAATAATGAAAAAAATACATTAAATACATGCATAAAGGAATTATGTAATAAAATACAATAAATGTTAAAGGGGGTTCTTTTCCCCTCCCCAGGCATAAAAAGAAATTAACCCCTCAATGGGGGGAATTAAAACATTTTTGGGACAATTCCTATTGTTCAAAAATATTGCATTTACTTTACATTCCCCTTTAAAACACCACAATTTGGGGCCGTTGCCCCCAATATTGCATCTTTGGAAGCCCAGTTTAATATATGCATTTTATGTTGTTTCAACTTTGGGAACCCTGGTGGTTTTAAAAAACCATGTTTAAATTTTTGGAATTGTTGTTTTTGAAAAAACCCCAATGCGTATGGGAAGGGGGTACCCCCCATGTTCCTGTTTTGACCTACCACATCTTCCCAGAGGTTTTTTGGGTCCTGTGCCACCTTTTGGGGGAAGGAGGGGGGGGGCCTGCAAGCGGGTAAACCCCCTGTATTTAATTTTAGGGGACCCCTTTTTACCTGACCCATCCCGTCAAGAGTCCACTCACGGGTGAGCCTGCCCTTCCTACGCAGCCCCCAGCACAGCGACCCTCGAGCCTGTGAAGGTTCAGTGGTGACTGCCCATGGGTTGGGATCTCAGTCCCACTGTGCTAGCCCATCTGTGGGCTCATCTTACTGCAGTTTTCCAAACAACATCCGTCCCCGTCGGCCAATTCTGTTCACCCACCCCATGTGTCATACTCCGCCTCCTGTATGCGTCTTGTTTGTCTTGGTTCTGTTTAATTCTCCCCAACCTACCTCCCCAAATATACCTACTTCCCTACTCACTTTCCCTCTCACCTGAAAAAAAAGCATATGTGTACCCTAAAAAAACTCCATTATAGCTGCTCCATTTATCAAGCATTACATGTCCGCTGGACATGTAAACTGATAATTATAATTGGCAGTACAACATACTTTGTTGTCCTCACCCCTCTCCCATGGGTGGAAGGTTTCAAAATTCCCTCCAAATGTATTGTATATGCACAGCTGTTGCTGGTAAAGAAATGGGCAGCTATGGACCTTCCCTACTCCTGTTCTGCACATCCCAAGCTTGTTTTCCTACTGTCTTTCCCTCTTTGTGCCCCCTTTTTCACCACTTTCATATCTCCCCATTTTCTTTCTTTCAAAGATATTAGCACTGGGGTTAGCGGGAGTAAGCACTTTTTAAGCAGTAGTAAGCTGGTTTAGCGTAGCAGGCGCGATAATGTGTGTGCTTAGCTAAGCATCGCTACAAGCCAAAACATGCGCAAACATGCTAGCAGCTAAACATGCTTACAACTGCTTAAAAGTGCCTTAGTCACTCTATGTCAGGTCTCTTGTTCTGCTCAGCAGCAAAATAAAACACCTCTGTCAGTCTCGAACCCCAGACCTTGGACACACTAGACTGCATGAAGTACCACTAAGGCACAGCAGATATACAATAACTTGGTGCTGAAATAAATATAGCATGCATTACAATGAGTGAATGTAAAGGTAAAATAGGAAGGCCATAACACAAAGTGTGTTCTGTGGATCTTTACCAGCAATAGTTGTGGAATTGTATTACATGAGTGTGATGTGAGAAGCAGCTATCTGGGCAGCAAATAATGTTACAGAGGCACTTTACAACCTCCACACAGTATCATAGCAGGACAAACAGTGGCATATCTGATTAGGGCAGAGGCCATACTTCCTAACTGTGACTACTTTTCAGGGATGTCCCTGATTGTGAAACATATTTTAGCTGTGTCCCTCTGAATCCCTTTGAAAAGTACTGATGTCAGTCAGAAAGGTTGGGTATTACACAATGAATACTGACAATAATAACGGTAGACACCGCTTGTACTTCATAAAAGGAGTACTAATCCATATGCACTGCTTCACTCAAGTCTACACTTACTGTCCCTATTATGTGTAAGGTGTACCTCACTTTTAACAACCTATCTCTGACTCCATGCAAAGATGTATCTGAGTGTTTCGTAGGCCTGGCAGAGGCACAAATGCACAGGCATATAAGCTATTCTGCTGTTACACACTCTGCAAATAGCTTTGGTAGGATCTCCACAAGCATACCCTTATGTAGGAGTACAACACAGGAATACCAAAGGATGTAGCTATGTACTGGTAGCAACTGACTGTAACAATGCCATTGTACCAGTCCTGAAAACACCTGTGAGTTGCACAGACAAAGAATAACAGTGTAACTTCTGGCTACCATCTGGATAGGTTCACAGTTGGGAACTATGCAGACAGACCACCTGCCTTGATAAACTAACAGGTACACACCAATCCTTTAAGTCCAGTAAGATAATATTCAGACAATAATACATAATGTTCTCTGTATGTAAGCATCCCCCCCCCACAATTAAAATATACTTGTGTGTTTAGAGTCTACCAAGGGTATAGGTAGGCATACTCAGTACTGGAATTGTCCAGTTGTCCTGAGAACCCTGTGCTAATGTCAACAGTAAAAAACACAAACCCTGCAGAAGTGAGTACATTAATATTCACAGTATAACAGTTCACAAACAGTTCATGTGCCAAAAGAATACTTCTCAATAACTACATTTGTATGGCAGTTAATTATATGAGTACAAAAGAAACTACATACTCACATATATCTTGTGTAAGTATTTGTAGGGGTGAGTAAAACTCTACACTGATAGCTCTGTACTGCAAGTGGCAACAGTCAGGTCTGAGTACAACATGTACATCACTGGCTACACCTCTAGCTTCAGATATAAGAAGTATACCAACCTTCTGACTTACACAACAGTGTCCACAGCAAACAAGCATGGGCCCCACTCTGGAAATCTGAAAGGGCTACGCCTACCTGACTTAGCAATTTATAGCATTGGGTTGCTATGACAGTGAGTACTGCAATTACCACACCGCAGGCTGCATGCAATTACCAAATGGTGGGCAGCAATTGGTGCAGAGGGCATCACATGCACATGTGCAGATACCTATAAAAGCAGATTGTACTTGCTATCCACACATGCAATCATTACATTGCACGTGTCAGCAACTCTAGAACTCCTGGAGAGTAGTGACAAACTGTAGTACTTAATAAAGAAATATTTAATTAAGTAACAAATATATATACTTAATTATAACCTACATATATTAATTAAGAAAAAAAACTTAATTAATAACCAAAAATAAAACTTAAGTAAAAAACTTTACTTAATAAAAAAACATTGTCAAAGCATACAGACGGACCTGAAAAGGACAAACAGGTATGTAACAGATTTGTAGTTACCGGCAAGTAGTAGATGTTTATGAATAGTACTGTACATACTCTGAAACATGAATATGTGGCAGCAGTAGGTATGTATGCACTGATGCCATGCATAACTACTGCCATGGAGAAATTAGTGTGTAGCTGTGTGCAGTGGGATTACAACTGTGACATATGTAGCTCAGCATTATATGTCAAACATCTGAACATGTTATCTGTGGTCTGTACAGTACTGCGTATAATGGCAGTTTGGGGGAGTAGTGCAAACACCTATATAAATTTGGATGTGACAGAGTAAGACATGCATGATAGTCACATAGTGTGTAGCTTAGCATTGACAACTGCTGTACCAGGCTAGTATAGTAATGTAGCATTTGCAGCTATATATACTCCCTGTACTATTACTGTATGCACACATGTGACAACTGTCCATGTTGTAGCAAGGCTCAACAGGTCATCCGTTAGGTGTACGGACTTATAACAGTGTGGACCCTGTGTGTGTGTATGGCACACACATATGGAGAGATATATATCTGTCTGATATATTAGCATCTGAACATGTGCATAGAGCAAGGGACATACTGCAACTGTTTGTGAAGCGTGGACATTTATATGTTGGTGCAGGTTGTTCATAGGTTCATAGGTTCATAGGTTCATACTAGGCTATCTGCCCTAGGGCATTTATAAGCCTAGCCAGAATGTGTTTGGCTTTGTACCCATTTTAAATTAATTTTGCTATGCCCTTTTTTGAGGTTAGTATACTGTGCCTCTGTCTAACAGTGACACAGAAGTGATACCCGGGGTAAACCTACAATCTCCCATCCACTCATCAAGATTCCTCTTGAAGAGAGTCAATTCCTCTTGAAGAGAGTCAGTTGTTATGTGCATATTTATATGTAGGGTGTAGTGTGTGTCAAACAAGACAGCATACAATGCTGGCATATGACATGTGGTGTTTAAACGCCGTGAGTATGATTTGTTAGGTTTGTAGTCTTCCAGATAGAGGGTCCTGCTAAAGATACATGGGCTGCGAATACCTTCAATGCATTCTGCACAAGACTGTGCAATATTATTACATAACTGTATCCCTCTCAACCTTTGCATAATTGATATTCCCACCATGAAAGGTGGACTGTATATGTGCCTATATGTATATCTATATGCACACCAATGGATGTTCATATGTATGCTCAAGCTCAATGTTGTACATGTATTGCCATCCCTTTTATTAGAAACCCTGTACCCATGAACTACCACATAGGTGGTAGCCTACTCAACACCGAAAGTGTGATAAGAGACTACGGGACACAGGTGGACAGTAGTGTCCATTTTGATAATCACAGTGTCACACTAGTCATGTAAAGTGAGTACGGTCCACATGTCATCAGAAAAGGTGTGTCATCCATGGAAAAAGAGGTCAGTGTTCCACTCTACTCATCAGTCATAACACCCATCATAGAGTACAATGACCATGTTGGTATGTACCTCAGAAGACATCTACAGCAACTGTAGATGCCAGACACATACCTCACAAAGAGTATTACCAGACTCAAACAGATGCCCTATGTAGACTGTCTTACAAAACCACAGCTACACTGTGTCACATACCACCTACCCAGAGGCTAACTCTGCCTAACATACAAAGCTATGCCAAACCCACAGGTGTTGGACATGCTCCATATAAACAGATGAAACTCCATACAAGCTACACACTGTACTGATCTAAACCTTGTAACGTCAAAAAGCAGAACATGCTGAAGTGGTACATTATCATCTCAGACACATACCATACTCTGGAACTAACTACCTATCAAGAATAATCATGATGATTGGATGTGAGATAGGAAACACAACCCGGGAATCACCTCTGTGGCTCTGCATGACTGGGGCACATGAACATACATTACATGGGTGTTGAAGGGCAGGGTACTGTATGGCTAGGCTTCCATAGGCCCTACCGATAATAGCCTATTAGCTACCTAGGACCCGATACATACACGCATGTACTTGTTGCATTACTTGCTATGTGAGGCTGACTGGGTGTGATGGAGAATGTGTAGGCGAATGTGTCAAAGATGTGTATATGTGATAGCCTAGTGGGAAACTGTGTATATCATGGTATGTAGTGTTGTGGCTCTAATCCCAGCAAAAGATATGTATGCTATTGCTAGGCAGGGAAAGCAGTATGGCATATGGTGTGACGTAGTCCCATGGTGTTGACTGGAGTGTGCCATTGTAGGCTAAATCAGTACATGTATGCTTATTGATTGTTAACACTAGTGAATACAAATCCCATATGAACTGTAGTACTACCTGAAGCTGTAGGCCTAAACAGCACAGTATGGTTTATATCCACATTGCTTGGAAACACTGTTTTGTTTGTTACCTGTAGTCCTCACACATTACATACCTCAGGCATGAGGTTTTGTAGGTGCTGACACACAGTACTGTATGGTACACAGGTAAAACTAATCTGGGTTGCCATACCTTTGTGTCTTGTAGGTATGTCTGATGTGTGTGTGGGTATGCCTGTAACATGGCCTCGGTGGTATGTGTAACACAGGATATAAGTGCATATCTAGCAACATGTA
Organism: Protopterus annectens; assembly: GCF_019279795.1. Classification (NCBI taxonomy): domain Eukaryota; kingdom Metazoa; phylum Chordata; order Ceratodontiformes; family Protopteridae; genus Protopterus; species Protopterus annectens. The sequence goes on from NC_056729.1 coordinate 1,883,745,713, forward strand.
TAGTGTAGTCCAGCAGTATGCCACCTATAGTGATGAATGTGCACATATGTTACTGAGGGGTTTGCTATCAACAAGTAGTGTGGTGTACTGGTAGTACTGTAACTGTACTTTACATTCATTTCAATGGATGACAAATGTCTGTATGCATTAGCTTCATATACACCTCCTGTGGCTATGTGGTGCATTGTGTCGCATACAGTGTGCCATGTACTGTTGTATAGTCTTACATACTGGTTTCTCTTTGTTGCTGTGCAGAACATGGTTTGGTATATAGTATGTGTCAGGCACTGTCAGCCATTTGTGGGCTGATCAGTCATATGTGGTATTAAAAGTGTGTATCTACTGACAACCAATAGGTTGCTCTATATAGCATTTCATTGATGTCTGTACTTTAGAATGTTAAGTGTGCCACATGACTTGCTCACAATTACTGTTTTATTGTCTTCCAGGGACATAGGTTCATAGGTTCATAGGTTCATACTAGGCTATCTGCCCTAGGACATTTATAAGCCAGAGTGGGCTTTCACCACCCCTTAGGATGAGAATACTATACCCATTAGTTTGCTGTGCCTCTGTCCAGCAGTGATACAGAGATGATTCCCGGGGTAAACCTACGATCTCCCATCCACTCGTCAAGATTTCTCTTGAACAGAGTCAGTGAGGGGCTCTGCCTCACATGGACTGGGATTCTGTTCCATAGTGTAGGGAGTCTCTGGGTGATGAATCTGTCCCTCCAGCACATCCTATTTATATCCGTGTTAAGGTTTAAGTCTCTTGCTCTCGTGGCTCTGGTGGATTTGGAAACCTGCTTATTCCCCTGAGGAGGAGGAAGTCATCGTAGACTCCCTGATACATCATCACAACCTGCTGTTCTCCAGAACCAGCCAGGACCAGCATGGCCGCACTGCACTGTGGCAGGATGTTGTCCTTCTGGTGAATGATGTAGGCATGCATAACTGGACTTATGAGAAGGTACGCCGTCACTGCAGTGATTTAATCAGACATGTCCGGCAGCATGCCTCCGATGTCCACAGACAACAGCTTGCCACAGGTGGTGGTGCAGCAACACATCCCCCTCACCAGAGTGGAAGAGCTGCTTCTCAGTGTGGTGACTCCTGGCCAACCAGTACAACAGACCTGTGTCATCATGGAGGCCATAGTCACCCAGCACGTCGATACAGAGCGTGAAGGTAACATGGCATATCTATGGACTACTGTTAGCTTAATTGTTAGAACATGCATTTATCAGATGTGTACTGTGTATTCAGAAGATGTGGAGCCTGGTGTCATGCAATACTGATAATTTTGGACATAATCTGCATGCATGTGACTGTCACCTCTTGTACTACTGTAAAATTGCAAACTCACAGCAGCAATGCCATAGTTGTTGACACTGACAAACTGTCTCATATCCTTGGAGGTCCCTCTGGTGTGATAGCAAGACAGCAGACCCATGCTGGTGAGTGCTCTACATTTAATATAGCATATAACATACGCATGTCATAGGAGAGTTGTAGGCCATATACACATGTTAAACACCTACACATAGTGCATGCTCTGCATGTTCTCTGTGGGACTATGCACATCCCAGTAACTTGAGTAGCTGCCTCAAACACATGCAATACACAGAGCATCCAAACCAATTGTGGTACACTGTAGTGGACATTGTATAGGCAGAGTCAATACACATGCACACAACATACACCACTTTGTCATATGCAGTAAGTTTTAATATGATACACATGGCGTATGTAGACACCTGCTGTAAGGTCACACTCCAGTATCCCAAATGTCATCAACACAGCACACATACTATACCTGAGGGGTAGAGGCCTATCATGGGGCTGTGTGACATGATTCAACACACAACACAGTCATGTTAGGCAATGCTCCCTGTTGAACACCTTACATACCCATGTAACAACTGGCTGTGAAATGGTTAATGTAGCCAAAGTGGTGCAGGTCAGGTACAGCAAGATATTTGCCAGTGCGATATACATTAGTGGCCTTGAGTGACCACATGATGCTGCCTGACAATGGCTCATGGTACTACACTACATCCAGTTACAGTAACTACAGTACTACACATAGCATTCATTGCTATACACCTGACAGTTGTGTGCATCCAGCCATGGTATGTATACCTATGAGTGATGGTGCACAGGACATTGGAAAGCATTTCAGACTTGCACTGCAATGTTGTGTCCATGTACACATTGTGTTCCAGGGTGAGGCCAATCATTGAACAACACACATGCATCAACGACATGTATACTGTTATTAACAATGACTCTCCACACTCGCACTGCATGCTGTTGAGCAACACATATCCTGCATGCTGACACGTGTGATAGGACTCTTTGGCTTGTGATACTGTACTTCACCATCAACCACTAATTAATATGTTCCATATTGCTGTTGGTGTGTGTGTGTGTGTGTGTGTGTGTGTGTGTGTGTGTGTGTGTGTGTGTGTGTGTGTGTGTGTGTGTGTGTGTTTGTGTGTGTGTGTCAAATTGACTGAGTAGTGTATTTGTGTGCATGTGTGCATGTGTTCATGTGCTCATGTGTTCATGTGTTTATGTGTGCATGTGCTCATGTGTGCATGTGTGCATGTGTGCATTTGTGCATGTGTGTATGTGTGCATGTGTTCATGTGTGCATGTGTTCATGTTTTCATGTGTGCATGTGTTCATGTGTGCACGTGTGCATGTGTGCATGTGTTCATGTGTGCATGTGTTCATGTGTTCATGCGTGCATGTGTTCATGTGTGCATGTGTTCATGTGTGCATGTGTGCTAACATCCTGTACAGATGGTAAAGTGTGTTTCCTGTCTCCCTCTCACAGGTGCTGAGGTATTGTTGGATGAGTGCAGCAGGGAACCTGAAGTCACTGCCACAAATAGTGGACATGATGATACATGTGTTGTGGCACAGGCAGGTTTGATAGGGTCTGTTGTTGGTCCGCCAATCGACAGTACACAGCTTTCCACCCCATCTATGTGCACATACATACGGCCAATACATCCCTCAACACCAATGGCCTTAGCTGAGGAGCAGCATACAGTAGGCATTGACCAGGATAGTGTGGTATCTATGGCACATGCAACCCCACACAGCAGCCATGCCCAGATATCTGGAACGGTACCACATAGGCATATGTCCAGGGGTTCTTGTGGGAGCACTGCTGGTTGTAATGCCCCTGGCAGACGTGCCCCCACAGGTCTCATAACCTCAGGTATGTTCCGGGCTGTAATGCAGGCACAGGCATGTATGGAATGGTATACCAGGCAGGGATTAAGGGTGCAGAGGGCTCATAACACCGCTATCAATGGCAGTATCCATGACCTTGCTGGTGCCATCCATAATTACACCGAGGTCATTGATAGACATTGGGGGGGAGACACTAGATGTCCTCTGCAATGTAATGTCCATGCGCCAGGACAGTGCAGGACAGCTGAGACATTGATGTGGACGTATGCGAGCAACATCATCAGCTGGCAGTCGTCGCAGACGACACACAAGTCCCAGCCGCTCCCATAGTGGCAGTACCAGCCCCAGCAATGTTGGGGCTGGGCTGTCGGCAGACCATCCTAGATGACCACATGCACGTGGCTCTGGCCAGTCCCAGCAGGGACATGGGTCCAGTCGACATCCCTCTGTCTCTGACGATAGTACCCAGTCTGGCTTAGTACCCGATACTGTCCATGTTACCCCTGCCAGGCACAGGTACTATGTCTGTGGCTGGAGACAGTGATCTGTACAGCCTGGCAGGTACACTCTGTGGCTGTCCCACAACCTCCCATATTTGGCAGCCACAAGGGGGAACTGTGTGCATGCAGACACACACATAAACCCAACACCTAGGGCTAACACATACACACACACATTACATCAACACTGGCCCATACTGTACTTTTGTCCCACACACACACACACACACACACACACACACACACACACACACACACACACACACACACACACACACACACACAAACATGTCGATTGGATGGGCCATTGTCGGGCTCTGGCAAACCAATAACACACCCTGTGCATATGATGAAACTGTGCCACCTCCTGTCATCTGTGACATTGATGCAGGAACAGGCTAACATGGTGCTGATGCACAGGGTGACCTAATAGCAGTGTAGCAATGTTAGCATGCTGTCAACAGTAAAGTGTAATGCTATCCTTGTAGGTATATCTGAGGAGGCATGATGCATCAAAGCTATGATTATCAATGTAGTATTGTTTACACCAGTGTTAATTCCAAACATGGATTGTCCACCCATGTGCCACTTGGCTGATGTGTGTGGTACTGGCAGCATGTGTTGGTGAGTGGACGGTACGTGTGTGATGTGTGCAGTACAGATTTGCAGGTGTACATTTGTGAACATGGTGGAGGTGCACTGTCTGCATGTACGTGCATGGTGGACACATGGGAAGGGTGACATGCCCTGTATTACACAGTGTTAACACTTCATATTTCCTATTGGTGGCCAATATGCATTTTACTACACATATGTTGCAACTTGGGTACACATGTGTGTATGACATGGTTTTACACTATGCTGTGGGTGATACTGTTAATATCAGTCATTGGCTTGCATTCTGGTAGTGTACATAACCTCAACAGCCAGATTTTAACCAATCGTTAGATGATGTCTTGGCAACTGACACACAGCTGTAGGATACACAGTAGCATTTGAATCTTTCCGGTACTATACTATACCAGTTACCAGTGGTATTGACCACCACACATTCCCGTGACCACTCCTGTTTGGCATGTGGCCATCCTAGGTACAAGCAGACACACTAGGGATATGTCTGTCCACATCTCGTGATGCATACAGTGGCCTACAATGCATTCTCCGGATTAGACACTTAACCTCCACAAGGGTATCATACAGACAGATACATGTTGACCAACCCATGCTATGAAGCTATAAGCCAACTATAGCATAGTCATCCACATTTACTATACATAGTATCCTGACAGTACCACATTGGTAGTAGCCCACAACATGTAGCAGGGGTACCGATGTGTACATACAGCCACATGTCATGTCATCTGTCCTTTGATATTCACATTCCCAAAGGTATGCTGATGTCCCTCAGTGTATCACATAAACAATAAGGGGTCTGTATGCATATCCACGGAGTTGTTGTACACCTATAATGAATGCCCATTATTGACAGACTGTGTTGTATTTGAACATGTCTGAAATATGCCCCAGGCATGAACCCTCACTCACACTATTCTATAGAAACTGTCATGGGTGTGTGTGACACAGATGACCTAGGCCACAGATCACTACAGTGGCTGGCCTTGTCACAAACATACATATGTGACCTAACATCTGAGAAGCAGCAGCACCAACTGTCAATGGTAACAGATGTATTCATGTAGAAAGCAGGCTTCACACCTATGAAGTGATTGAGGTCACATGTACATATATGTCTTTGCCTCACAGTTACCAATTGAGGTTACGTACATATGTGTATTTGCCACACAGATACCTGAAGTGTGCAATGCACATACTGTTGTTTTACTGATATGTCATACAGTAGTAAAAACAAAACCCACAACATATTGATGAACAGTGTCACACACACACACACACGCAGCAATTGCAGGATTCAAACCCCTATCTAACTATGTTATGATACTAGAGAGATATGCATTACCACAATGCACTATATTCTTTACTGAGAGTTTTTATTTCCACTGCGGTATTTGTGGGATACTGACATTATCAGACTTGCCAAAGAGGAATTTACCTCTTTTAATGTGTTTTCTAAGTCTCCAAAAATGCCACTCCTATCAAAGGAAATCACACACACACACACACCCCACTTAGCAATTGCAGGATTCAAACCCCTAACTAACTAGGTTATGATACTAGAGAGACACGCATTAACACGATGCACTATATGCTTTATTGGTAGTTTTCATTTCCACTGCTGTATTTGTGGGATACTGACATCATCAGACTTGCCAAGGAGGAATTTACCTCTTTTAATGTGTTTTCCCAGTCTCCAAAAATGCCACTCCTGTCAAAAGAAATCACCCCCCGCCCACACACACACTCAACAATTGCAGGATTCAAACCCCTACCTAACTATGTTATGATACTAGAGAGATACACATTAACACGACACACTATATGCTTTACTGGGTGGCTTCTTTTCTCCTGCTATATTTGTAGGATGCTGACATCATCAGACTTGACATGGTAATGTGTGTGCACTTTGTTTTATGCAATCCCAGGAATGAACCATGTGGGTCAGCAGGTGTTAACAGCTTGAACAGGACTCCACAATTCTTAGCTTGTGTGATCTATCTGTGGACAAATTGTCATTCCTTCATATGACAATACATATTTATGCACAGATTGTTGATTTTGTGGATACGACGTGTCGGGGATGTTGATAAAGGGCTATTCAAAGTCTATGTGGGACGTGTGTAGCTCCTTTCAGTGATGTATTTCCTGGTTGGCTGCCTTGCAAACAGTTTAGCAGGTTTGGGAACCATGATCTGCCCATGAACATGCAACAATTCATAGGGTTGTGTGTTTGTCAGCTTCCAGTAGCTCTGTTTATGACTTCAATCATGATGGACTCCATGGTCTTGCAGTTCAGACTTCATAGGCTTATAGGACTATAGTTCCCATGGTCTGTTGTGCACCAACACTTGTGGAGTGTGCCATATGTTGCTGTAACACATTCAACAGTTTCAGATCCTGTAGAGAGGGTGTGGCTCAACAGACTGTTCAGGTGCAGGGTCTGTTTGTTCTGTAGTTCACTTACGACGCATATAGGGAACCAATGTAATCCAATTGATGCCATGTTTTTGGCTTTGGGAGGAGCTGTTTACCCATTCCACATGTGATATCTTCTGGTATGATGATAGGGCCTTTTGTCAGTGGGAGGTGGGTATGTATGTATGGGCCTGTCTGACAGGATGTCGGCATTGTCAGTCAGGTACAGCAGGCCCTCACTCAGGACATATATTAGTGTACATTGCTATTTATGACATAGCTGAAGGAGGTGTCATGGTTCTGTCTGGACACCTTCGCAGATAATCTTTCCAAAACACCGACAAACCTGACCACTAAACCCCTGTTATACTCTTTTACACACTTAACACCCTACTGATCCTTTGTGATCAGTCAACAGAGTATGTCATCATAATATCCTGGCATGTCCATAGGTCGGTTTTGTGTGTACTCTCCAGTCCAGCTGATGAATATTGGACTTTTGACGCAATGTTACAACTGCCTTATGTACACAGACAACCCTCTCCTCCTCCCAACAAACTCAGATACATGTGAGAGATGCAACTATATAGACAAACAGGAGGCTGAGTTCTCTCGAACCGTGACTGGCACAGTCTATCAGGTGGTGAAGGTAACCACACACACCACATATCCAGTCTCACATATACCTATAGTGACAGCAAACAAAATACATTACCACACAAAAACATACTCGGAGGCTCTAAATAAACTCTGCCTAAGCAGCAGAGACCTCCAAAGCAGACACCCAAACAACTGCTACCCCACAACAATACCCACATATCACATAGTTCACAAAGTCAGTGTGCCACACAGTCACTGCCCTTAGGGCTAAACAACACACCTAATACACTTGTAATAGGTGACTTTTATTGTCAGACACACTGACATCCCACTCACCAGGCTGAACAAGGAGAAGGTCACTTTGAGCTGTCTGTCGGGTGCCTGGATCCACCACATAACACATGCACTCAGGTCACTCCAAAGCAAATACAAATATGGCTCCATCATTGTCCATGCTGGTGTGAATAACCTCAGATGTTCCTCCCTGGACTACATGACAAGAGACATAGAGGAGCTCTCTGATCATGTAGCCCAGGCCAGTATGACCCTGACCTTGTGTAGCATCCTACCCTCACCAAGAATGATGTCACAGTATGCAGGCAAACTGAGCACTTTTAACAGTTGGCTAACATATTGGTGTCATTCAAAGGGGATCCAGTGTCTGTCAGCCTGTGATGACATGCTTGGCATGCCACGTAGCTTCGCTATGGACGGCTTGCACCTGTCACCACTAGACTTTCGAGTACTGGCTAAGGCTCTTGCCACCCCCATAGTGGCTTTTTTAAGTGAGGCTCAAAAGACAAACCCACCTCCATAGACATTACAAGGTAAAAGAAACTAAGGGTAATGCTGCTCAACACCAGATGTCTAACCCTAAAAATGCACGCACTCAGGACTCTCGTCAGTATGGAGAATATCAATATCTGTGCAGTAACAGACACCTGGTTCAGGCTCCTGAAAGCACACCAGCACTACCAGGTTATACTTCATACCATGCTTTTTGGCCACAAGACTAGGACTGGCCAACAAAAATAGGGGGAGTATCCATATACATCACAGATACACACACCTCCAGGTTAGTAGCACTGCACAAAGCATTGGAGACCATACATGTGCAACTAACAGTGGGCAAAACTGCCTTTCAGTTTGTAGCCTGCTACAGACCACCTTCCCGAACTCAGGAAAACCACTCGGTATTCCTGGGAACACTGGAGAATATGAAGGTCTCTCCAAACACCGTTATATTGGGTGACTTCAACTACCAAACATTGACTGGGAATACTACTCAAGCTCCAACACCCTCGCACAACAGTTGCTAGAATTTATAAACTCAAATGCTATGGCACAACTGGTCACCACACCCACAAGAGGGGAAAATGTATTGGATCTGATCATCACCAACATGGAGACTCTATGTTCCACAACAGAGGTATACCCCTCATTGGTAAGGTCAGACCATACATTTATCTCACTGGACATCCATATCCCATCCCCACCCCATCCTAGGTAATCTCGGTGAAGAACTTCTCAAAAGCAAATGTCACACTTCTCCAAACCAAGGTGGTATCCTTCAAAGACCCTGGGACAGTGGTAAATTCGGCTCAGACCACTGAATCCTTTACAAACGCATTCTATGGACACCTACTGGAATGCATGGATTGTGCTATCCCAAATAACAACAAGACTCACTCCTCCAAATGCAGGGGACCTATCTGGTGGACCCCGGCCATTAATAAGCTATACAACAAAAGGAGGAGGCTACTACATGTTAGAGCACAATCCCAAAAAGGGAAGGCATCTCTGATCAGTACTAGCAAAAAGCTACGATCACTCATGAATTCATCTAAGGCCCGCTTCTAACGGAAACTTGCACCAGACACTAAGGACAATCACAAGGCCTTCTTTAGTTATGTCAGGAACCTGGGTGGAAACTCCCAGACAAAACATACACTGAACCCACAGACATTGCCAACATCCTGGCAAACAGGTTCAGTGCAAATGTCTCCCCTCATCTCCCCTAAAGAGCAAATGCCCATCCCAACAGAGTGTAGCCTCCCTGACATCACAGATGAACAGGTGAGTGCTGCCCTCTCCAAAGCAGACAACACAGCATCAATGGGACTGGATGGTGTCCTGGCCTGCGTCTTACATGAGCTTCATGATAAACGTAACCCTCACATTAAGTCACTGTTCAATATCAGAGTTACTACAAGATATGTACCCAAGGAATGGCGTACAGCAACAGTGGTCCCGCTCCACAGAGGTGGTGCCACAACAGACCCCGGACAATATCGCCCTATAGGCCTAACTAGCCTGGTCTGCAAAGCTTTGGAGCGTATCATCATGGAACTCATACACATAGACATTGGGGACCTACAGACACTGGATCCTACACAATTCGGCTTTGTTGTGGGCAGATCTTGCCACTTGAACCTGTTTGACTTCTTTAAACAGTTACCAGGTCCATAGACATAGAGAAGGTTGTCCACACAGCCTACGTGGACACTTCAACACAATACCCCACTCGGGCATTATACATAAGCTCACCAGCTTCAATATCGACACATATGTCACAAGATGGATTGCTAACTGGATCAGGGATAATATCCACATGGTCAGTATTGCAGGTGCCATGTCTGACTATACACCAGTTACACATGGCATCCCACAAAGCTCAGTCCTGGGACCTCTCTTGTTCAGTATATATTTATCTGACATACAGGCTAACACAGGAGGAATATGGCTGACCATGTTCGCAGATGACTGCAAACTGGGTGCCATAATCAACTCTCCAGCTGGCACAAGCATCCTCAAAAAGGGTCTCACAGAGATGGATAACTGGTGCCGGAGCCATGGCCTACAGCTAAATGCCATTAGATTCATAGTCATCCCCTTTGGGAATAACAACATGCCCACACATTACCACATAGGTGGTAATCCATTACGTATGGTAGGTGTTATTAGGGATTTGGGGACACGAGTAGTTAGTACTCTCACTTTTGACAATCACGTTGCCAAAGTGGTTAGACAGACCTTCTATATAGCCCACCTTATCCCATAAGGTTTGACATCTAGATCAAGTGAGGTCATTGTGCCCCTATACTCATCAGGCCCATGCTTGGATACAATGTCCCATTTGGGATGTACCTTACCCAACACCTGCAGCAACTGTAATGGCCCCAAAAGTACCTCACCAAGTAGATCTAGGGACTCACACAGATGCCCTGCACAGTTTGGCTAAAGTAACTCCAGCTCTACTCAGTCGTTTACCACCTACTCGGATGCGATCTGTGCCTGTTGTTTAAAGCCATGTCCAACCCAGAATTAATGGACATGCTCCACCTCAGGATATCCGAATCCCTTAGAGCTACACGCTCCAGGGGCGTAAACCTCAGCACAGATATTAATAGGACATGCTGGAGGGACAGATTCCTATCCCAGAGGCTCTGCTCACTCTGGAATGAGATCCCAGTCCAGATAACAGAGCCCCCCCACTGCCCACCTACAGGAGACATCTTGACAAGTGGATGGGTGATCGTATGTTTACCCCTGGGATATCTTCTGGGTCCCTGCTAGACAGAGGCACAATAAACTAAATGTAAATGGGCTATCTTGTGTGACCTACTATTCACAGGCACAGTCTACTAATCTAACATGGTTGCAAAAGCCAAACACACTCTGGCTAGGCTTATACATGCCCTAGGGCAGATAGCCTAGTATCAACCTCTGTACCTATGATAATGTTTGGGATGCACATTGTTTATTGATGATACTGATTGCAGGTTTTGTTTCTTCTTTGCTTTCCCACTTTCTATGAACATCCTAAGTATCTGCAGAACATATTTGATTATGACAGGGTTCCACTATATTATATATGTGTCTGTTGTCATATAACTGTGTGCACAAGGCGGATTGGTGAATACTGAGAGGTTCCTGGGTTAACACATGTAACTGCCGGATATGTGTGGCCCACTGCTGTACTCAGACATGGCCTAAGTGTGTGAGCATGCCCAGTTCGGCCTTTCTGTGTTTTGTTGTCTGACATTTGTCTCATTTATTCAAGTGTGTGAGCATGCCCAATGTGACCTTTCAGTATGTTGCTGTCTGAGGTCCACTACATTTGTCGATGTGTGTGAACATGACTAATATTAACATTTATACTATATGTGTGTTGAAAATTAGGTTCTATTCTTACTGCAGGGATCACCTTTGTGTCATAACTCGACAGGGATTATGCTGTGCCTGCAGGGTTTCCATGAGATACTTTGCATAGACTTATCAACATTTCTTCATACAAGCTGACCACTGACATACTGTCATGGTTTAGTGGTTCAGTACTATGACTATAGTACACAGTATCCTGGGTTCGAGGACTGTCACTGTTTCATATTTTCATACTGGGCAGACCAGACTGCTTAAGGAACAGTAAAGCAAATATGGCCATGTTTACCTGCTTTTGCTCAACTATGCCCAACTTTGACCAAACTTGCACAACATTGTTCAATGTTAACCAACATTGCTGAACGCTGCCCAATATTGCTCAACATTGCCCAAAGTTGTGCTACTTAGTGTGTGCAATTTTGTTTACATATACTAAATAGTGGTAAAAGCTGTTTTGCACTGCTTTATATTGCTTAACACATGGCAATCATGCCTCAGGTGGTGCTGCAGGGCTGCCTATGTCGGATGCACATATTACACTCCCTATACATGTTTGTTAACAGGTATTGTCAAGTTAGTCATCCCTTTTACTATATGTGCAGGTCAGAGAGAGGTATCATTTCCAGGGTTCCTACTGAGCCAGTGTATGTGCTATGCGTTGCCTCTTTGCCAAGGCCAAAGCATACTGGGCACGCCTCCTTCTGCCTACTGGGGCAGGCTCAGGTTGTTCCTCCTCCAAGTCACGCTCTGCCTGTGATGGCCTTGGCAATGGTGGGGGGCTGTTTGGCCCGGGCCTATGTTGATCCTGCTGCAGCTGTTTCACAGGATCATATTGTGTTTGCACGGCGGTGCGCTACGCTTAAACATCGGCAATCGGGATAAAAAAAAAACTCTTTTATTTTTATTTTGCATCAGTGAACATTGCCAATGGTCATATTTTTGGCCATTGGCATGCTTCCTCAACTGGATGCATCCTTTTTTTGGAGCTGTCACTGCTCCTTTTTGCTATTTGCAGAATCGTACTTAGTTGTCAACGGAGTACATTTCTGCAAATAACACTACTCTTACTCAGACAGGTTCGGGTTTTCTGGATTGCAAATTTACCTCATTTGCATAGCTTTCACCTGCAATTGAGCTAATTTGCATATCCTAGCCCTGTCTGTGTAAGAGTCGTTTTAGGAGCTCTGTTGCATGCCCCTACTGGCTGTTCCTGGATCGCTCGGAGGACATGTTGGCTGCATGGAGTCTTACTCTACTCTTAGACTCCGTGCAAGCCTTCGTGAATCCGGCCCTATGTAAGAGGGCTGAAGAAACTACTCATACCACTGTGTAGGAGAGCTACCTGTACTATACATAGCACTGTGTAGCAGTGCTAGAGATACTATTCACAGCACTTTGTAGGAGTGGTACAGATACTATTCATAGCATTGTGCAGGAGTGCTACAGATACTATTCATGGCACTGTGTAGGACCTCTGCAGATACTATTCATAGCTAAGTGTAGGAGAGCTACAGATACTATTCATAGCACTTTGTAGGAGTGCTACAGCTAACAGGATGGCACTGTGTAAGGAGTGCTACAGATGCTCATTCATAGCACTAGTATTTTGAAGGACAAACCCTTCAGCACTGTGTAGGAAGTGCTAGATACCTCTGAGAAAGCAACGAATGCTATAAACATTATTTATAGCACTTTGTAGGGGTGCTACAGGTACTGTTCATAGCAATGTGTAAGGGTGCTAGGAATACTTTTCATAGCAGTGTATAGGAGCGCTGCAGAAACTATTCATAGCACTATGTAGGAGCGCTGAATAAACTATTCGTACCACTGTGTTAGAGTGTTGAAGATAGTATTCATTGCACTGTGTAGGAGTGCTACAGATGCTATTCATAGCACTGTGTAGGAGCACTTCAGATACTATTCATAGCCCTGTGTAGGACCTCTACCAATAATATTCATAGCACCGTGTCAGAGTGTTGCAGATACTATTCATAGCACTGTGTAGGTGTGCTACAGATACTATTCATAACACTGTATAGGAGCACTGGAGATAATTTTCATAGCACAGTGTAGGAGCACTGCAGATACTGTTCATAACAGTGTGAAGTAGCTCTACAGATACTATTCATAACACTGTGTAGGGGTGCTATAGATACTATTCATAGCACTGTGTAGGAGTGCTACAGATCCTATTCATAGCACTGTGTAGGAGCACTGCAGATACTATTCATAGCACTGTGTAGGAGTGCTACAGATACTATTCATAGCACTGTGTAGGAGTGCTACAGATACTATTCATAGCACTGTGTAGGAGTGCTGCAGATACTATTCATAGCACAGTGCAGAATCATCAGAGAAGGTACAACACAAGAGACCGTTACAACACAAGGGGACAGAATTTCTGCAACAGCAATACATCTGTAACCAACAAAAGGAAATGAAACACAATAATGGTCTAAGGGCTATGTCGAACAGTGACGGTTACTTTAAGATATTCAACTTTTCTAGTCAAAACACTGACCAGATTTTGTGTGAACTTTTTTTTAGGGGCTTGACTTTCGTGCCAGCCCAGCACTTTGATTTGCCTAGAACGTTGATTGACCTTAAGTTGTTTACCAGAAAAATTAACTTGACCTTACTTTTGGGGAACAACCATCGTCCAGGTGGAGGTATGATGGTACCTAGTACTTTCAACCCTCCCACACATTTGTCTCTTGTCTTGTTCAAACACATGTGTGAAATAGACATCAGGAACTTATGCCATGCTAAATGTAATTGTAATATAAATATGTCTAGGGATGAACATGAGGCATTTCAAATGTTTAAATCATTACCGGTGCATGTGTTGAAACCAGACAAGGGGGGGGTTTGGTGTAAATGGACATGGAAAATTACAATGAGAGGATGAGGAATGTGATTAGTGGTAAAACTTACGAGGCATCTAGTGTCAGTGAACTGAATACTGCATATAAATGCATTAATGGCTTTTTGGGAGACCTCTTTTTGGAAGGAGTTATAGATGCAGAAATGTTTAATTACTTATTGGTGGTTTCACCGAGAATTCCCACCTTATTTGGATTGCCAAAACTACACAAAAGTACCACAGACCCTCCAATGAGAGTCTTAGCTAATGCTAGGTTTTCCATCACATACGCTAGTGCTAAACTTGTTGACAGTATTTTGAAAACATATGTCAAGATGGAGACCCAGATTTGTAAGGATTCGTGGTCCTTTTTAGCAGCTATCGAGCAATGTCGTTATCAGGACAACATTGGTTTGTTGACTATAGATGTTACTGATTCATAATTTTCAATACCCCACAATTTGGGTATTGATTGGGTGGTGGAGCAGATGCTAGCCCATGGAGCAGAGAGTAATGAAGTGCGTTTGGTGCAGGAATTGTTGGACGTCATTTTAACCAACAATTTTGTGATGTTTGACAATGGTATCTACATCAAAAAAGTAGGGGTGGCTATGGGCTCCCCCTGTGGAGCCAGTTTTGCCAACTTGGTTATGGCACAATGGGAACATCAGCATGTGTTGAACACACTTGAGATTAGGACTCGGGTCAAGTTTTACACAAGATTCCTTGACGATGTTTTTGTTTTGTTTGATGGGGACAGAGTGGAGGTAGATAAATTTGTAGAAAAGATCAATAACGGTACTACTTTCTTGACGTTTACCCACACTTTTGCGGAGGACAGCATAGCCTATCTAGATGTTTATTTGAAGAAGGATTTTGTAAATAAGTGTTTCATGGCTAGCATCTATCATAAAGAAACATATTCTAACTCAATGCTCCACTACTCTAGTGCCCACCCCCAACATCAGAAGAAATCTAGAGTCAAGGGACAATTGGTTAGTGCTGCTCGGATGGTATCAGAGGATGATAGTTTTGTTGAAGAATGTGAGGTTTTGAAGGACATGTTTACCAAGAGAGATTACCCTGAGTCAATGATTTTGGAAATAATAGAAGAGGTACAAAACAAAAGAATGGGAGTTTACAAACCTATTTTGACAGGGCAAACCACGATGTCTAGTACTGGCTACACTAACACAGGCTCCCTCTCTGTTGTTTCCATTGATGAAAATAATGTGGATGATAATGGGTTGAGTTTTACGATGAGATTTATTACCCCTTACAGTATAGAGGCAGATTTAATAAAGTGTATCCTGGTCAGAAACTGGGGTTTGTTCAGTTTTGATTCTGACATAAGTAAATTGGGTGACAGACCTTACGTCACTTACAGAAAAGTTTATAATTTAAAGAGTATCATGGAGATGAATAGTGGAATGTATCACCGTATTGATGGGACTTTCAAGTGTGAGGCATGCAGTTGTTGCAGGCACTTGGCAACTGCGGACAGTTTTTCAATTGCTAACAAAACTTACAGGATAAAGGGAAGATATACATGTTCTTCGAGGTCTGTAATTTACCTTGCTACTTGTCAGCTTTGTCCCACATTTTATGTGGGCAAGACTGACAGGAAGTTGAAAGAAAGGATCTATGAGCATAAGGAAGACTAGGTTAGAGAATGCCCTGGCCAAACATTGTAGTGAGAATCCCACTCACTCTTTTGTTTAGGGTATTAAATCAAATTACATCAGATGTAAAAGGGGGCCCTTACCAGTTACTGTTAGAGAGACAGGAATTGATTTGGCAGCTGAGGTTGAATTCTTACAGAGCTCCGGGTCTTAATGACAATGTTTCTCTTTCATGCATACTGAAATTAAGAAGTCTACTGAGATAGAGCAATGGCCATCTGATGTTTGTGTTGATGGTAGTTGCACATATGTTAGCGTGTACTTATTTCCATTTGTCTACATGTTCGTATGAGATTTAAGCAAGCATTATATTAACAGCATGTTTTTATAAATTTTGAAATGTGAACGTTGGGGTAACATTTCACTATTGTTTGATTTTTTTACTGGATTAGGTTTATTTTATATTAGTCTAAGTAGGATTTTTACATGTCCAGCATTTGTGGATGTTGTTTTTTATTTAGTGGATAATATTTGATTGATCATGTATAAAAGTTTTTTATTTTTAACTTGCAGTGTTGTTATTTATGGTATAGTCCCTTTAAATGTTAATTAGTTTTAACATGTGATTGTAAAGGGAGATGTATATATGGGTGTGGTGTTGTTTGCTCTGTTTGTCTGAAGAAGTTCAGCTATCAGTTGAATGAAAAGCTCTGTGGAAATAAATTGTTGCTTAACAAGTTTGACTTCAGTTCTGCTCTTGCCTGGAGTTCCTTTGGAGATTTCTTGGTGTGTGTTCCAGTGTGCCTTGTGGATTTAACTGTGTAGGAACTCTACAGATACTAATCATAGCACTATGTAGGAGTGCTGCAGATACTATTCATAGGACTGTGTAGGAGTGCTACAGATACTACTCATAGCACTGTATAGTAGCACTGCAGATACTGTTCATAGAACTGGAAGCACTGTAGACAGCAATCAGAGCGCTATGTAGGAGTGCTGCAGACACCATTCATAGCACTGAGTAGGAACGCTGCAGATACTATTCATAGTGCTGTGTAGGAGTGCTGCAGATACTACTCATAGCACTGTATAGGAGTGCTGCAGATACTGTTCATAGCATTGTGTAAGAGAGCTGCAGATACTATTCAGAGAACTGTGTAGGAACACTGCAGATACTATTCATAACACTATATAGGAGTGCTACAGGTGCTATTCATAGCACTGAGTAGGAGAGGTGCAGATTGCATTCAGAACACTGTGTAGAAGCACTGCAGACACTATACATAGCACTGTGTAGGAGCGCTGCAGATACTATTCATAGCACTGTGACGAGTGTTGCAAATACTATTCATAGTATTGTGTAGGAACTGTACAGGTACTATTCATAGCACTGTGTAGAAGCTCTACAAATACTATTCATAGGAGTTTGTAGGAGCACTACAGACACTATTCATCACACTGTGTAGGAGTGCTGCAGATACAATTCATAGCACTGTGGAGGAGCACAACAGACACTATTCATAGCTCTGTGTAGGAGTGCTACAGATACTATTTATAGCACTTAGTACTGCTTCAGATAGTATTCATAGCACTATGTAGGAGCTCTGCAGATATCATTCATAGCACTATTTAGGAGCTCTACAGATACTATTCATAACACTGTGTAGGAGCCCTGCAGACACCATTCACTGCAGTGTGTAGGAGCACTGTAGATACCATTCATAGCACTGTGTAGTATTGCTACAGATACTATTCATAGCACTGTGTAGGAGCTGAACAGATACTATTTATAGCACTGTGTAGGCGCTCTACAGATACTATTGATAGCATTGTGTAGGAGCTGTGCCGATATTATTCATTGCAGTGTGTAGGAGCACTGCAGATACCATTAATAGCACTGCAGATACTATTCACAGCACTGTGTTGAAGTACTACAGAAATTGTTCATAGCACTGTGTAGGGGTGCTGCAGATACTATTAATAGCATTGTGTAGGCCATCTATAGATACTATTTGTAGCACCTTATAGGAGTGCTACAGATACTATTCATAACACTGTATAGAAGTGCTGCAGATACTATTTATAGCACTGTGTAGGACCTTTGAGATGCTATTCACAGCACCTTGTATGAGCAGTACAGATATTCATGACACTGTGTAGGACCTCTACAGATGCTGTTCATAACACTTTGTAGGAGTGCTACAGATACTATTCATAGCACTATGTAGGAGCTCTGCAGGCACTGTTCCTAGCACTATGTAGGAGCACTACAGACACTATTCATCCAACTGTGTAAGAGTGATGTAGATACTCTTCATAGCACTGTGCAGGAGTGTTACAGATACTATTCATAGCACTGTGTACTACTGCTTCAGATAGTATTCATAGCACTATGTAGGAGCTCTGCAGATATTTTTCATAGCAATATTAAGGAGCTCTACAGATACTATTCACAACACTCTGCATGAGATTTGCAGACACTATTCATTGCAATGTGTAGGAACACTGCAGATACTATTCATAGAACTTTCTAGTATTGCTACAGATAGTATTCATAGCACAGTGTAGGAGCTTTACAGACACCATTCATAGCACTGTGTATGTGCTCTACAGATATTATTCATTGCACTGTGAAGGAGCTGTGCAGATCTTATTCAGTGCAGTGAGAAGGAGCACTGCTTATACTATTCATAGCATGGTGTAGGAGTTCTACAGATACTATTCCTAGCACTGTGTAGGACCTCTAGAGATACTATTCATTGCACTGTGTAGGAGTGCTGCAAATACTATTCATAGCAGTGTGCAAGACCTCTATGGATACTATTCATAGCACTGTGTAGGAGCACTGCAGATACTATTCATAGCACTGTATAAGACCACTGCAGATACCATTTACAGCACTGTGTAGGAGCACTGCAGATCTATTCATAGCACTGAATAGAAGCACTTCAGATACTATTCATTGCACTGTGTAGGAGTGCTACAGATATTATTCATAACACTGTACAGGAGCGCTGCAGATACTATTCATAGCACTGTATAGGAGAACTGCAAATACTCTTTATAGCACTTTTTAGGAGCTCTGCAGATAATATTCATACCACTGTGAAGGAGCACTGCAGATAATCTTTATAGCACTATATAGGAGCTCTGGAGATACTTTGCATAGCACTGTTGAGGAGCACTGCAGATGCTCTTAATAGCACTATGTAGGAGCACTGCAGATAGTATTCAGAGGACTGTATAGAAGTGCTGCAGTTAGTATTCATAGCACTGTGTAGGAGGACTGTATATACTATTCACAACAGCGTGTAGGAGCTCTGCAGATACTATTCATAGCACAGTGTAGGAGTGCTACATGTACTATTCATAACACTGTGTTGGAGCACTGCAAATACTATTAATAGCACTGTGTATGAGCACTGCCAATACTACGCATAACACTGTGTAGGAGGTCTGCAGATACTATTTATAGCATTGTGTAGGAGTGCTACAGATACTATTCATCGCACTGTGTAGGAGCTCTGCAGACACTATTCATTGCAGTGTGTAGTAGCATTGCAGATACTCTTCATAGCACTGCATAAGAGTGCTACAGATAATATTCGTAGCACTTTGTAGCAGTGCTACAGATACTATTGATACCACTGTGTAGCAGCAGTACAGATGCTATTCATGGCACTGTGTAGGACCTCTTCAGATACTATTTATTGCACTGTGTAGGAGTGCTACAGATACTATTCAAAGCACTTTGTAGGAGTGCTACATATGCTAATCATAGCACTGTGTAGAAGCGGTACTGATACTATTCATAGCACTGTGTAGGAGTGCTACAGATAGTATTCATAGTACTTTGCAGGAATGCTACCAATACTGTTCAGTGCACTGTGTAGGAGGGCTGAAGATACTATTCATAGCACTGTGTAGGAGTGCTACAGATAGTATTCATAGTACTTTTTAGGAGTGTTACAGGTATTATTCATAGCACTGTGTAAAAACGATACAGATAGTATTCATGGCACTATGTAGGACCTCTACAGATACTATTCTGAGCATTGTGTAGGAGTGCTACAAATTCTATTCATAGCACTTTGTAGGAGTGCTACAGATACTATTCATAGCACTATGTAGGAGGGCTGAAGGAACTACTCATAGCACTGTGTAGGAGCATTTCAGATATTATTCATGGCACTGTGGAGGACCTCAACAGACACTATTCTTAGCTCTTTCCAGGATTGCTACAAATACTATTCTTAGCAATATGAAGGATGGCTGGAGAAACTACTCAGAGCACTGTGTAGGAGTGCTACAGATACTGTTCATAGCACTTTGTAGGAGTGCTACAGATACTATTCATAGCACTGTGCAACAGTGCTACAGATACTATTCATGGCACTGTGTAGTATCTCTACAGATACTATAGATAGCACTGTGTAGGAGCACTGCAGATGCTCTTAATAGCACTGTGTAGGAGCACTGCAGATAGTATTCACAGGACTGTGTAGGAATGCTGCAGATAGTATTCATAGCACTGTGTAGGAGGACTGCATATACTATTCACAACAGCGTGTAGGAGGTCTGCAGTTACTATTCATAGCACAGTGTAGGAGTGCTACACGTACTATTCATAGCACTGTGCTGGAGCACTGCAAATACTATTAATAGCACTGTGTATGAGCACTGCAGATACTACACATAACACTGTGTAGGAGGTCTGCAGATACTATTTATAGCATTGTGTAGGAGTGCTACAGATACTATTCATAGCACTGTGTAGGAGCTCTGCAGACACTATTCATTACAGTGTGTAGTAGCTCTGCAAATACTCTTCATAGCACTGCATAGGAGTGCTACAGATAATATTCGTAGCACTTTGTAGCAGTGCTACAGATACTATTGATACCACTGTGTAGGAGCAGTACAGATGCTATTCATGGCACTGTGTAGGACCTCTACAGATACTATTCATAGCACTATGTAGGAGTGCTACAGATACTGTAGGAGTGCTACAGATAGTATTCATAGTACTTTTTAGGAGTGTTACAGATATTATTCATAGCACTGTGTAAAAACGATACAGATAGTATTCATGGCACTGTGTAGGACCTCTACAGATACTATTCTTAGCACTGTGTAGGAGTGCTACAAATTCTATTCATAGCACTTTGTATGAGTGCTACAGATACTATTCATAGCACTATGTAGGAGGGCTGAAGGAACTACTCATAGCACTGTGTAGGAGCATTTCAGATATTATTCATGGCACTGTGGAGGACCTCTACAGATAATATTTATAGCACTGTGTAGGAGTGTTACAGATACTATTCATAACACTTTGTAGGAGTGCTACAGATACAATTCATAGCACTGTGTAGGAGCTCTGAAGACATCATTCATTGCAGTGTGTAATAGCATTGCAGGTAGTATTCATAGCACTTTGTAGAAGAGCTACAGATAGTATTCATACCACTGTGTGGCAGCAGTACGCAGCTCTGCAGATAGTATTCATAAGACTGTGTAGGATTTTATTCATAGCACTGTGTAAGAGTGGCTACAGATACTATTCATAGCTCTTTTTAGGAGTGCTACTGATACTAATCATAGCAATATATAGTAGTGCTGAAGAAACTACTGATAGCACTGTGTAGGAGTGCTACAGATAGTATTCACAGCACTGTGTAGGTATGCTACAGATACTATTCATAGCACTCTGTAGGTGTGCTACAGATACTATTCATACCACTGTGTAGTAGTGCTACAGATACTCTTCATGGCACTGTGTAGGAGCTCTGCAAACACTATTCATTGCAGTGTGTAGGAGTACTGCAGATACTCTTCATAGCACTGCATAGGAGTACTACAGATACTATTCATAGCACTTTGTAGGAGTGCTACAGATAGTATTCATACCGCTGTGTAAGAGCAGTACAGATACTATTTATGGCACTGTGTAGGACCTCTTCAGATGCTATTCATTGCACTGTGTAGGAGTGTTACAGATACTATTTATAGCACTGTGTAGAAGTGGTACCGATACTATTAATGGCACTGTGTAGGACCTCTAGAGATAGTATTCATAGCACTATTTTTAGCACTGTGTAGGAGTGCTACAGATGCTATTCATAGCACTTTGTAGAAGTGCTACAGATGCTATTCATAGCACTATGTAGGAGGGCTGAAGAAACTACTCATAGCACTGTGTAGGAGCGGTGCAGATATTATTCATGGCACTGTGGAGGACCTCTGCAGATACTATTCATAGCTCTTTGCAGGAGTGCTACAGATAGTATTCTTAGCACTATATAGGAGGGCTGAAGAAACTACTCATAGCACTGTGTAGGTGTGCTACAGATTCTATTCATGGAGCTGTGTAGGACCTCTACAGCTACTATTCCTAGCACTGTGTAGGAGTGCTACAGATATTGTTCATAGTAATTTGTAGCAGTGCTACAGATACTATTCATAACACTTTGTAGGAGTGCTACATATACTATTCATAGCAGTGTGTAGAAGCGGTACAGATACTTTTCATGGCACTGTGTAGGACCTCTACAGCTACTATTCATAGCACTGTGTAGGAGTGCTACAGATACTGTTCATAGCACTGTGTAGGAGTGCTACAGATACTATTCATAGCACTATGTAGGAGGGCTGAAGAAACTACTCATAACACTGTTTACAAGTGCTACAAATACTATTCATAGCACTTTGTATGAGTGCTACAGATACTATTCATAGCACTATGTAGGAGGGCTGAAGGAACTACTCATAGCACTGTGTAGGAGCATTTCAGATATTATTCATGGCACTGTGGAGGACCTCTACAGATAATATTTATAGCACTGTGTAGGAGTGTTACAGATACTATTCATAACACTTTGTAGGAGTGCTACAGATACAATTCATAGCACTGTGTAGGAGCTCTGAAGACATCATTCATTGCAGTGTGTAATAGCATTGCAGGTAGTATTCATAGCACTTTGTAGAAGAGCTACAGATAGTATTCATACCACTGTGTGGCAGCAGTACGCAGCTCTGCAGATAGTATTCATAAGACTGTGTAGGATTTTATTCATAGCACTGTGTAAGAGTGGCTACAGATACTATTCATAGCTCTTTTTAGGAGTGCTACTGATACTAATCATAGCAATATATAGTAGTGCTGAAGAAACTACTGATAGCACTGTGTAGGAGTGCTACAGATAGTATTCACAGCACTGTGTATGACCTCTACAGATACTATTCATAGCACTCTGTAGGTGTGCTACAGATACTATTCATACCACTGTGTAGTAGTGCTACAGATACTCTTCATGGCACTGTGTAGGAGCTCTGCAAACACTATTCATTGCAGTGTGTAGGAGTACTGCAGATACTCTTCATAGCACTGCATAGGAGTACTACAGATACTATTCATAGCACTTTGTAGGAGTGCTACAGATAGTATTCATACCGCTGTGTAAGAGCGGTACAGATACTATTTATGGCACTGTGTAGGACCTCTTCAGATGCTATTCATTGCACTGTGTAGGAGTGTTACAGATACTATTTATAGCACTGTGTAGAAGTGGTACCGATACTATTAATGGCACTGTGTAGGACCTCTAGAGATAGTATTCATAGCACTATTTTTAGCACTGTGTAGGAGTGCTACAGATGCTATTCATAGCACTTTGTAGAAGTGCTACAGATGCTATTCATAGCACTATGTAGGAGGGCTGAAGAAACTACTCATAGCACTGTGTAGGAGCGGTGCAGATATTATTCATGGCACTGTGGAGGACCTCTGCAGATACTATTCATAGCTCTTTGCAGGAGTGCTACAGATAGTATTCTTAGCACTATATAGGAGGGCTGAAGAAACTACTCATAGCACTGTGTAGGTGTGCTACAGATTCTATTCATGGAGCTGTGTAGGACCTCTACAGCTACTATTCCTAGCACTGTGTAGGAGTGCTACAGATATTGTTCATAGTAATTTGTAGCAGTGCTACAGATACTATTCATAACACTTTGTAGGAGTGCTACATATACTATTCATAGCAGTGTGTAGAAGCGGTACAGATACTTTTCATGGCACTGTGTAGGACCTCTACAGCTACTATTCATAGCACTGTGTAGGAGTGCTACAGATACTGTTCATAGCACTGTGTAGGAGTGCTACAGATACTATTCATAGCACTATGTAGGAGGGCTGAAGAAACTACTCATAACACTGTTTACAAGTGCTACAAATACTATTCATAGCACTGTGTAGGAGTGCTACAGATACTATCCATACCACTTTGTAGGAGCTCTGCAGACACTATTCATTGCAATGTGTAGGAGCACTGCAGATTCTATTCATAGAACTATGTAGGAGTGCTACAGGTAGTATTCATAGCACTGTGTGGAAGTGCTACAAATACTATTCATAACAGTGTATAGGAGTGCTGCAGACAGTAATCATTGCACTGTGTGGGAACACTGCAGATAATATTCATAGCACTGTGTAGGAGTTCAACAGATACTATTCATAGCACTGTGAAGGAGTTCTACAGATACTATTCATAGCACTTTGTGGGAGTGCTACAGATATTATTTATAGCACTATGTAGTAGCACTGCAGATACTATTCATAGAACTGTGTAGGAGGGGTGAATAAACTATTTATAGTGTAGGAGTGCTACAGATACTGTTCATAGCACTGTGTAGGAGTGCTACAGATACTATTCATAGCACTGTGTAAGAGTGCTACAGATACTATTCATTGCACTGTGTAGGAGTGCTGCAGTTACTATTCATAGCACTGTGTAGGAGTGCTACAGATACTATTCATAGCACTGTGTAGGAGCACTGCAGATTCTCTTAATAGCACTGTGTAGGAGCACTGCAGATAGTATTCATAGCACTGTGTAGGAGTGCTGCAGATAGTATTCATAGCACTGTGTAGGAGCACTGCAGATACTATTCATACCACTGTGTAGGAGCACTGCAGGTGCTATTGATAACACTATGTAGGAGTACTACAGAAACTATTCATATCACTGTGTAGGAGTGCTACAGATACTATTCAGTGCTCTGTGTAGAAGAACTACAGATACAATTTATAGCACTGTGTATGAGTGCTTCAGATACTATTCATAGCACTGTGTACGAGTGCTGCAGATACTACTCATAACAGTGTATAGGAGCACTGCAGATACTATTTATAGCATTGTGTAGGAGCGCTGCAGATACTATTCATCCCACCGTGTAGGAGCGGTACAGATCTTATTCATGGGACTGTGGAGGACCTCTACAGATACTATTCATAGCTGTTTTTAGGAGTGCTAAAGATAGTATTCATAGCACTATGTAGTAGGGCTGAAGAAACTACTCATAGCAAAACAAAAAATGATTCACAAATAGATTAATAATCCCAAGGCAAACACTCAACCAGGCAGCAATGACACCAATGTAGTCCGGTCAATCTTTTATTTAGCACTTCACAGGTAAAATGACTTCTTCAGAATACAGCCTGTTAAAAAAACAAAGTTTAAATAATACCCCTTGACCAATCACTACAATATGCATTACATCATTTCCCCCATTTAGTGTCATTAATATTAATGCATACAAAATTATATTAAAATATACATATAAAAACGAACAAGAGGTTTTAAATTATTATTAAAACATGAATGCAGATACTAATATATATTAACATCCCAACTGTAAAATTTATAAATTCATGTGTAATTCATAACATGAACATAGATTTAAGACTTAACAAAGGGCACAAGGAAATCTTGTCGTTTAGTTTTATTTGCCACTTCAATTCCAAAAATTCAAAAAAATCCTCTACTGGTCCCTCCCATGGCCCCACGTCAATCTGTTCTACAACAAGAAATCTAAACCCATGCTGAGGGTGACTATTAATATGTTTGTAAAGGGCATTAATATGTTTGTAAAGGGCATTGTTTTCATTTTTTTTGTTTAATATCATAAAGGTGATTGGTAGATTCTTTTCCCCACATAGTAGCTCTCACATGAGTCACATAGTGCCACATATACAACCCCTTTACTATAACAATAATGCTTTTTCCCTGTTTTTATACTTCCAAAATTCTTGATCTTAATGCTCACAGCTTCTATCATATAAGGGCATTGGGGGCATCTTCCACACCTAAAACTCCCCCCTAGCTGCCCAAGATTCTTGTTTTTTCCTTTCTAATAATCATTTTAATGAGGTATCTTTCTTATAGACCACAACAGGTTTGTCCCCTATTTTTTCTTTAACATCAATGTCCATATGAAATAGTCTCCAATATTTGTTAATGATGTTCTTAATATCATAAAAATTGGATGTAAAAGTCCATGTTCATGCACATCCAAAACTGTGTGGCCTGATTCCCTCATCACCTATTCTATCAGAATTTTCCTTAGCTAAGAGGGGGAAAAAGTGTCCACTTGTCCTTTTATTTTTAACCTCAATCACTATGTCATTTATGAACATCTCAGGGTACCCATAGCACTGTGTAGGAGTGCTACTACTCATAGCACTGTGTAGATGTGCTACAGATACTATTCATAGCACTGTTTAGGAGTGCTACAGATACTATTCACAGCACTGTGTAGCAGTGCTACAGACATTATTCATGGCACTGTGAAGGACCTTTACAGGCACTATTCATAGCACTGTGTAGGAGTGCTACAGTTGCTATTCTTAGCACTTTGTAGGAGTGCTACAAATACTATTCATATTACTGTGTAGGAGCTCTGCAAACACTATTCATTGCAGTGTGTAGGAGCACTGCAGATACTATTCATAGCACTGCGTAGGAGTGCTACAGATAATATTCATAGCACTTTGTAGGAGTGCTACAGATACTATTTATACCACTGTGTAGGATTGCTGCAGATACTATTCATGGCACTGTGTAGGACCTCTTCAGATAGTATTCATTGCACTGTGTAAGAGTGCTACAGATACTATTCATAACACTTTGTAGGAGTGCTACATATGCTATTCATAGCACTGTGTAGAAGCCGTACCAATACTATTCATGGCACTGTTTAGGACCTCTACAGATACTATTCATAGCACTGTGTAGGAGTCTACAGATAGTATTTGTAGTACCTTTTAGGAGTGCTACAGATACTATTTATAGCACTGATTAGGAACAGTACAGATAGTATTCACGGTACTGTGTAGGACCTCTACATATACTATTCTTAGCACTGTGTAGGAGTGCTACAGATACTATTCATAGCACTTTGTAGGAGTACTACAGATACTATTCATATCATTATGTAGGAGGGCTGAAGAAACTACTCATAGCACTGTGTAGGAGCGGTACAGATATTATTAATGGCACTGTGCAGGACCTCTAGAGATATTATTCATAGCTCTTTGCAGGAGTGCTACAGATACCATTTTTAGCACTATGTTGGAGGGCTGAAGAAACTACTCAGAGCACTGTGTAGGTGTGCTACAGATACTATTCATTTCACTGTGTTGGACCTCTACAGCTACTATTCATAGCACTTTTTTAGGAGTGCTACAGATACTGTTCATAACACTTTGAAGGAGTGCTACAGATACTATTTATAGCACTGTGCAGCAGTGCTACAGATAATATTCATAGCACTGTGGAGGACCCCTACAGATACTATTCATAGCACTGTGTAGGAGTGCTACAGATACAATTCATAGCACTGTGTAGGAGCTCTGAAGACATTTTTCTTTGCAGTGTGTAGGAGGACTGCAGATACTTTTCATAGCACTGTGTAGGAGTGCTACAGATTCTATTAATAGAACTTTGTAGGAGTGCTACAGATAGTATTCATAGCACTTTGTAGGAGTGCTACAGATACTTTTCATAGCACTGTGTAGAAGTGGTACAGATACTACTCATGGCACTGTGTAGGACCTCTACAGATACTATGCATAGAACTGTGTAGCAGTGCTACAGATAGTAGTCATATTACTTTGTAGGAGTGCTACAGATACTCTTCATAGCACTGTGTAGGAATGGTACAGACACCATTCATTGCACTATGTAGGAGTGCTACAGAAACTATTCATAGCCCTTTGTAGGAGTGCTACAGATAGTATTCGTACCACTGTGTAGGAGCAGTACTGATACTGTTCATGGCACTATGTAGGACCTCTTCAGATACACTTCTTTGCACTGTGTAGGAGTCCTACAGATACTATTCATAGCACTGTGTAGCAGCACTGCAGATACTATTAATAGCACTGAGAAGAAATGCTACAGATACTATTCATAGCACTGTGTAGGAGCTCTGCAGATACTATTCATAGCACAGTGCAGGAGCACTGCAGATGCTATTCATAGCACTGTGTAGGTGCACTGCAGATGGTATTCATAGCACTATGCAGGAGTGATACAGAAACTATTCATAGCAGTGTGTAGGAGCACTACAGTTACTATTCATAGCACTTTGTAGGGGTGCTACAGATACTATTCATAGCTTTGTGTAGTAGCTCTGCTGACAGTTTTCATTGCAGTGTACGAGCACTGCAGTTACTACTCATAACACTGTATAGAAGTGCTGCTGATACTATTTATAGCATTGTGTATGAGCGCTGCAGATAGTATTCATAGCATCGTGTAGGATTGGTACAGATATTATTCATAGCACTGTGGAGGACCTCTACAGATACTATTCATAGCTCTTTTAGGTGTGCAACAGATACTATTAATGGCACTATATAGTAGGGCTGAAGAAACTACTCATAGCACTGTGTAGGAGTGCTACAGCTACTATTCATAGCACTGTGTAGTTGTGCAACAGATACTATTCATAGCAGTGTGTAGGAGTGCTACAAATACTATTCATAGCACTGTATAGCAGTGCTACAGATACGATTCATGGCACTGTCGAGGACCTCTACAGATACTATTCATAGCACTGTGTAGGAGTGCTACAGATACTATTCTTAGCACTTTGTAGGGGTGTTACAGATACTATTCATAGCATTGTGTAGTAGCTCTGCTGACACTTTTCATTGCAGTGTGTAGGAGCACTGCAGATACTAATCATAGCACTGAGTAGGAGAACTACAGATACTATTTATAGCACTTTTTAGGAGTCCTACAGATGCTATTCATACCACTGCATAGGGGCTGTACAGATACTATTCATGGCACTGTCAAGGACCTCTACAGATACTATTCATAGCACTGTGTAGGAGTGCTACAGATACTATTCATAGCACTTTGTAGGAGTGCTACAGATACTATTCCTAGCACTGTGTAGGAGTGCTACAGATACTATTCTTTGCACTTTGTAGGAGTGCTACAGATACTATTCATACCATTGCGTAGGAGCTGTACAGATACTGTTCATGGCACTGTCGAGGACCTCTACAGATACTATTCATAGCACTGTGTAGGAGTGCTACAGATACTATTCTTAGCAGTTTGTAGGGTTGCTACAGATACTATTCATAGCACTGTGTAGTACCTCTGCAGACACTATTCATTGCAGTGTGTAGGAGCACTGCAGATACTATTCATAGCACTGAGTAGGAGTGCTACAGATACTATTCATAGCAATTTGTAGGAGTGCTACAGATGCTATTCATAGCACTGTGTAAAAGTGGTATCAATACTATTCATGGCACTGTGTAGGACTTCTACAGATACTATTCATAGCACTGTATAGGAGTGCTGCAGATAGTATTCATAGTACTTTGTAGGAGTGCTACATATTCTATTCATAGCACTGTGTAGGAGCTGTACAGATAGTATTCATGGCACTGTGCAGGACCTCTACAGATAATATTCATAGCTCTTTGCAGGAGTGCTATAGATATTATTCTTAGCACGATGTAGGAGGCCTGAAGAAACTACTCATAGCACTGTGTAGGTGTGCTACAGATACTATTCATGGCACTGTGTAGGAGTGCTACAGATAGTATTCATGGCACAGTGTAGGAGCTCTACAGATACTATTCGTAGCACTGTGTAGGAGTTCTACAGATGCTATTCGTAGCACTTTGTAGGAGTTCTACAGATACTATTCGTAGCACTGTGTAGGAGCTCTGCAGACACTATTCATTGCAGTGTGTAGGAGCACTGCAGATACTATTCATAGAACTGTGTAGGGGTGCTAGAGATACTATTCATTGCATGTGTGGGAGCACTGCAGATAGTATTCATAGCACTGTGTAGGAGTGCTACAGATACTATTCATTGCACTGTGTAGGAGTGCTACAGATGCTATTCATAGCACTTTGTAGGAGTGCTACAGATACTATTCAATGCATTATGTAGTAGTACTGCAGATACTATTGATAGCACTGTGTAGGAGGGGTGAAGAAACTATTCATAGCACTGTGTAGTAGTGTTACAGATACTATTCATAGCACTGTGTAGGAGTGCTACAGATACTATTCACGGCAATGTGTGTGAGCGCTACATATACCGTTCATTGCACTGTGTGGTAGCACTGCAGTTACTCTTCATAGCACTATGTAGGAGGGCTTAGGAAACTATTCATAGCACTGTGTAGGAGTGCTACATATGCTATTCATAGCACTGTGTAGGTGCGCTACAGAACTATTCATAGCACTGTGTAGGAGCACTACAGATACTATTTATAGCACTGTGTAGGAGTGCTACAAATACTATTCATAGCACTGTATAGGAGTGTTACAGATACTATTCATAGCACTCTGTAGGAGCACTATAGATGCTATTAATCACACTGTGTAGGAGCACTGCAGATAGTATTCATAGCACTGTGCAGGAGTGCTGCAGATACTATTCATAGCACTGTGTAGGAGCACTGCAGATACTATTCATAGCACAGTGTAGGAGCACTGCAGATACTATTCATTGGACTGTGTAGGAGTACTGTAGATACTATTGATAGCACTGTGTTGGAGGGGTGAAGAAACTATTCATAGCACTGTGTAGTAGTGCTACAGATACTATTCATAGCACTGTGTAGGAGTGCTACAGATACTATTCACAGCAATGTGTGTGAGCACTACAGATACTGTTCATTGCACTGTGTGGTAGCACTGCAGTTACTCTTCATAGCACTATGTAGGAGGGCTTAAGAAACTATTCATAGCACTGTGTAGGAGTGCTACATATGCTATTCATAGCACTGTGTAGGTGCGCTACAGAACTATTCATAGCACTGTGTAGGACCACTACAGATACTATTTATAGCACTGTGTAGGAGTGCTACAAATAATATTCATAGCACTGTATAGGAGTGTTACAGATACTATTCATAGCACTGTGTAGGAGCACTGTAGATTCTATTAATCACACTGTGTAGGAGCACTGCAGATAGTATTCATAGCACTGTGTAGGAGTGCTGCAGATACTATTCATAGCACTGTATAGGAGCACAGCAGATACTATTCATAGCACAGTGTAGGAGCACTGCAGATACTATTCATAGCACTGTGTAGGAGCACTGCAGATGCTATTCATAGCACTATGTGGGAGTGCTACATATACTATTCATAGCACTGTGTAGAAGCACTGCCGGTAGTATTCACAAGACTGTGTAGGAGCTCTGCAGATACTATTCACAACACTGTGTAGGAGCACTGCAGATACTATGCATAGCCCTGTGTAGGAGTACTGCAGATACTATTGATAGCACTGTGTAGGAGCACTACACATACTGTTCATAGCACTGTGTAGTAGTGCTGCAGATACTATTCATAGCACAGTGAAGGAGTGCTACAGATACTATTCATAGCACTGTGTAGGAGTGCTACAGATACTCTTCATAGCACTGTGTAGGAGCGCTACAGATACTATTCAAAGCACTGTGTAGGAGTGCTGCAATTACTATTCATAGCACTGTATAGGAGTGCTGCAGATACTTTTCATAGCACAGTGTAGGAGTGCTACAGATATTATTCATTGCTCTGTGTTGGAGTGCTGCAGATACTATTCATAGCATTGTGTAGGAGTGTTACAGATAATATTCATAACACTGTGTAGGAGTGATACTGATACTATTCATAGCATGGTGTAAGAGCACTGCAGATACTATTCATAGCACTGTGTAGGAGTGCTACAGATACTTCTCATAGCACTGTATAAGAGCATTACAGATACTATTCATAGCATTGTATAGGAGTGTTACAGATACCATTCATAGCACTGTGCAAGAGCGCTACAGATACTATTCATTGCACTGTGTAGGAGTGCTACAGATGCTATTCATTGTACTGTGTAGGAGTGCTACAGATGCTATACATAGCACTCTGTAGGAGTGCTTCAGATGCTATTCATAGCACTGTGTAGGAGTGCTACAGTTACTATTCATAGCCCTGTGTAGGAGCACTGCAGATAGTATTCATATGACTGTGTAGGAGTGCTACAGATACTATTCATAGCACTTTGTAGGAGTGCTACAAATATTATTCATAGCACTTTGTAGGAGTGCTACAGATACTATTCATAGCACTGTGTAGGAGTTCTAGAGATACTATTCATAGCACTATGTAAGAGTGCTACTGATAGTATTCATAGCACTGTGTAGGAGTGCTACAGTTACTATTCATAGAACTTTGTAGGAGTGCTACAGATACTATTCATAGCACTGTGTAGGAGTGCTACAGATACTATTCATAGCACTGTGTAGGAGTTCTACAGATACTATTCATAGCACTATGTAGGAGTGCTACAGATAGTATTCATAGCACTGTGTAGGAGTGCTACAGTTACTATTCATAGAACTTTGTAGGAGTGCTACAGATACTATTCATAGCACTGTGTAGGAGTTCTACAGATACTATTCATAGCACTATGTAGGAGTGCTACAGATAGTATTCATAGCACTGTGTAGGAGTGCTACAGTTACTATTCATAGAACTTTGTAGGAGTGCTACAGATACTATTCATAGCACTTGTAGGAGTGCTACAGATACTATTCATAACTGTGTGTAGGAGTTCTACAGATAGTATTCATTGCACTGTGTGGAAGCACTGCAGATGCTATTCATAGCATTGTGTAGTAGGGCTGAAGAAACTATTCATAGCAGGGTGTAGAAGTGCTACAGATACTATTCATAGCACTGTGGTGGGGCGGCAAAGATACTATTCTTAGAACTGTGTAGGAGCACTGCAGATAATATTCATAGCATTGTGTAGGAGTGCTACAGACGCTATTCATAGTCCTGACATATGTACAATTTCGGATGTTATAGTTGAATTGAGTTCATTCCAGGAATGTGAAAGTGCAATAATAATGAATACCTTATGTGTGCACGAAAGCAAATTGCTGAGAAGGAGAGTACTTCGGACCTGGAGAAACTGAGAGTGAGATGTTATTGCCAGCGTGTTCAATGCTGTGAGTGTATCAGAACACCTGGAGAATGTCATCATCTGTGCAACTACATGGTCATTCACACAGCTACACATGACATTCACTAGAGACAACAGTGTGATGCCATTGGGAGCCTACATTTCTGACACCAACAAACACAATTACTTCAATCATCACACCACTTCTTGTGTCAGAGTTAGAATATACGGGGAGGTGGCATTGCGATTGTTGTACCTAGAGCCAGTGGCATGTAAGTTATTAAGCTACCTAACATCTTACAAGTTTGGTCATATATATCAAACATTAACATAAGTTGCACATCATGTTTTCCAGAGCCACAGACTCCAGTAGGATATGTTATGTTCCATCGATGAGGACATCCCAGGTGAATATTCCCCTTTCTGTTATATCAGTATACATGTGTTCCCTGGCTGCTTTCATGGTCACATATCCTACATTACAGGGCCTTTGCATGCTTACAGGACACTGGCACAATGACCACTTATGTATAAGATTACGTTTGTGTGGTATAGAGTGTTGTACCTTTCTTTCTAAGTATTTTAACAAATGTCTTGTTATGTACACATGTGATGTGTGTTGTACATTTATGCCTGTGCTTGCAGCTCATACTCTTCCTGTTTTCTCTCCAGACTTGTCCACTGATCCTGGAACAGGACATGATGTGAAAAAGAGAGGTAACACAGCCAATGGTTTACTTTGCACAGCCCCAAAATGTGAGAATCCTTTAACACAAGACAGTTCCACAAAAGAGGAGGACTGTGATACTGGCCAATCTGCAACATCAGCTACTGTTCCACAAGAAGACCTTCCACAACTGCTCCCATGAGATCCTGAGACAGCTCCATGATGGGCAGTTGATGTCTATAGGTCAGCACATGTCCAGGTGCTAGAGATGTATGGATGTGTGTCCAAAGATGTACATCTGCTATTACAGGCAGAGACACATGGTCAGTCACAGCATGGCACAGAACCACATGTGTTTGCTCATGGAGCTGAACATGTGACACACCACATCCATCTGTTGCTCAATAGTCAGGAGAGCAGCTGTGGCAAAGTCATGACAGTATTGGATGAACATTAAGACAGTGTGGCATCAGTTGCATGGTCTCTAGTACAGTTTGTCTTGGCTGTATTTGAGGAGTGCTTCAATAGTACCAGGGCCACACATGCCCTCACCCATGGTATTAGTATGGCACCTTTGGCAAATGAAGACCTGCTGTTTTGCACCCTTACTGTGGCACTCAGTCATCCATAGTGCCTATGCTGCAATGTGCACATAGAGCAGATCTACAGTACAACATAATGAGGCTGAGTTTGCCTCATATGGTAGGGGCAGCAAATACAGTGGTGTGAGCCATCAGCAGGGATCCTCATCTACAGTAGTTTTACTATTGCAGGTATCCCAGTGTTTCTTTATTGTTGTGTTGCCCTGCAGCTGTGGCAATGATGACCAATAAGCTGACCACGAAACACTAAGCATGTTAGAGGTCATTGACATATCTGGTACTGCAGGAATACTTCTGCTTTACTCTTCTAAAATCATTTCACTATATTTTAAATGTCACATATATTGTTTCACAGCTTTGACTTCTCATGATAACTTTTGTCATGGCAATGTTCGTCACATATATTGTGGTATATGTGATTTTCTAACTTGCATATTTAACACTCCACTACAATTGCATTTTTGTAAACATCACATGCAGTCATGCTGTCATTGTTATTATGTATGTTATTACTCATGAAAATGCTCCCGTTGTTTGCTACAAATAGCTGCACTGGTTTCTATGGAAGAAAATACCTCTGTCTGCTGTGGCATGTGTTTCTGCAAGTACTGCCACTGCCTCAGCTTCATGTCAGCATAACACATGCATTCTACAGTGTAATAGCACATGCTTCTGCCGCTAGCAATTCCATTTATATATGACACAACATGCATACGGAATGCATAAGTGCTTCCATATATTTCCTCATATGCTAGTACCCTGCTAATCCTACCTTGTGTGTTTTACCTCATAGCATGACTTTGCATCATTTTCTTGACATTGCAAGTATATGTACGAGTGTGTTAGCCAGTGTTATTCAGGGATCAGAGAGACAATTATTCATTGGCATTAGCAGCCACAGAATCCTTGGCTGGTATGACGTGTGCATCCTCTGTCTCTGCTGTACCCTGTATGACACATCTTGAATGATGTTTGCACATTTCAGATGTAGCTTTAGCAGAATGTACAACCTGCCAAACAGCATCAGTTCAGCCATAATGGTTGTGTGATATGGGAGTAAAGTATTTCTGTGACACCCTTATCTGCTTGTTGTGGTCTGCCACTCCTACACTGTGTCACATAAACACGACAGTTCATGTATGTAAAGAATATATCTTGACATTATGTGTTACAAATGCAGTAATCACTTGCAGGTCATCCACATACATTCTTCCTTTTCTCACAATTCTGCGCTGTCCTATGGGTAGCCTCACATATTTCTTCCAGGTGTTACAGTATGTAAACACTTCAACAAGACACATTTTTGATATTTTTATGGTATGTATGTTCCCCATGTGCAAGTCATGGATAGATTACAGTGGCTGTCATGTACAGTGTTAGTATACTGTCAATAATAGGTACACATCATATGTTGATCTTTATACATGTGTACATCTGGTGTGTCATGACTCCAAGTTTTGAGCTACAATTTGCTGTGTTACTTGAGCTAGCATATGTGACTGCAGCCTTTCTCACCCATGCCTAGATATTTTTTGCCCTGTGTCCTCCTGATCATCTTGTGAAGCATGTTATAGCTCCTCTTCAGATGTCAAGGGTTCTTGGGGTACATGATTCGCACCTAGGGCTCTCAGGACACCATATTTTGATATAAAGATATTGTACAGCTTGACATGCACAGTGACCATTTGTGTAGTATTTTAAGGTGTGTACTGCAGTCCACCCTCAGGTGTGACCAGACTTGTGAATCATGATTTCAGCACATCAAACACTTGCTGAATTGAGATCCATGTCATAGTGTCTGCGTTGTTGAAGGCATCAACAGCAGACATGGATGGCACTCTGAATTGTGTCATGAGCCAGGGCTCCACTGGATAACTGCATTCACCTGTTGATATAAACGGACAGAACATTAGCATGGTTGCATCACTTTTGTATTGAAATATCAAACATCTGTCATATACAGGTATACTTATCATGTAGTAACCCTCAGGGATGTTACCCTTAACGATCATCTTACTGATGATTAGCAAGAAAGTAGAACTGGATTGCATCTGAGAAGATAGACTTTTATGAATAGTTAAGTACTAGTAATTTGGTCGGGTTTAGTAAGGGAAGTTAGAATTTTCTTAATAGGTAAATACTAGTAATTAGACTGGGTTTAGTAAGGGCAGATAGAAGTTTATGACTGGTTAAGTACAAAAGGTTGGATTTAGTAAGGTTAGCGATGAATATGCTAGAGTGTCGGTTAGCATGGCTAGTGAGTATTGTTTTTACAGCAAGTCACCCTAGTGTGACAGTTTTTCTGTAAAATGCATTTAAAGGTATGCTTCCATTATTTACAAAATGTATGTAATGTTACTGATGGCAGTATGGGTAGCACTTTGTTTAATTTGAGATTTATAATGAAGGGGTGAACTTAATTTATTATGGATCACAATAAGGCACTTTGAGATTTGCCATAAAATATTTTGATATGGATGATATTAGTATTTCTCGTGTTTATAATAAAGATTATTTATTAAGTGTTCATACTGTGAGCCATTTTAAATAGCCAATTAATTATTATCCCTTGTGAGATTCAAACCCTGCACCTAGTGTTTTTAAGGTAAACACCTTAACCATTAGGCCACCCTCTCTAGCATGTAGTGCTTTCTACAGACAATTTATCACAGAGAATGTGACATTTGTTCACTCTGGCCAAACCAAAGATTACTTTTGTTTGCAAATAGTGTGTTGGAATAAACAGAGTAGCGACCAGAACTCCTAGAAAGTATGTAATTTAATCTGAGTAGGCAAGTGTGGGAGGCATTACAACAGCTGTCACTTTTAACAGAAATAGTGATTAAGCCTTCTGACAAAAGAGGCAAATCTCATTTTTTTGGCTAGGGAGTTTTATGAAATAAGTTTTACTTGATATTAAAGGATACATGGAAAATGATAGATTAGACTAGATCCCTATTAAGGAGAACTAGAATAGTTTTCTGAGTCTTTTAATGAGAGAAGTGCATATGAGTTGTATTACCGTTTCTGACATGCAAAGTCTTTATAATTAAAATTCAGAAATATTTGCTCAGTACTCCAAATCCAAAAAATGCAGCATTTATCCCCTCACTTTGTTCATAGATTAGTAATAGGCTATCTGCCTTTGTGGGCTATTTAAGCCTAGCCAGTTAGTGCATGTGAGAATCAAACCCCAAACACTGTGTTTGTAAGGTAAACACCTTAACCATTATGCCATCCTCTTCACAAAAGCTACCTGTTCCCCATCAGGGATTGAACCCTGGTCTCCCATGTGATAGGTGGGGATACTCAACACTATTCCAATGAGGCAGATAGCCTTATGGTTCTACAGTTGTCTAGTAATTGCAAATGCAAATTACTTGTTCCATTACATGAGTATGTCTGTTATGACAAACAAAAGTTTAAAAAAATGCTGCATACAGTAAGTATAGAGGTCACCTATTACACTCTGCAATAATGGGTCCTTCTTTGTCTTAACTGACATGAATGACCTGTACGTTTCTACTCAGCAAGAGAGTAAAATACAATAATTTTTTGTTGGAATCATAAAAGAGATTTTAGCAAAGTACTACACTGATTATTGAGTACATACATACCTGTACAATGGTATGATGTTCAGATATACATCATAGGTGTTAAGAAGTCTAGCAGCATAACTGAATGCATTACGATCCATGATCAAGAAGTATCCAGCTACATACCCTAGGGGTGAATTTACAGTTGCCATCTAGCTGTCCAGAGTAGTTTTCAAAGCAACTAATGAGCTGCATTGCTTGACATATTGAGGAAAATGACTGCATAAATAGGGGCTTTATTGGGTAATAATTTATTGCACCAGCACGTGCTGTTTATGTGTCAGTGAAGGTTAGGGTCTTTGGGGTAGGCGGTACTGATGCTCTTTGTTTTGTATGGGTTCAGAAGAGCAAGCAGGGTGAGGTATTTCATTGTCCAGAGGGCCAGCTGTAGATCACTGTAATGGAGTGTGTATTAGAGAGAACAAATTGAGAAGGACTGTAATCTATCAGTGTAGCTTACTGAGTTAAAGACAATCATTTTCTTGGCCAGAAATCTATGAGGCCTTTCAAGTTGGATAAGATGTTTAAAGAGGTATGTCCTGAAGGAGCATTCTAGTCTGTTATGTGTTGGATGGAGGAGGTATAGATAGGGATTATGACTTCATCCTTCCTGGAAGGTATGCCTTTGTATGTTAAATGCTGTCTGTAGATGGATTTTTCTGGGTGTGATTGACTCATGATGGTCAAAAGGTAGTCCATTGTCAATGAAAGTGCCCATATCCTTTATAACTTGAGTCCATTCTAAGGGAAGGGTGTCTTTGATATGGTATGATGAGGGGAATTCTTGCTTACTGAATACAACCTTGAAACAATTATTTTTTTTTTCACAAATTTTTTTTTTATTTTTCAAATACACTTGAATGAATTCCATAGTATACATAACATCTTAAATAACTATGTACACTGTTTACATTAGCCTGACACTATAACAGATCTTAATTTATACAGTTACTTTGCTTGTCCATTCCATTATCAGAGTGTCTGATCAATGATTGTATAGCGTCAATCAACTATAAGACTTTAACCCAAGGGATGTTGATAAATGGCTTTGGATAAATTCTTAGTTCTTTAATTTTAATTTCCACTAATGCTGTGGTCTTCAGTAGGCTGTAGAAGTCTTCCAAAGTTGGTATTCTATTTGTAT
Source organism: Protopterus annectens (assembly GCF_019279795.1). Taxonomy (NCBI): domain Eukaryota; kingdom Metazoa; phylum Chordata; order Ceratodontiformes; family Protopteridae; genus Protopterus; species Protopterus annectens. Next base: position 1,883,785,000 of record NC_056729.1, read on the forward strand.
TCCATCTTCTTGTTATACACGTCCTTGAAATTGCAAGTATAGTCCATACTAGATACATGTTTGACCTATTCAAATGAGGACCTTCGTTCACATTTAATAATACAAGAGCTTTAGTTAAATAAAATGATTAATTAAATAAAGCTTGAAGAAAGTTATTAATACCATTCCAAAATGGCTTAATTTAATGCAATCAAAGAAAATGTGGTTCCAATCTGCATTGTCTACTTGCTCACATCTCCAATATATTCCTTTTATGGAAGAACTAATTTTACTGATTCTGCCTGAGGTAAAGAATGTTCTGTGCAGGCATTTCCAATTAAAACCTTTCCAGTACTGTGTAAAGGATGTATATTTTATCTGGTCTATATTATGAAAGCGAAAAACCCTATGCGCGAATACCAAAACATCGACCCCTATACCGCGAACTGTGAAACTCCTGAACGCACTAAACAGCGAAAAAAAAATCGAACTGTCATAGTCGGCTAACCCCACCATTAGCTATATACTACCTACCCAAGTAAAATAAATAAACCACATACATACACTAACCAAACCCTACTTCTAACCTAAAGTAAAGTACAAATCCCTACTTCTAACCTTACACTAAACCCCACATACACAACTAAATATGCACTATCCTTAACCCCTCCCTAACCCTAATGTCCATAACTACCATACACGTCCCCTACAGACATATACCCAAACAAAACAAATAATCCACATACATACATTTAACAAAGCCCTACCTCCAACACTACTAAACCCCACATACAAAACTATCTATGCACTATCCTTAACCCCTCCCTAACCCTAAGGTCCGTAACTACTGCACACTTCCCCTACAAAAATATACACAAAATAAATAACCTACATACAAACATTTAACAAAACCCTACCTCTAACCCTACACTACAAGCATAAAAACATATACACAGGACGAGTTCATTGAGTTAACAGAATTTAAAAGTATAGTATATGAAATACATTATATTTTATTATAGTTGAGGATATATTGAAACAGATTTTATATATATGTTACATCTATTTTCATGTTAGTAAATAGTAAATTTATATTATTACATATTTATATATTTTTAATGTTAGTATATAGTAAATTTATATTATATGTGTACATTTATATATTTTTTAAGAAGGAGATTTTTTAAAGAAATTGCATTCAGTCAATTAGTTGTGGCTAATTAATTAATTCAATGGAGAATGGCGCCAAAATGGGTATATAAACTGTGATGTTTCATTTGTTAAGGGTTGATGATGAATCTGACAGTATCAGATGAAAGCACTTAACTTACTTAGCACCTCCTGAATTAACCAACAGCAATTTATGAAATTCCTAATGGACAGGCTTTGTTTCAGCCTCTTTCCCACCATAATGAACATGCAAGAAAGAACATTGTAAGTTGATAATGAAGATATTAAAAGAGATTTATTTATTCTCTGAAAAAGTTAACTTAATTTGAGTGGGTGTAAAGTTGATAATGCTTATTTAGAAAAATGTTTATTTTTAAAATAACTTGAAAACTAGAACAACTGTTTAACAAAATGTTTTTGATTTATGTATATTAAACTAACTAATTAAGTGTAATGAGGGAAAATGAATGAATGTTCTACAAGACAAAGAAAGAGAAGTAATGAAAAATATAATACAGATGAAAAAATTCTCAGTATGTATGATTTATATTCTAATCAGTTCAATATAGCTTACTAGATGAAATTATATTAGTAAAAAAGAGCTTACCCATCTAATAAGATATATCACTACCCCCAACAGTTATTAACTATATGCACTTCTTCCAACAGCATTACAAGTAAGAAATTGTTGTTGTTGCACTTGCAAGAAAAGGAAGGAATTGTTGAAACCCTACCCTATGGTTCATTTGAAGTTTAATGAGTATAGTATATGACTATGCTGAAACCAGAGACAAGAGGAAACAACACTAATTGAGTAAAGGAATGAAATACATACCACCTGGAATCAAATTCAATCTATTTGATGTTTAAAAGAAAAAAAAAAAACTTTAAAGAAGACTAAATTTTAATTCAATTTTCACGATGACAATAATAAGTCAAAATAAAAAGTTGCCAAATAAGTAGTTATATAAGATAATACTATATATACAGTTCTGAATCCACAGGTAGCCTTTGCCTAAATGTAGTGACATGACATATAGACACACACTATATAATAATAATACTAATGATAATTTATTGATTGATAATTTAGATTTAGAAAGGAAGGATATGGAGAGACTTTAATTAATGAAAGAGATAAGAAAAATGAAGAGAGATAAAAATGGAGGGAGTGTTGTATATGTGATAAAAAAAAATGTACCTTACCGACACACAATATATACTATAATAAAACAGGCACTATGAAGAAGTGTCCTTATAAAAAATTAAATTAATAAAGGAAGGCCATTATTGACTATTTGAAGAATACTGACACGACAACAACAGACAACCAGGCCATATGTGAACTATATGAATATTTGACTATTTTGGCACACATTATAGGAATACCTAAAATTCAAAAAAATCTAGTAAAGCCCCCTTTCCCTTTCATAATATCAGGCTCTAAATCCAAAATCCAAACTTTTTAAAGGGTGGGTAACTATTGACAAATGAATAAACCTGTTTATTCTAAAGAGTGAGTCATATTGTAAAGATTCTTTAGGATTTCTTGAAAACCTACTAATATGAAGTATGGGATGAGAATCTCACATTCATTACTATTGATGTACAAACTTTATTTCTATGAATACCAGCAAACATTGGTTTATTTTTTCAACAACAGCCTCGTCAAATAATCTGGGCTACTGGGGATAGAATAATTTAACTATGGATATGATGGGACTGGTTCTTGATCATAATTATATATTTCATGCTGGAGAATACTTGCTAATGGGAGAAATGCTTGAATGGGAGAACAACAGTATATTCCCAGATATATTATATGTATATAAAAGTTTATCTGAATATTTTCATTACGATATGTTCATTATTTGGACAGGACCCCTATTAATGAAATACCACCCTTTATTGATTACCTTTACCATACTACTGATTTCTGAGGAGTTCGACAACAGTAATAGATTGAATGAATTGATGATTACAAATACCTGTTAGAAGATTAAGAGTGGTTTACAGTCTCTTTTCTTCTCTTTATTATTTTTTTATTATTTACATATTTACATATTTTATTAGTACCATGTTAGAAAAATTTAAAAATGTAGATAGGGGAATTCATTCATATAGCTAGGTGGATGTAGTCTACTGATGGAAACACTGTATAACTTATTTTGGAATGAGGATATCCTAAAAGATAGAACAACAATGTAAAAGATGACAAACAAGTCAATGATTATAGTCAATGGGAAACAAACTTGACCCCTTGTTGGGAAGGAACCAGTGATCAGGAAAGAAATATTGATAATGAAATGAATGTATGTGTGTTAAGGTTCAATCCTTACAATAATATAATAATTGAATTTTGAAAGAAATATTGGAGTTCTTCTTCTTCATCTTCACATGACACAGTTGGAAATAAAGTATGAACAATTTTACAGAATTTAATTTAAAGATTTAAAGAGAAAGAGAGAGCAAAATAAAAAAAAAAGAAAAGAAAAACAAAGAAAGGTACATCCAGATGTGGTTCGTGTAACCAATGTAAAATAAAATATCAATACTAAGGGTTAATGGGGGATTAAAATCACACTAGATCATTGGTTACATGGTGTAAAGGAATTGTGTAATCAGGTATACATAGCTATACATAGCTTACTAGTAAAAAGCCTACTATAGGAAGACAGAGAGGAAATTTAAGACCAGGATTCCCACCTAAGCCTATATATAAAGAGAGAGAGAGACCTAAGAATCGTTGAGCAAACACAGTATTGAAAAAGGTCAAGATCATACATTTCTATTTGCAATTATTGATCAGGTTGAATTGGGTGACAGTCTGCGATTACTTTTTACGTATTCATGTAAACGTCTTTTCGCTTTCCTAATATAGACCCTATTTTATCAATAATAAAATATCTTCAGTTCACTGTATTGAGTGTCCTTTTGTTGTATATTTTGTTGTTTTATAGTTTATCAATATTTTGTAAAATTTTGAAATACTGTTTCACAAGTCAAAGTCATTATATATGATTTCATATATGTATTTCGTAAATTTAGGTATTTATTTAAATTAAGAATTGTTAATTATTCTACTTAAATCTTGCGAATATGACAGAATGCTGTATAAAGTTAGCCAGTACTGTTGTGGAATTTTGTATGTTGTTTTTATTACTTGCATATCTAAAACTTTTAGTTCTTTGATACATTGGAGCCAACAAACAAATCCATTCTGTTACCATGAATTAATAATTTCTCTATATATTTAATGTGGAAAGTTCTTTGTGACTATAAATGGTATTAAAAGATCAAACCAGATTTTTAAATCTATATTTGCATTAATAATTTTCCTAAATAAGTCAATGTAATAATTAAGCATAGAAGTTTTAGTGGGTTTAGTTATGTTATATTGCATACTAATACATAGTATCTGCCATGGCAAATTGTTTTTATCTGTTATTTGAAATTGTTTTTGTAAATAAAATTCATTTATTGATATTACAGTTAGTAATTCTTTCTAATTTGCAGAGTAATTTGGGTTTATCCAATCTGAGATTGTTTTAGATATTGATGCTTTTATATAAGTTTCTATATCAGGAAAGTTTAATCCTCCCTATTTCCATAGTCTGATATGATGCATTAAAGCTATTCTGTTTCTTTTGGGAAACCAAAAAAAAATGTATTAGGCATGAACAGTTGTATTGCCAAGGCTATATATAGGATCTTGGGCAGTAAAACCATTTTATTAACTGTAGTCTATCTTCAAATATTAATATTATGTTGTTTTGTTCCATTTTTCCACAGAGATTTTAATTGTATTGATGATATTATTGTAGTCTTTTGAGACTAATTCATTATTATCCTTGCATAACTCAATTCCTAGATATTTTAAGGTAGAGTCTTGTTTCCCCTATGATGTGATCCCTCTTAGTCTGCAGTTCTTTTTTTTATTTAAAAATAAAAATTTAGATTTTGATTTATTGAAATGGAGTCCTGAAGTCATGTGAAATTTGTCAATTACCTGCTACAATTCTTGATGTTAACCTTCAACCCATTGTCACTGCAACATTTATTTGTTTGATTGACTGTTTGCTGGAGAATGTGTGTGTTCTCAGCGAAGAGCATGATGACACCCAGTTTGCAATCAGTGGGAAACTAAGTGGGTTAGTGTCAATCAGCATCTGCCTTAGCATTAGAAAAGTCAATGACAAAGAGTATGGGGCCCAGGATAGAGCCTTGGCTAATCCCACTGGTGACGTCAAAACACAGCAACAGTACAAGGGAAAGCCGAAGTAGGATCAGTTTAATAAATTTCTCTTTGTGTTTTGTTTGAAACACTGGTGACATGCTTTTCTATGGAAGAGGTACCCCCAACCCTTACTGTGTGAGTCCTGTCAATGAGCCAGTGGAAAATCCAGCACAGGATGTACAGATTAATGCTATGTTGTGTAAGCTTGTTGATAACACCTGCAGAGGGAGCTATATCGAAGAATTTAGCTAGGTCAAGATAAGAAGTGTGTACAACGTGACCATGCTTTTCTTACCCTATCAAAAAAATCAATTACATTAAAGAGACAGGATCTCCCCTTAAGGACAACATACTGGTTTAGATTAAGGGCTGAAAGTTCTGTATATCATCATTTATGAGACCAGAGGTGGGGCCACCCTTGCATAGTGGAATCACTACAGCAGGTCACCAAACATCAGATACATGACAACTGGAGAGACTCCAGATTAAACAGGCCATGGAGGGTGGAGCAAAGTTGTATTTTGATCCTTTAGAATGCAGCCAGATTCATTGTCTGGACCCACTAAACTGGGGGTTTGAACGCTGGATCTGTGGGTGAGACTGGAGCTGAATCTGTCCTCAAGAATGCTAGTATTGGTGTCTGGATAAGAGTATGTCATACCACTGGAAATTCACTCAGCAAAGAACTATTACTTTTGAGACTCACAATATAGTTAAGGAAATCTTTGTGTGTTGCATTAGCAGAAGTGGCAACTTTAATTCATAGGTAGCTTTGCATTTTTAATAGAGCACTTGAGATTTTTGATGGCAAGTTTTAAAACATTTTTATAATGAGGGGAGGACGATATCTTAAATAAAAATAGCTGTTTTCGACCTTAGTTGTACAATTTATTTATGTGGCAATTTCACCATAAGGATTTATTTCTGAATTTTCCATTGTATTTGTGGTGTAAGGAAACAGAAGACTCAGTGCATCTGTGTAGCTGGGACTATACTTTGAAAATGAAAGCAGCATCTTAGTGAAGAGACTCAGAGGGAGAAGATGTGTCAAATTGTAATTGATCAACATTATCTGAGAAAATTAAGATCTGGCTTTGGAGTAGTCACTAAATGTAGTAAGTTTCGAAAAGTGGGGCTGTGGTGTTAATTCTGAAAGAGAAAATAACAGTTTGGTAGTCTTACATAGTTAGAGAAGGTGTGACACATGGTAGGATGCATGCACAATATTGGTGAGGACATGATCTAGAAGGGTCTCATGCCTAGTGGGCAGATGTATGATTTGGTCCATGAATCTGGCATTTACAAACACTACGTAACACTAGGCATACATATTAATGGATGTATAGATGTTTCAGTTGAGGGAAGGGTAGGTGAAATCACTTAGAAGCAACATATTGAGTTTGATTTGCAGTTTTTCCAAGTAATTCAAATAGAAATCAAGATCATGAGAAGATACTGAAGGGAATATATAATTTACAATGATATGGAAGTTGATTTTGTTATGAGTAACCATGATCATTGGCTGAAGGAGAAGAGGAGGGGGAAAGCATGCCTGGAGGCAGGAGGAGAGGAGGAAAGTTAGGAGTGTGGAAGTGAGGGTAGGAACTTTGAATGTTGGCACTATGACTGGTAAAGGGAGAGAGCTAACTGATATGATGAAGAGAAGGAAGGTTGACATATTGTGAGTGAAAGAGACCAGATAAAAGAGGAGTAAGGCCAGGTGTATCAGAGGTGGGTTCAAATTGTTCTACCATGGTGTGGATGGGAGGAGAAATGGGGTAGGAGTTATCCTGAAGGAACAGTATGTCGAATGTTTTGGAGGCGAAAAGAGTGTTGGATAGAGTGATGTTTATAAAGCTGGAAATTGATGGCATGATGATTAATGTTGTTAGTGTATATGCTCCACAAGCTGGGTGTGTGATGGATGAGAAAGAAAAATTTTGGAGTGAGTTGGATGAAGTGGTGGAGAGTGTACCCAAGGAAGAGATTGGTGATTGGAGTGGATTTCAATGATCATGTTGGTGAAGGGAACAGAGGGGATGAGGAGGTGATGGATAGGTATGGTGTTAAGGAGAGGAATGCAGAAGGTCAGATGGTAGTGGATTTTGTGAAAAGGTTGGACATGGCTGTGTTGAATACATATTTTAAGAAGCGGGAGTAGCATAGGGTGATGTACAAGAATGGAGGAAGATGCACACAAGTGGATTATATCATATTCAGGAGGGCCAGTCTGAAGGAGATTGGAGACTGCAAAGTGGTGACAGGGGAAATTGTAATTAGGCAGCATAGGATGGTATTCCGTAAGATGATGTTGGTGATCAAGAAGAAGAGGAGGAGTGTGAGGGCACTGCCAAGGATCAAATGGTGGAAGTTGAAAATGGATAGCTGTAAGGTGGACTTCAGGGAAGAGTTACAACAGGAACTGGGTGGCAGAGAGGATGCCTAAGGAGGAGAGAAGAAGTCTGTTGGTACTGATTTTTAAGAATAAAAGTGATGTGCAGAGCTATAGTAACTACAGAGGGATAAAACTGATCAGCCACAGAATGAAGTTATGGGAAAGAGTAGCGGTAGCTAGGTTAAGAAGGGAGGTAATGACTAATGATCAGCAGTATGGTTTCATGCCAGGAAAGAGCCCTACAGATGCAATGTCTGCTCTGAGGGTGTTGAATGATAAGTACAGACAAGGTCAGAAGGAGTTGCATTGTGTCTTTGTAGAATTAGAGAAAGCATATGACAGGGGTGCCTAGAGAGGAGTTGTGGTATTGTATGAGGACATTGGGAGTGGCAGAGAAGTATGTAAGAGTGGTACAGGATATGTATGAAGGCAGTGTGACAGTGGTGAGGTCTGCAGTAGGAGTGATGGATGCATTCAAGGTGGAGGTTGGATTACATCAAGGATCAGCTCTGAGCCCTTTCTTATTTGCAATGGTGATGGACAGGTTGGCAGACAAGATCAGATAGGAGTCCCTGTGGACTATGATGTTTGTGGATGACATTGTGATTTGTAGTGAGAGTAGGGAACAGGTAGAAGAGACACTGGAGAGGTGTAGATATGATTTATCTTTGATATGTTGAAATGCAACTTGTCAAAAGACAGTTGCACGAAAGGACATTTTCAAGATCACAGTTAGTGGAATACAAATGCATCGAATGTGCAATGAGTGAATGCACACTGACATTCACTCATTGCAGATTCGGCATTGTGGGTGTGAAGTGCACTATAGTGGGGATCTGTAGTGTGTCCTCAGAGTTAAAATATTAAAGTAGGGTGGGTGTGGAGGGTGCAGGGGGGCTTGCCCCCCTGCATTACAGTGTGTGTGTTCGATATCTGAGTTCGAAACTCAGCGAATCTGCATTTCGATTTGCTGAGTTTCGAACTTCAATGCCATTCTGAATGATGGTTTTCATCATTCCGGGTCACACAAAGAGCTTTTCGGCAGGTTGATTTTCAACCTTTCAAAGGTAAACCATAGATATTCTCTAGAGAGGAGAGGAATGAAAGTTAGCAGGACTAAGACAGAATACATGTGTGTGAATGATACAGAGGACAGAGGAATGGTGAGGATGCAGGGAGTAGAACTGGCGAAGGTGGATGAGTTTAAATAGTTGGGATCAAAAGTTCAGAGTAATGGTATGAAAGAGAGGTAAAGAAGAGAGTACAGGCAAGGTGGAGTGGGTGGAGAAGAGTGTCAGACAGGTACCAGTAAGAGTGAAAGGGAGGGTCTACAAGACGGTAGTGAGACCAGCTATGTTATATGGGCTGGAGATGGTGGCATTGATGAAAAGACAGGAGTCAGAGCTGGAGGTGGCAAAGTTAAAGATGTTAAGATTTGCACTTTTGCACTGGGTGTGCAAGGATGGACAAGATTAGAAATGAGTATATTATAGGGGCAGCTCAGGTTGGACAGCTTGGAAACAAAGCCAGAGAGGCAAGATTGTGTTGGTTTGGACATGTGCTGAGGAAGGATGCTGGGTATATTGGGAGAAGGATGCTAAGGATGGAGCTGCCAGGTAACAGGAAAAGGGGAAGGCCTGAGATAAGGTTTATGGATTTGGTGAGAGAGGACATGCAGGTGGTTGGTGTGACAAAGCAAGATGCAGAGGACAGGAAGAAATGGAAACAGATGATCCACTTTGGCAACCAGTAACTGGAACAGCCAGAAGAAAAATAAGAACCATGATCACAAAAATCTTGAGGTCATGTCATGTGGAATACAATATGAAATGAGGGTGTCATAGAGAAATGCAATGATGCCTCTGCAGTTCCTATTGTCTCCGAATGAATGATAAGCACTGAACCCAGCTGGAGTGGAAGTGTTATCAGTACACACTGAAAGTAACTCTACAGATATAAATGAGCATGAGGGTCAGAAAGGCCCCAGATTCAGGTAAGCAAAGCCATGTTGATGTAAATTGAATTGTTATGCATAGGAGATAGACTTAAAATATGGCGCTATGACATTTGCAAATGTTTTAGTCTATTTGCTGAAGTGTTGGGGACAGGGAGATGTAGTCCATTTGTAGCAAAGCATGTTGTTCTGTCAGACATCTCCTCCTACAATGACACAACCTGGATCCCTCTAGAATAAAGCTACTTACACAGCCAATCATTTAAAAAGAATTATCTGTCGTATTCTGGCATCATTCTTGCCATTGGCCAAATACTGCTTAGGACTAGATTCTTTCCTAAAAGAAAGTTGCAGCTCCACCAAGTCCAATAAACTTCCAAAGGATAAGCAAAATTCACCCACAAAGTAAAATTTAATAAGAACAGACTGACAATTACAGACTAAGCACACAAATGCTTTCGCCAACAATCCGGCTTCATCAGAGTCATTAAATAAAACAAACAAAAACTTTTTAAACAGTAACATCATCCACCATTGGTTGAACATCATACCACCCCCTATCAGAATCATACAATACTATTTTAAAAAAATATAATAATATATTTACAATTTATACATTAAATATAAAACATTCCTAAATACACACCTAAACACTTATATTAATATTAAAAACCCTTCATAATAATTAAAAATCTTACAAAACATATGTCAAATCCATATATATATGTGCATAAAATATTATATTTAAAAATATACAAAATCATATGTGACAATCGAGCACATATAAAATACACATATATAAATAAACATATTAAACTTGTTGAGATCTGAGTTTCAACAAAGGTTTCAAAGAGACGTAATCATTTAAGCCTGGAGGCCTACAGGCATCTAGTCTAATTTGCCATTCTGCCTCTAATGCCCCCACCTTGTTGACTACATCTCCACCTTCCCTACATAACCACCAACAAAAGAAAACAAAAAGAATACATTAATGCAATCTCAGTATCTTGCAAATAAAAAATAAATGTATGCATATCTTTATTTTTGATAGACCTCATGTGCTCAGCTACCCTGTCACGTAACCTCCTTATGGTCTTGCCTACATAATAAGCATCACAGGAGGTACAGGTAGCTAGGTAAACTAAATTCTTTGTGCAACAATTGCATTGTCCAGGACATGGAATAGTATATTTGTAGCCCCTAACACATACATATGAACTCTCATTTACAAATCTACACCACCTACAAAATCCACATTTCTTCATAATAGACTTATAGTTTTTCTTACTTTTCTTTTCCAAAATTCCTTTCAAATTTTCTCCCCTACTATATACAACATCTGGCCTCACCCACATAATTTTTCTAATCTCTTCACTAAGAGAAAAATTCCACGCTTCCTTCACAATTTCAATAATCTCAGGCGTCCTATGGTTGTACTTCAACACCAATCGTACTTCCCCTCTTGTTTCTGTTGTATCAGTATGCTGATCATTCACTAGTGTTGTTCCTGCAAGTAAAATCGGGGCATATTTACCACACCTTTCTTTAAGCACATCTCTTTTCACACTAAGCAACAACTTGAAAGGGTATCCACGATCCAGAAACATACCAATAAGTTTAAATAATTCTTCTTTAAACACTACCTCATCACTAACCAACCTAGAGGTTCTTACCATTTGTCCTTTGATCAATCCCTTTCGCTGATGGAAAGGGTGACAACTAGTAAAATGCAAAAGAGAATTGGAGTAGTTCTCCTTTCTATAAATATTACTTGCAAAACCCCCCTCACACTTACAGATGGTCAAATCCAAGTAGTTAATAACATCCTTATGCCAATGAAAGGTAAATTTTAAAAAACTTGTTGTTTTTCCCAAAAATTCAATAAACTCATTGACAGATTCTTCGTCCCCTTTCCATAAGATCAATATATCATCTAAAAATCTGTTATACATAAGTATGTGCTCTGAGTAACTATTAGATGCAAAAATGTGCTCTCTCTCCCACATCAACAAAACAGCATTTGCAAAAACCGGAGCACATTTAGCTCCCATGGCCACCCCTAAAACTTGTTGAAAAAGTTCGCCTTCAAAAGAAACAAAATTGTTCTTCAGAACAACTTCCATTAACTCTAACAAAAAATTGGCCTTATGTCCCTCAATTAAACCACTATTAACCATCGCTTCGTAAAACATATCCAATCCTTCCTGTTGTGGAATAACTGAGAAAAGGTTCACAACATCAATTGTGAGAAAGCCAAAATCCCCGTCAACGTTCCTTACGTTCTTGAACCTTTCTAGACAATGCCATGAATCCCTTATAATGTGCTCAACAGCATTAATCATTGGTTTAACTGAAATGTCAATATATGCTGCTAAGGTTTCTGTCTTAGACCCCTTAGCTGACACTATGGGTCTAAATTGTAACCTATTTGCACCTTTGTGCACTTTTGGAATTCCAAACAAAGTCGGGATTTTAGGAAACTTAACTGTTAAAAAATCATACTCAACTTCATTTATATTACCCTGAAAAAGTGCATCATAAAGAAACACATCAATTTTAGAATAAGCCCTGTTAACTTCATTCCTTGAAACAGTCGTGTATGTATCATCCCTGTTAAGAAGTGCAGATATCTCAGAAATATAATCAATTTTTGACATAATTACCATCCCTCCACCTTTGTCGGGTTTCATAAACCTGTACTGGCCCGACTTTTTGAGGGAATCTAGCAATTCTCTCTCCTGTACTGAAAGGTTGTCTTCATACACATACACATTATTTAACTTTTCCCTAATCTGTGTTTCCACTACTCTTTCAAACCCTAAAACTTCTGGGTGAAAGGGAGGAATAAAAGTACTTTTCCTTTTTAAAATATTTAAGTCGTGACAATTGTTCACAATAACATGCTCTACATCCCTTCCCTCAGTGGCAAAAAACATTTGTAAGTGCATTTGTCTAGTAAACATTTTCAATTCCAACAAAGTCTTTGCTATGTCCAGTTTGAACATTGGTACGAACTTGACCCCTTTTGAAAAAAATATCAAAATGTCCATCACTAATGGTTAAGTCAGTGTAGTTATAAATACAATAACCTTTTTTCTTTAACAACTTATAATTAGCACCTTCCATAACTACTATACCGCTGTTCTCATTGTTACATTGCACATGACAAAATTCGTCTGACACTTCTTCACAAATCTCATCTTCCGTCCCCGTGGGATGTGAATAAAAACCATTCATATCAATAGTACTTACACATACATCCCCGGTATTGACAAAACTTGCATTAACCTCAACCAAACCATTGTTACTCAGATCAAAAACAGGTTCATTAAAAACATTTTCATAAAATTTCGTTGTTCCATCACCAAACCTTCCCTCATAAATCAATACCTCCCCCTTCTGTTGACTCTTCCACCTGCATTTCCCACACTCATGTCCCCTGTTCTGTTAGCCTCTCTCGACCCTCCGAGGCACATTCTCCGCATCTAAAAAAACATTTGAATTGTCAGCATGTTCATGCATAAAATTTTCATCAACAAAATTCTCATCAACAAAATTAACCCCTTCATTATACACCTCATTAAAAACATTTTCATTCTCAACCCCATAAATCCGTTGCTTAAACCCAGGTGGGTAAGCACATTTGTTTTTATAGTCTGCAATGTCCCTTTCCAGCTTTTTCTCCTTTGTTAATGAGTTTTTCATAACAAAGGATTCAATGTTCCTCATAGCCTTCTCAAAATTAGTTTTGTACTGTTCGAATAACAAGTCAGTTGTAATACTCACATACAAATGCCTGATTTCCTCCTTCATTTTACTTAGTTTGATATCATTATTACGAATAATGATATCTAACATGTCCATTCCAGTCTTATTGAACAACTCCACCAACTCAGAAAACACCGACGACCCTTCCTCTATTCCCATGGGCCTTTTCCATAAACGGAGACCCTTAGGAACCTGGTTCAGCTCCTTAGATTTAACTAAAAACTTAGTGTCCAACTGTATCGCCCGAAATTTAGTGCAAAGTTTCTCATATACCAAAATCTGTTCCCTTACACATTGCCTCACCACCGACCTGTTGTTTCTACCGTCCGTCTCGCCATGCAATGGTGCATCAAACCAGGAAGTGAGATCAAACTGACCTTCCTGTTCTCTCCCATTCGGGACCTCGTTGAAACCTTGACCAGCTCCATTTCACTGCTGAGAACCAGCAGCCAGCAGCTAAAGGAATAGATTCCACAGGGGAGTGTAAGGTAAATAAACGAACCTGCGATTCAGTTGGACTAACGAGTCCATTTTCTGCATTATCTCCATTGACTGTGTACGCTTTCAATAATTTGTCAACAACAGCAGCCAGTTCCTTCAATATAGACTCCATAGTGAATTGGCTCACCCCGTGGAATATAAATTGTTCCAGTGGTATCACAAAAATAATACAGAGATCCACACCCACCAGGGCAGAAACCAAAAAGAAAGTTGCAGCTCCACCAAGTCCAATAAACTTCCAAAGGATAAGCAAAATTCACCCACGAAGTAAAATTTAATAAGATCAGACTGACAATTACAGACTAAGCACACAAATGCTTTTGCCAACAATCCGGCTTCATCAGAGTCATTAAATAAAACAAACAAAAACTTTTTAAACAGTAACATCATCCACCATTGGTTGAACATCATACCACCCCCCTATCAGAATCATACAATACTATTTTAAAAAAATATAATAATATATTTACAATTTATACATTAAATATATTCCAAAATAATACAATACACAACACTTATTATATTAATATTAAAAAACTTCATAATAATTAAAAATCTTACAAAACATATGTCAAATCCATATATATATGTGCATAAAATATTATATTTAAAAATATACAAAATCATATGTGACAGTGACAATCATATAAATATAAATATATATATAAACAATAAATTAAACTTGTTGAGATCTGAGTTTCAACAAAGGTTTCAAAGAGACGTAATCATTTAAGCCTGGAGGCCTACAGGCATCTAGTCTAATTTGCCATTCTGCCTCTAATGCCCCCACCTTGTTGACTACATCTCCACCTTCCCCACAGTCCAATTAAATTTTACTTTATGGGTGAATTTTGCTTATCCTTTGGAAGTTTATTGGACTTGGTGGAGCTGCAACTTTCTTTTTGGTTTCTGCCCTGGTGGGTGTGGATCTCTGTACTAGATTCTTTCCTCCCTCAGGCACATGCATAGAGAGATCCCTCATGTCTCTCTGCATCTCAGACAAGGAAACCGCTTAAGATTATTCAACCCCACATGGGTAACTAGAAGTTCATATTCAGCTTAGGTTGGAGGGATGTAGGGGCACTGGTTTAATTGTGAATTCTGGCACCTGAGAAGCAGCTTATTGTCACCTGCACCTTGTAAGGTTAGTGAGGGTAAAACACGTCACAGATGACTATGTTTCCCTTGAGACACAGCAGGTTTTGTGGACCATATGGATTTAAGTCTGCAGCATTGATCATCCTTTATAGAGATGGGCAAGAATGTAGAGGAGGACAGAGTAGAGCATTTACATGACTGAAGTTTATTTGTGATGTGTCTAGGAGACTTAGGTAAACAGTTCTTTACAACCTTTCTATTATGAGGGTTTATTGTGGTGCATGTCAGATGCTAACAAATACTGGAAGAAGGTGAGAGGTTAGCCGCCAATTTGAATAAATATTTATACCTTTCATTGATGGCATCACTGCTGGGAGTAAAGAGTTATTTGTAAACATGGCACCTTTGCTGCACTACTTCAGCGTGCCGAGTGCAAGCAAGTTGTTCACAGAAAGGGCAAGAACCCACTGAGAACCCACGTTGGAGAGACCGGTGATCACAGAAAGGGCAAGAACCCACTGAGAACCCACGTTGGAGAGACCGGTGATCACAGAAAGGGAAAGAACCCACTGAGAACCCAGAGACCGGTGATCACTGAAAGGGCAAGAACCCACTGAGAACCCACGTTGGAGAGACCGGTGATCACAGAAAGGGCAAGAACCCACTGAGAACCCACGTTGGAGAGACCGGTGATCACAGAAAGGGCAAGAACCCACTGAGAACCCACATTGGAGAGACAGGTGATCACAGAAAGGGCAAGAACCCACTGAGAACCCACGTTGGAGTGACCGGTGATCACAGAAAGGGCAAGAACCCACTGAGAACCCACGTTGGAGAGACCGGTGATCACAGAAAGGGCAAGAACCCACTGAGAACCCACGTTGGAGAGACCGGTGAAATATTCAGTAAAATGATTTTAGTAGGTTCAGTTCTTACAATGTCTTAGAGGTCAACCAATAAACTAGTAATGGCAAGAAAAGTGAAATGACACTTGGCTAAATACTCAGAATACACCAGGTAAAATTAAAAATGACAAAAAAAAAATCAGCTAGCAATAATAGCACAAAAAGTATAGGAACTTGATACAGATCAACTGAGAATGTAGCTTGTTAAATAATCAATAAGTCAGCTACCAATGACAGAACAAAAAAATGCATGTAACTCACAAGGAATGATAGCACAAAAACTGCAAGAATTTCAAGTAGACAGTCAAATAGGTCATCAGTGAGCCAGCTGGCAAGATTGTTAAAGAAACACAGCACAGGAATACAGGCAATAACAATAATTTCAAGCACAGTGAAACTTCTATGGTGAGAAAATTAAAGTGGGTAACAGCAGCAATCAACAAATTTAGTAACAGTAACAACAACTCTCAATAACAATAAGAATAAGAGATTTATTGTTGACTGTTTTTTTCTATGACACTGTGTGTAGTGAAACACAGGTCCCAAATTAAAAAAAAAGACTGCATGTAGTTCTTTCTCTTCTCCTTTCATCATGCAGCATTGTGCTATATAGCCCAGTGTCCAGCATCCCTGGAGAATGCAGCATCAAGCTGCACTACAGGTCTATCTTTTTAGCATGGGGGTTCCTGCTAAGGCATGAATTAGCAATCCAATGAATTCACTCAGGAATGTCCTATAGAAGAAATGACCAAGACAAGATGAGTGGTGTTCCCTCTCTCACCAGGAGCAACTGCACCACAGTCCCAACTCAGATACAAGTAATCATGACCTGATGGCCACTTCTGTCCTCTCTCAGGTCCCAGATGTGAAAAGGGTGATAATAATAATAATAATAATAATAATAATAATAATAATAATTGTGACAAGTGATGCCCCCACCACTGATAACCAATAAGTGATGATTCCACCACTGCCAACCAATATGCGATGTCCCACGCTGGGCCAGTAATCAAGGAGCATGAATCCTCACCAATGACATTGGAGGGGACGTGCACTTTGAATGCAAATGGCTACACTGAGTATTTCCAGATGCAGACCTCTCTACATGAAGCACAATTTCTCTTAAGAGCACACAGGGAACACATTCAGTCAGGGGTCTGGATTCCTCTATAGCTGCCTCCCTTCAGGTCCTCATTAAGACTCCCCACTGTAACAGCTGTAGGGTTAGGCCCTCAGCCAAGTGTCCAAGCTAAGACCTCCAGCACCCTCTCTGTAAGCCCATTGCTTGGTGTCCCTACTCCAAGTAGCTGACCAACACACACTGAGATTTGATTTTTCATATAAACACACACACACACACACACACACACACACACACACACACACACACACACACACACACACACACACACACACACACACACACACCTGGGAAAGGCTGGCACAGATTTATTTGTTGTACCCTACTCTGCCCAGAGTACAAGGTAGTTATCACTGCCACCAGCCACTCCAGAATCAGCTACTTTAAGAATCTTAACAAAGGGTGTCCAATTATGCTGTGTAATATTAATACTAATAGAAATGGTAGTAGTTGACCAAGATAGGTAGGCCTTTTGGTGTGGCCCACACAGTGTCACTGAATAAATATAAGCAGTCTCAAATGTTAAGTACTTTCTACAAGGACCAGCTACAATACAAGTTTTAAATATATTTAATAGTAAATAATAAAAGAACAATAAAATGTTGAATATATAGTTACAGTAAACCACAGAATTCAAATCACAGGGAATATTGAAAATAACATTGATGGACAGACTCATACAAATAAAGAAAAACAATCACTAAACTAGGCTTCACTATATTCCTGACTGAATCAAGGAGAATTACTATTCCCTAATAACTTACTTGACAGAGTAAGGCACAATGAAATATGTGAGCAGTTTTTCTAGTCAGGTTCCCCAAAAACAGAATACTCCCTGCTCAGAGATTACTCTTTGTAAAATATAATATCCAAGATGGCTTGCAGAATGACCTCATCTGGTCACCTGACTCTAGGTTCTCACAGTAACTCCCTCTGAAGCTGAGATATGTATTTAGCATAGACACCTACAATACACATCTTAAATGTCAGTCCTATTCAGCACTGTGGTGTGCCGTTTTAATAGTTTAACAGCTAATTTACATTTCCCTTATTTTACTTAAAGTAAGCTAGCTGGTTAACCTTTGCTGTCCCAGTCTTCTCTATTAAAACATATTCATTTAATTCAGTTACAATTTACATGTACATTTCTTTTCATTCCAGTAGGGTGCACTGTTGATACATTTTAATACAACCAAACCTTACAAATACATTTTCAGCACAAGCATCTGTACAAATCAGTTTGCTATACAAATGACATTTAATTATTTCCAAAATTCCAGCTAGCTATGTTGGCACAAGTCATACATCCACTGCCCTACTTATCCCTGTATGGCTGGCAGTACCGCCTATTGTCACAATAATAATAATATTATCCATTTATTAGCCAAGTAGGCTTACTGGACACAGAGTCTTTTTTTAAAGGCAACCTGGGAACAATGTCTAGTTACGTGACTTGCTCAAGGTTACACAGTAAGCAAATGAGGGCTGAGAATATCAAACCCTGTACTGTAGGAGCTACAATTCACAGCCTTAACTTTCTGTACCAAACGCCAGACTAATTCTGTGAATATTCAGCATGCACCTGGTGGGTGGGAAGTTATAAAAAGGAGGATAATAAGAGAAGGTCTTCCCAGTAATGATCCTCCAGTGTTCACCAGTATGATCAGCTGAGTAAGGACTGGGAGGAGTTTATAAAGTCAAACTTATATAATAAGTGGGCACCTCAAGACGAAAAGTAATAGATGGGCAGGATAGGAAGTCCAAAATAGTCGCATAGCAGCAGTCACAGAACACTAGTAACTCATAGATTAAACATTGTCCTGTTCTGCATACCTAAAATAAAAATTACGATTTCTTAGCTCCTCCCAGAATTAAGACAGAGTCAATCTCTTTGCAGATAAAAACTCAGTACAGATCTTTAACTAACTCTAACAAAGACCTTTTTTAAAACTCCAAGAAAAAGTGAATGTAAAGTAATAACAAATTAAAAAAAACAACAATAAAATGAAATCAAAAGACAAGACACAATGCAAGTATACTGACTACAAATGACAAAATCCAAAATACTTACAATGAGGTTGTCACAAAACATTGGGCCGGATTCACGAAGGCTTGCACGGAGTCTAAGAGTAGAGTAAGACTCCATGCAGCCAACATGTCTGCTGAGCGATCCAGGAACAGCTGGCAGGGGTGTGCAAGAGAGCTCCTAAAACTCCTCTTACACAGACAGGGCTAGGATATGCAAATTACCTCATTTGCTGCAGAAAGTTATGCAAATGAGTTAAATTTGCGATCCAGGAAACCCTAACCTGTCCAAGTAAGAGTAGTGTTATGTGCAGAAATGTACTCGGTTGTCAACTAAATACCGTTCTGCAAATATACGGCCATTGGCAATTCTACCCATTGCAAAAAAAATGAATAATATTTTTTTACCTCGATCTCCAAAGTTTAAGCGTAGCGCAGCATTGCGCAAATGCGCTGCGCTATATAAACCCAAAAATAAAAAAATAAAAGCCAAAAATAGGCATTTGATGATAAATATACATCTGCCATGCAAGTGAATGGCAGGCTGAAGACAACATGGCTACTGAGTAGAGGTTGCTAAGGGGGGAAGCTCAGTCTAAGAGCTGTAATCAGCATTAGTAGGCAATCTTATGCAAATGAGGGTAAGGATAGTGAATCCAAGTGGAGTGTAAGAGTAGGATAAGGGGAGTATCAGAGTAGAAGATAGGTGACATCATGAGGGGGGTATGTATGAAAGAATGTAAGCTCATTGGAGCAGAGTGGCATGTGTTTGCTGTCAGTTACTCATCACTGGAAGAGGCATGTCAACAGGTACCCCAGCTAAAGGCAAGAAATAGAAGGTGTATGCCGTGGACAACACTAAAGTTTCTTGTAGAAGTGCCTGCACCATGTATGCGTGTGTGTGCGCACCTGTAAACTCGAGTAAGACTGTGTGCATGCGTGTGGGCCTGTGTGCACACATTTAAGCTGGAGTAAGCAAGTGTAAGGATGTTGAAACCTGTGTAAGCGTGTGTGCGCCTGTGTGCATGCGTCTAAGCCGGAGTCAGCAAGTGTTAGGCCATGTAAGCATGTGTGCACGCGTGTGAGCTGTTGTGCATGTGTTTGCTCTTGTTTGCACACCGCTGCCCCCTGTGGAAACAGAAAGGGAAAAGGAAGCACAACAAATAGTAGAAAGTTAACCAAGGAGAAGTAGCAGAGCTAGCAGGTGAAAACAATCAGAATCAGCCAATTACAGAGGCAGTACACTAGCCAAGCTCAGCCCAGCAGTAAGCTAATAGAAGTGAAAACTGAAAAAGCTTTACTGAGACAAAGAAATGTTAGGGGCTGCCATTGCTGTTATAAGGCGACATATGCAACATGCTGAGGGTGGTGACAATGCAAATTCTGCTGAGCAACCCACAGTGAGGAGACGGAGAAGACTCTACAGGCCCAGGGTAACCTACCAGGGGCTGCATGAGCTGGAGATAGTGGAGTGCTATAGAGTGGACAGAGACCTCATGCAGCAAATTGTTGAGCTGTGCAGGCCATGCCTCACACACAGAACCAACAGAGGGGAACCCATCCCAGTGGAAACCAAGGTATGTGTTGGCCTAAGAATACTAGCAACAGGTACCTTCCAGAGACCAACTGGTGATATGATGGGGATTTCACAGGCATCAGCATCCAGGGTACTGCACCAGTTCCTGAATGCCATGTCAGCACATGTCGGTGATCATGTATATTTCCCCAATTCCCATGAGGTATTGGCCAGCAATATGCATCTTTTCCAGCAAATAGTGGAATACTCTGAGGTAGTGGGTGCAATAGACTGCACACACATATGCATCAAAGCACCAGCTGGTGAGTGGGGTAGGGTCTACTATAACTGCAAGGGTTCCCCCTCCATCAACTGCCAGGTCTTGTGTGATGCCCAGGGCATAATAATGAATGTGTGTGCTGGCTGCCCTGGAAGCTACCATGATTCCCATATCTGGCATCTGACACAGCTGTACCAGACATTTGCCACTGGAGACATCCCTTATGGTCACCTAGTGGGGGATGCTGGATATGCACTTGAGCTGTGGCTGATGACACCCATCAGAAATGCACACACACCTGAACAGGAATGCCATAATGAAGCACACGCACAAACACGAAATGTACTCGAGCGTGTGTTTGGGCTGCTCAAGCCACAGTTCCGGTGCCTGGACACATCTGGTGGCGCCTTGCAGTACTCACCAATTACATGTACCCAAATAGTCATGGTATGTGCTATGCTACGTAATATGATTTTATTTTATTTATTTATTTTTTTTATTTCAGTTTGATTACCGGGGAAGTCCACTGGGCCAAGAAGTACCCATTTTCAGTGGAGGCCCGGGGAGAAAAGCTCCAAAAACAGTACAATCAAGGTTACATACTGTAATGGATGATAATACAATGTCACAAACAGTTAGGAATATGTGAAATGCAGTAGTAGGCAATACAGTAAGGATTACATAAAATACAATCATAAAAGTACAATGTCCAAGATGTAGAGTCTGCAAAGAAAAAAAGGTAAAACTTTTTTTTTTTGCTACATATGAACAGTATTTACATACTTACAGTATTTACATACTTACAGTCAACTGAAAGTCAGCTATAACCATATAGGGGGAACATAGAATGAAATTAAGAGAGTATATAGTAGATTGGTGCTTGAGAATAGAGGTCAAGGTGGAAAAAGTTTCTAGGATTTATACTGGGTGAAAGCAAGGACATTTCCATTTGGAGGATAAGTGTAAGAAAAGATGGGTCATGAAAGAGTCAGAGTTAGGGATGGTCCTAAGAGAAGGTGGGAGGGAGTTCCATTTTCTACCAAGAGAGAAGGAGAGTAGGAGCTGGCCAGCGGGATGCTTAGGTTTGTGAATGGAGATTAGGTTTTGGTGTTCAGATCTCAGAGATCGGTTAGGGATGTAAGGGGAAGGATGTTAGATAAGGCAGGGCATTTTTCTGGATAAAATATTAATTTGTGAGCGGTAGTTAGTTGGAGATAGTCAAGGTAGTTAGGGAGTTCTAACCAGTTTAGAGATTGTATGGCATGGCAGTGGTGAGTACAGGTTTTGGATTTGGTGGCAAATTTAGAGATCTTATTATAGCAAGCTTCGAGTTTTGAGGTGTTGGAAGCAGAAAGATTAGTTAGAAGTGGGGCACCATAAAGGAGAGAAGGGAGGAGGAAGGTGATGGCTAAGGTATGCCTAGAGGAGTTAGAAAGAAATTGATTATTCCTGTAGAGCATACCTAATTTTTGGTGGGTTTTCTTTATGTTTTATTGAATGTGGAGATCAAATTTGAGCTGTTCATCAATGGTGATGCCAAGGAATTTTGCGGAAGGGACCACTTCTATAGGAGTGTTGGTTAGGCTTTGGACATTGAACGAGTTTTTGTTAAAGGAAGATGCCTTGGTAGGAAGGAAAATTAGTATTTTAGATTTATTGGAGTTAAGGGAGAGATGGTTTTGGTGCATCCACTTTTCAGTAGTGGAGAAAGCTTTTTGAGTTTTGGACAGAAGTTCAGAAGGGTTGGAGGCAGAACAAACTAGGGTGGGGTCATCAGCATATTGGATGACTGTAGTGTCAGGGAGGGCAGTGTGAAGGTTATTTATAAAGATGTTGAAAAGCAGGGGGCCAAAGATGGACCCCTGAGGAACACCGGTGGGTGTGGGTAAGAAGGAAGAGGTGGAGGCTTTCCATCTGACAGCCTGAGATCTGTCTGAAAGGTAACTGGAGAACCAGGATAGAGTGTTGGAGGAGAGATTAAGGGTGGAGAGATGGAAGAGAAGATGTTTATGGGAGATGGTGTCGAAGGCTTTGGAAAGATCTAGCAGAAAAGTTGATACAAGAAGTCCGGTATCTCGGGCTTGATTGATAGTTTCTAGGAAGGCTAGTAGGGCAGTTATGGTGCTGTGGCCGGTACGGAAACCATGTTGGGTGGGTGTGAGTAGCTGATTCTGAGTTAAGTAGGGTAAAAGTTGGTGGTGGATGCCTTTTTCTAGGATTTTAGATAGTGGGGAGAGTAGGGCAATGGGTTGGAAGTTAGAAATGGAGGTGTTTTTGCCTCCTTTGTGAAGAGGAAGAATGTAGGCAGAACGCCAAAGTTTGGGTACATAAGACTCTTTTAAGGATTGGTTGATCAGGATACTAATTGGGAGAGCAATACCTTCAGCAGCATATTTGAGGAAAGAGGGGGGAATGTTGTCGGGGGCATTAGAGCATGGCTTTAGTTTAGATAAGAGTTTTTTTATATACATTGTGGAAACTGGTTTGAGCTGGAACATGGAGGGGTGGCTATTAGGGATGTTGGAGGTGGGGGTTAGGAAGTTGGGAGGATTTTTGTCTGGAAAAGTTTTGGTTAGCTTAGCTATAGAGTCTGTAAAGAAGGTATTAAAGTGAGTGCTCAGTTCCTTGTCAGTTAAATTTGGATCAGGGCAGGGGTTATTTCTTGACCCTGGATGGAGAAGAGAGTTAACAGATTTCCAGAATTGTTTTGGGTTTTTAGTAAGGTTGGATTGAAGTTTATTGTAGTAGATTTTTTTTGCCTGAGGTGATTAACTTTTTTACTTGGTTTCGGAGTTGGGTGTATTGGAGCCAGGCAGTAGGCAGTTTAGTTTTTTGATAAAGTTTCCAGGATTTGTCTCTGAGATGCATGGAATTTTTAGTCTCTTTGGTAAGCCAAGGAGCAGAATTGGTTTTGATTCGCTTGTTTCTTAGGGGGGCTTGGGAGTTGAGCGTGTTTAGGAAGATAGAGTAAAAGTGCTCGACAGCATTGTCAAAGGGGAGAGAGTTTAGGATTTGCCAGTTGATTTGCTTAAAAATGATAGAGAAAGTTGTGGGGTCGAAGTTGCTAAGGTTACGGGTTTGAATGTAATGATGTTGGTATTGGGAGGAGTTAGTAGAGTGATGGATGCATGCAGGGAGATGGTCGCTGAAGGTGTTAGAGGAAGTACCAGAGAGAGAGAGATTTTGTTTGGATGAGAGACTAAGATCCAATCTAAGATGGACCCTGGGGGGTGGATTTTGTTAGGATGGGTGGTAGAATGTATTACTTGGGTGAAGTTGTAGAGGTTAATAGCTAGGGAGGGGGTGGGTGTGTTGATTTTATTCCAGTCGATGTTAACATTGCCAAGAATGAAGGTTTCATACTTTATTTCAGATGAGGCCCAGTGAAGAATATTTTCTAGGGTTGAGATATTGTTGCCTGGAGGTATATATATATATAAGGAAATAATGCAGATGTTTTTATGTTTATTAAGTCGAAGTAGTCCTGCTGTTATTTCAGTGTTTCTAAAATGTGGGGTTGGGATTTGCAGGGGGATTAGGGATAGAAGGTTAGAGTAGATAAGGGCAGAGCCTCCACCTTTTTTGTTTAAGAGGTCACTCCTGAGGATGTGGAAACCTGGAGGAAGAATTTCAGAATCAGAGATATGTGGTTTTAGCCAAGATTCAGAGATGGCTAAGATATCAGGTTGGTTGAGGTTGATCCAAGCCAGAACATGGTGGATTTTGTTGTTGAGGCTCTGGGCATTGATAGTGAAGATTTTAAGGGTGTTATGAGAGAGAGATGAAGAAGAAGGAGAAGGGGGGAGAAGTTTGGTTAAAGTAGGGGATGAAGAGGAAGAAGAGATTGAGTTGCTAGGAGTGAGGCAAGGGCCAGGGTTAGGATGTATGTCTCCAGATAAGGCAAGGATATTACAAGAGTTAAGTTTTAGCCTTTTGAGTTTGGATTGAAGGGAGATGTTTGGGGAGAGTGGAGGTGTAAGAGAGGATCTTTTAGAAGAGGTAGAGAATAGTTTGAGCTGGAAAAGGTGTAGAAGGTTTAGAGAGGTAAGGGAGGGGAAAATGGAGTGAAAATGTGAGAGTAGAAGAGGTTGTGGATGAGTAAGTGGGGTAGTTTGAAAAGGCGGTATATAAGGGGGGGCTTTAGATGAGTATGAAGTAGCATGATAGATAGGAATTAGTAAGATAAGTAGGGAGCAAGGGGGTATGTAGAAAAAGAGGGTTGTGGAGGGCATATTTGGAATGGGTGAGAAGAAGGAAGTGAGAAGAATAGGAAATTAAGTTTCAAGCTTAGAGAAGGAGAGGAGAAAGTGAGTGGTAAGGGGGAGTAAGAGTGGAGTAGGAGAGAGGAAGATTAAGTGAGGTGAGAAGGGAGGAGTAAGAGAAAAGGGAGGAGTAGGAGGAGAAAATTATAGAGTGGTTGGGATTGGCTACCAGATGGAGGAAAAGAAGAGATAATAAGATTGTGAGTAGTGAAAAAGAATGGTGGGAGGAGTTAGTGAGGGATAAATGTAGATGTGCTAGGGGCAGGTGGGATTTGGGGGCAGGGTAGGGGAGCGGAATGAGCCCAGAGGCAATGGAGCGGGAAGAGCCAGAGGAAGAGAAAGAGAGGAAGACAATCAGTAAGGAGTGAATATAGTAAGGTAAGTCTCGCAGAGAGTAAAATGGGAAGAAAGATCTACAGAGAAGTGGAGTGGAGGGTAGAATGCAGAGGAGAGGGACAGAGTGAGAAGTTAAAAAAGAAAAAACTCCAAGAAAAAAGGGTAGAGGAGGGCAGAATAAGCTAAGAGTGGGTAGGTAAATCTAGGACAGCAGTGAGGGAGAGAGCAGAGGAAAGGAGTTAGAGGGCCAGTTTAGTGGAGAAAAGGAAGGAGGGGTAAGGAAGTAGTGACAGTGGAAAGGTAGGGGAGCACCCCCAAGTGTTCAGATGGTCTGAAATAGCAGTGACCCCAGGGAGAGGAACAGGTAAAGGGGGAGGGGGCTATCAGGATCAGGGAAGGGGAGAGAATAAGGTGAGCGCTAGAGAAGGAGCAGTAAAGAGGGGGTAAAGAGTGAGGTGGGAACTAGAAGATGAAAGCAGCAAAAGAGGGGGGGTAGTGGCTGCTGGCTAGCCTGGCAGGGGAGCGCACTGTGACCTGATAGAATCAAATTTAGAAGTAGCAAACATTTACAGGAGTACACATACTTTCTTAATAGTCCTTGCTGAGGAAAAACTCAGGGAGCACAATGGCCTTACAGCTTTGGATTAGGTGTCTGATAGCTGGTTCTTATCCAGATAGTTCAGGGGAGATTTTCAGGAGGTTAGGGCGGGGTTGGTAGGAGCCGAGCAACAACAAAAATTTTCTTAATTGTCCTTGCTGAGGAAAAACTCAGGGAGCACAATGGCCTTACAGCTTTGGATTAGGTGTCTGATAGCTGGTTCTTATCCAGATAGTTCAGGGGAGATTTTCAGGAGGTTAGGGCGGGGTTGGTAGGAGCCCGAGCAACAAGAAAATTTTCTTAATAGTCCTTGCTGAGGAAAAACTCAGGGAGCCCAATGGCCTTACAGCTTTGGATTAGGTGTCTGATAGCCGGTTCTTATCCAGATAGTTCAGGGAGATTTTCAGGAGGTTAGGGCAGGGTTGGTAGGAGCCCGAGCAACAACAAAAATTTTCTTAATAGTCCTTGCTGAGTAAAAACTCAAGGAGCACAATGGCCTTACAGCTTTGGATTAGGTGTCTGATAGCCGGTTCTTATCCAGATAGTTCAGGGAGATTTTCAGGAGGTTAGGGCGGGGTTGGTAGGAGCCTGAGCAACAACAAAAATTTTCTTAATAGTCCTTGCTGAGGAAAAACTCAGGGAGCACAATGGCCTTACAGCTTTGGATTAGGTGTCTGATAGCCGGTTCTTATCCAGATAGTTCAGGGGAGATTTTCAGGAGGTTAGGGCGGGGTTGGTAGGAGCCCGAGCAACAACAAAAATGTAGAAGGGGCAAGTTCTGGAGCCTGAACAGCACAGCAGCAGAGGGGAAACTAAGATCAACTCAACATTGCTGTGATCCTGCAAAAACAGCTGCAGCAGGAGCAGCATAGGGCCAGGCCAAACAGCCCCCCACCATTGCCAAGGCCATCACAGGCAGAGCGTGACTCAGAGGAGGAACAACCTGAGCCTGCCCCAGTAGGCAGAAGGAGGCGTGCCCAGTATGCTTTGGCCTTGGCAAAGAGGCAACGCATAGCATATACACTGGCTCAGTAGGAACCCTGGAAATGATACCTCTCTCTGACTCGCACATAGAGTGAAAGGGATGCCTAACTTGACACTACCTAATTTCAAACATGTATAGGGAGTGTAATATGTGCATGCAACATAGGCAGCCCTGCAGCACCACCTGAGGCATGATTGCCATGGGTTAAGCAATATAAAGCAGTGCTAAACAGCTTTTACCACTATTTAGTATATGTAAACAAAATTGCACACACTAAGTAGCACAACTTTGGGCAATGTTGAGCAATATTGGGCAGCGTTCAGCAATGTTGGTTAACGTTGAGCAATGTTTTGCAAGTTTGGTCAAAGTTGGGCATAGTTGAGCAAAAGCAGGTAAACATGGTCATATTTGCTTTACTGTTCCTTAAGCAGTATGGTCTTCCCAGTATGAAAATATGAAGCAGTGACAGTCCTCGATCCAGGATACTGTGCACTATAGTCACAGTACTGAACCACTAAACCATGACAGTATTTCACTGGTCAGCCTGTAGGAATAAATGCTGATAAGTCTATGCAAAGTGTTTTCTGGAAACCCCGCAGGCACAGCATAATCTCTGTAAAGTTATGACACAAAGGTGAGCCCTGCATTAAAAATACAACTCGATTTACAACACATGTATAGTATAAATGTTAATATTGGGCGTGTTCACACACGTCAGCAAATGTAGTGGACTTCACATAGCAACATACTGAAAGGTCACACTGGGCATGCTCACACACTTGAATAAATGAGGCAAATGTCAGGCAACAACATACTGAAAGGCCAAAATGGGCATGCTCACACACTTAGGCCATGTTTGAGTACAGCAGTGGGCCACACATATCAAGCAGTTGCATATGTTAACCCAGGAACCTCTCACAATTCACCAATCTTGACTTGTGCACACAGTGATATAACAACAGACATATACATAATATATTGGAACCCTGTCATAATCAAATATGTACTACAGATACTTAGGTTGGTTCATAGAAAGTTGAAAAGCAAAGAAAAAAAAATGAAATCAGTATCATCAATAAACAATGTGCACTGCAAACACTATCCAATCCAGGTCATGGAAATATTATCTGTGAATGAGTCGGTACAGAACCATGACACTACCTACAGCTATGTCATAAATAGCAATGTACACTCATATATGTCCTGAGTCAGGGCCAATTGTAAATGACTGACAATACCAACATCCTGTCAGACAGGCCCATACATACATACCCACCTCCCACTGACAAAAGGCCCTATCATCATACCAGGAGATATCACATGTAGAATGGATAAACAGCTCCTTCCAAAGCTGAAAACATGGCATCAATTGGATTATATTGTGCCCTTATATGTTTCATAAGTGAACTGCAGAACAAACAGACCCTGCACCTGAACAGTCTGTTGAGCCTCACCCTCTCTACAGGATATAAAACTGTTGAATGTGTTACAGCAACATGTGGCACACTACACAAGTGTTGGTGCACAACAGACCATGGGAACTATAGTCTTATAAGCCGATGAAGTCTGATCTGCAAGGCCATGGAGTCCATCAGGATTGAAGTCAGAAATAGAGCTATTGGAAGCCTATAAACACACAACCCTACCAACTTTGGACTGGTCATGGACAGATCATGTTTCCCAAACCTGCTAGGCTGTTTGCAAGGCAGTCGCCCAGGACATACATGAATGAAATGAGCTACACACGTCCCACATACAGTTTGAATAGGCCTTTTCCGACATCCCAGACACATGTCGTATCCACAAAATCAATAACCTGTGCATAAATATGTATTGTCATTGGATGGACTGGCAACTGGTCCACAGATAGATCACACAAGGTAAGATTTGTGGAGTCCTATTTAAGCTGGTAACACCTACTGTCCCCCATGTCTCAGTCCTGGGAGTGCATAAATCTAAGTGCACGCACATTACCATGTCTAGTCTGATGATGTCAGCATCGCACAAATATAGCAGTGTAAATGAAAACCTCCCGGTAAAGCACATAGCGCGTTGTGTTAATGTGTATCTCTACAGTATCATAACATAGTTAGGGAGAGGTTTGAATCCTGCAATTGCTGTGTGTGTCTGTGTGAGCTCCTTTGATAGTATTGCCCTTTTTGTAGACTAGGAAAACACCTTAAAAGTGTTACATTTCTGTTTGGCAAGTCTGATGATGTCAGCATCCTACAAATATAGCAGTGGAAATGAAAACCCTCAATAAAGCATATAGTGTGTTAATGCGTATCTTTCTAGTATCATAACCTAATTAGATAGGGGTTTGAATCCTGCAATTGCTGAATGTGTGTGTGTGAGGATATGTGTCTGTGTGAGTTCCTTTGAGAGTATTGCCCTTTTGGAGACTAGGCAAACACCTTAAAAGTTTGACAAGTCTGATGATGTCAGCATTCTACAAATATAGCAGTGGAGATGAAAACTTGCAGTAAAGCATATAGCGCACCGTGTTAATGTGTGTCACTATAGTATCATCACCTAGTTAAGTAGGGGTTTGAATCCTGCAATTGCTGAGTGTGTGTGTGTGGGGGTATGTGTCTGTGTGAGCTCCTTTGATAGCATTGCCCTTTTGGAGACTAGGCAAACACCTTAAAAGTGTTACATTCCTGTTTGGCAAGTCTGATGATGTCAGCATCCTACAAATAGAGCATTGGAAATGAAAACTCCCAATAAAGCATATAGCGCATCATGTTAATGCATGTCTATCTAGTATCATAGTCTAGTTAGGTAGGGGTTTGAATCCTGCAATTGCTGAGTGTGTGTGTGGGGGTATTCTGTGTGAGTTTGATAGCATTGCCCTTTTTGGAGACTAGGAAAACACCTTAAAAGTGTTATATTCCTGTTTGGCAAGTCTGATGATGTCAGCATCCTACAAATATAGCATTGGAAATAAAACCCCCCCAGTAAAGCATATAGTGCATGGTGTTAATGCGTAACTCTCTAGTATCATAAAACAGTTAGGTAGTTGTTTGAATCCTGCAATTGCTGAGTGTGTGTGTGTGTGTGATTCCCTCTGAGAGTATTGCCCTTTTTGGAGACTAGGAAAACACCTTAAAAGTGTTATATTCCTGTTTGGCAAGTCTGATGATGTCAGCATCCTACAAATATAGTACATTGGATCCAAATGCTAATGAGTTCCCTACATCTGTGTGTCAGTTGTCAAGACATCATCTAATGATTGGTCATGGTCAGGGTGTTGAGGTTGTGTACACTACCAGAATACAAACCAATGACAGATAGTAACAGTATCACCCATAGCATAGTGTCAAACCATGTCATACACATATGTATACCCAAGTTAAAACGTATGTATTAAAATGCATACTGGCCACCAATAGAAACAATGAAGTTTTGAGACTGTGTAATACAGGGCATGTCACCCTTCCCATGTGTCCACTATGCACGTACATGCAGACAGTGCACCTCCACCATGTTCACAGATGTACACCTGCAAATCTGTACTGCACACATCACACATGTACTGTCCACTCACCAACACATGCTGCCAAAACTACACACATCAGTCAAGTGGCACATGGGCGGATAATACATTTTTGGAATTAACACTGTTGTAAACAATTCTACATTGATTATCATAGCTTTAATGCATCATGCCTGCTCAGATATACCTACAGGGATATCATTACACTGTACTGTTGACAACATGCTAACATTGCTACACTGCTATAAAGTCACCCTGTGCATCAGCTCCATGTTAGCCTGTTACTGCATCAATGTTACAGATGACAGGAGGTGGCACAGTTTCATCATATGCACAGGGTGTGTTGTTGGTTTGCCAGAGCCCAACATTGACCCATCCAATCGACATGTATGTGTGTGTGTGTGTGAGGGACAACAGTACAGCATGGGTCAATGTTGATGTGATGTGTGTGTATGTGTTAGCCCTAGGTGTTTGGGTTATGTGTGTGTCTGAATGCACACAGTTCCACCATGTGGCTGCCGTATATGGGAGGTTGTGGGACAGCCACAGACTGTACCTGCCAGGCTGTACAGATCACCGTCTCTGGCCACGGACAGAGTACCTGTGCCTGGCAGGGGTGCAACGGACAGTATCGGGTACTAAGCCAGACTGGGTACTATCATCAGAGGCAGAGGCATGTCAACTGGACCCATGTCCCTGCTGGGAATGGCCAGAGCCATGTGCACGTGGTCTTCTATGAAGGTCTATTAACAGCCCTGCTCCAAAATTGCTGGGGCTGGTACTGCCACTATGGGAGCGGCTGTGACTTGTGTGTCGTCCGCGATGACTGCCAGCCGATGATGTCGCTGGCATACGTCCACGTCAACGTCTCGGTCATCCTGCACTGTCCTGGCACATGGATATTACATTGCGGAGGACATCTAATGTCTCCCCCCAATGTCTATCAATGACCTCGGTGTAGTGATGCACTGCACCCGCAAGGTCACGGATACTGTCATTGATAGCAGTGTTATGGGCCCTCTGCGCGTTCAGTCCCTGTCTGGTGTACTGTTCCATACGTGCCTGTGCCTGCATAACAGCCTGGAACATACCTGAGGCTGTAAGACCTGTGGGGGCACGTCTGCTAGGGGCATTACGACCAGCGGTGCTCCCACGAGAACCCCTGGACATCCGCCCATGTGGTACCATCCCAGGATTTTGCATATGGCTGCTGTGAGGGGTTGCATGTGCCATAGATACCACACTATCTTGGTCAATGCCTACTGTATGCTGTCCCTCAGCTAAGGCCATTGGTGATAAGGGATGTATTGGCAGTATGAATGTGCGCATAGATGGTGTGGAAAGTTGTGTACTGTTGATTGGCTGAACAACGACAGACCCTGTCAAACCTGCCTGTGCCACAACACATGTTTCATCATCTCCACTATTTGTGGCAGTGTCTTCAGGTTCCCTGCTGCACTCAACCAACACAACCTCAGCACCTTTGAGAGGGAGACAGGAAACACACTTTACAATATGTACCTGATGTTAGCACACATGCACACATGCACACATGCACACATGCACATGCACACATGCACACATGCATATACGCACACATGAACACATGCACACATGCACACATGAACACAAGAACACATGCACACATGTACACATGCAGACATGCACATATGCACACATGAACACAAGAACACATGCACACGTACATATGCACACATGAACACATGAACACATGCACACATGAACACATGCACACATGCACACATATACACATGCACACATGCACACATGAACACATGGACACATGCACACATGCACACATGAACACAAATACACTACCAACTAAAGTAGACACACACACACACACACACACACACACACACACACACACACACACACACACCAACAGCAATACAGAACATACCCATTAGTGGTTGATTGTGGAGTACAATATCACAAGCCAAAGAGTCCTATCACACGTGTCAGCATGCAAGATGTGTGTTGCTCAACAGCATGCAGTGCGAGTGTAGAGAGTCCTTGTTAATAACAGTATACATCTGTTTGATGCATGTGTGTTGTTCAATGATTGGCCTCACCCTGGAACACAATGTGTACATGGACACAACATTGCTGTGCAAGTATTACATGCTTTTCAATGCCCTGTGCACCATCACTCACAGGTATACATACCATGGATGGATGCACACAACTGTCAGGTGTATAGCAATGAATGCTATGTGTTGTACTGTAGTTACTGTAACTGGATGTAGTGTAGTACCATGAGCCATCATCAGGCAGCATCATGTGGTCACTCAAGGCCACTAATGTGTGCCACACTGGCAACTATCTTTCTGTACCTGAACTGCTGCACTGTGGCTACATTAACCATTTCACAGGCAGTTGTTACATGGGTATGTAAGGTGTTCAATAGGGACCATTGCCTAACATGAATGTCTTGCTTGTTGAAGAGTTTTGCAATGCCCCATGGAAGGGCTCTACCCCTCAGGTATAGTATGTGTGCTGTGTGGATGCATTTGGGATACTGGAGCCTGATCTTACAGCAGGTGTCTACATATTCCATGTGTATGATATTGACATGTACTACATATGACAATGTGGTGTATGTTGTGTGCATGTGCATTGACTCTGCCTATACAATGTCCACTATAGTGTACCACAATGATTTGGCATGCTCTGTGTATAGCATGTGTTTGAGGCAGCCACTCATGCTACTGGGATGTGCATAGTCCCACAGGAAACGTGCAGAGCATGCATTATGTGTAGGTCTTGTACATGTGTAAATGGCCTAAAACCCACCTATGACATGCACATATTTGCCATATTAAATGTAGAACACTCACCAGCATGGGTCTGCTGTCTTGCTGTCACACCAGAGGGACCTACAAGGATATGAAACAGTTTGTCAGTGCCAACAACTGTGGCATTGCTGCTGTGACTTTGCAATTTTACAGTAGTACAACAGTTGACAGTCACAGGCATACAGATTATGTTCAAAATTATCAGTATTGCATGACACCAGGCTCCACATCTTCTAAATATACAGTACACAGCTGACATATGCATGTTCTAACAATCGAGCTAACAGTAGTCTACAGATATGGCATGTTACCTGCACACTCGCAGTCAACTTGCTGGGTGACTCCGGCCTCCATGATGACACGTTTGTTGTAGTGGTTAGCCAGGAGCCACCACACTGAGGAGCAGCTCTTCCACTCTGGTGAGGGGAGGGTATGATGCTGCACCACCACCTGTGGCAAGCTGTTGTCTGCGGACATCAGAGGCATGCTGCCGGACATGTCTGATTAAATCACTGCAGTGATGGCATACCTGCTCATAAGTCCAGTTATGCATGCCTACATCATTAACCCGACGGACAACATCCTGCCACAGTGCAGTATGCTCATGCTGGTCCTGGCTGGTTCTGGAGAACAGCAGGGTGTGATGTTGTACTAGTGTGGAGATGATTACTTCCTCCTCTTAAGGGGAATAGGCAGGGTTGCGATGATGAGACATGTCCCTGGAAGAAAATAAGACAATTATTGTGAGAAAGTCTTGTGGCACACTTAACATTCTAAAGTACAGATATCAATGAAATGACATATTTAGCAACCTATTGGCTGTCAGTAGATACACAATTTTAATCCCATACATCAGTGCTCATCCCACAACTGCCTGACAGTGCCTGGCTCGTTCTATATATTAAACCATGTTCTGCACAGCAACAAAGTGAAACCAGTATGTAAGACTATACAACAGCACATAGCACACTGTATGTGACACAATGCACCACCTAGCCACAGGAGGTTTATATGAAGGTAATGCATACAGAAAATTGTCATCCATTGAAATGATTGTAAAGTACAGTTACAGTACTACCAGTACACCACACTACTTATTGATAGCAAACCCCTAAGTAACATATGTGCACATTCATCAATATAGGTGGCATACTGCTGTACTACACTATACATGTTGCTAGATATGCACTTATATCCTATAACACACATACGACCCAGGCCATGTTACAGGCATACCCACACATACATCAGACATACCTGCAAGACACAAAGGTATGGCAACCCAGATGAGCTTTACCTGTGTACCATACAGTACTGTGTGTCAGCACTTACAAAACCTTCTGCCTGAGGTATGTAATGTGTGTGGACTACAGGTAACAAACAAAACAGTGTTTCAAAGCAATGTTGATATACACCATACTGTGCTGTTTATGCCTACAGCTTCAGGTAGTACTACAGTACATATGGGATTTGTATTCACTAGTGTCAACAATCAATGTGCATACATGTACCGTTTTAGCCTACAATGGCACACTCCAGTCAACACCATGGGACTACGTCACACCATATACCATACTGCTTTTGCTGCCTAGCAATAACATACATATCTTCTGCGGGGATCACAGCTGGAACACTACATACCATGATATAAACATTTACCCACTAGGCTATCACACATATACACAACGTTGGCAACCTCACATAGCAATTAATGCAACATGTACATGCGTGTGTGTATCAGGTCATAGGTAGCTCATAGGCTATTAGGTGTAGGGCCTATAGAAGCCTAGCCATATGCTACCCTGCCTTTCAACACCCATGTAATTTAAGTTCATGTGCCCCTGTCATGCAGAGCCACAGAGGTGATTCCCAGGTTGTATTTCCTATGTCACATCCATTCATCATGATTATTCATGATGACTGCTAATGAGGACCATTCTTTGCTATTGATAGGTA
Source organism: Protopterus annectens (assembly GCF_019279795.1). NCBI lineage: Eukaryota > Metazoa > Chordata > Ceratodontiformes > Protopteridae > Protopterus > Protopterus annectens. The sequence goes on from NC_056729.1 coordinate 1,883,820,421, forward strand.
GTTAGTTCCAGGGTGTGGTATGTGTCTGAGATGAGCATGTACCACTCCAGCATGTTATGCTTTTTGACATTACAAGGTTTAGATCAGTACAGTGTGTAGCTTGTAGGGATTTGGATCTGTTGACATGGAGCATGTCCAACAGCTGTGGGTTTGGCATAGCTTTGTATGTTAGGCAGAGGTTGGCTCTGTGTGTGCGGTATGCGACACAGTGTAGCTGTGGTTTTGTAAGACAGTCTGCTTAGGGCATCTGTTTGAGTCTGGTAATACTCTTTGTGGTGTTTGTGCCTGGTGTCTACAGTTGCTGTAGATGTCTTCTGAGGTACATACCAAAATGCCCATTGCACTCTATGATGGGTGTTATGACTGATGAGTAGAGTGGAACACTGACCTCTCATTCCATGTATGACACACCTTTTGTGATGACATGTGAACCGTACATGGTTTACATGACCAGTGTGGCACTGTGATTGTCAAAAGGAACACTAGTGTCCACCTGTGTCCCGTGGTCTCTTATCACAGTTTTGGTATGGAGTAGACTACCACCTATGTGGTAGTTAATGGGTACAGGGTTTTTAACAAAAGGGATGGCAATACATTTACAACATTGAGCTTGAGCGTACATATAAACATCCATTGGTGTACATAGAGATTTACATGTAGGCACATATACAGTCCACCTTTCATGGTGGGAATATCAATTATGCAAGGGTTGAGAGAGATAAAGTTATGTAACAATTTTGCACAGTCTTGTGCAGAATGCATTGAGGGTATTCTCAGGCCATGTATCTTTAGCAGGACTCCCTGTCTGGAAGACTATAAACTTAACAAATCATACCCACAGCATTTAAACACCACATGTCCTATACCAGCACTGTATGCTGTCTTGTTTGCCACACACTACAACTTACATGAAAATATGCACATAACAACCTTCACCAACATATATATGTCCACCCTTCACAGACAGTTGCAGTATGTACCTTGCTCTATGCACATGTTAAGATGCTAATATATCTGACACATAACTATCTCTACATATGTGTGTGCCATACACTCACAAGGTACACACTGTTGTACATCTGTAGACCTCACGGATGACCTGTTAGGCCTTGCTACAAAATGAACAGTTGTCACGTGTGCATGGCAGTAATATTACAGGGAGTATTTATAGCTGCTAATGCTACATTACTATACTAGCCTGGTACAGCAGTTGCCAATGCTAAGCTACAAATTATATGACTATCACGCATGTGTTACTCTGTCACATTCATGTTTATATAGCTGTTTGCACTACTCCCCCAGACAGCCATTATACACAGTACTATACAGAACATAGATGACATGATTGGATGTTTGACATTAAATGCTGAGCTACATATGTCACAGTTATGTCCCACTGCCCACAGCTACACACTAATTTGTCCATGGCAGTAGTCATGCATGGCATCAGTGCATACATACCTACTGCTGCCACATATGCATGTTCCAAAGTATTTACAGTACTCTTCATAAACATCTACTACTTGCCGGTGATCACATTTCTGTCACATACCTGTTTGTCACTTTCAGGTCCGTCTGCTTTTTTTTTTGGACAATTTTTTTTTGGTGTTGCCTAAGTAGAGTTAGCTTCTACTTAATTCCCTTTCTGTTTTAATTAAATTTTTTTTTTACTTAATTAATTTTTTTGGTGGATGATTCACTAGAGTATCCTCACTCAAGTAAACTTTTGCGTTATTAAGTAATAACTCCTGGAAAACTCAGACACAAGTTCTGTGTAGCTGTATCAGGTGCAATGTAATGATTGCATGTGGGGATAGCAAGTACAGTCTGCTTTTATAGGTATCAGCACATGTGCATGTGATGACTTCTGCACCAATTGGTGCACAGCATTTGGTAAATGCATACAGCCTGCTGTGTGGTAATTGCAGTACTCACTGTCATAGCAAGCCAATGCTATAAAATGCTAGGTTTGGTAGGCGTAGCCCTTTCAGATTTCCAGAGTGGGGCCCATGCTTGTTTGATGTAGAGATTGTTGTGTAAGTCAAAAGGTTGGTATACTTCTTATATCTGAAGCTAGAGGTGTAGACAGTGATGTACATGTTGTACTCAGACCTGACTGTTGCCACTTCCAGTACAGAGCTATCAGTGTAGTGTTTAAGTCACTCCTATAAATGCTTACACAAGATATATGTGAGTATGTAGTTTCATTTCTACTTATGTAATTGACTGCCATACAAAAGTAGTTATTGAGAAGTATTCATTTGACACATGAATTGTTTGTGGACTGTTATACTGTGCATATTGATGTACTCACTTCTGCAGGGTTTGTGTACTTTTTATTCTTGACATTAGCACAGGAGTCTCAGGCAAACTGGACAATTCCACTACTGAGTAAACACACGTATATTTAAAATATGGGGGGTGTGCAGACATACAGAGAGCATTATGTCTTATTGTGTGAGTGTTATCTTACTGGACTTAATGGATTGTTGTGTAGCTGTTGGTTTATCAAGGCAGGTGGTCTGTCTGCATAGGTCCCAACTGTGAACCTATCCAGATGGTGGACAGATGTTAGCCTGTTATTCTTTGTCTGTGCAACCCACAGGTGTTTTCAGCACTGGTACAATGGCATTGCTACAGGCAGTTGTTACCAGTACATGGCTATATCCTTTGGTATATCTGTGTTATACTCCTACATAAGGGTATGCTTGTGGTAGTCCGCACAAAGCTGTTTGCAGAGTGTGTAACAGCAGATGAGCTGATATGCCTATGTGTTTGTGCCTCTGCCAGGCCTATGAAACACTCAGATACATATTTGTTTGGATAGGTAGTTAAATGTGAGGTACACCTTCCAACTAATAGAGACAGTAAGTGTAGACTTGAGTGAAGCAGTGCATCTGGATTTGTACTCATTTTATGAAGTACAAGCGGTGTCTATTGTTACTATTGTGATTATTCATTGTGTAATACAACACCTCTCTGACTGACATCAGTACTTTTCAGAGGGATTCAGAGGGACACAGCTAAAATATGTTTCACAATCAGGAAGTATGGCCTCTGCCCTAATCAGATATGCCAGTGTTTGCCCTGCTATGATACTGTGTGGGGGTTGTAAAGTGCATCATTAACATTATTTGCTGCTAGTATGGCTGCTTCTCTTATCACAGTCATGCAATGCAATTCCACAACAATTGCTGATAAATATCCACAGAACAAGCTTTGTGTTATGGCCTTCCTATTTTTCCTTTACATTCACTCATTGTTTTGCATGATATATTTATTTCAGCACCAAGCTATTGTATATCTGCTGTGGCTTAGTGGTACTTCATGCAGTCAAGTGTATCCAAGGTCTGGGGTTCGAGACTAACAGAGGTGTTTTATTTTGCTGCTGAACAGAACAAGGGCCCTGATATACAGAGTGATTAAGACACTTTTAAGCAGTTGTAAGCAGGTTTGCGTGACGCTTAGCAATACTTAGCTAAGTGCACACATGCGCACACTCGCTCAAACCCACTAACTACTGCTTAAAAGTGCTTACTCCAGCTAACCCCCGCGCTAATTTCTTTTAAAGAAAAGAAAATGGGGAGATAGGAAAGTGGTGAAAAAGGGGGCACAAAGAGGGAAAGACAGTAGGAAAACCAGCTCATGATGTGCAGGACAGGTGTAGGGAAGGTCCATAGCTGCCCATTTCTTTACCAGCAACAGCTGTGCATATGTTGCAAATTTGGAGTGAAATTTGAAACCTTCCACCCCTGAGAGAGGGGTGAGGACAACAAAGTATGTTGTACTGCCAATTCTAATTATCAGTTTACATGTCCAGCAGACATGTGTGCGAAATGGGCAACTATGTATGGGGCGTAATTTTTTTGTGGGTACAGATTGCCCTTTTTTTTTTTTTTTCAGGTGAGAGTGGAATGTGAGGTAGAGGAAGTAGGTATATTTGGGGAGGTAGGTTGGGGAGGTAAACAGACAAGACAAACAGGATGCATACAGGGGCAGAGTATGACACATGGGGTGGGTGAACACAATTGACGGGGACAGATGTTTGGAAGTTGCAAGCCCTTGAGCCCACAGATGGTAACAGTGGGACTGAGATCCCCACCCATGGGCAGTCACCACTGAACCTTCAGAGACCCGAGGGTCACTGTGCTGGGGGCTGCGTAGGAGGGGCAGGTTCACCCATGAGTTGCGCCACTCTCGCCTTGAGCTGGCATAGGGGATCAGTGACTAAACACTGGATCTCCCTACGCACCACAACCCAGACCCTTCAGAGGGTGACAGGTGGCCCTTCTCCACTCATGCTTGCAGGGGGGGACAAGCCCCATCCCCTGCAGCTCTTCCACCCAAAGGTGGCACAGGACCAATGGAGGAGGATAGCCCAGGCTGGGCACCAGACCTGCTGGTGCCAGGTGCAATCGCCAGCTGAGGAGGGACAGGTGGGTCCGCTGGGACCGGCCTTCCCATACATTCTGTGATTAGGTGTGTTTAATTACAACATAGACAACAGCATTCCAAATTAGTTGTAACAGCATGCAGTAATATTCCCATTAACCCAACACACCAGCAAGCATAACACATGCATATATTGAACGACAGTGGACATTACAACAGCATGCAGGGATGATTGGTGGCAACAGGCCACCAAGATTGTGGTGTTTGAACAGGGCACATGCATCAAATTAAATGCAGATTTTTATAGAACAATAGGACATATGTCCCAACAAATGTTTTGAGATTAGACATACCCACTGAGGTGTGGAATTGCATTGTTTATGCACATGGAGTAGGGTGTAAAAAGAAACCTCCATTAACATCTTATTAGTACTTTTACTCTACACTACATTCCTACTGACTGCAGGTATATATCCCCTACATGTATTATTACACCTGGCAACATGCATTAGATTGTATAATGGGTTTGGCTAGTTCATTATATACCTGACCTATATCTGACATACTAACTGTCCAAGATGCAGATGTTACTGCTACATAGTTGTATTTTATTTTTATATTTATGTATCTACATATCTGGATGTGTTCACGTGACATTTTCACTTAATTTTCTACAGAACCCTACATTTCATGTAGCACACTCACATTTCTGGGGAACACCTTGACAAGCTACTCATGTGCCAGATTTACCTATGCATGACAGCCATTTACCAACTGTTGAGGACTGTTATATGCTTCACAGCTACTGGCACTTCCTTCATCCACTTTATATGGGACTGCACAACTGTGGGTTGACAGCACTTAATACAACAGTACAATTTATTTAATGCAAGGGTACAACAACATTTCAAAGTAAGTGACACAGACATATTACAAGTATTATACCTTTATTAATTACATTAAACACTCTTTTCTACTGGCACTCTCTTTTATTTGATATTACAGTGCATACGGAAGACCTATTCAGGACATATTATACCTTTATTGATAGGTTACAACACTCTTTTTTCAGGCTCGCTCACTTATTTTATATGACAGTACATGCAGAGATAGTATTCAAGACTTATTTTACCTTTATTAATGGGTTACTACACTCTATTTCTGGCTCTCTGACATGTTATATAACAGTACATGCAGAGAAATTATTCAGGGCATTTTATAGCTGTATTATTGGGCTACAACACTTTTTTCATGCTCTCTCACATATATTATATAACAATACATGCAGAATAATTACTAACCTGCCTGGTGGTGCAGCCTTAGCAGCCTATCTGCATAGGCTTGCTGATTCACAGCACGGACACCTGCAGCTGTGAAGTAAATGTAGGGATATTGAGACATACCTATCCATTATTTCGACTATATTAGCATTTCTTACATACTGCATTCCATGGCTACCTACTTAGTAGTGGGGCATCTTGCATATGACGGGCCTCCTAGATCCATTGGTTCAGTAGGTCCTGCTTCCATCTCTTCAAGTCTGCATGGTGGTGACGGACCTGCTCACCAGTCCAAGGGATGCCTGTGGCACTGGTGAGTTCATGAGCCAACCGGTTCCAAGCCTCTCCCTTATACTCTATCCCTTGGAACTGCCCCTGCAGGAGTCGAGACTCATGACAATGGACTAGGAGCCAAACCATGTATTTTGACTCCTCGATGCCCCAGCGTTGCGCTCGAAAGAGAGTACCCTCTCCAGCAACAGACATTCTAACTGCAGATGGGAGCTACAATCAGTTATGGTGAGTATTCCCACCTATGGAGCTTAAATATGCCACATTTCCCGCACTTTTATGTGATTGGCCGTTTTTGAAAAATCTCGGCTGACTGCAGACCTGCTTAGCAATGGTTAATCTACCATTTATAAGTATATGTATGTTAGCAGTGGATGTTTATCCTAAGCTGTCATGGCTTAGTGGTTCAGTACTTTGATTATGGTGCACAGTGTCCCGGGTTTGATACTTGTCATTGCATTTTATTTTACTACTGTCCAGACAGGCTAGGGGGTGTGGCTGTGTTTAGGCAACTTTGCTCAATGTTGCTTCACGTTGCTCCATGTTGCCCTACGGTGCGCAGCTCCGCGCAATCTTATTGCGCTGGGTAAAGCGCTGCTTAGCTGTGGGCAACTAGATTGCACTGAGTAAAGTGCTGCTTAGCTGTGGGCAACTACATTGTGCTGGGTAAGGCGCTGCTTAGCTGTGGGTAACTAGATTGCGCTGGGTAAAGCGCTGCTTAGCTGGGGGCAAAAAGATTGCGCTGGGTAAAGTGCTGCTTAACTACGGGCATTTGTATGTCAAGATCCTTCTTACATTTCTATATATACATTTTGTTCACTGATACATAGGATATTTCAATGCTTTTTAGTAAGATTTTAGCCATATATATGTCAGGAATTATTTCATATGCTAATTTAAAACATAAAATTGAGAGGGGAGTGGTGGGACTCAAACCATGAATGCCTCCTCTTTGTGCGAAGGCTCTACCACTATGCTGTTGCTATTTGGATTGATTTGCATAAACATTTGTTATTATGCTCTTCAATGTCGACATTGCTAACTCAAGCTAAGCTATGGGCACACCCGTGCAAACACGCGCAAATACGGGCAGCTATATCAGGAATTAGAAAAAAAAATTATATTTTACATTTTATAACTCTACTGGGGGTTTACAATGTGAGGGAGTGTAGTGTTGGGTATGTTGACATTTGAGTGGACTCGCTCATGTGTGTTGACATTTCACTATTCAGACACTTGCAGAGGCGTGGACCTTAGGACTGCTTGGCAGTCAGACACGCCCCCTGCCTTCCTGCATGGTCCATGTTAGACTTGGAGTGGAGTTAGAGTGCCCTCATGAATATGCATGGCACGCTGACATCAGACCGTTCAACTGCAGTTTCCGAGTAAGACTTATTTAGTCTTATATGGAGGTTTGGTGAATCCGGGGGATTGTCTGACATCTTATGTTATATTATAGGGGATAATAATTATTTCCTGTTTGAAATTTGACCTTCAAGTCGATAGAGTCTGTATGTGACTATCTTTACATCTGCATTCTCAGTTGTTAAAGTATGGAAAATATTAGGTTGTACCATGTTATTATCTACATTGAACAAGGCAATCTTTTTCTTTATTCAAGTTGCTGCCAGCAAAATTATAAACATTTAAATCAATATTGCATGCTATTCTAGAGTTATTAGAATATGTCAATATTCATCAGACGTTCCCCTCCTCTCTGCCTGCATGTAACCTGCCTAGTGGCTCCTCTATGTTTACCTGGTTATTGCATTCACTCTGTGATGGTGGAGGCTATGTTGCCACCCTAATTCCCATTCTTTTCTGTCAAACAACCCGTATCCTCTGACCTTTCCCCACTGGCAAGAGTCTGTTGGTAGGGAGTAGGCCATCTACAGGTCAAGTGGAACATCCTACCTTTGTCTCAGCTGGGTTGCTTACAGACCTAGTATAGCTATCCGGTCATGAGAGAAGGTGTGCATATACTTCCATATACACCTTCTGTTTCCCTGACTCAGCAAGGAAGTAAAAAAAACACAACGGAGCCGATAGCTGTGAATAAAACTTGTTTTACTGGTGCTTCTGGTACCTCGGCTGAATGCATTCAAGGAATTACTTAAGCCACCACTACACTTATTATATTACAATGTTGTTCCAGTCACATGATGTGTTCACAATTAATTAATTAACACTAATAAACAAGCAAGAAAATAAGCCACCCTCAAAACCCCAGACATTATGATTTACTATACATCTCTTAAAACATGATATTTAAAAATATTATACATTTGAGTTAGATATTAAAGTTCACTTCCAAATTCATACCTTTAGGTTGTAAAGTTCTCTCCATCCATTACTATGTCTAACTGCTCCTCCTTCTTCTCCTGGACTTCTCTGAGTGAGCTGGGGCCACAGTGGATCTTAAGGGTACCCTGGGGGGGGGGGGCAAAGTCATCAACTAGTTCTGATGGGAGGTTATATTATGATCTACCCTTCTTCCTGGGCCCCTATATTACCACCTACCCTTCTTCCTTGGCTCCTCATCTCTGCACGTTTTGAAAACATCTGAGGGCTGCTCTCCCTTGTGGATCACAAGACCCAAGGAGCATCTTCAATGAATGCGCTCCCCCTGGATGGGGGCACCCACCCCTCCTTGCCAGTATATCAGAAACTCAAGCCACTAATTGAACCCGGGTCACCTGGGCCACATTTAGGGCTTCATCCCTTTACACCACAGTGCAGGCTTTTATGCAGATGTTTGAGAATAAGAAAGTGCTTCAAGAACTGTATTTTTAACAGCTTGAAAGTTTTTATATACATTATACTAGTGACATTACTTATCTGAGAAAGTGGCAGAGAAAAGAATTACAAATGTTTTGAAAAACTACAAACCAATAGGTCTGAATCTGAATTTTCAGCGGAACACCATAGAGAAATTATATTGTTTCTGGATGCTTCTGTAAGTAGCCATATAGATGGCAAAATCATTTAGATCTGCATCATAAGGCCACTACAGAAAACACTTTATTGCAGGGATCCAGTTATCACTCTAAAGCTTTATTTGATTTATTGCCATACAATGAAATTGCAAGAATTAAGAGGAAGTGAAACAAATATGATTTTCAGAGATATTCTAGAATGTTTGTCTAGAAACCTTTATTAAGGCATTGTTTCTCTGAGACAGTGCTCTTTAAAAGTTACCAGTATGCCAAAAAGTATTCCATCACAAATGAACTTTAAGGAAATTGTTCCAAGAATATAAAAAGGGTGCAACAGCAGAGTCCGAGTCATTCATACTTAGTATTAGAACATTCTTCTCTAAGTCAGAACACTGGACATAGTTTTAGACAGAACTGTATGTTGATGTACACAATCTTTTTTTTTTAATAAGCGTATACACCAGTCTTTCATTGTGCATTTCTGTAACTGGAAAAGCTTAAGATATATTTGAGCCCATACTTAGATACCACAAAGAAAAATGAAACAGTAACTTTTTGCCTGTCACTAAATAAAAGTGCATAAATGGAGAGCATAGTTAATAAATGAACGGCCATAAGCATGTTATGCAACAGTCAGCAACATGTGAGAATGACAGGGTGATTTATAGTTAATATTGTTCATTATGTTGGCAACACATTTGCTTATTTAAACTATTATGCAAGGACAGCTGAGGTAAATTCACAACCTCATTTTAAGAAATGTTGGTGCTAAGCAAAGCCATTTAAAAAAATACAATTACATGCACTGTAAGTACTGAAACCCAGCAAAAGACAGACTAGAAGTCAAAGTAAAAAGTAGCTGTAAATGTTAAAGGCTATTCAATGTAATACTTTGTATCCAAAAGTAAATGACTCCAGTACTACTTAGCAATGCATTACTTTAAAGGAAGTATTTATTTAGCATATGCATTTACTTAACTGTATCTAGTTATGTCTTTTTGCAAGTGTAAACAAAGTTGTTTTTCTTTTTATTAAATTTGACATATGTGTGTTAGTCAAGGTGCCAAAATATTATTATTGGAAATATGTCAGTGTTTTATTAAGCCATAAGAATATTATGAAGCTGAAATGTTTGGGACTGTTATTTGGTATAAAGCAAATTACTTCAACTGCCCTTTTTCTTTGAAATTTGATAATGTATTTGTTTTTCAGGAATAACCCAGTAGTTTTTATCTGGTTAAGGGTCTTTTCTTGGAAAAATAATCTGCAAGTCAAAGCTGTTGGGATCATAACTGTGCTGTTACACCTGTTAAATTCCAGAGCTCAAATAGCTGGATAATTTCCAAGTATCAAAACACAGAAAAACATGAGTAAAAAGATCAGAAATTGATTATTTCGATATCACGTGTTAGTGAAATAAAAAAAACAGTGCAAGGCACATATCACTGTAAATCGGTTTGCATATCTTCCGCCGACACTTTCAGGATTACTGTATAAATGCAAGTTTGTAGCCTATTTCTGGTATAGTCGATAGGTACCATCCCCCTTCCCGTCAGATGAGTGAGTTTGGCTGCCAGAAGCAGTGTGTCCTGAATTGTTCCCTGCAGTGTTAACAATTTTAACAAATTTTCACAATTTGTCCTACAATACTGAGACTCCTTTTTACATTGAGGTCACACCTTGCTTCATTGCTGACAATGTTAATTGCTAATAATTCACCTAGGAGCACTTCAGATATGCTAAATCATGTTATTATTATAGAAACAGGATGGGGATTCCCTCTCACAGAAGTTACATCACACAGCATCTGACAGGGTTAATGTATAAGCCAAGCTTCCTTTCTCCTACTGCAATCAATTCCTTTCTCCACAGCGCTCCCTTGGGGGGAAGGAGGGGCTGCAGATGAAATCCTTACATGAGCTGTGCAGAATCAATTTGCAGTGCAGAAAGATAGTGAGTCCCAATGCCTACTTCCTTCTAGGAGCACAGACCAACACTACAGTTTCATTTCTACATAAAAGAGTGATGCTGTGAGTGTTAAAGGTAAAAAAAAGTAGCAAAGATGGATCACACAATCCAGGAATCGCCTTTCTTCAGGGACATGATAATACATGGCCATAATTGATTGATTGATTGATTGACTGATTGATTTACAGTACCTTCCTCATCCCTAGTCTATGTTTGCTATATGGTAGGTGGTTTTGTTATTGTGCATGGTTAAGAGTGGAGATATATCCTGAATTCAAAATACATGCATGCATGCTGTATTTATAAATGTCTTAAAGGGACGGTTCCTTGAACTTTTTGGCAATATATAACAATAAGGCATACAGCAGATATTTTAAAACTTCTTATGCAGCATATGAGGCATAGCAGCCATGCAAAAATGTAATGATAATATATGCAGTGGATATAAAAAAAGTGTACACACCTCTGTTGAAATGCCAGGTTTTTGTGATATAAAAAATGAGACCACAATAAATAATTTCAAAACTTTTCCCACCTTTAATGTGACGTATAACCTGTACAATTCAATTGAAAAACAAACAAATCTGTTAGGGGAAAAATATGAAAATTAAAAAAATGTACAATAAGCTGGTTGCATAAGTATGCACTCCATTAAACTAATACTTTATTGAAGCACCTTTTGATTTAATTACAGCAGTCAGTCTTCTTGGGTAGGAGTCTATCAGCATGGCACATCCTGACTTGACAATATTTGCCCACTCTCCCTAGCAAAAGCACTCCAAATCTGTCAGATTGCGAGGGCATCTTTTGTGCACAGCCTTCTTCAGGTCACCCACAGATTTTCTATTGGATTTAGGTCTGGGCTCTGGCTGGGCCATTCCAAAACTTTAAATTTCTTCTGGTGAAGCCATTCTTTTGCTGATTTGAATGTATGCTTGGGGTCATTGTTGTGTTGAAAGGTGAAATTCCTCTTCATCTTCAGCTTTCTAGCAAATGCCTGAAGGTTTTGGGCCAAAAGTGACTGGTATTTGGAACTGTTCATAATTCCCTACATCGTGACTAAAGCCCCAGTTCCAGCTGAAGAAAAGCAACACCAAAGCATGATACTACCACCACCATGCTTCACCGTCGGGATGGTGTTCTTTTGGTGATGTGAAGTATTGTTTTTGTGCCACACGTACCTTTTGGAATTGTGGCCAAAAAGTTCAACCTTTGTCTCATCAGACCATAACACATTTTCCCACATGCTTTTGGGAGACGATGTATTGTTTTGCAAATTTTAGCTGGGCCTGGATGTTTTTTCTGTGTAAGAAAGGCTTCCATCTTGGAACCCTTCCCCATAGTCCAGACATATGGAGAATATGGGAGATTGTTGTCACATGTGTACACAACCAGTACTTGCCAGAAATTTCTGTAGTTCCTTCAGTGTTGCTGTAGGTCTCTTGGCAGCCTCCCTGACCAGTTTTCGTCTTGTCTTTTCATCGATTTTGGAGGGACATCCAGTTCTTTGCAACATCACTGCTGTCCCATATGTTCTCCACTTTTTGATGACTGTTTTCACTGTGTTCCATGGTATATCCAATGCTGTGGAATTTTTTGTACCCTTCTCCTGACTGATACCTTTCAACAATGAGATCCCTTTGATGCTTTGTAAGCTCTCTGCGAACCATGCCTTGTGCTGTAGCAGGCAACTGAGTAAATGTCAGGAAAATCCTACTAGGACACCTGAACTTTATTTGGGGTTAATCAGAGTCTCTTTAATTGATGGCAGGTGTGTACCCAAGAAGAGTGAATGTTGTAATTAAATCAAAATGTGCTTCAATAAAGTATTAGTTTAAGGGTATGCACACTTATGCAATCAGCTTATTGTACGTTTTTTATTTTTTTCCCTAACAGATTTGTTTGTTTTTCAATTGTATTATACAAGTTATAGGTCATATTAAAGGTGGGAAAAGTTTTGAAATGATTTATTGTGGTCTCATTTTTTATATCACAAAAACCTAGTATTTTAGCAGGGGGTTGTACACTTTTTATATCTAGTGTGTGTGTGTGTGTGTGTGTGTGTGTGTGTGTGTGTGTGTGTGTGTGTGTGTGTGTGTGTGTGTGTGTATGTGTGTGAGTGTGTGTGTGTGTGTGTGTGTGTCTTTACAAGAGCGCCAGACTAAATAGAATTGTTCCAGATAACGTATGTACCAGCCAGTGTGGATCTATTATTTTATCACAAAACATTACAGAAAGTTAAAAGTTAAATTTTAAACTCATAAATGTCATCCCTAAGAAAACAGAATTCAAGGCACAGTACATATACTAACTTTATTATATTAGGATCCTTTAACTGGATACAACAAATACGTATCACTTTGAAAACAGAAAAATGCAAGTTAATATTTCAAGATAAACCTATATGTTTTGCTGACCAAACATTCTCTGGGACCAATTTCTGTTTATTAGAAATGAACAGTGATCACCTGTACAGTGCTGCCCTCTCATGCATGAACAACAATATTAAGTGTAAGCAGGTATGCACTATATAAGCCATGGTGGTCAAATTAAATTGTGAGGGGTATCACTTCAGAAGGGCAGCAAATGTCTCAAACTTAGATGTTAAAAATAAAATTAAAAGGGTACAAATGAACCAAGAAATAAGATAACTGTGTATACACATACTACAGTATATCCAAGGTAATCTCTTTACCCCCCCCCTCCCCCACACAGGCACATACACACACACACACACACACACACACACACACACACACACACACACGCACACACACGCACACACACACGCACACGTACACATGCACACGCACACACGTACACGTGCACACACACACAAACCTACACACATACATACATATAAGCATACACAAACAGGCAATAAACATGCACCAATAAATAATGCTGGTGCTTCTCCCAGTGCAGTATAAATTTCAAGCTGAATGAAAAGAAAGGACTAAAGGGGCAAAAAAAGTAAAGAATCAGCCAAATGAAATACAAAAAAATGTTTTAATAACAAAAAGGATAAGCACATTCATCTCAAATAAGACACAATGGAGAGAGACTTCATCAGATGTAAAAAAACAGAATTATCCATCTCTATTTATACCATATTTAGAATCACATTACCTTTTTAAAACTTCTTTCCTTCTTTGTAAATGACATTTAAAATTTACATTGTTGTTAAGTCCTTGTTTTTAGCATAAGTCAAGTATAATTTGTCACTTATATTCTTTGGAATCCAGGTTACCACCTCTATTCCCTCCCATTGGACTAACCTGACCATTATCTAATGCAGCAAAATAAAACATTTTAAAATTGTAACAACTTTGTGAACATTTATAAAGTGCACTGGTACTTTTTTTTTCATTTTATTGCATACATATGTTCATAAATTGTAATTTTTCAATTTTCTATTTCTCTTTCCTGTGTAGAACGGCTCACAGGTTGTACATACTGACATATACAAAATGTATTCAGCTCCACAAGTAAAGTAACCAGGTGGAGAATCGGTTTGGGTTGTATGTGAATAATAAATACTAGGCCTTCATAAATTTACCTTTACATATTGCAAGCCATACATTTGTTGGCTCTTCTCTTAACCTTTTACCAATTTGTTTGGGTTTTACCCCTTTAACATTTATTAGCGCTATTAGTGTTTTTTGCTTCCATAAAAAGCTGATTTAAAAAATCTTAAGGTTATCCACGTTTTTCAAATCTTTTATTTAATCAAAATTTTGCAACCACACATACTTTTGTCTCAGCAGTTAAATTATGTTCCTTTGTTAGCATACTTTTTGCAACATTACTTTTAGTATAAATAGGACGCAAGCCGTTATTAAAAAGAAGTGAATTACTGGCTGCCTTTTTATAACTTACTGATACTTCTAATGTAAGAATTGTTGCCTTTTTATATATCATGGTCTCCAAACATCATATCATCTGAATTTGCATTCATACTGAAGTTACAGCAAACCAGATTTATGGTATGCATAAGTGACATGAAGTTATTCATACTGACATCTTTTATAGTGATTTCTTTGTTTTTTATTTAATTTGTTGCATTTTATTTAATTTAATTTGTAATCATGTTTCCTACAGCAGGACCTACGTTAGTTGCTTTGTTTTGCAACTTAATGAATTCCCTTTTTTGATTGATTAGGCCATACCATCTGATACAATTTTAAGTTTTTATAAAGACAAGGAAACTGAATGTATTTTAGTTCTGATAAAGTCCTGACATTAAAAGTAACAAAAGGACTTGACTATATTCTTTTCTTCAACAAACAACTGTTTATTTTATTTATCTCTGTTGCAGATTTGGTTTGGTGTATTAAATTCACCCTTGGGACCTAGTCACGCATACATTACAGTGGTCTTTGGTTAATTCATTTAATTTTTGCTCTTCAGCTTAGAGTTGAGGGGTACTAGATTGGGGAACAGCACCAGGTGATAGTTAAGTGAGCTACAGCTCTGTCACACACACACACACACACACACACACACACACACACACACACACACACACGCACACACGCACACACACACACACACACACACACACACACACACACACACACACACACACACACACGATAGAATGTAATGCAGGCATGGTTGTAACTTGAGTATGAGTAGCCTGAGTAACAATTTGTTAATTGCTCTTGCTTGCTGAGAATCCCCCCTGGTGCTGTTTTTATTAGAAAAGCAGCAGTAATTAAAGTTTTGGTGCTTTTTAATTTTTCCAACAGTTATGTGACTGTTTAACTAAAGGAAGTTTTAGAGTGAAATCATCCACATGCTGGATGGTGTTATTTATTTATTTTTTTGTGGGTTGTTAAAGCTTTAACTGATTTGTATCATCGGGTTGCAGCCCTGACCAGGTGTTATTAGACAAGTTATTGCAAAACCTGCACACTCTAAGTCCCAGCTTATACAGGAATAAATTTTATCATTTTTTTTCTTTTCAAAACAGCTGTATTGAAAATACATTTTCTTATTTCTTTTGTTTCCCTATAGCTCTGACTTTATATTGTTCGTTGAAGTAAACTAACTTTGAGTAATAAGCCCGGTGTCCATTTCTGTTGGACTCTTTTTAAAGGCTATAGAGCTTTAACTGATGAGCTCTCCCAGGTTATGCCTTCTGTAGTTTGTTCCAGGTAAATAAGTAAACATTTATTTATATCATGTTTTATTTTGTACAACCTTGTCAGTGAAAAAGTTAACACAAAAAATGATAGAAAGAGGCTTTGAAAATCTATTTTATCCATAATATACTTCTGACCATATAAAAATTAATTTCTTTAAATAAAACAACTAAATCTAACTACTGCACAAAAGGAAACCACCAGGTATAACCTGTGTTGCTCCTTCCTCCATTTTTGACACTCTGTTCACTTCCTGCCCTTGGAGTTTAAGTCCACCATAACTAATCTAACAGATAGAACAAAATTAATTTGCAGATTACTGATGCAGAATGCAAACGGGACTCCAATACATGCAATGGGTTGGGCTTGCACTATTTGCACTATTTGCCTCACCCACAGCAGACCCACAGCAGACCACCACAAAATTATCCTCACCAACCATTCCTTCCCACCTCAATCTCAGTCCTGTCTGTATAATTTTCTTAAATCCTACATAATTCTAGTCCATAATATTGGACCATTATAGTGACCACTGTAACCATGCCACCTTATTTTTCTGTCCACTGTTACCCAAGGATGTAGTTTTTAACTTCTTTAAAATATCACCTATCTGTCTTTCTCTCACACACAGCCAGTAATCCAGTTTCAGGACTTCAGGCAATTTCCAGTGTTTGATAATGTGTTTCCGTGACACTACCAATTTTATTTTCCCAATAGGAAGAACATACCCTACAGTGACTATTCTAAAAATAAGTAAATAAACGCCATCCATAACATACATTAAGAATATCTAGAGCTAGGTCCTCTCCACACCATCTGTGACTAGACTAGCTAATTAAGTAGGAATGCAAAAGAACACCCAGCCTTACCCTCCAGTGAAAGCCTTGCCAAACGGTGAGTATACCCATGTCCTGTTCTTGTACCTATTTCCTGACCTCGTGTCCATGTCCTGTCCTCATGTCCATGTCCTGTTCTTGAGCCCATATCCTGTCCTTGTACCCATGTCCTTTCCTCATGTCCATGTCCTGTTCTTGTACCCATATCCTGTCCTCGTGTCCATGTCCTGTCCTTGTACCCATGTCCTTTCCTCATGTCCATGTCCTGTCCTTGTACCCATATCCTGTCTTCATGTGCATGCCCTGTTCTTGTACCTATTTCCTGTCCTCGTGTCCATGTCCTGTCCTCATGTCCATGTCCTGTTCTTGTGCCCATATCCTGTCCTTGTACCCATGTCCTTTCCTCATGTCCATGTCCTGTCCTTGTACCCATATCCTGTCCTCATGTGCATGTCCTGTCCTTGTACCCATATCCTGTCCTCGTGTCCATGCCCTGTCCTCATGCTTAGTGTTATTCTTTCTTCATGTTTATATGATGATGTCTTCTTAGATCCTTTACAAAAACAGTTTGAGATGTTTTATCCCACACATGTTCCATTTCATGCCTTGGCACATTCAACGTTCCTGTAGGGATATAAATCCAAATGCCATAAACTCCATTTTCTCCTCATTCATCTCATCTGTCAGCACAATGAGAAAATGCTCAAGACAAGATGGCAGAGATAAGTCCAGACTCAGCAGTAAGTCTAGCATACATAGGATGATCTGACAATCTTTGTGCCTCAACACAGCCCCCTTAATCTGCACAGATTTTTTCAATCACTTGAGTTAAAGGCGCTATAAAAGGCAAAAAAACCATTGATGATATTGGGAAACCCTGCCTTATATTCCAGTAAAAAGGGAACTAAAGGGCCATCAAAGCATTTATGTTGCAGATCGATGTCAGCTGAACATAAAGTCATCTCAGGCAATCTCAGGCAATTCAGACATGCAGAGATCTGCTCTATATGATATAAACTTCAATGCCTTCTTATTCACAACCTTGTATACTATGACAGATTTTTACAGGAAAATTGTTGTCTCTTATTAACATAATTACTACACTTCTCATGAACACATTGCTGAAATTATCACTTTTGATCTGCAGTTGTCTTGTTGGGTTTAAATAGCATTGCACTTTTTCTCCTTGTTGGTACTGTACTGCTGTTCATGTTTGATTTGCTGACCATAGTGATATTAATAATACTGCACAATTGTGCCTTGTTGCTTTGGTACTGTTACTACGGGCATTGTTTAAGACAATACTGCAGTTATCTTTTGCTCATACTAGGTATACAAAAACAAACTTACTTATTATCTCAGTGACTGCACTTCCTGATCATTGGTATTGCTAAAGTTCTGCTTGGTCTAATCAGGATAGTGTTACAGTATTCAGTACTGCTGCTCTATGGTACCACAGTGCTTGCTCTAATCAGTATAGTGTTACAGTATTCAATGCTGCTGCTCTACGGTACCACAGTGCTTGCTCTAATCAGTATAGTGTTACAGTACTCAATGCTGCTGCTTTATGGTACAACAGTGCTTGCTCTAATCAGTATAGTGTTACAGTACTCAATGCTGCTGCTTTACGGTACAACAGTGCTTGCCCTAATCAGTATAGTGTTACAGTATTCAATGCTGCTGCTCTACGGTACCACAGTGCTTGCTCTAATCAGTATAGTGTTACAGTATTCAATGCTGCTGCTCTACGGTACCACAGTGCTTGCTCTAATCAGTATAGTATTACAGTATTCAATACTGCTGCTCTACGGTACCACAGTGCTTGCCCTAATCAGTATAGTGTTACAGTATTCAATGCTGCTGCTCTATGGTACCACAGTGCTTGCTCTAATCAGTATAGTATTACAGTACTCAATGCTGCTGCTCTACGGTACCACAGTGCTTGCTCTAATAAGTATAGTGTTACAGTACTCAATGCTGCTGCTCTACGGTACCACAGTGCTTGCTCTAATCAGTATAGTATTACAGTATTCAATACTGCTGCTCTATGGTACCACAGTGCTTGCTCTAATCAGTATAGTGTTACAGTATTCAATGCTGCTGCTCTATGGTACCACAGTGCTTGCTCTAATCAGTATAGTGTTGCAGTATTCAATGCTGCTGCTCTACGGTACCACAGTGCTTGCTCTAATCAGTATAGTGTTACAGTATTCAATGCTGCTGCTCTACGGTACCACAGTGCTTGGTCTAATCAGTATAGTGTTACAGTATTCAATGCTGCTGCTCTATGATACCACAGTGCTTGCCTTAATCAGTATAGTGTTACAGTATTCGATGCTGCTGCTCTACGGTACCACAGTGCTTGCTATAATCAGTATAGTGTTACAGCATTCAATGCTGCTGCTCTACGGTACCACAGTACTTCCCCTAATCAGTATAGTGTTACATCATTCAATGCTGCTGCTCTACGTTACCACAGTGCTTGCTCTAATCAGTATAGTGTTACAGTATTCGATGCTGCTGTTCTACTGTACCACAGTGCTTGCCCTAATCAGTATAGTGTTACAGTATTCAATGCTGCTGCTCTATGGTACCACAGTACTTGCCCTAATCAGTATAGTGTTACAGTATTCAATGCTGCTGCTCTACGGTACCACAGTGCTTGCCCTAATCAGTATAGTGTTACAGTATTCAATGCTGCTGCTCTATGGTACTACAGCGCTTGCTCTAATCAGTATAGTGTTACAGTATTCAATGCTGCTGCTCTACGGTACCACAGTGCTTGCTCTAATCAGTATAGTGTTGCAGTATTCAATGCTGCTGCTCTACGGTACCACAGTGCTTGCTCTAATCAGTATAGTGTTGCAGTATTCAATGCTGCTGCTCTACGGTACCACAGTGCTTGCTCTAATCAGTATAGTGTTGCAGTATTCAATGCTGCTGCTCTACGGTACCACAGTGCTTGGTCTAATCAGGATAGTGTTACAGCATTCAATACTGCTGCTCTATAATACCACAGTGCTTGCGCTAATCAGTATAGTGTTACAGTATTCAATGCTGCTGCTCTACGGTACCACAGTGCTTGCTCTAATCAGTATAGTGTTACAGTATTCAATGCTGCTGCTCTATGGTACCACAGTGCTTGCTCTAATCAGTATAGTGTTACAGTATTCAATGCTGCTGCTCTATGGTACCACAGTGCTTGCCCTAATCAGTATAGTGCTGCAGTATTCGATGCTGCTGCTCTATGGTACCACAGTGCTTGCCCTAATCAGTATAGTGTTACTGTATTCGATGTTGCTGCTCTACAGTACCACAGTGCTTGCCTTAATCAGTATAGTGTTACAGTATTTGATGCTGCTGCTCTATGGTACCACAGTGCTTGCTATAATCAGTATAGTGTTACAGCATTCAATGCTGCTGCTCTACGGTACCACAGTACTTGCCCTAATCAGTATAGTGTTACATCATTCAATGCTGCTGCTCTACGTTACCACAGTGCTTGCTCTAATCAGTATAGTGTTACAGTATTTGATGCTGCTGTTCTACTGTACCACAGTGCTTGCCCTAATCAGTATAGTGTTACAGTATTCAATGCTGCTGCTCTATGGTACCACAGTACTTGCCCTAATCAGTATAGTGTTACAGTATTCAATGCTGATGCTCTACGGTACCACAGTGCTTGCCCGAATCAGTACAGTGTTACAGTATTCAATGCTGCTGCTCTACGGTACCACAGTGCTTGCTCTAATCAGTATAGTGTTGCAGTATTCAATGCTGCTGCTCTACGGTACCACAGTGCTTCCTCTAATCAGTATAGTGTTACAGTATTCAATGCTGCTGCTCTGCGGTATCACAGTGCTTGCCGTAATCAGTATAGTGTTACAGTATTCAATGCTGCTGCTCTACAGTACCACAGTGCTTGCCCTAATCAGTATAGTGTTGCAGTATTCAATGCTGCTGTTCTACGGTACCACAGTGCTTGCTCTAGTCAGTATAGTGTTACAGCATTCAATGCTGCTGCTCTAAGGTACCACAGTGCTTGCCTTAATCAGTATAGTGTTACAGTATTCAATGCTGCTGCTCTACGGTACCACAGTGCTTGCTCTAATCAGTATAGTGTTACAGTATTCAATGCTGCTGTTCTAAGGTACCACAGTTCTTGCTCTAATCAGTATAATGTTGCAGTTTTCAATGCTGCTGCTCTACGGTACCATAGTGCTTGCTCTAATCAGTATAGTGTAACAGTATTCAATGCTGCTGCTCCACGGTACCACAGTGCTTGCTCTAATCAATATAGTGTTACAGTATTCAATGCTGATGCTCTACAGTACCACAGTGCTTACTCTAATCAGTATAGTGTTACAGTATTCAATGCTGCTGCTCTACGGTACCACAGTACTTGCCCTAATCAGTATAGTGTTGCAGTATTCAATGCTGCTGCTCTACGGTACCACAGTACTTGCCCTAGTCAGTATAGTGTTGCAGTATTCAATGCTGCTGCTCTATAGTACCACAGTGCTTGCCCTAATTAGTATAGTGTTACAGTATTCAATGCTGCTGCTCTATGGTACCACAGTGCTTGCCCTAATCAGTATAGTGTTACAGTATTAAATGCTGCTGCTCTACGGTACCACAGTGCTTGCTCTAATCAGTATAGTGTTACAGTATTCAGTGCTGTTGCTCTATGGTACCACAGTGCTTGCTCTAATCAGTATAGTGTTGCAGTATTCAATGCTGCTGCTCTATGGTACCACTGTGCTTGCTCTAATCAGTATAATGTTGCAGTTTTCAATGCTGCTGCTCTACGGTACCATAGTGCTTGCTCTAATCAGTATAGTGTAACAGTATTCAATGCTGCTGCTCCACGGTACCACAGTGCTTGCTCTAATCAATATAGTGTTACCGTATTCAATGCTGATGCTCTACGGTACCACAGTGCTTACTCTAATCAGTATAGTGTTACAGTATTCAATGCTGCTGCTCTACGGTACCACAGTGCTTGCCCGAATCAGTACAGTGTTACAGTATTCAATGCTGCTGCTCTACGGTACCACAGTGCTTGCTCTAATCAGTATAGTGTTATAGCATTCAATGCTGCTGCTCTAAGATACCACAGTGCTTGCCTTAATCAGTATAGTGTTACAGTATTCAATGCTGCTGCTCTGCGGTATCACAGTGCTTGCCGTAATCAGTATAGTGTTACAGTATTCAATGCTGCTGCTCTACAGTACCACAGTGCTTGCCCTAATCAGTATAGTGTTGCAGTATTCAATGCTGCTGTTCTACGGTACCACAGTGCTTGCTCTAATCAGTATAGTGTTACAGCATTCAATGCTACTGCTCTAAGGTACCACAGTGCTTGCCTTAATCAGTATAGTGTTACAGTATTCAATGCTGCTGCTCTACGGTACCACAGTGCTTGCTCTAATCAGTATAGTGTTACAGTATTCAATGCTGCTGTTCTAAGGTACCACAGTTCTTGCTCTAATCAGTATAATGTTGCAGTTTTCAATGCTGCTGCTCTACGGTACCATAGTGCTTGCTCTAATCAGTATAGTGTAACAGTATTCAATGCTGCTGCTCCACGGTACCACAGTGCTTGCTCTAATCAATATAGTGTTACAGTATTCAATGCTGATGCTCTACGGTACCACAGTGCTTACTCTAATCAGTATAGTGTTACAGTATTCAATGCTGCTGCTCTACAGTACCACAGTACTTGCCCTAATCAGTATAGTGTTGCAGTATTCAATGCTGCTGCTCTACGGTACCACAGTGCTTGCCCTAATCAGTATAGTGTTACAGTATTAAATGCTGCTGCTCTACGGTACCACAGTGCTTGCCCTAATTAGTATAGTGTTACAGTATTCAATGCTGCTGCTCTATGGTACCACAGTGCTTGCCCTAATCAGTATAGTGTTACAGTATTAAATGCTGCTGCTCTACGGTACCACAGTGCTTGCTCTAATCAGTATAGTGTTACAGTATTCAGTGCTGCTGCTCTATGGTACCACAGTGCTTGCTCTAATCAGTATAGTGTTGCAGTATTCAATGCTGCTGCTCTATGGTCCCACTGTGCTTGCTCTAATCAGTATAGTGTTACAGTATTCAATGCTGCTGCTCTACAGTACCACAGTGCTTGCTCTAATCAGTATAGTGTTACAGTATTCAATGCTGCTGCTCTATGGTACCACAGTGCTTGCTCTAATCAGTATAGTGTTACAGTATTCAATGCTGCTACTCTACGGTACCACAGTGCTTGCTCTAATCAGTATAGTGTTGCAGTATTCAATGCTGCTGCTCTACGGTACCACAGTGCTTCCTCTAATCAGTATAGTGTTACAGTATTCAATGCTGCTGCTCTACGGTACCACAGTACTTGCCCTAATCAGTATAGTGTTGCAGTATTCAATGCTGCTGCTCTACGGTACCACAGTGCTTGCCCTAATCAGTATAGTGTTACAGTATTCAATGCTGCTGCTCTACGGTACCACAGTGCTTGCCCTAATCAGTACACTGTTACAGTATTCAATGCTGCTGCTCTACGGTACCACAGTGCTTGCCCTAATCAGTATAGTGTTGCAGTATTCAATGCTGCTGTTCTACGGTACCACACTGCTTGCTCTAATCAGTATAGTGTTACAATATTCAATGCTACTTCTCTACGGTACCACAGTTCTTGCTCTAATCAGTATAGTGTTGCAGTATTCAATGCTGCTGTTCTACGGTACCACAGTGCTTGCTCTAATCAGTATAGTGTTACAGTATTCAATGCTGCTGCTCTACGGTACCACAGTGCTTGCTCTAATCAGTATAGTGTTACAGTATTCAATGCTGCTGCTCTACGGTACCATAGTGCTTGCTCTAATCAGTATAGTGTTGTAGTATTCAATGCTGCTGCTCTACGGTACCACAGTGCTTGCTCTAATCAGTATAGTGTTGCAGTATTCAATGCTCCTGCTCTACGGTACCACAGTGCTTGCTCTAATCAGTATAGTGTTGCAGTATTCAATGCTCCTGCTCTACAGTACCACAGTGCTTGCTCTAATCAGTATAGTGTTACAGTATTCAATGCTGCTGCTCTAAGGTACCACAGTGCTTGGTCTAATCAGTATAGTGTTACAGTATTCAATAGTGCTGCTCTACGGTACCACAGTACTTGCCCTAATCAGTATAGTGTTACAGTATTCAATGCTGCTGCTCTAAGGTACCACAGTGCTTGCTCTAATCAGTATAGTGTTGCAGTATTCAATGCTGCTGCTCTACGGTGGCACAGTGCTTGCCTTAATCAGTATAGTATTACAGTATTCAATGCTGCTGCTCTACGGTACCACAGAGCTTGCCTTAATCAGTATAGTGTTACAGTATTCGATGCTGCTGCTCTACGGTACTACAGTAGGGAGTAGAAGCTTACCCTTGTCATATACCTTTATTACATGACTGACTGCTATACTGTTACTGTACTTGAAATTAGTCATTTACATTATCTGTAGCTGTTGTAGTTACTGCATCTGGATCCACTGAGTTAGAGTACCCATGGTTTCTTCGTTTTATTGACTAGGTAGAAATCTCATTAGCCTATTGGTTGAAGCTGTTTAGTTGAATTCACCACTGTTATGATCTCCTTATTGACCCTACATAGTCTGTCACTTTTACCATTCAGTTTTGCACACTGCGACTACTACAGTAGTGACAGTTCATTATTTTGTCCTTTAGCTGTATCCTGGTTTATCACCTTTTTTATATTTGTTTTATTTATTTATTTAGCATTTGTTTACTGGAAAAGTCTAACTGGGATAGAACCCATTTTCAGTGGAGGCCTGGGGAGAAACACTCCAGACACGTCTTTGGAATGTGGGAGGAAACTGGAGCACCAGGGTAGAAATCCACATGAGCGCAGGGAGGACATGAGTCTGCATGTCCTCCCTGTGCATTTTTCTTAACCTATCTTTAAAGTATTCAGTTGTATTTATTACTGCTTGGTAGTAACTTGATTAAAGTGTAGCTATCATTCTAAGTCTTTTGGATTAAGCACTTGGGCTTCAGACCAGTTGTTTTACATTAGGAAGGTTTGTGGCCTGCACTGTGGTGGCAGGACAGGTAGCTTACATCCTTCTAAGTTGGGAACTGCTGATGAGGGCTCAGTGTCTGTTATTCTAAAAGTGTATTAGTTCTGGTTTAAGCACTTGGGCTTCAGGCCAGTTATTTTACATTAAGAAGGTTCATGGTCTGCACTCTTGTGGGAGGAGAGGCTGGACTCTGCCCTTCTGAGCTGGGAATTTCTGGTTAAAGGCTTATAGTGCCTGCATATTTGAACTGTTTCTTACTGAAATTGGTACACCTTGTTTGCTGTAGCATAGACTAGATCCAGGCCTGCTGAATCTAGCTTTGTTTGTATGCTTGTTGTTTGTTTGCTTGTTATTTCCCTGAAACGCTAATTCCACCAAAAACGCGGCTTTTCAGCACTTCTGTGGATCCCTAGTGACATCTGCATTGCTTACTGTACTTATTTCCTTGTTTCACTTGAAAGAAAGTTACTGTTTGTCGTTTTTGCATTTAAGTTACCTGTAACACATTGCATTTAAGTTACCTGGCACTTGCTCACTAAAGCAATTATATGTCAGCAATAAAAAATTAAAAGACTACACCCTCACAAACTCCCCTTGAGTACCTTGTTCCCCATTGTCCCTTTTTTTCAATTATAAAGGAATTCCCAATACTATTCTAGCATGTCCAAAGGTCAGTTGTCAATCTCTTCTCTGGTCCAGCTGGTGAATCTGGGAATCTTGAGGCAATGTTACAACTGCCTCATGTACACAGACAACCCTCTCCTCCTCCCAACAAATTCCAACACATGTGAGAGATGCAAACATATAGCCAAACTGGAGGCTAAGCTCTCTCAACTCAGTGCTGGCGTAACCAGTCAGGAGGAGAAGGAAACCACACTCACTACAATTCCAGTCTCACATAGACCTACCACGATAGCAAACCAAACACATAAACGCACAAAAACATACTTGGAGGCTCTAAATAAAAATCTGCCTAAGCAGCAGAGACCTCCAAAGCAGACACCCAAGCAACCACTACCCCAAAACAAAACACGTGCAACACATAGCTCACAAAGCCAGTGTGCCGAACAGTCACAGCCCTTAAGGCTAAACAACACACCTGATACACTTGTAATAGGTGACTCTATCGTCAGGCACACTGACGTCCCGCTCACCAGGCTGAACAAGGAGAAGGTCACGGTGAGCTGCCTGTCGGGCGCTAGGATTCGCCACATAACACAAGCACTCAGGTCACTCCAAGGCAAGTACAAATATGACTCAGTCATTGTCCATGCTGGTGTGAATGACCTGAGGCGTACCTCCCTGGACTACATGAAAAGAGACATAGAGGAGCTCTCTGAGCATGTAGCCCAGGCTGGTATGACCCTGCCCTTGAGTAGCATCTTACCCTCACCAAGAATGATGCCACAATATGAAGACAAGATGATCAATTTCAACAATTGGCTTAAGTATTGGTGTCATTCAAAGGGGATCCAATGCCTGTCAGCCTGGGATGACATGCTCGACAAGCCACGATGCTTCACTAGGGACGGTTTGCACCTGTCACCCCTGGGCTTTTGGATATTGGCAAAGGCTCTTGCTACCCCCATAGTGCCTTTTTTAGGCAAGGCTCAAAAGACAAACCCATAGGTATCACAACGGATAAGAAACTAAGAGTAATGCTACTCAACGCCAGAAGTCTAAACCTCAAGATGCATGCACTCGAAACTCTCCTTAGCATGGAGAACATCGATATCTGTGCAGTAACAGAAACCTGGTTCAAGGCTCCCGAGAGCACCCCAGCACTACCAGGTTATACCTCATACCATGCTTTTCGGCCCCAAAACTTGGACTGAACCACAAAAGGAGGGGGAGTATCAATATTCGTCAAAGATACCCACACCTCCAGGTTGGTGGCACAACATGAAGCATCAGAGACTATCCATGTTCAACTAACAGTGGGTAAAACTGCCTTCCAGTTTATAGCCTGCTACAGACCACCCTCCCAAACCCAGGAACCCCACTTGGCCTTCCTGAGAACACTGGAAAATATGAAGGTCTCTCCAAACACCATTATATTGGGCGACTTCAACTACCCAAACATAGACTGGGAGCATTACTCTAGCTCCAACACCCTAGCCCAAAGGTTCCTAGAATTTATAAACTCAAATGCTATGGAACAACTTGTTACCACTCCCACAAGAGGGAAAAACATACTGGACCTGATCATCACCAACATGGGGACTCTATGCTCCAGACCAGAAGTGTATCCCTCACTGGTAAGATCAGACCATAAACTAATCTCACTGGATATTCACATCCTGACCCCACCCCCTGCTCAGAAATCCACAGTGAAAAAATTCTCTAAAGCAAATTTCACACTCTTCAAAACCGAGGTGGAATCCTTCAAAGCCCCCGGGCCTGTGGAAAATAAGGCCCAGACCACAGAATCCTTTATAAACGCATTCTATGAACACCTTCAGGAATGCATGGATCATGCAATCCCAAATAAAACCAAGACCCAATCCTCCAAAGGCAGATGTCCTGTCTGGTGGACCCCAGCCATAAACAAACTATACAATAGAAGGAGGAAGCTACTACATGATAGAGCAAAATTCTAAAAAGGGAAGGCATCTCTGATCAGTATTAGCAAAAAACAACGGGCACTCATAAAATCGTCTAGGGCCAGCTTCAAGAGAAAAATTGCACAGGACACTAAGGATAATCACAAGGCTTTCTTTAGTTATGTTAGGAACCTGGGTGGGAATTCCCAGATATGCTCAGAATTAGTCCAAAATGACAAAAAATACACCAAACCCACAGACATTGCCAACATCCTAGCTGACAGGTTCAGCATAAATGTCTCACCCCCCTCCCCACCAAAAGGGCAAATATCTATCCCAGCAGAGTGCTGCCCCCCTGACATCTCAGATGCCCAGGTAAGAGCTGCCCTCTCCAAAGCAAAAAACACAGCATCAATGGGACCAGACGGTGTCCCGGGCTGCGTCCTACATGAACTCGAAGAAGAGCTAAACCCAAACCTAAAACTACTGTTTAATCTCAGGCTTACTACAGGATATGTACCCAAAGAGTGGCATACAGCAACAGTGGTCCCTCTCCACAAAGGTGGTGCCTCAACGGATCCTGGAAACTATCGCCCCATAAGACTGACTAGCTTGGTCTGCAAAGCTATGGAAAGGATTATCATGGACCTCATAAATAAAGATATTGGGGACCTACAGACAGTGGATCCTACCCAGTTCAACTTTGTTAAGGGCAGATCCTGCCTCTTAAACCTGGTTGATTTCTTTGAAACAGTCACCAAGGCCATTGACAAGGGGAAGGTGGTCCACACAGCCTACCTGGACCTCGCAAAAGCCTTCGATACAATACCCCACTCGGGCATTATAGATAAGCTCACCAGCTTAAATATAAACCCCTATGTCACTAGATGGGTTGCAAACTGGCTCAAGGACAGAACCCACATGGTTAGAATTGCTGGAGCCATGTCAGACTCCAAACCAGTTACAAGTGGCGTCCCACAAGGCTCAGTCCTGGGAACTCTCTTGTTCGGTATACATTTCTCGGAGGTACAGGCCAACATGGAAGGACAGTGGCTGACCAAGTTCGCAGATGACTGCACACTGGGCACCATAATAGGCTCCCCAGCCGACACAAGCATCCTCCAAAAGGGCCTCATAGAAACAGACAACTGGTGCCAGAGCCATGGCCTCAAGCAAAACACCAAAAAGTGTATAGTCATCCCGTTTGGCAAAAACAAAGTGCCCACAAATTACCACATAGGTGGTAATCCATTAAGTACAGAAGAAGTAATTAGGGACCTGGGGACCCAAGTTGATAGCAATCTCTCATTTGACAACCACGTGGCCAAAGTGGTTAGAAAAACATTTTATATAGCCCACCTAATCATGAAGGGATTCACATCTAGATCAGGGGAGGTCATCGTGCCTCTTTACTCATCCCTCATCAGGCCCATAATTGAGTACAATGCCCCTTTTGGGATGTACCTTACCAGACACCTGCAGCAACTGGAAAGACCCCAAAAGTACCTCACCAAGAGGATCAAAGGGCTCATACAGATGCCATATGCTGCCCGGTTAAAGAAACTCCAGCTCTACTCAGTGGCATACCGCCTGCTCAGAGGCGATCTGTGCCTGGCGTATAAAGCCATGTCCAACCCAGAATTAATGGACATGCTGCACCTCAGAAAATCCAAATCCCAGCGAGCTACGCGCTCGAGAGACTTGAACCTCAGCACTGAAATAAATAGGACATGCTGGAGGGACAGATTCATAACCCAGAGGCTCCCTTCACTCTGGAATAAAATCCCAGTCCAGGTTAGGCAGACTCCCTCATTGACTCTCTTCAAGAGGAATCTTGATGAGTGGATGGGAGATCATAGGTTTACCCCGGGTATCACTTCTGTGTCACTGTTAGACAGAGGCACAGTATACTAACCTCGAAAAAGGGCATAGCAAAATTAATTTAAAATGGGTGGCGAAAGCTAAACACACTCTGGCTAGGCTTATAACTGCCCTAGGGCAGATAGCCTAGTATGAACCTATGAACCTATGAACCTATCCTATACCCATACTGGCCAGTATGGAATCTCAGTCAGCTAGTTCCCCTTCTGTAGCCAGCCAGAAAGCATTAGGTATTTTGAAGCAGTGTGGAAACTGCCTCATGCTGACCGAAGACTCTTTATTACTTCACAATGACTCAGTATATGAGAAGTTGAAGCAATTACTTACCTTAGAGGCTAGCTTCTCACCTCAGAATAGATTTGGTAATAACAACACATATACATATACAACACAGAGCACTTCCATTGAACCAGCTTACACTGAGGTCATTAACAGAACACGGCCTAAGCCTTCCAGGCGAAAGACTAAGAAACCTCAGACATTAGTATTCAAAACACACCTATCCTCAGACATTAGTATACACAACACACCTATCCTCAGACATTAGTATACACAACACACCTATCCTCAGACATTAGTATACACAACACACCTATCCTCAGACATTAGTATACACAACAACACACCTATCCTCAGACATTAGCATACACAACAACACACTTATCCTCAGACATTAGTATACACAACACACCTATCCTCAGACATTAGTATACACAACAACACACCTATCCACAGACATTAGTATACACAACACACCTATCCTCAGACATTAGTATACACAACAACACACCTATCCTCAGACATTAGTATACATAGCAACACACCTATCCTCAGACATTAGTATACACAACAACACACCTATCCTCAGACATTAGCATACACAACACACCTATCCTCAGACATTAGTATACACAACACACCTATCCTCAGACATTAGTATACACAACACACTTATCCTCAGACATTAGTATACACAACACACCTATCCTCAGACATTAGTATACACAACAACACACCTTTCCTCAGACATTAGTATACACAACACACCTATCCTCAGACATTAGTATACATAACAACACACCTATCCTCAGACATTAGTATACATAGCAACATACCTATCCTCAGACATTAGTATACAAAACAACACACCTATCCTCAGACATTAGTGTGCACAACAGCACATCTATCCTCGAACATTAGTATACACAACAATGCACCTACCTTCACAATTCACACCCACACCTAAGAGACATACCTCTAAAAGTCACAAGGGTGCAGACTCCAAACCTTATGGCCCACTGAGACTACATCAAACCAAAGACACTGGTCTTTAGTGGTATTTTGCCTTCACCCAGAATGATGCTGAGATTCAAAGACAAAATTATTGGCTTTAATAATCAGCTCTGTAGTTGGTGTAATTTTAGGGGGGATCCAGTATATGCCATCTTGGGATGAGATCGCGGACAAGTCTTTCTGCTTTCCTAGGGATGGCCTTCACCTCTCTTACTAAGGCTTCCACATTCTGGCTAAAGCCTTTGCTGAAATTGCCACTTCATAGCTTGCTATAGAACACCATCCATGTCCACTTCTGAGCATGGTAGCTGTTTTAACACATCAGCTGAAATTCCTATGAAACCCAAGACCTTTCTACTGGAAGACCTCAACAATCCATCGGTAAACTGGCTGACCCACACTGGCAATGGTTGTCATGTCCAGAACTTCCTTGACATTATAACTGCTAACTCTCTTTCACAAATAGTTAATAATCCTACAAGGGGCCCAATATCCTTGATTTAGGCCTCACAAATATGGTCACTCCTTGCACATCTCCATATGTATGAGCATGTCTTGTTAAATCAGATCATAATTTAGTGATCTTTTCCTTAAAACTGGTGGTACTTCCCCAGTAAAGAGCTCTTTGATTAGGGATTCTCAAAAGCAAACCTTCTTCAGTTACTTGATGGCTTAAATAAATCCACTGTAATCCTCCTCTGAAGAACCCCGTTGCTAAAGCTGCTACCTACATCTCTGACTTCTACTCCCACTTAAATAGATGCATTGATAAGGAAACAAACCCCTATGGTGAAATACCCATATAGATAAATTATATAACAAGAAAACGGAACTGCTAAATCCTTATAAGAGGTCTCAATCTACCTAACAGCACACTTAAGCAAACTAACTAAGAGGTTCAGGGAATAATTAAGAAGCTCAAAGCTTGAGTATGAACTTAAAATAACCACTAAAACAAAGAGATAACTACAAATTTTTCTTTAACTATGTCAGGAAGTTACTAACTAATGCCTAGCAGTATTCGAAGCTACTCCACAATAATACTGCACTCTCTAACCCAAAGGAAGTAGCTAATATTCTAGTTAACAAATTTAGTGCAAATTTTACTTCACCAACGGTTATAGCTGTCCCACAGGTTCCACACTATCAAATATCCCTTTAATTACTATGGAACAAGTTCTCTCAGCCCTTTCAAAAACTAAGAATACTTGATCCATGGGCCCTGACCACATACCAGGTTGCCCAATTATCAGTGCCAAATATGACCTTTCTGGACCCCTACTTAAACTCTTTAATCTCAGCCTTTCCACTGGTTACATTCCTGAAGACTGGAAAACATCCATTGTGATGCCATTACACAAGTGTGGCCTAACCACTGACCCTGGTAACTACAGATTCATTAGTCTCACTAGCCTCACATGTAAAGCTGTGAAGTGGACATTGAAAACCACTTAACCCTGGACCATCATCAATTTAGCTTTATCAAAGGAAGGTGCTGCCTCTTTAACCTCATTCATTTCTTTGAAAAAGTAACTGAAGCAGTGGTTAGGGGTTATGCAGTGCATATAGCATATCTAAACCTGGCCAGGGCCTTTGACAGTATTCCCCCTTGCAAGCATTATTAATAGACTTGTAAGTCTATAAATCCTAGTATTGTGTAGTGGATAGATAACTGATTGTCTGACAGAACCTGTGTGGTTAGAGTAGCAGATGCCACTTCTGAAAGCAAAACAATTATTAGTGGTATACCACAGGGCTCCATTTTGTGCCCTCTCATATTTTGCATATATTTCTCAAACCTTCAGGCCAGCATTTCTGGCCTATGGTTTACTGAATCTGTAGATGACTATATACATGTGGTGTTTTTATTCTATCTATAATTAACTTACAATTGTGCCAAAATGGCTTAAGCCATGTTAACAATTGGTCAGGGATAATGGTCTCAGATTAAATGTGAAAAATGTAACACAGTTTCACTTACCATAGAGGAGATGCACTCTTCCAATTAGACACTGTTGTATGGGATCTGGGCACCCTTGTTGATAATTCCTTATCATTTGGCCATTATGGCTCCCCAGTAGTTTAGAAAGCCTTTTATCTGGCCCATCTAATTCCCAAAGGCATTTCCACCAGATCCAAAAAAAGTCTTAATTCCCCTTTACCCATATCTTATCAGACCCATTATTGAATAAAACATACCTGTTGGCACGTATTTATCTACACATATAATTTGAGAGATCCCAAAGATTCATAATTATAAAGATCAGTGGCCTCAGAAGTCTTACTCATCAGGACACACTGACAGCCCTTTCACTGTATTCTCTTGTAGATTCCTTCATGGAGATCTATGTCTAGTCTTTCATGCCACGAAAGATCCAACCTTATTTGATCTTCTATGTCTTCACTGAATTAATGGTATATGAAATACTCAGTTAAAGGAATTAAACCTTCATCAGCTGATATGGTATGGTTAGCCATTGATTTTACAGTCAGTGCTACTCTACATGAACATATCCTTCAACATCTTAGAGCAAGAAATCTGGACAATACCATAAATAGTGGGGGGACAAAGGCGGAGAAAATAGGGACAAGTTTGAAATGTTTCTCTTATAAGCTTAAAAAGTTGATAGAATAACAGGTTTTGCATTAGCATCAATGTTCTGAAGGGTGTGAAGTCTGAAACTCAAATGTCTGCCATTATTTTCTGATTTCAGTCTTCAATGATTGAGGAAAAGACCAAAAATATGAGGCAAAAGTCTGGACATTTGAGAGATATGTAGATGAACAGTGTTTAAGTTTCTGTTGAATGGTGCATCTGCTGTTATTTCAATGAAGAAGGTGATTACAGGGACCTGCAGGTTTATTGCTGGTTATTTCTCTAAATACTTCACGCAACATTTTCACAGAATTGTAAGGTAGGGTATAGTGATGATGCGGTACAGTTCCACTACATTTAGGCTTGCTGAAAGCAATCTACTGACCCCACCTGAAACAAAAAAGACCACAGTGAAAAACTTCTCAAAAGCCGATTTCACACTTCTAAAAACTAGTGTGGTCTCCTTTAAGGCCCCTGAGCCAGTGGTAAACATTACTCAAACCGCTGAATCACTTACAAATGCCTTCTACCAGCACCTACAGGACTGCATGGATCAGGCAATCCCAAACAAAACTAAGACTCTCTGTACCAAAGGCAAGCGTCCAGTCTGGTGGACCCCAGCCATAAACAAGCTCTACAACAAAAGGAGGAAGCTACTACAAGATAGAGCAAAATCCTTGAAAGGTAAGACACCTTTGATCATTATAAGTAAAAAAACTAAGAGCTCTCATAAAATCATCCAAGGCAAATTTTGAGAGAAAAATCGCCAAGGACTCAAAAGACAATCATAAGGCCTTCTTTAGCTATGTTAGAAACCTAGGAGGAAACTCCCAGATATGCTCAGAATTAGTTCAAAATGATGTGAAAATTACTGAACCTACACACATTGCTAACATACTGGCTGACAGGTTCAGTACAAACTCCCCCCCCCCCCAAAAGGAGAGATATCTATTCCAGAGGATTGTAGGCCCCCAAAGATCGCCGACGCCCAGGTGGGAACTGCCCTCACTAAGGCACAAAACACAGCATCCATGGGACGGATGGTGTCCCCGGCTGTGTGCTTCATGAACTCAACGAGGAATTAAACCCACAGTTAGGACAGCTGTTTAATCTTAGCCTCACCTCAGGATATGTACCCAAGGAGTGGCGCACGGTGACTGTGGTCCCACTTCATAAGGGCGGTGCCTCCACAGACCTTGGAAATTACCGCCCCATTAGCTTGACAAGCCTTATCTGCAAAGCCATGGAGAGGATCATAATGGAACTCATAAATAAAGACATAGGGAGCTTGCAGACTTTGGATCCAGCCCAGTTTGGCTTTGTCAAAGGCAGATCCTGCCTCTTAAACTTGGTTGACTTTTGAGACAGTCACCAAGGCCATTGATGAGGAAAGGCAGTCCATACAGCCTACCTCGACCTGGCAAAGGCCTTCGACACAATACCCCACTCAGGTATCATCGAAAAACTCATCAGCTTGAATGTAAACACATACATCACAAGATGGGTTGCAAACTGGCTAAGTGACAGAACCCACAGGGTCAGAGTTGCTGGAGCCATGTCAGACTCAAAGCCTGTCACAAGTGGTGTCCCACAGGGCTCAGTCCTGGGTCCACTCTTGTTCGGCATCTACTTTTCTGAAGTACAAGCAAACACAGGAGGGTTATGGCTGACAAAGTTTGCAGATGACTGCAAACTGGGCGCTATAGTCGAAAACACATCTGACACAGATATCCTCCAGAAGGGCCTCACAGAAACGGATAACTGGTGCCAGAGCCATGGCCTGAAGTTAAGCGCCAAAAAATGCATAGTCATACCCTTCAGGAAAAACAAGGTTACCCCTAGCTACCATATAGGTGGCAATCCACTGAGCACAGAAAAAGTCATCAGGGATCTGGGGACCCAAGTTGACAGTAGCCTTTCGTTTGACACTCATGTTGCTAAAGTAGTTAGGAAAACCTTCTATGCCCACCTGATCATGAAGGATTCACATCTAGATCAAGGGAGGTCATCGTCCCCTGTACTCATCACTCATTAGACCTATGATTGAGTACAATGCCCGTTTGGAATGTATCTGACCAGACACCTGCTGCAGCTTGAAAGGCCCCAAAGTTCCTCACCAAAAGGATAAAGGGTCTCAAAAATATGTCTTATGCTGCCCGACTGAAAGAACTCCAGCTCTATTCAGTCTCATACCTTGCTCAGGGGTGACCTGTGCCTGACATATAAGGCCATGTCAAACCCAGATTTGATGAATATGCTTCACCTCAAAAATCTAGATCCCTCAGAACCACACGGCGGAGACTTAAACCTTGACACGGTTATAAATAGAATGTGCTGGAGGGACAGATTCACCACCCAGAGACTCCCTATGCTGTGGAACAAAATCCCGGTACATGTGAGGCAGAGCACCTCGCTGGCCTTGTTCAAGAGGAATCTTGACCAATGGATGGGAGATCGCAGATATACCCCAGGGATTACTTCAGTGTCACTGCTTGACAGAGGCACAGAAAAATGATAGGCATAGTTTTTATTCAAACTAAAGGGGTGGCGAAAGCCACATAACTATGGGCTAGGCTTATAAATGCCCTTGGGCAGATAGCCTAGTATGAACCTATGAACCTATGAACTTATGATAAATAAGACATGTTGACATGACATCCCAAAGTATCCCTCACCTCTGGAACTACTTCTACTACATGACAAGCAGAGTTGTACCCTTGCCACTTTCAAGGTAAGCTTAGATAATTAGATGGGCTGCCTCCATTTCTCTCTTGGTTTGTCTTGTCTTGCCCTGCATGAGGCTCGAGGAAATTTTGAAAAGGATTTTTGGCTACACTTGAAATGGTCTGCAGACCAATTGCCTAATACTTGCCTATGAACCTATGAACCTATGAATCCAGCTGGCTTCTAGATGCTGACAAAGAAATGACTGAGTTTAACTTAAAAAAATTTGATGCATGCCTAGATTTAACAACACCAGAACACTGCACTTGTGCATTACCTGTGCAGCATACAATCTGGCCTGCCTTCAAACTTGCCATGCCTTATGCCCAGAAATAAAGCCCACCTGTTCCATATACAAAACAGCTGGCATGATGACTGTGAAAAATCTGTACATAGCTAAGGCATATGTAATTGTTTCTCAATAGAGATGCAACAAAGATGCTATCACATACGCTCGCGCACGCGCACACACACACACACACACACACACACACACACACACACACACACACACACACACACACACACACACACACACACACACACCAGGAGTGTAGCTAGGGTGAGGTGAAAGGGGTAGCCACCCTGGGAGTAAGGTGTTATGGGGTGCAATTGGGAGAGCAGTACTGGCATTCATTTCCATAGCAAACTTTCTGAATGCTGGTACAAAAATTATTGAATGTGATATTGCTTTTGCAGTCAGGAGACAGACTGAAGTGCTTCAGTGCTTTGTGTGTGGTATTAAGTTTTAAAGACTGGGCGACGTATACATTGCACCTTAACCGGAGAATGAAAGTTCTCCAGCAGGATGTTAATCTACAGTTAATGCCTACTGAAAAATGAGTCCACTGTTTCACAGCAACATATCAAGTTGCCATTACACTCAGACTGAAAAACCTGATAGGCGCCATTATTTTACACTCACTGAGGCAGCATTTTAATGTTAAGTGAATATAAGAAAAAAAAAAAAAGTGTGTATGTATGTTTGTGTTTATGTCTGCGTGTGAGTGTGTATGCATATTTGTTATTTTACATTTGTTAACCGGGGAAGTCCGACTGGACACAGGTCCATTTTCTGTGGTGGCCCGGGGAGAAAAGCTCCACATAACACTAAGAATGTATACATACAAGAATACAAATAGGCATACATAAGCAGGCATTAACAATTTCTAGGTAGTTTTAATAGTGAATGACGTATGCAAAAAAAACTTGAGTTGCATTTTTATATATATATACATATATATATATATATATATATATATATATATATATACATATATATATATATATATATATATATATATATATATATATATATATAGGCTCATAGGTTCATAGGTTCATACTAGGCTATCTGCCCTAGGGCATTTATAAGCCTAGCCAGAATGTGTTTGGCTTTCGCCACCCATTTTAAATTTATTTTGCTATGCCCTTTTTCGAGGTTAGTATACTGTGCCTCTGTCTAACAGTGACACAGAAGTGATACCCGGGGTAAACCTATGATCGGCCATCCACTCATCAAGATTCCTCTTGAAGAGAGTCAATGAGGGACTCTGCCTAACCTGGACTGGGATTTTATTCCAGAGTGAAGGGAGCCTCTGGGTTATGAATCTGTCCCTCCAGCATGTCCTATTTATTTCAGTGCTGAGGTTCAAGTCTCTCGAGCGTAGCTCGATGGGATTTGGATTTTCTGAGGTGCAGCATGTCCATTAATTCGGGTTGGACATGGCTTTATCGTCAGGCACAGATCGCCTCTGAACAGGCGGTATGCCACTGAGTAGAGCTGGAGTTTCTTTAACCGGGCAGCATATGGCATCTGTTTGAGCCCTTTGATCCTCTTGGTGAGGTACTTTTGGGGTCTTTCCAGTTGCTGCAGGTGTCTGGTAAGGTACATCCCAAAAGGGAATTTGTACTCAATTATGGGCCTAATGAGGGATGAGTAAAGAGGCACGATGACCTCCCTGATCTAGATGTGAATCCCTTCATGATTAGGTGGGCTATATAAAATGTTTTTCTAACCACTTTGGCCACGTGGTTGTCAAATGAGAGATTGCTATCAACTTGGGTCCCCAGGTCCCTAATTACTTCTTCTGTACTTAATGGATTACCACCTATGTGGTAATTTGTGAGCACTTTGTTTTTGCCAAAGGGATGACTATACACTTTTGGCATTTAGCTT
Organism: Protopterus annectens; assembly: GCF_019279795.1. Taxonomy (NCBI): domain Eukaryota; kingdom Metazoa; phylum Chordata; order Ceratodontiformes; family Protopteridae; genus Protopterus; species Protopterus annectens. The sequence continues at coordinate 1,883,858,559 of NC_056729.1, forward strand.
GAGGCCATGGCTCTGGCACCAGTTGTCTGTTTCTATGAGGCCCTTTTGGAGGATGCTTGTGTCGGCTGGAGAGTCGATTATGGAGCCCAGTTTGCAGTCATCTGTGAACTTGGTCAGCCACAGTCCTTCCGTGTTGGCCTGTACCTCCGAGAAATATATACCGAACAAGAGAGGTCCCAGGATTGAGCCTTGTGGGACACCACTTGTAACTGGTTTGGAGTCTGACATGGCTCCAGCAATTCTAACCATGTGGGTTCTGTCCTTGAGCCAGCTTGCAATCCATCTAGTGACATAGGGGTTTATATTTAAGCTGGTGAGCTTATCTATAATGCCTGAGTGGGGTATTGTATCGAAGGCTTTTGCGAGGTCCAGGTAGGCTGTGTGGACCACCTTCCCTCGTCAATGGCCTTGGTGACTGTTTCAAAGAAATCAACCAGGTTTAAGAGGCAGGATCTGCCCTTAACAAAGCCGAACTGGGTAGGATCCAGTGTCTGTAGGTCCCCAATGTCTTTATTTATGAGGTCCATGATGATCCTTTCCATAGCTTTGCAGACCAAGCTAGTCAGGCTTATGGGGTGATAGTTTCCAGGATCCGTTGAGGCACCACCTTTATGGAGAGGGACCACTGTTGCTGTACGCCACTCTTTGGGCACATATCCTGTAGTAAGGCTGAGATTGAACAGTAGTTTTATGTTTGGGTTTAGCTCTTCTTGGAGTTCATGTAGGACGCAGCCCGGGAGACCATCTGGTCCCATTGATGCTGTGTTTTTTGCTTTGGAGAGGGCTGCTCTTACCTGAGCATCTGAGATGTCAGGGGGGCAGCAGTCTGCTGGGATAGATATTTGCCCTTTTGGTGGGGAGGGGGGGGGAGTTTGCGCTGAACCTGTCAGCTAGGATGTTGGCAATGTCTGTGTTTTCGGTGTATTTTTTGTCATTTTGGACTAATTCTGAGCATATCTGGGAATTACCACCCAGGTTCCTAACATAACTAAAGAAAGCCTTGTGATTATCCTTAGTGTCCTGTGCAATTTTTCTCTCGAAGCTGGCCTTAGACAATTTTATGTGTGCCCGTAGTTTTTTGCTAATACTGATCAGTGATGCCTTCCCTTTTTGGGATTTTGCTCTATCATTTAGTAGCTTCCTCCTTCTATTGTATAGATTGTTTATGGCTGGGGTCCACCAGACAGGACGTCTGCCTTTGGAGGATTGGGTCTTGGTTTTATTTGGGATCGCATGATCCATGCATTCATATATATATATACATATATATATATATATATATATATATATATATATATATATATATATATATATATATATATATATAAAACAGTGTGTGAGAGAGAGAGAGAGAGAGAGGGAGATCGAGCGATCGAGCTATTATTTTAAAGTCGCTAAACAGAGCTTTTGCTGTTTAGCCAGTATAAAACAAATGTGCACATGTGTTTGTGTGTTTTTGTTTCTGACTGCGTGTGGGAGTGAATACATGCATAAAAATGGAAGAAACTGTGTGTGCATGTGTGCGTTTGTGCATGTGTGCATGTGTGTGTGAGTATGAGTGAGATCGACCACTGGCAACAGCAGCAGTAAAGAGGTTTGCATACCTCTGGACTTTTCCGCTGATTTACAAACTTGTTTAGTTAAAAGGATTTGTGTGAGCATGAATTTTCTGAAGGAAATAAAAGTCTGAAACTCAAATGTATGTCATTATTTAGTAACTTCAATCTCCAATGACTGACAACAAACCAAATGTTTTAGGAGTAAGGGACTAAAAATAAAATACCTGGATATTTTTGAAAGTATTGTATTTTGGATGTAAAATGCTTCTTTCAACACCATTAACATGTATTACAGCAAGTCTGAAACATCAGGCAGAGGAACTATTTTACATCAAAAATATATAAAACATAATATACTGATGAAAAAATAAAAGTAAATAAGTGAAACACAGCAATGTTATAGACAGACCATTCTCTAAATATAATAATGCCCTCCAGGGTGTGTTATTGTGGAAATAATGTCCTTTCAAGGGTGTAGAGTCCCTCCGCCTGTGGCATCGAACATCAGAACACCTCTGGGCAGGTGTTATTTCCACAGTAACACGCACCCTGTTGGGCATTATTGCTTGCATAGCAAACTGTTTGCTATTTTTTAGAGATGTTAAAAGAAGCTAGAAACATTCATTCTAAGTCTTGCAGTAGGACTTTTCTTTTTGGTTTTGCTCCTCATCTTGAAAGTTGAGGGGCGCATCTAAGGAATCTGGTTTGCTCTTAAAAAGTGAGGGTCACAGGCTGTTCACAGACCTGGCCTGAAGTGTTAGATTTGGGTTTATAGACATTTATTTATTTATTTTAATTTTGCTCCTTAACTTAGAGTTTAGGGGCACCGGATTGGGGAATGGCACCTAGTGCTTGATGAGTGAGCTATAGCTCTGACACACAGACACACACAAACTTTGGCCTAGTGGGAAGTGAGTCAGGGCAGCTACATTATATGCAGAAGGGTAAGCTTGTCAAAGTATTCACTGCCATTCTTAATTTATAACTTTTAGTAAAATAGTTTGTTATACAACTTTAAAGCTTGAGACTGAATGATTCTTGAAGTGAATAAGGTTAGTTTCTAGTTTAAGTTATCGTGTGTTAAATGGATAAGTAAACTAGCCAGTATGAATGCATGGATTCTTTCAGCCATGACATGGGCCATAAGCAGTGAGAGTAAATGATAAAGCCTGAAAGTTAACTTACTGTCATTAAGATGATCGAGGGTAAAGAGAGAGAGCATTAAGGACCTGTTTCCTAGTGATAGTAGGGACAGATATCTTTGATGGTATATCCTGATATAAGGTTGATAGGGACAGAGAGGGCTAAAGCTGGAGCTGGATTTGTTGGTCAGTAGATTGCTATATCTTAGGTTCATAGGTTCATAGGTTCATACTAGGCTATCTGCCCTAGGGCATTTATAAGCCTAGCCAGAGTGTGTTTGGCTTTCGCCACCCATTTTAAATTAATTTTGCTACGCCTTTTTTGAGGTTAGTATACTGTGCATCTGTCTAACAGTGACACAGAAGTGATAGCCGGGGTAAACCTACGATCTCCCATCCACTCATCAAGATTCCTCTTGAAGAGAGTCAATGTGGGACTCTGCCTAATCTGGACTGGGATTTTATTCCAGAGTGAAGGGAGCCTCTGGGTTATGAATCTGTCCCTCCAGCATGTCCTATTTATTTCAGTGCTGAGGTTCAAGTCTCTCGAGCACATAGCTCGATGGGATTTGGATTTTCTGAGGTGCAGCATGTCCATTAATTCCGGGTTGGACATGGCTTTATACGTCAGGCACAGATCGCCTCTGAGCAGGCGGTATGCCACTGAGTAGAGCTGGAGTTTCTTTAACCGGGCAGCATATGGCATCTGTTTGAGCCCTTTGATCGTCTTGGTGAGGTACTTTTGGGGCCTTTCCAGTTGCTGCAGGTGTCTGGTAAGGTACATCCCAAAAGGGGCATTGTACTCAATTATGGGCCTGATGAGGGATGAGTAAAGAGGCACGATGACCTCCCCTGATCTAGATGTGAATCCCTTCATGATTAGGTGGGCTATATAAAATGTTTTCTAACCACTTTGGCCACGTGGTTGTCAAATGAGAGATTGCTATCAACTTGGGTCTCCAGGTCCCTAATGACGTCTTCTGTACTTAATGGATTACCACCTATGTGGTAATTTGTGGGCACTTTGTTTTTGCCAAAGGGATGACTATACACTTTTTGGCGTTTAGCTTGAGGCCATGGCTCTGGCACCAGTTGTCTGTTTCTATGAGGCCCTTTTGGAGGATGCTTGTGTCGGCTGGAGAGTTGATTATGGCGCCCAGTTTGCAGTCATCTGCGAACTTGGTCAGCCACAGTCCTTCCGTGTTGGCCTGTACCGCCGAGAAATATATACCGAACAAGAGAGGTCCCAGGACTGAGCCTTGTGCGGCGCCACTTGTAACTGGTTTGGAGTCTGACATGGCTCCAGCAATTCTAACCATGTGGGTTCTGTCCTTGAGCCAGTTTGCAACCCATCTAGTGACATAGGGGTTTATATTTAAGCTGGTGAGCTTATCTATAATGCCCAAGTGGGGTATTGTATCGAAGGCTTTTGCGAGGTCCAGGTAGGCTGTGTGGACCACCTTCCCCTCATCAATGGCCTTGGTGACTGTTTCAAAGAAATCGACCAGGTTTAAGAGGCTGGATCTGCCCTTAACAAAGCCAAACTGGGTAGGATCCAGTGTCTGTAGGTCCCCAATATCTTTATTTATGAGGTCTGTGATGATCCTTTCCATAGCTTTGCAGACCAAGCTAGTCAGGCTTATGGGGCGATAGTTTCCAGGATCCGTTGAGGCACCACCTTTGTGGAGAGGGACCACTGTTGCTGTACGCCACTCTTTGGGTACATATCCTGTAGTAAGGCTAAGATTGAACAGTAGTTTTATGTTTGGGTTTAGTTCTTCTTGGAGTTCATGTAGGACGCAGCCCGGGACACCATCTGGTCCCATTGATGCTGTGTTTTTTGCTTTGGAGAGGCGGCTCTTACCTGAGCATCTGAAATGTCAGGGGCAGCACTCTGTTGGGATAGATATTTGCCCTTTTGGTGGGGGAGTTTGCACTGAACCTGTCAGCTAGGATGTTGGCAATGTCTGTGGGCTCGGTGTATTTTTGTCATTTTGGACTAATTCTGAGCATATCTGGGAATTCCCACCCAGGTTCCTAACATAACTAAAGAAAGCCTTGTGATTATCCTTAGTGTCCTGTGCAATTTTTCTCTCGAAGCTGGCCTTAGACGATTTTATGAGTGCCCATAGTTTTTTGCTAATACTGATCAGAGATGCCTTCCCTTTTTGGGATTTTGCTCTATCATGTAGTAGCTTCCTCCTTCTATTGTATAGTTTGTTTATGGCTGGGGTCCACCAGACAGGACGTCTGCCTTTGGAGGATTGGGTCTTGGTTTTATTTGGGATTGCATGATCCATGCATTCCTGAAGGTGTTCATAGAATGCGTTTATAAAGGATTCTGCGGTCTGGGCCATATTTTCCACAGGCCCAGGGACTTTGAAGGATTCCGCCTCGGTTTTGAGGCGTGTGAAATTTGTTTTAGAGAAGTTTTTCACTGTGGTTTTCTGGGCAGGGGGTGGGGTCGGATGTGAATATCCAGTGAGATTAGTTTATGGTCTGATCTTACCAGTGAGGGATACACTTCTGGTCTGGAGCATAGTGTCCCCATGTTGGTGATGATCAGGTCCAGTATGTTTTCCCCTCTTGTGGGAGTGGTAACAATTTGTTACATAGCATTTGAGTTTATAAATTCTAGGAACCTTTGCGCTAGGGTGTTGGAGCTAGAGTAATGCTCCCAGTCTATGTTTGGGTAGTTGAAGTCGCCCAATATAATGGTGTTTGGAGAGACCTTCATATTTTCCAGTATTCTCAGGAAGGCCGAGTGGGGTTCCTGTGTTTGGGAGGGTGGTCCGTAGCAGGCTATAAACTGGAAGGCAATTTTACCCACTGTTAGTTGCACATGGATAGTCTCTGATGCTTCGTGCTGTGCCACCAACATGGAGGTGTGGGTATCTTTGACGAATATTGATACTCCCCCTCCTTTTGTGGTTCGGTCCAAGTTTTGGGGCCGAAAAGCATGGTATGAGGTATAACCTGGTAGTGCTGGGGTGCTCTCGAGGGCCTTGAACCAGGTTTCTGTTACTGCACAGATATCGATGTTCTCCATGCTAAGGAGAGTTTCGAGTGCGTGCATCTTGAGGTTTACACTTCTGGCGTTGAGTAGCATTACTCTTAGTTTCTTATCCCTTGTGATACCTATGGAGGTGGGTTTGTCTTTTGAGCCTTGCCTAAAAAAGGCACTATGGGGGTAGCAAGAGCCTTTGCCAATATCCGAAAGCCCAGGGGTGACAGGTGCAAGCCATCCCTAGCAAAGCATCGTGGCTTGTCGAGCATGTCATCCCAGGGTGACAGGCATTGGATCCCCTTTGAATGACACCAATACTTAAGCCAATTGTTGAAATTGATCATCTTGTATTCATATTGTGGCATCATTCTTGGTGAGGGTAAGATGCTACTCAAAGTCAGGGTCATACCGGCCTGGGCTACATGCTCAGAGAGCTCCTCTATGTCTCTTTTCATGTAGTCCAGGGAGGTACGTCTCAGGTCATTCACACCAGCATGGACAATGACTGAGTCATATTTGTACTTGCCTTGGAGTGACCTGAGTGCTTGTGTTATGTGGCGGATCCTAGCGCCCGACAAGCAGCTCACCGTGACCTTCTCCTTGTTCAGCCTGGTCTGCGGGACATCAGTGTGCCTGACGATAGAGTCACCTATTACAAGTGTATCAGGTGTGTTGTTTAGCCTTAAGGGCTGTGACTGTTTGGCACACTGGCTTTGTGAGCTATGTGTTGCACTTGTTTTGTTTTGGGGTAGCGGTTGCTTGGGTGTCTGCTTTGGAGGTCTCTGCTGCTTAGGCAGATTTTTATTTAGAGCCTCCGAGTATGTTTTTGTGTGTTTATGTGTTTGGTTTGTTGTCATAGTTTCATAGTATATAGTATAGTACTAGGCTATCTGCCCTGGGGCATTTGTAAGCCTAGCCATAGTGATGTGGCTTTTGCCACCCCATGAAATTGTACAAAAATGTACAGAATAAATCTAGAATACTGTGCCTCTGTCTAGTAGTGGCACAGTGAAGGTCCCCTTATATAATAGAATTAGTTTACTGTGCCCCTGTCTAGCAGTGACACAGATGTGACCCCTGGGGTAAACTTACGATCTCCCATCCACTCATTAAGATTTCTCTTGAAGAGAGTCAGTGAGGGGCTCTGCCTAATACGAACTGGGATCCTGTTCCAAAGCATGGGAAGCCTCTGGGTTATGAATCTATCCCTCCAGCATGTCCTATCCATACTTGTGCCGAGGTTTAAGTCTTTAGCTCTCGTGGTCCTGATGGATTTGGATTTTTTGAGGTGGAGCATGTCCATCAGATCCTGATTGGACATGGCCTTGTACGTCAGGCAGAGATCACCTCTGAGCAGGCGGTATGCTACTGAATAGAGCTGAAGTTTCTTTAGTCTGGCAGAATAAGACATATGTTGGAGACCCTTGATCCTTTTGGTGAGGTACTTTTGTGGTCTCTCCAGCTGTTGCAAGTGCCGGGTGAGGTACATACCAAATGGGGCATTGTACTCAATCATGGGTCTGATGAGGGAGGAATATAGGGTACAATGACATCCTCGGATCTGGATGTGAAACCCTTCATGATGAGGTGTGCAAGGTAGAATGTTTTTCTAACCACTTTGGCAACGTGGGTGTCAAATGAGAGGTCGCTGCCTACTTGGGTCCCTAGGTCTCTGAATACTTTTCCATACTCAGTGGGTTGCTGTCTATGTGATAATTTGTGGGTACTTTGTTTTTCCAAAAGGGATGACTATACATTTTTGGCATTTAGTTTAAGGCCGTGACTACGGCACCAGTTGTCCGTTTCAGTGAGGCCTTTTTGTAGGATGTGTGTATCTGCTGGTGTATCGACTATGGCGCCTAGTTTGCAGTCATCTGCGAACTTTGTCAGCCACAGCCCTCCCATGTTTGCTTTAACATCTGAGAAATAAATGCCGAACAAGAGGGGTCCCAGGACAGATCCCTGTGGGACACCACTTGTGACTGGCTTTGAGTCTGACATTGCTCCAACGATTTTAACTTTATGGGTTCTGTCCTTTAGCCAGTTTGCAACCTATCTAGTGACATAAGTGTTTACTTTTAAGCTGTTTAGCTTATCTATGATGCCTGAGTGGGGTATTGTGTCGAAGGCCTTAGCCAAGTCCAGGTATGCTGTATGGACTGCTTTGCCCTCATCAATGGCTGTAGTGACTGTTTCAAAAAAGTCAACCAGGTTTAAAAGGCAGGATCTGCCCTTTACAAAGCCAAACTGGGTGGGGTCAAGCGTCTGTAGGTCCCCTATGTCTCCGTTTATGAGTTCCATAATGATTCTTTCCATAGCTTTGCAGACCAGGCTAGTCAAGCTTATGGGGCGGTAGTTTCCAGGGTCTGTAGAGGCACCCCCCCTTGTGGAGTGGGACCACTGTTGCTGTACGCCAGTGTTCAGGTACATATCCTGAAGTAAGGCTAAGGTTAAATAGCATTTTTATGTGTGGGTTTAGCTCCTCTTGGAGTTCACGTAACACGCACCCCGGGATACCGTCAGGTCCCATTGATGCTGTGTTTTTGCTTTGTTTAGGGCGGTTCTCACTTGGACATCTGAGATGACAGGGAGATTACATTCAGCTGGGATAAGTATTTCTTCTTTTGGGGGTGAAGGAGCGAGAAATTTGCACTGAACCTGTCAGCCAGAATGTTAGCAATATCTGTGGGTTCAGTGTATTTTTTGTTGTTGTGAACCAACTCTGAGCATATCTGAGGGTTTCCTCCCAGGTTTCTAACATAGCTGAAGAAGGCTTTGTGGTTATCTTTAGTGTCCTTAGCGATTTTTCTCTCAAAGTTTGCCTTGGATGTTTTTATGAGAGAACGTAGTTTTCTGCTAATGTTGATCAGAGATGACTTCCCTTCATGGGATTTCGCTCTGACGTGCAGTAGCTTCCTTCTTTTGTTATAAAATTTGTTTATGGCTGAGGTCCACCAGACAGGACGCTTACATTTGGTGGAGAGGGACTTGGATTTGTTTGGGATTGCATGATCCATGCATTCTTGGAGATGTCCATAGAAAGCATTTGTGAAGGATTCGGCATTGTGGGATGTGGTATCCACTGGCACAGTGGGCTTAAAGAATACCATCTCAGTCTTAAGAAGAGTGAAGTCTGCTTTTGAGAAGTTTTTCACTGTGGTCTTTTGTGCTGGGGGTGGAGGTGGGATATGTATATCCAGGGTGATTAGTTTGTGGTCAGATCTCACTAGTGAGGGGTATACTTCCGGTGTGGAGCATTTTGTCCCCATGTTTGTGATGATCAGGTCTAGTATATTATCTCCCTAGTGGGAGAGGTGACTAGTTGTTCCAGTGCATTTGAATTTATGAATTCCAGGAACCTTTGGGCTAGGGTATTAGGGCTAGAATAATGTACCCAATCTATGTTTGGGTAGTTGAAGTCTCCCAGTATGATGGTATTTTGTGATACATTCATATCCTCCAATGTCTTCAGGAAGGCTGAGTGGGGTTCTTGAGATTGGGAGGGTGGTCTGTAACATGCTACCAGTTGTATAGCAGTTTTGCCTATGGTTAGTTGCACCTGTATGGTCTCTGATGCTTCATGTGTTGCTACTAACCTGGAGGTGTGGGTGTCCTTTATGAATATGGACACTCCCCCTCCCTTTGTGGTTCGGCCCGGGTTTTGGGGCCGAAAAGCATGATATGAGGTATAGCCTGGTAGCGCTGGGGTGCTCTCTGGAGCCATGAACCAGGTTTCAGTTACTGCACAAACGTCGATTTTCTCCATGCTGAGGAGTGCATCAAGTGCCTGCATCTTGAGATTTAGACTTCTGGCGTTGAGCAGCATTACCCTAAGTTTTTTTCCATTTTTGTTTTCTAAGGAGGTGGGTTTGTCTTTTGAGCCTTGCCTTAAAAAGGCACTATGGGGGTGGCAAGAGCCTCAGCGAATATCCGGAAGTCCAGTGGTGACAGGTGTAAGCCATCCCTTGCGAAGCAGCGTGGCTTGTCCAACATATCATCCCAGACAGACAGACATTGGATCCCCTTAGAATGACACCAGTACTTGAGCCAATTGTTAAAGCTGATCATCTTGTCTTTGTATTGTGGTATCATTCTTGGTGAGGGCAAGATGCTGCTCAGGGTCAGGGTCATACCAGCCTGGGCTACATAATCGGAGAGCTCCTCTATGTCTCTTTTCATGTAGTCCAGGGAGGTACGTCTCAGGTCATTCACACCAGCATGAACAATGACGGAGTCATATTTGTACTTGCTTTGGAGTGACCTGAGTGCGTGTGCTATGTGGCGGATCCTAGCTCCCGATAGACAGCTCACAGTCACCTTCTCCTTGTTTAGCCTGGTCAGTGGGACATCAGTGTGTCTGACTATGGAGTCACCTATTACTAGTGTATCAGGCAAGGTGTTTGGCCTTAAGGGCTGCGATTGGTCGTCACACTGATTTATTGAAGTATGTGTTGCATGTGTTTTGTTTTGAGGTGGTGGATTTTTGGATGTCTGCTTTGGGAGCCTCTGTTGTTTTGGTAAGTTTTTTATTAGAGCCTCCGACTATGTCTTTGTGTTTTTATGTGTTTGGTTTGCAGTTGTGGTAGGTCTATGTGGGACTGGGATTGTTGTGTGTGTGGTTGCCATCTCCTCCTGTCTGGTCATGCCCGCCCTGAGTTGAGAGAGTTCAGCCTCCAGTTTGGCTATATAGTTGCATCTCTCACATGTATTTGTGTTTGTTGGGAGGAGGAGAGGGTTGTCTGTGTACATGAGACAATTGTATGGTAGTTCTATGTGAGACTGGAATTGTAGTGAGTGTGGTTTCCTTCTCCTCCTGACTGGTTATGCCAGTACTGAGTTGAGAGCGCTTAGCCTCCATTTTGGCTATATGGTTGCATCTCTCACATGTGTTGGAATTTGTTGGGAGGAGGAGAGGGTTGTCTGTGTACATGAGGCAGTTGTAACATTGCCTCAAGATTCCCAGATTCACCAGCTGGACCGGAGAGGAGATTGACAACTGACCTTTGGACATGCTAGAATAGTATTGGGAATGCCTTTATAATTGAAAAAAAAGGGCCAATGGGGAACAAGGTGCTCAAGGGGAGTTTGTGAGGGTGTAGTGCTTTTAATTTTTTAAAGCTGACTTATATAATTGCTTTAGTGAGCAAGTGCCAGATAACTTAAATGCAATGTGTTACAGGTAACTTAAATGCAAAAATGACAAACAGTAACTTTCTTTCAAGTGAAACAAGGAAATAAGTACAGTAAGCAATGCAGATATCACTAGGGATCCACAGAAGTGCTAAAGGCCACGTTTTAGGTGGAATTAGTGTTTCAGGGAAATAAACAAACAACAAGCATACAAACAAAGCTAAATTCTGGCTCGGTATAGGTGGCTCCATTTACAATGAGCTCTGCACACAATTGTGTATTGCCTTTGAGGTTGCAGACACAGCTAAAGAATGCCGTCTGGTTGTCCTTTGCCAGGGAGTCCAAATTTATCTCACATTTGGCTTTGGTAGACTTTATTTATTCTCTGAGTTGTTTGTTTAGTTTGATGAGAGTGCTTTTATCCTGCTGGGTGCTGCACTTCCTAATTTTTGCCATGATTTTCTTCCTTCTGTTATACAGCCTTTGACAGCCAGTTAATATCCTACCAGATTGCCATCAATAAATGATGCCCCTCACTTAAAACCCGGGTCAGTAATTAAGGAGCCTCAATCCTCACCTCTGACTCCAGTGTGGGAGCTTCATGGAACAATACCAGAGCACAGAGCACACAAGAGTAAAATTCCACAATTTCCCTTAAGAGCACAACAGGAACACATTCTATTTCCTGGGAGTGGACTATATACCTCTGTCCTCCCCAAATGCAATCCCTTATTATACACTTCAGAGTAATGTGTTCCAGTTTAAGACCTCTGACTCTTTCACACTCAAAATAAATTTAAATCTTACACACTCAAACACTTATGAGAAGCCTGACACATATTTCCAGCTGTGCCCACTCCCTGGTACAAATGGTAATGATCCCACCAGAGTCAGATAGGTCTATATGCCCTTCAAAGGGTGATCAGTTATTAAAAATTAAATATCAGAATAAATGATACCTATGACCAGAAGCAGCCAGGCATTCAAGGTGACCTGGGGAGTATCAAACAGGTATAAAGACTCTCTAATCTCTGAAGAATACACTGATTGTCCAGTCACAATGTAAAGTAATGAAAACATTTAATAACAAGTCAAATGATTAATAAGAATGTAAATCAATAACTTTCAATAAACACCAGAATTCAATTACCAGAAGTATAAAATTAAACTGAAGGATAGAAGGCCATCATTTTAGAAAAACTCTATCTAAATAGCTAAACTTTTCTACTCTAACTAGAGAATACTGTTCCTGTTCTAATCTAACACATAACAGCAAGGCAGAGGCAGGCTTACAGTTTTGGTGAGTCTTTTTTCTTGGGTATCCACTGCACAGTGCTGTAACTGACTGCAACTATTAATGAGCTGCTCACAACTGACTTCAACAGTCTCTTTTATAGGTTCATAGATTCATAGGTAGGTACTAGGCTATTGGCCCTAGGGCCTATATAAGCCTAGCCAAAAAGGTACCCTGGCTTTCGCCACACAAGAAAATTATTTTCCTGTGCTCTGGTTGAGCAGAGCCACAGAAGTCATCCCTGGGGTGAATTTCCTATTTCCCATCCAATCATCAATGTTTTTTCTTGAAGAGTGCTAATGAGGAGCTTTGTTTGATATAGATAGGTAGTTTGTTCCAGAGTATGGGAAGTCTCTGGGACAGGAATAACAGTCTCAACTGTCTTATTTTAAAACATAACAATCAGTTGTTTGAAAAAGTTCTTTTTCCCGTCAATCATCTGTTCAGATAATCACATTGCAACCAGGAACATTCTAATGACATCACCTAATGATCAGCTGATTCTCCACAGACAGTTTGTACTTTAGAATCTCCCTCACAAACATGTGCAATTAGAAATGTATCAAAACACTGACAGATTCTTTAAAAAATTTGTAGAAACAGGGAAATACTCAACATTTAAAAAACTTATTTACATTTTCACAATTAGAAATGTTGGCATACAATACAAGTTAATCTGAGAATATACATATATCTCCTGCCAGACATGTTAACACAGATGACACTGTTTTCATTTTCTTCCCACAGACTATTAGTGTTGTGATTCCACCACAGTGACTTTTTTCAGTTAATTCTGTACTTCTTTCTGGTGGGTACTGCTGCCTCTATGCAGCTGTTAACATGCTTGTATAGGGTTTCTGTGAACAGTTCTACATAGGCAGCAGTGTTCTCAGGGTTTATGGGGTCTTGAAATTTTGCCAGGTTATTACTTAATAGTAGGAAGTTAGCCTTTGAATAGTTCTTGAATCTTCACGGGTTAGCTGGGGTTCCTAGGAATGTCTGTGCCTGTATGTTTGGTGTTGTATATGATTCCTAGTTAATAGTGGGTAATTAAAGTCACCCATGAATATGGTATTGGGTTGGATGGTGAGTATTTCCAATAAGTTTAAATACATGGTATCGGTTTCCTGGGTCATGGAGAGAGACCTATAGCTTGCAAGGAAGTGGTTTTGGCTTTTGCCTATGGTGATTTGAACATGGAAAAGCTCAAGTGCATCGTCCTGTTTGATCAGCCTTGAGCTATATTTATTTTTGATGTATATCAAGACACCTTCACCTTTAGTCCCTGTCTGTGTAGTAACTGGTCTACATGTGTGGAAGCCATTATAACCTTGCACTATCAGTATGTTTTCTATGGCTTTAAACCATATTTCAGTGACCACACAGATGTCAGTATTCTCTAGGTTGAAGAGAGCTCCTAAGGAGTCGAGTTTTTAGTTTAGACTCCTAGCATTAAGCAGTAACAGATTAAGGTTTCCTTGGTTTTGATTTGCTATGTCAAAAGTAATTTCAGTTTGGCATTGCCTAAAAAAGGCACTATGGGGAAGGACAATGTTTTAGCTAATATTCTCTGAAAGCATAGAAGGGAGAGGTGCAGACCATTCCTGGCAAAGCAGAGTGGTCTGTTGACCATCTCCTTCCATTCCGAGAAATATTACACCATCTTAGAATGACACCAGAAACTAAGCCATTTATTAAAGTCAGTCATCTTTTGTTCACATTGTGGCATCATCCTTGGAGAAGGGTAAATGCTGGTCAGTGATAGGCTCATACCAGCCTAGAACAGATATTCTGAGAGCTCCAAGATATCTCTCTTCATATAGTCTAGGGAGGTACATCTCATTTCGTTTATAACCACATTGTCTATGGCTGAGTCATACTGGTACTTGTGGTCCAATGACCTGAATGTGTGTGTAATGTAACTGATCCTGGCTCCTGATAAGCAACTGATCATGGCTTTCTCCTTGCTCAGCCTGGTGAGAGGGACATCAGTTTGTCTCACAATGGAGTCTCCAATAACTAGAATGTTGGATTCTGTGGTGGCTTACCTTATGGGCTTAGAAGTAGAGGCTCCATGAGATGAGCCTGTATGTGTTGATATAGGTGTTGTTTTGATAGAGTGCATTCGGGGTTGCTGAGGGTTTTTGTTATGTGTACATCATTTAGGCAGTCTTTGGGGTTTAGGAAGGTTACATTTAAGTGCCTCAGCATATGTGGGCCTATGTATCTACTTTGAATTGTGTGTGATTGATGCAACATGTGTACTGAAAACAACTCTATTGACATTTGGAGTGCTATTATGTGAGTGCTTTGCCTCCATTGAGATTGTATAAATGCATCTCTCACGTATCATATCAGTTTGTTTGAGAATTCCCTGGCTGTCAGTAAACATGAGGCAATTTCTACATTGCTTGGGATGCCCATATCCACCAAACTGTTAATGGAGATAGTGTGAAAGTTCATATTCATGGCAATAGACCCTTTTTTATTGATTAGACAGTTGGAGTAAGAATATAAGGTAATGTCAGGAGTATCCAGTTTGCAAATCTGGGGGCAGTGCTTATCACTGCAAAATAGTTATTCTGTGTGCAACTAGGCACTGGTGAAATTTCTATGGTGCTTTTACAGGAAAAATATCCGCTCAAGGTGTATGGCTATACAGTGCACTTCCAGACACTAGAGGGTAAACTAATAAGTAGAGCCTGATGATTTATGGATAAAGTATTTAGGTAGATATTTTGAAGTTAGAAGTAAATCAAGCATTATTTACTAAAAACAAAGAATTAGCTTGTCAAGAATGATGAAAAGATTGGGGGGGTGGCACCTGAATGGCTACTGCCTGACTACTAATACTGCTGGTCTCACCACAGCTTCACTCTGCTGGGATACAATGCTCCTTTGCTTCTTCTTTCACCAGAAGCAAAACAGTAGCACCAATCCCAAGATGAGAAGCAGGCCACAACCTGTTTGGTGAGCCAGTGTTATCCCAGATGATGTAAGGGTCTGTAGGCTTGTTGTAGCCTTTTCCTGGTAGATGCCTTAAATAGCAACCAGACCGATCAGGAAGGTCAAGCACAGACACTCACTTCCCAACCAGAAAAAGTCAGGAATCTCTGCACTCTGCTCCTTCTCTCACCAGGAGCAAAATATAAGCACAAATTCCAAGCTGGCACTCATGAAACCGTTATCAAGCTTTTTGGTGATCAGCACCATCCCGGAAATAATGTCCCTGTGCTCTTTCTCTCATCAGGAGCAACACAGAAACACTAATCTCAAGATAACTACTGAGAGGCAGAATGTGGGCTCACCAGTAATCGGTGATCTTGGAGTAGATGTTGCAGATTTTAAAGGTAAGTTAGAAAAATGAGTTAATATTCTAAGAGCCACAACTATGCAGTTAGATGTGAAAGTAGGGGTAACTTAAGCTTTAGCTATTTAAGTGGATTGCCACTAATTTTAAAAGAGCAAGGTAGATCGGAAGGGGTGAGCACTTTGCATTCTGATTCTATGGAATGGCAAATAAACTTAAATAGCTGAAGGGGAGTCATTTTACAAAATGATAGTTTTGTGCTTACTCACAATAGCCAATGAAAGAGGAGAGTGAAGGAGCTATGTGGTCAAATTAACATAAGGAGCAGGCAAATACAAAGATAGTTCAGTTTAATACCACAACAGCACCAGGGGAGGTTGGGGAAAAACTTAATTTCTGTGGGACTCACAAGAGATACAGATGTGGTCTCTTTCCTAGTTTAAATATGCAATTAAAAGAAAATGAATCACAATATACAAAATAGAAGAAGACAATAAAGCAACACAAAACATAAGAAAGTAAAAACAAACTAACCTTTCTGTCTCAATAAGTTGTGGCAGAGTCTGGGTGAGCTTTTCTAGAAAAGCCCAATATCTTTTAAAAATTTCTTTCATATGTGAATATTAGGCTAATGCTTCTGAAGAACTATTTTGAGTCTAGCCAATAACTCAAGGTTAGAATTAATCTCTGCATCTTGTGTATATGAGGTGAACACCTTAACCATTATGCCAACCCTCTCTTTTGGTATAATTCAAGGTATGTAGTAAGCTTGTGGGCCAGTTTAAGCCTAATCAATTTCCCCCTCAAATGTTAGAGTCAAACCTTGTACCTTGTGTCTGTTATGAAAGCACCTTAATCAGTATGCCGGCTTCTAATCCTATCAAGTGCATCCCAGTGGGGCAGGTACTGCAAACATCCACAGTGACTGGGTGAGGGACAAAAGCTAAGTGAGGGAGTTGTTATAGGTGGTGCCACTGTAGTGCTGGGGTGTATTGAGGCAGCAGCTGTTCTGCACTCATGAAGGTAAAGACACCATTGATAAGGGGAAAACCATGTTAGACATAGCTATTTATAGCCTACACTTGTTAGAAACATTTATTGTGCAGACAGGTCCCGCCAGTTATGGCCATGGAAGTGATCCCTTTTCAGGTATCTTTGGCTAAAATTTACTTTGACTAGGAACGGAGTAGAGAAACAAACAGGTGGCAGTGTTTGATGACATCACTGCTGATATTTTAATAGGAAATCATTTTTATGATACAGTACTTTGTGCACATACAACAGGCAGGCATGTAAACAAGTATATGAAGACTGCACCTCAGAGGGAATGATCCAGCCAGTGCCCATATCCCCACCGATGGTTAGTGATATGGCTAATTGGGTGTAAGAGCTAGGATACAGCAGCAGTCCTGAATCACAGCTATCAAAAGGTACTGGATTTCCTTTGGAAAAGGTTCCCCTCAAGGGAAGAGATACTAGTGGTCTTCCATAACCTGAGCTACAGCTATTAAAAGATATCAGATTTTCTTTGGAAGAGAACTGGGTAGGATCACAAAGAAGCAACAGAGGCAGACATGGATCTCAGATCCCACATTACAAGAGAGGTGGCGATACCCAAGGAGGCACCAGACACTCACGAACTGGGAAGTCTGTGTACTGGGGTGTATAGTATGGTATGAAGGGGGTCTACTACAGAATGGGAACAAGTGGAGAAGTTGTGCAGCAACTGGTAGTACTAAGGGCTCACAACTAGACACGTGTATTAGCCCATGGTATTTCTTTTTCAGGCTATATTGGCATAAAACAAACAGAAAGGAATATTTATTCATAATTTCTGTTGGTCTGGTATTGGAAAACATGACAGGACACTGATAAGAGGACATGTCAGACTCTCTGAGCAGTGCTAAAAGGTTTTTGGCAAAGCAGGAGACAAAGTCAGGGCTTCTTTGGTGCTTTTACTTCTTGTTGAGGACATCTTTGCTTTGTGCCATTATTTTGCTTAAAGACCTCAGTGTCATTCACTACATCTGGAGAAGAAAAAGGGAATGCATCTTCCTCAGACCGTGGGGCTATAAGCCCCAGCAGATTCAACTTCGTCAATGAAAAAGATTGAATATTCATAACAGGTGCCCATCAATACCCCCTAAATAAACTTTTCCTGCACAGGCTGTTGCATGTAACCCTTCAGCTTCTTTACCAGAGCTTGGATATATAACAGGGTTTGGTTCTTCAAAGGTGCCATCTCATTAACTACTGTTCCAGCCTTAGGATTTAGTTATCTGATTAGGTGGGGGGGGGTGATTCATCTGAATGAGGCGGACATCTCTTGTGCATCTAAGAATTAATCTAACATGGGCACAGTTCCAGTGGAAGATGCATATATTCTGGAGGCCAGAAGGATGCAATAATCTACTGGCATTTTACAGTCAGAATTCCATTAGCTTCCAGGCTGCACTGCCCTCTGAGGACACTTAGCTTTCTGTGTGGTCAATGCAGCATCCATAATTAGAAAAAAAGAGCAATATTTAAATGCCCCCTCAAGTATTATGTTATAGTTAATCTTCTGAATAATTCTACTTCTAATTTTTCAAGTGACAGTTCTCAATGGGATACACACTGAAAATTATGTGAAAATTGTAACCAAACACATTATCACCACTAACACAAAACACAGCAAAATGTGGCAATTCTAAAGACAAATTTTGTAAAGACAATTTTTCCTGGACCACCATAGCCACACCTATTTCTCCCTACTAAAGCAACACTTAGTACCTCGCCCCAGCCTTCTTTTTGCATTTCCCAGATGTATCTGTCCTGTAAGAGGACACCATGTGTCATACCCATCTCTAGGACCTGCCACTATAGGTATGACATGTACTTTGAAATTTTGAGGAGACACAGAATCTGCAAACCTCTGGAGGTCTGAAGGTATGCTCACCCAGATAAAATGAAGACATATGATGCATTCTGGTGATTTTTATAAAGATAGAAGTGCTTTACTGCAAACTCCAGACCATGGTAATCTAATTATATTTCATATAAAACTACAAATACTTTAATTGGTTTTAATGGTTAGCTGCAATCTGTAAATCTAACTTCATTGAAAGGAGGTCATTGACTAGGTACCAGTTCTTAGGGTAAGAATCATCTCACAAAACAAAATCATAATGTCTACAGCCTGGCTCAAGTACAGAGTTAATTTATTTATCCATTCTCTGATAGGCCAGAGCCTATAACTGCAAGCAGTGGAGTAAGTCAAACAACAAATCCTTGTTGAGATATCAGTCTTTTGCAAGATACACACACAATCACACTGCATGACACCTATGAACAGTTTCGCAAGATACACACACAATCACACTGCATAACACCTATGAACAGTTTCAAAGACTGCCAGTTCAGGCATCTCCATCTCTTTGGGAATCTAGAAGAAATCAGATACTCCAACCGAAACTTACGGTGGTCACATTGGGGCATGCTGATTCTGCACAGAAGGCACCTCAGCTGGGATTGAGCCAGAGGCTGTGATGCAGCAATACTACATGCTGCACCACTGTCTCACATTTATAGAGTTTGCTACTTGTTTAATATTCCAATATTGATTGGACTGTCTTAGTTCTCACAGAGATGTCACATACAATGTTATCATTCTAACTTGTTCTTCTTTTAAGGTGAAATCATAAAGATGTGTGTACTCAAATATTAACCGTTGTAGGGATTACATTGTTTTTATTTTCTGTCGGCTCAGGAGCTGACCAATTCTTCTTCTTTCCACCTTCCTTTATTCTAATTACCATTTGCTGACCAGAGCTACATTACATCCATGGGAGGTTTTCTGCTTCATGCTTTCCTTCTGATCTTTTCTGAGTATTATTTTCTGCTTGTTCCATACCTTGATGTACATTTTCTTTTTCTGAATCCTCATTATATATAGCCTACATTGGTGTTTAACTGAACAATTCTACTCATATTTTAAATCAGCACTGACTTATTACTCTATTTGTTTAACCTTAATTATTTTTTATAAGTGGTTCATCTTCAATGATTTTATCACTTACCCTTATTGGCTTATTTTTTTCTTCTGTTTATC
Organism: Protopterus annectens; assembly: GCF_019279795.1. Lineage (NCBI taxonomy): Eukaryota > Metazoa > Chordata > Ceratodontiformes > Protopteridae > Protopterus > Protopterus annectens. The sequence goes on from NC_056729.1 coordinate 1,883,878,091, forward strand.
TTGAATTTTTTGTCATCGTTTTAATTTGACTTCTTGTAGAATATTCAGTGCTTGGTTTCTTTTACATGACTCCCTGTCCACTATGATTAAATCCCAACTACAATAAACAACAACTTTCTCACAGTTATTAAAAGTTTTTCTCCTAATGCTCTGTAGGTCTGACTGTGATAAGAGTATTTTATTTAAGAAGTCAGACAGATAATTACCATGTGAACATGCTCCCTTTCCCTATTCACCCTTTTTTATCCAGTAGTTTGAAACGATTTGTCAGTTGTAGTTTTACAGATTTCCAAAAGAACAAGTTACAAATTCACTAATATGAACCTGATATTAATGGTACCATACCTTAAAGTGGCTGCCATGACAGGTAGTCTAAATGCATATCTGCAAATCCTGAGATTCTTGCAGTGTTATGCTAGAAACGCAGACAGAACCTGAGATTTAAAAAGAGTTACTACAAGTGATAAGCTCTGCCATGACTGGGAAACTCCTTGCTTTAACCCTTTCTGGATAATGAGGCAATCCAAGGGAGAAGCTGATGCTAACTAACCAAGTGTTCTCCCCGAGAAATGCCTGCAGTTTCTGATTTACACTGCTGAGCAATTCACATAATCACTCAGTTCCATAAATTAGCATGGCCATCCAAAAAAATTTACTCAGCAAATTGAGTGTGGTCACCCACTAAAGTCAGTGTAGGAAACTGCATTGAGGTAAGTTTAGTGGACTTCAGTGGAGGTGTAGGGGTGATGGAGATGTGAGTGAGTGTATGTGTGTGTGTGTGTGTGTGTGTATGTGTCTATGTGTGTGTGTGTGGGTGTGTGGGTGCGTGAGTGTGAGTTTGTGTGTGTGTGTGTGTGTGTGTGTGTGTGTGTGTGTGTGTGTGTGTGTGTGTGTGTGTACGTGTGTATGTGTAATGGTATGCATGTGGGTGAATAAGTGAGAGTTTCCATGAGTTTGATCGAGTGTGGATATTGTGTGATTTTGACTGGATGTCTGTGTGAATGGGAATATCTGTGAGAGAGAGAGCATGTGTGTGTGTGTGTGTGTGTGTGTGTGTGTGTGTGTGTGTGTGTGTGTGTGTGTGTGTGTGTGTGTGTGTGTAAGTGTGTATGTGTAAGGGTATGAATGTGGGTGAATAAGTGAGAGTTTCCATGAGTTTGATCGGGTGTGGGGATTGTGTGATTTTGACTGGATGTCTGTGTGAATGGGAATATCTGTGAAAGAGTGTGTGTGTGTGTGTGTGTGTGTGTGTGTGTGTGTGTGTGTGTGTGTGTGCGTGTGTGCGTGTGTGTGTGTGTGTGTGTGTGTGTGTGTGTGTGTGTGTGTGTGTGTGTGTGTGTAAGTGTGTATGTGTAAGGGTATGAATGTGGATGAATAAGTGAGAGTTTCCATGAGTTTGATCGGGTGGGGGGATTGTGTGATTTTGACTGGATGTCTGTGTGAATGGGAATATCTGTGAAAGAGTGTGTGCGCGCGTGTGTGTGTGTGTGTGTGTGTGTGTGTGTGTGTGTGTGTGTGTGTGTGTGTGTGTGTGCACGTGTGCATGTGCGTGTGTGTGTGTGTGTGTGTGTGTGTGTGTGTGTGTGTGTGTGTGTGTGTGTGTGTGTGTGTGTGTGTGTGTGTGTTTAAGAGGATACATGTGAGTGAATAAGTGAGAGTATGTGTATCTGAGAATATGGTGTGGGGTGCCTGTGCCATGCAAGACATAAGCCACCAGAGAAAAGCACTGGCTGCAAAGTGCTTTTAGCACGAGGTAAAAAAGTATTTCAGAGACATGCATATTATCTGATAATGAGGCTGACCTCACCGGGACTAAAAGATAATAAAAGAAAGTCATACAGAACAAAGGATTATTTGTTGCTAAATAAAGTCATAGAGGAGAACTGTAAAAAGGGGAAGAATTTAAGTATGGGATGATTAGACTACAAAAAAAACATTTGATAGTATCCCACATTCATGGATAAAAGAGTGCTTAAAAATGTATAAGGTACACTCTACACTGATAAATTACATCATAGCGACCATGAAACAGTGGCAAACAACTTTGCAGTTAAGCCATGATAAAGGGCAAATTATTATTTCTGGGGTAGAAATCCACAGGGGATATTCCAGGGTGACTGTCTGTCACCACTGCTCTTTTGTCTTGCCCTTTACCCATTGAGCTGTCTGCTTAACAGATAAGGACATGGCTGCCTGGGATGACATGATCGACAATCCACGATGCTTTGCCAGAGATGGTCTGCACCTGTCACCCCTGGGATTCAGGTTACTGGCTAAAGCTCTTGCCACCCCTATAGTGCCTTTTTTAGGCAAGGTTCAAAGGACAAAACCACCACCATAACAGACAGAAGCATGCAAAATATGAAGGTAATGCTACTCAATGCTAGAAGTCTAAACCTCAAAATACACTCTCTCAAGGCACTCCTAAAAATGGAGAATATCGATATCTGTGCAGTAACTGATACCTGGTTCAAGACTCCAGAGAGCACCTCTGCAATACCAGGTTACAGCTCTTACCACACTTTTCAGCCATGAAACCAAGACCGAAACACTAAAGGTGGAGGAGTGTCCATATTCACCAAGGATATTCACACCTCCAGGCTAGTTGCCCAACACAATGCATCTGAAATTCTCCAGGTGCAACTAACATTAGGTAAGACTACAATCCAAATTGTAGCTTGCTACAGATCCCCCACCATGCTCTAAGATTCTCACTACACCTTTTTAAACATACTGGAAAATATTAAGATACAACCAAACACCCTAATACTGGGTGATTTCAACTACCCTGCCATAACTGGGAAAACTACTCAGGTACCAACACCTTTTCCCAATGGTTCTTGGAATTCATAAACTCCAATGCCCTGGATCAACTAATCCATTGTCCCACCAGGGGTTCCAATATCCTAGACATGGTCATTACCAACATGGGAGATAGATGCTCCACACCAGTGGTCACCCCCTCATTGGTCAGGTCTGACCATAAGCAAATCACCCTTGACATCCACATCCCACCCCCACCCCCCAGTAAGGAAACCTCTGTAAAAAACTTCTCTAAAGCCAACTTCATGCTACTTAAGTCAGAAGTGACAAACTACATGGCACCCATGTAGATGGGAGCTGAAAGTTCAACTGCTGAATCCTACACTAAGGCACTGTATGAGCACATCCACTTATGCATGAATCGTGCCATCCCAAATAGAACCAAGGTGTTCTCCTCCAAAAAAAGGAAGCCAATCTGGTGGTCGCCTGACATAAGCAAACTATACAACAGAAGGAAGAAACTGTTGCAGAAAAGAGGAAAATCCCAGGATGCAAAAAACTCCCTTACCAGCCTCAGTAAGAAACTGAGATCCCTCATAAAATCCTGCAAAGCTAGTTATGAAAATAAAATTGCCGAAGATTCCAAAGACAACCACAAGGCATTCTATAACTATGTCAAGAATCTGAATGGCAATGCTCAGATCTGCTCTGAGCTACAACAGAATGGCATTAAATATACTGATCCCAAGGATATTGCCAATATCCTGGCAGATCGATTTAGTGCCAACTTCACTCCCTCTCATCCCCTAAAGGACCCATCTCAATACCAAAAGATTGCCAAATTCCAGTAATCACGGTCACACAGGTAGAAACTGCACTCTTCAAAGCTAAGAATTCAGCATCCATGGGACAAGATGACATCCCCAGCTGTGTAATACATGAACTACAAAATGAACTGGCACCTCACCTAAGTGTCATGTTTAATCATAGCCTCACTTCAGTCTTCGTGCCCACTGAGTGGCACACAGCTACAGTTATAGTTATCCCACTCCACAAGGGGGGGATCCACCTTGGATCCCGGGAACTACTGTCCCATCAGTCTGACGAGCTTGATCTGCAAGGGCATGGAACGCATTATCATGGAACTTATAAACAAAAACATTGGCAACCTTCAAACACTGGATCCCACCCATTTTGGGTTCATGAAGGGCTGATCTTGTCTCCTGAATCTGATTGACTTCTTTGAATCAGTCTCCAGAGCTGTGGACGAGGGTAAGGCAATCCACACAGCCTATCTGGACCTAGCCAAGGTCTTCACCACCATTCCCCACTCTAGAATCATAGATAAACTTACTAGCTGGGCATAAATCCCTACGTAACTCAATGGGTTGCCAAGTGGCTTACTGACAGAACCCAGACTGTAAAAGCAGCCGACTCCAAATCTGGCTCCAGACAAGTAACAAGTGGAGTATCTCAGGGGTCAGTCCTGAGACCGCTCATGTTTGGCATCTACTTCTCTGAAGTACAGGCCAACACTAAGGGACTCTGGCTAACAAAGTTCGCAGATGACTGGAAATTGGGAGCCATTACTGAATCCCTAAATGATGTGGATATTCTACAAAAGGGCCTTACAGAAACAGATGCTTGGTGCCAGAGCCATGGGCTCAAGCTTAATGCTAAGAAATGTATAGTTATCCCCTTTGGGAAAAAACATGTACCCATGAATTACCACATAGGTGGCAGTACACTAAACACCGAAAGTGTGATGAGAGACTTATGGACACAGGTGGACAGTGGTCTCACCTTCGATAACCACATCGCCACGACAGTCAGGAAATCCTTCTATGTGGCACACCTCATCACTAAGGGCTTTTCATCCAGAAAAAAGGAGGTCATTGTCCCACTGTACTCATCCCTCATTAGACCCATTATAGAGTACAATACCCCATTTGGTACGTATCTCACAATACATCTGCAACAGCTGGAAATGCCGCAGATATACCTCACTAAAAGAATCACAGGTCTAAAGCAGATGCCCTATGCTGACTGTCTAAAAATACTCCAGCTACACTCTGTCGCATATCGTCTACTCAGAGGTGATCTCTGCTTAACATACAAGGCCATGTCAAACCGTGAGCTGTTGGACATGCTCCACTTAAAGAAATCCCAATCCCTCAGAGCCACACGCTCCAGGGATCTAAACTTTGTCATCACAATGAACAAAACATGCTGGAGGGATAGGTTCCTGACCCAGAGACTCCCCAGACTCTGGAATAGACTGCCCATACATGTCAAGCAGAGTGCCTCCTTGGCCCTCTTCAAAAGGAACCTTGACGATTGGATGGGAGATAGGAAATTCACCCCGGGGATCACGTCAGTCACCCTGCTAGACAGGGGTCCAGGGAAGTAAATATTGTGTGAAGAAATATCTGGGGAATTGTTTGGGTAGGTTTGTATAGGCCCTAGACCTGATAGCCTAGTAACAACCTATGAACCTATAATTAGGCACCCAGCAACAAAGTGTAAAGACTTCTCATCTTCTCTTTGTTAATGATTTAAAACTGTATAGCTCATATAGTAGGTAGTTTACAGGTCCACAGACAGCATTTTCCACAATCTCATAAACTGACCTACATATGGAAGGTACCTCTTTCCCTGAATCAAAGCCAGTGTTTCTTTTCTTGTATTTGTAAATTTCCTACTTCCCTTTTTTCATCTTTTATTAATAAATATTGCCAGCTTACGATAGTGTGTCAGTGTCACAACAGGTAGTGCAAACACCTTAGGTATAGATGGCGCTGGGTTCTGTTCCCCTACCAAGTAGATGGATTGCTGACAATGAAGTGCAGCATAAGGGAGGTACTGTACTCCTGACTTTGTGGTCCTTTAGATGAGATATTAGATTGAGACCCCATATGCTTTTATTAGTGGTAGTTCAAACGAATGTAAAGGATCCCATAGGACTTACCAAAAAGAGTAAGGAAAATCCCCCAATGCACTGGCCAAATTTCCTCTAGTAGTATAAATATCACCTCAAGTCTCCCCTAGAAAGAGCCTACTGATCTTGTGGGTCTGTCATACATTTGTTGTTAATGATTAAAAAAAGATTTCTGGTGAATAATATTAATTCATCAAAAGAACATTTTGCAAGTAAGAAAAAAAAGCGTTAGTAACATTATTGTGAGCTCTTTTATTTATTTGTATTTTTTCTACTTGGTAACAAATCTCTGAAATGAATATTGACACTACATATGTAATCATTTTAAGGAAGTCTTAGACGGATGGTCTGCGGTGCACTGACCTCTTTACAGATAGTATTCATAATGTGTGAATATATGGAGTAATAATAAATCAGGATGCTATAATCTAGCTTAGTATATATATATATATATATATATATATATATATATATATATATATATATATATATATATATATATACACATATGAGAGTCTAACCTATCGTCAGACCAACCGAATGTTAATCAATCAACAAATGATCGACTCAAAGTACTCAACAAAAAACAAAACCATTGCTCCATAAAGGATTAAAAAAACAAAAAAAACTTTTTTTGTAGGGGGAGACCTTTAGTATCCCACATTCCCTGCTAATTTTAAAAAGATCGCACTACAGTGGGGAAAGGACATACTCCCTGATCCACGAAAGTACTGCAATCTCATTGTGAAAAAGGTTTTTCCTTCATCAATGGAAACTCACATCGATAAAAGGCACTGCTGCCAGATATGTATATGTCTATATATATATATATATATATATATATATATATATATATATATATATATGTATAGTACAATATGGGGGTGAACAATCCAGAGAGGCTGTCATCCAGGCAGTCACAAAGGTTTTTTGTGCACTTGGCCACATTCACGCATTCAGATCTGCCTGTCTGCTAGATAAGTCCAGCTTCCCTCAGACCAGAGCCTCATGGTATGCTTTCTGGCTTGTCGATCTCAGGATCTACCCAATACCTAACCTCCCACAGATTTTCATCATTTAGGATGTGAGCTCTGGGAAGCTTTTTTTTCTAGTAATACCCTTACTCCACCCCCTGGTGGTGATGTGTCCACTGGTCTCATTGCATGGATTATTTGCAGTCCTATATCCTGTTCACGCACAATCCTTAGTATACTTGCCAAAGACTACCTTTACCAGTTTGGATAATGATAACCCATGCCCTTTTCTACACAAGCTCCCAATTTCTTTATTTGACACCTGGGCCTAAAACTGTAGAAACAACTGAATTGACCAGGCACTATTAAGTCTTCCTTTCTGGCAAGCAAACTGTGCTTGCTCATTTCCATCCTCCATTGTCCAGCCCTTCCAGCACCAGGGAACCTATCTGAGCTCGAGTCATTTGAATTATAATGTGAGCTTTATCCTTCGATGTCACAGAGCCAGGTAAAAATCTAACTGAATGCATTTATATGAACAGCAACATATGATAGTTACACTAAGCAAAAGTAAAAAAGTAAACCATCTAGAAAAAACTAAGAATCTTCATGGCATTAAGGTATGATACAAAATATCTCTAACCCTCGTCTTTTTTATCTGATCTCAGTAATCTGCATAATAAAACTAATTACACATTCTGTTCCCTCTGTACATGGCTTATCAGAACAGACTATTCTTTACAACAGACAGTGAACTGATATGACATCCCTGCCCAGAACACGTATGGAGGTGTCGACTGTAGACAGAATCAGCTTTAGGTGAAATAGAGCCATAGGAAAAGTTCTGTGGTACATGCACTACATTTCCCGTTCCCCCGTGTGGATGCTATTTATCAGCCCCTCCCCCCTCACACACACACTTAGAACTTCTTACTTTTACACTGAGGAAACACAAGAAACAATTCATTAAAAAGTCAGAGTTTTAGTTCTTTGTGCTAATTGCCACACTGTCTAACATCACACAGTCCTTTTCTATTCACATCCTCTATCTTAACTTTTAAATAACGGGGCATCACACTTGATCCCTCTCTATGACCTCTTACATTGATCTACTTAAAAACAAAATTAACAAAATCATTTAATTTATGTCATGAAATCGCTATGAAATGTCTAGATTCTTCACAGCTAAAGCCTCTGTCAGAAGCAAAAGTATCTTCTTACCTTAACTAGAATACGTTACCCCCATTGGTCTACTCTTTTAAGAAAAATCTGTCAAGCCTTTATTATGATACATATTAATAATATATCATTTGTATACTAAAGGCGTATAAATTGTTTAGCTTTCTACATACAACAAAATATGCTTCCGTAACGTCATTATCAGAATGTAAATATATTATACTTTTCTGAATCTTCATTATTATGCTGTGTGAATCATATTAGTTTAATTTATTCGTAATGGAATAATAATATCTAGTAATATCTAGTAATATAACAGGAGTTTATATTTATATCTATGTCTCTCTCTCTCTCTCTCTCTCTATATATATATATATATATATATATACATATATATATATGTGTGTGTGTGTGTGTGTGTGTGTGTGTGTGTGTGTGTGTGTATGTGTGTGTGTGTGTGTGTGTGTGTGTGTGTGTGTGTGTGTGTGTGTGTGTGTGTGTGTATATATATATATATATATATATATATATATATATATATATATATGGGTCTACTGCTTTCATCAATACCACGTATTCGAAAAAGAGCAGCAGACCACTCAGTTATGTGAAGTGCACTTATTCGAAAGTGCACTTTCGCGAACTCAGCTTCTACGAACCGATCGCACCACAGTGGAGGAGGAGGACAGTAGGAAAACATGCTATGTCCTCCACTGTGGTGCGGTAGTCACGGACCTTAGGGTTAGGGCACGGGTCATGGTAAGGGGATCTATCCCCTTACCGTGACCCATGCCCTAACCCTAAGGTCCGTGACTACTGCACTAAACTGCAGTACGTAGTCCGTTCGCTGAAGTGGGTTTCGCGAAAGAAAGAAGTGCATTTTCGAACTTATACAGTAGATCCATATATATATATATATATATATATATATATATATATATATATATATATATGTATATATAGATATATATATATATATATAGAGAGAGAGAGAAAGAGATTTGTGTGTGCTTGTGTGTATGTATGTGTGTATGCACGCATGCATGCTTGCATGTGCACAAACCCTTTGCTCATTGGGGCTAACCTATTGAACAAAAATATGAATACTAGACAGAGACAAGTCTTAAATGCCTTATTATGTGCAAGGGTCCTCTCAAATGATCTATGGTAGGATCCCAATTATACTGAGTAGGGGTAACATAATTATTCACCATGGAATGGGTAAGGACAATTTAACACCGAATGGGGTAGGTTAATTCAAGCACAAAAAGGGAAACTGGCGAGGCTTAAAATGGTGCACAGGGGCAGCTAGCCTGGTACTTACCTACGAACCTATGAAATAAATAAATAAAGAAATCTATATATGGATTTCTCAATTCTGGTTGATATGTCCCTGGGTTAATAGCAAAATCCTCAGAGAGTTGTTCAGCATATAGATTGATTAATTGGTATGTAACAGTAAGGATTTGGGAGTACTCTCCTTTCTCCACTGTTGTATGATCTCAGAATTAATGTATGTAGAAATACAGATGTGTAAGGATGCAGTTGGCTTGGTATCACACAAAAAGCAAAAACAAAAAAAAACTCTTTTCTGAATTTTTACTTAAACCCAGTGTGTGGAGTTCCTCAGATGGGTGGACAGGTGATCACTGATGGAATGGTATCTGAAGATATATTGGTCATTTAACCTTAAACATGTATACATACAGAGCGAGAGAAATAAATTGCAGTGGTGCTGCTGTGGTAGCGTTATCGCCTCACAGTAAGATGTTGTCCTGTTCGATTTTCATCTAGAGCGTCTTCTGTGTGGAGACATGCGTGAATGGGTGTACCTTCATTGAAGGTTGTGCGTCAGGGCCGGCAACTTGGCTCGTAAAAATCTACTGCCAATCATTAGCAGACCGGAGTTCAGCTGTGGCGACCCCTAACCGGGAAAAGCTGAAAGACACAACAACAACATACAGAGCGAGAGAGAGAGTCAGGTAGGTATTCAAGGTTTAGTGGGGATTGGCTGAGATTGATGGAAAATAGCAGCGAATAACAAAAGGAAATGAATGAGAATTTTCTAGAATCTGCAATCTTAGGTTTTTTGGGTGGCTTAATGGCTAAGGTGTTTGCCTTATAAACACAAGGTGCAGGGTTTGAGTCTCACAAGGGATAATTTGCTAAGCTTAAAATGGCTCGCAAGGGCAGTTAGCTTAGTACTAAACTATGAACTATATGAATGATCTTGCATGCTGCCGACTGATGTTTTAATATTTATATGGTCATTTGCAACGTAAGTCTGAATGCATATTCATACTTGTGAGAGGCTGCAGTCAGTTGGGATTGTGTGACTGAATGAATTTCACTGCTGTAACTACCTTGTTAGGTAACATGACCCACTGTATAAAGCAGATGACCACATTTGGACTTGTATCAGATAAGACATAGGAGGAAAGTCACAATATAAACAAATGAATGAGTAAATAAACAAATCAAACAAATCTTTTTTTGTCACATTTAATCTCAGAATGACATGCTATTGTAATTAAAATAATGTCTGTTTACCTCTGAAGGTTCTAACCGCACATTAATGTGTGTTCATATGGTTGGGACGCAGCCTGCTGTTCTCTTTTACAGTACACGCTATATATTCATATGTTGCTGGTAACCATTTAGCTTTGTGCTTTTACTTATGTCCATTTTATAAAATGTATTTATTAATATGTTTAAGAAAAACTTTTTTTAGTGCTGTTTACTATTAATGTTTTCTCATCACATGCAGGAGTATAATTTGGTAAATGCACTTGTACGTTTATGCATTTCAGTTAAAAGTGATGTATATAACACTTCAGAATGAAAACACAGAGCTGACATTGCATTTCTTATGAGCATCTTGCATTAAATGTTTTCATTGCATATAGGCTAAAATGAGGAATTTGCTATAGGAAGCATGTTTCATCAATCACTATGGCAGGTTTACTGTTATCCTTTCTGTTTCAGGACCATCAGTGACAGTGTTATCACATAACACTAAACCTACCATGCTGACTGATGACTGCCATATCTAAGTATCTGCTGCCTTGGTTATCTAAGCAGTAGTTGATAAAGATCTTTTGGCAAATTTGCATAAAACTTATTCCTGTTGATAATCCAATATGGAAATGGTGAATACTGTGATAGAAGAAAATATTAGTAATAGGAAGTGCCTTATTTTGCAGAGGCAGGTATTAAAGATATTTTATTACCTACTTATATGTGTTTGACAGATTGCTTGGATAACTGAGTATAAAGGATTAGTCCAGATAAAATCACTTTAGCTATCAGATCTAGGAGAATCTCTCTCTCTCTCTGATACCCTCCCTGTGGAAGGAATAAAGACATCTTGTTGAAGTTTCCAGTAGGTTATTCAGTTAAGCAGGTAGATGGACAAGTGTTCTTGTTCAAATGCATTACATTCAACAGGTCAGTTATTTAAAGGCAGTTACAGACAATGCTAGGAGGGTCCACGGGAGCTGATTGGAGGAAAATCTGGGACATGGAAAAACAAGGAGCCAATCCCAAAGGTTAGTCCCTTATTTGAATATTGCTAAAAGATCTATGAGGGTCTACCAGCTTAACAGCATGTGGAACCTCATTCTTAGTTAGAAGGTTTTATTTTTATTTTTAACTTCTAACAACCAAAACATGACAACACATTATGAACTACAACTATAAAACTATATTTAAGAAAACACTTTCATCTGAGCTTCATTAGGTCCATCTAATAGAATGGTTTACACTTGCGCCATTGAAAATGCCTGCTTTTACATGGCTATCACCAGGCTAGATTAGTCTGTTTGGTAACACATGTTAAATGAGAGGCTGTGTCTGCATCAGTGGGGTTCATATTCCTTGGAGCCAAGTATGAAAGGTTATTACAGAACTTTTTTTTTCCAGTCTATCACATGTAACAGTTGGATAACTGCTACAGCCAGTGCATGTGAAAAACCGTCAGAATCAGAAGAACTCAGAACAAAGTTATAGAATGAAATTAAAATAAATGAAGTATATATCAACCAGAGGAGAAGTTGTGGATAGCAATTATTAAGGAGCTGAAGGACTTTAATTGGGAGGGGAAGTTGGGAAGAGCCAAGTGGGATAAAGTGATTCTTCCAGTAGAACAGGGTGGATTGGGATTACCCAATTTGAAGGGATATTTCAGAGCTACACAGTTAAGGCTCCTATAGATATCACAAGCAGAAACCTATAATTCAAAGTGGAAAGAGATGATGTAGAAACAGGGGGAAGCTCAAGAAACAAGGAGAGACTTGGATTTTGGATGCAGGCCTTTAAGGAGAATAACAATAATCATACAGAATATTATATCCATAAAGTAGCAGAAAGTATTTGAAGAACTAAGCCAACATGGGAATAGAGAAAGGAGATTCTGCCGATAGGGATGACTGCAATTCGGGATACAGACAATATGCAAGAGGGGGCTATAATTAATTGGTGAAAACTGGCAAAGGAACCAAGGTATTGGGAGCAAATTACTAGAGAAGAAAAAAATGACAGAATGGGAAGACGCCAAGAATTTATTTGGACTGCTGGTTAGAGATTGCCTAGCAAGGATTGATATCAGAGTATAGGCAAAGAGAAAGAAATATGGGGGTCCTAAATGAAAGATCAGCACTGGTAGAGTATTAATTAGAATATAGAATCAAAGCTGCCACTAGAAAAGGAATAATTAGCAGAGCATATAAAATATTGCATGATAACTGCAAGAATCAATCAAAGGAGGTTAGAAAGGATTGATAAGAAAGACTGGATAAGCAAATCACAAAGAAACAATATGTTTCTAAAATATGCAGCAAAATCAAGAAGATTTAGGATTTTTGCTTGGAAATGTTTACATAGATATTTTTATACCCCAAGTAGACTCCAGAGAATTTTTCCTCAGGTAGACAGCAAATGTTGGAAGTGTGATGGGGAAGAAAGAGGTAATCAGGAGCATATTTTCTGGGAGTGCAGTGAGTTGGGGGATTTTAAGGATTCCCTATGGGATGCACTGTCAGAGATGCTGGGAGGGCAGATTGGTGTGATGCAGGAGATGATTTTTTTCTGAACTAAGATGCTGTCTTTCAGCTTTTCCTGGTTAGGGTTGCCACAATTGATCTCTGGTCCACTAATGATTGGCAGTGAATTTTTACGGTGTCGAGTTGCTAGCCCAGCGCCCAACCTTCAAAGAAGGCACACCCACATATGCACCTACCTGCATGTCTTTTCAAGTTCACTTGACCGCAGGGAGGACATGCAGACTCCGCACAGAAGGTGCACCAGCCGAGAATCAGACTGGAGAACCTCTTGCTGTGAGGCGACAACACTAACCGCTACACCACTGCGGCTCTTTTTTCTGAATGATGATACAGAATTGGAATTGCCTAGATATGGTATGGGCTTGCTGTGTCTAATTATGGTCACTACCAAAAAAGCAATTACGACAAAATAGAAATCAAAATTTAAACCAACTATATTAAAAGTAGTGAATATAGCAACAGACATAAAACAATTGGAATTAAGAACTTTAGAAAAAGTTAGGAGCAAACTACATAAGACAAAAATGGGAACTGTGGGAACAATACATACAGGGGAGGAATGAGATTTAAAAGAAGGCAGGACTTAAATGAGCTATGTAATGTTTTACTGAAAATGATTGTGTAGACTATAAGTGGTGTATAATGTTTGCAACTTTGAATGTGTCAGTATTGTTTGTGATGTAAAATGCTTACAGCTAGGATTTTGTCGGTGTGGTTTCTTTTCAGTTATATAAATGTATGATTGCTTATGTCATAAGTGATGGTTTAATAAAGATTTTTCTTGTTTAATAAAAAGGGGTCAGGAATTGAATAATTTATGTAATGTTGCTTAGGTTATATGATATATAGCACTATATGTGAAGCATAATGTTTATTAATGTTAACTTATTCATACAGTTTGATTATTTTTATATAAATGTAAATTTGCCTTTGTCACAAGTGATTATTCAATAAAAGTGTTTAAAAAATAAAAAAAATAAAATAAATGAAGTAAACACAGTAAAGTATTATTAGATGTTCTAAACAATTTATTTCAGCAATTTGACTGTAAGACACACTGCATCATTCATTTTATTAAATATACAGTACATTTTGTTCAGTAACTCAGTAATATAAGCAAAATGCATATTCACCAATGTCATCCACTCCATTTCTTTTTCTACATGAGCATGGAGTCTGCCTTTTCTGCTCTGTAATATCAGAGAATGCCTGCTGAGCACAGTTAGTAGCAGAAAATCATGAAAGATCACTCACTCACTCACTCACTCACTCACTCACTCACTCACTCACTCACTCACTCACTCACTCACTCACTCACTCACTCACTAAGTCAATCAACCAGTCAAGCTGTCTAGTTATCTATTTCTTAGTTATACCCCACTGCTGATTGTCCCTTTCTCTTTTTAGTTAAAACTGGACTGATTTCCACATTTATTTTTAGTATATTGAAAGTTGTAAAGCTATATCCCTACTGTGTGATTCATCTAGTATTTTTTGTTGTTTATTTTTCAGACTTAACTTGTTTAACCTGTCCGCTAGTTATTTATCTCTCCTTGATGCATGTAACAATGTGATGCAGGCGTATTTTATTTTATAGTGATGTTTGCAATGTGATGCACCATGCAAGACCTCTGTAAATGCAGACATGTACTGTATGTTCATGTTTGATCTTTCTGAGCCTGAGACCTGGGCTGTGGGTAAAACTTGGTCTGCTTGACTCAGGATACGTAACTGGATAATAAATAAACAAATAATAGAATTAACAAGGCCCAGAACTGCACATGAACCTGGAGTTAAAAACAGTTGTTTTGTCAAGTTTCCTTTCTTTCTTTGAGTTATAATTCAGTGGATGTGAATGTTGAACCAAAGCCAACTCATGACTCACTCTCAAGTTGGCACTTTGTATGAGATCAAAGAAAATCATTGATTAGATGTATATGGTCGTCTGGAATCCACGCCTACACAGTTCAGTGTGTCTGCCTAAACTGATACATTGTACATAAATGCCTGGAAGGGTCCCATACTTGTATAGAGTTCACCACTGGCTCAGTGTAAAAATGAGATGTTTGCAGCCCCAGGAATCTAGTTCCCCTAATATAAAACCCATCCTAGCCAACAGCCGTACCCAGGAGCATATATGGCGCCCTCCTACTTGCTGCAGTTGGTCTGTGGGTCTACTGACATATATAGATAGAAATATATATATATATATATATATATATATATATATATATATATATATATATATATATATACACACACACACATATATATATATATATATATATATATATATATATAGAGAGAGAGAGAGAGAGAGAACAGATGTAGATACAGATATAGGCATAGATGTATAGATATAATCATCTCGCCTGCATCCTTGGGGTTACTATAATCAGCTTTGTAACTGGTACACTTTGAGGCAATGTCCAGACAGCAATACCCTGCTTTGATAAATGCACATTTTGGCCAAATGCTTTCATTCAAGTATTTTACCATCATGTAAGTTGAAGGCTATCCCTTGGGATTATTTACAAGCTTGACAGGTATAGTTAAAAGTCACAGAAAATAAAAATAACTTAATATAGTTACAATTTCAGTAACAAAACTGCCAAGAAAGGACTAAAATGGCAGCAGCAGAATGCTGGGCTGCATCCACAGGGATATAGACTTCAGCAACATAATTCCACACTGCAGGTCATTGATGAGGTTTCAGTTGAAGTACCTCACACAATGGGATATGATTTTGGTTCACAAATTCATTGAGAAGACCTGAGCTGAAGATCAAGGATGACAGGGAGGGGCTGTGCATTCCGAAGTAAAGTCAGGATGGACATAATAAAGTATTATTTCACTGCAAAGGTGGTGCACAAACAGAATGGTTTCTTGGTACTACAAAACAAAATGGCAGGATTTGTTAAAAGAATATGAAATACATGGAAAAGGGGGAAGCATGAGAAACTGCTGTATGTTAGCTACATCAATTTCGCCAGATTTCATAGAACATCAGCCTTTTTCTGATGGCTTAGATATGCATGTACATACAAATGTTGGTGACAAGCAAATACATCCAGCTCTTGGAACTGGTACCAACTACCATGTCTGTGTGTTCAGATACCACAGTTAAAGAGCAAGCAGCATATTTTGCAGCAGTTTGAAACAACTTGGGGGGGGTAAGAAGTTGGCATAATGGTTAAGGTATGCATGGTTTGATTCTCACATGGGGTAATTGGTAAGCTTAAGATGGCCCACAAGGGCAGTTATCCTAGTATTAATCTATAGTCCTTTAACAGCCCAATAGCATTGTGAACTATTCCCTACCATATACACTGTCACATTAAATGAATTTTGATGCAGGAAACAAAAGGTTATATGTGCTTCATTTTGTAGTTGCGGATGACATCTTCAATTTTCTTGACTTGGAGCTTGTTTCCCATGATTTGTGTGCTTCATTTTGTTAAGTATAACCCTTCTCCAATTTTCTTAAACTTTGAATCTGCTTCCCTTGATATCACAAGAAGTAACATTTGTTAAATAGAAGGACTATGTATCTGGTATACCCATCTTACCATTTCCAGCAGTACACTGCTACTTCAGCTCTGCGCTAAATGTGGTCACAGGAGATCCATACTACCTCCAAAGATGTATTGTCAAATAAATACTGCAGACCACCTTAATCTAATATTGACTACATGGGATGTTAAGCACTAGAGTCAGAACATATATGACTTCGGTTCTGATGACGTAACCTGATGCAGGTTATGTAAAATGCCCTCTTACGGTATGCACACTCTGTGACAGTGCCTCACATGGTGTAATTCCGTGGTTGTGGCCATAGATGCAAAACTGGGTGGATGAGAGAAAATAAAGTATCAAAAACGATAACATTGACATCTTATTTTTACGGAATAAATTGCAGCCCTGTCATCTTCAGTACAAATATTAATGGAATATAGTGCTATGTGGAGTTGTTTGGAAAGATGTTGTATTACGTTTAATATTCACTGAGAAAAAATCATTTTATATATCCTTTATCTTCATCCCCAACTTTTATATTCCCCCTTCTACTCTCCGTGTTGAAGGATGTCCATTTGAGGGGGGGAGTACAGATCCATGAATGTGATATATGTCTACTCTTGACTTGTTATTATAGCAGCCTCATGGTGCCTTCTAGGTTTTTAATTGCAATCTGAGTGACGACTGCAGTTTTCCTCTAATGGGAAGTAGACAATGTCATCCCCATATTAAATCTCTCACTAGTTCAAACTAATATTTATTAAAGTGGCTATATTGAGATGATTTATCTGGAAAAACAATTTCAGCTCCATTATATGATAATCACTGACGAAAAACGAAATCGTAAGTATTGGCATTTTTCATCTCAGTAAGTAGGTTTGTTAATCCTATTTGTGTATTGTTATAGATTGTTTTTTCTGCAAAACGTAATTTCCTTCATTTAATAAAAAAGGAAGGGTACAAATACATGGGATGGGGACACAAGCCTGGGGCTGAAAACAATCTGTATGTTAGGTCCATGTTTTTGTATGTGTAAAATATCACTGTGACGGAAACTGGATCCAGGAAATCAGAGAAGTGCAGATCTCTAATTGTAGGCCCACCATATCTATAAATACAAGGAGGAGGCTAGCTAAGAAGAGTGAATGCAGAATATTTTAGCACTACCTACAATTTGAGGCCATATTGCTAGTACTAAAAATATCAAGTGAATTAGAAATCTGACATTGTTTTCAGAATTATAGTGCTTTTCTAAGCTTTAAGTAAAATGATAAGTTTAATGCAAGTCTAAAGGGGAAACTGAAATCCGGATGTTATTATTCTGCATTCATACTGTCAGCAGTTTCCATGGAAACTAGCAGTTGCCTGTGGCAGCCGGCATGTCTGTTCATAAATATTAAAACATAAGAGCCACTTGCAGCAGGGTTATTTTGTGTGTGTGTGTGTGTGTGTGTGTGTGTGTGTGTGTGTGTGTGTGTGTGTGTGTGTGTGTTTGTGCATGCACATTTCTTTGTATGCAAAAACACGTGTATGTCTAACTATAGTAATATTAATGACATATTTAGTTATATGTAACTATTACTGTGCACCTTTATTCATAGGTAAATACTAACCTATCAGTTTGCAAACTATTACAAGCCTAGCCAATAACCAGTAGGTCAGAATCAAACCCTGTACCTTCCATCTATGAGGTTAAGGCTGTAACCATTATGCCAACTCTCCCTTAAAATAGTTACTATCACATTTATGATAATTTTTAATTTACTGCAGAAATATCTCCTTGTCATATGCACCATACAGTGTGATTTTACGGTAATTTGTAGTTTAAATAATGGTGGTTAAAACTTATTTGTAAATACTTGAACTGACCACTGCAAACAGATACAGAGTGATTAAGTCAGAGCCATAGACAAGGACAAACAGGTAGACTTATAAATATTGAAAGGCAGGTAGCTAGAGTAACAGAATGGCAGACACGAACAGGTAGATGAATATACACAGCAAAAGAAAAGAATATGATGGGCAAAAAAGACAAAATACATGAGGACAGGTGACATAGATATGTAAGACAGATAATATAAACACACACGCACACACACACGGACCACATGTGCGTACACACATGCATACACACACACACACACACACACACACACACACACACACACACACACACACACACACACACACACACACACACACACACACACACACACACACACACACACACACACACACACACACACACACACTCACACACACACACACACACACACACACACACACACACACACACACACACACACACACACATACACACACACACACACACACACACACACACACACACACACACACACACACACACACACACACACGCACGCACACACACACGCACACACACACACACACACACACACACACACACACACACACACACACACACACTCAAGCCATGTATTTTACTAATAGCCCATGATATTATTCTGATTATTGCTCATCACTGGGGTGAGGTTCAGCTATAGGGAGGCATCATTAAGGCACCCATTATGGAGGTTTGGGTTTTGTGTCTTTAAGCCTTACCCCCTCCCCCGCACCCCCTTCATGACACTCCATTGATGGGAAGGGCAATGAGTTTCAGTCCTGTACCACCTTTTATGCTTGCAGCACACTAAAATCAACAGGATTCCCCCCTCTCCACAAGAAGGCACTGTGTGGCAGTTTCCCCAGTTTCTGCCTAGAAGATACAGCCAAAGTGCCACTGGACATGAGCACTCCATTCCATCCCTCCCTCCCCGTGATGGAGTCACCAATCTTCCCCTGCCTGCACCATCAAGTGACTAAGCTGCTAGTCAAACTTAGGTCACCAGGTATGGACTCAGGGCTTATCTCCCTCCACACCACCTGTGCAGGTGTTACTGCATGGTTCGTCAAGTAAGTCTTTACCTCCAGAGAGACACATCATGCCTAATGGTCAATAAGATAATATCTGACCCAATTCCTTTTGAAAGTCTATGCCTGGAATGTACTGCTAAGGACCTAATACCTGTCTAGGGAACATAATGCTAAAAATAAATACTAGTAATGGAAAAAAATGACACCTTCCAAGATTATGGAATGAGCTTTTCCTTATAATTAGAAGTGAAGTCAGTCAATGATTTCCTTCAGAAGTATATATATATATATATATATATATATATATATATATATATATATATATATATATATATATATATATAGTTTTATATATATATATATATATATATATATATATATATATATATATGTAAAGGTTAATAGGTTGCTATAAGGCTAATGACCACAAGAACCCTTACAAGCTTAGCCACACACCCCAAACCATTTGGGTTACAAGTACCATGGGGATCATGCTAGTGAGCAGGTCACTAAGTGTTTGTAGGGGGTGGGTTAGTTAGCATAATACTGTTCTTACTGATGGCCTCCATCTGCAAGGGACATGGTGGCCAGACCGGGCATAAATTTATGATTTCCCATGCAACTGTCAAGGTTTTGTTTGAATAAGATCTTGGAAGAACTCTGTTTTACATGAATGGGGAGTCTATTCCATAGTGTGGGATCCTTTGGCATAGATATATGTCTCTCCAGCACATTCTGTTTATGTCGCAAGTGAAGTTCAAATTCCTGAATCTTTTGTTTCTGGTGCTGTTTGTTTTGCACATGTGCAACAGATCCATCATAGCTAGGTCTGAGGAAGC
Organism: Protopterus annectens; assembly: GCF_019279795.1. Lineage (NCBI taxonomy): Eukaryota > Metazoa > Chordata > Ceratodontiformes > Protopteridae > Protopterus > Protopterus annectens. Next base: position 1,883,898,255 of record NC_056729.1, read on the forward strand.
CCTGTAAGCCAGGCAAAGATCCCCTCTTAGCAGCATGTAGGAGTCTGAATGCAGAGACAGACCCTTTAGACAGTCAGTGTGGGACAGGGTATTTATACCCTGAATTCTGCTGGTGAGAAAACTTTGTGGGTATTCCAGCTGTTGCAAGTGTCTGCTTAGATGGATGCCAAAAGGGGCACTGTACTCAGTGATAGGTCTGATAAGGGCTGAGTACAGTGGTACTGTAATTTCCTTGGACCTGGATGCCATACCCTTACCTATAAGATAGGGATGTAGAAAGATTTTATTATTATTTCACTTACATGTTAATCAAAGGCCAGATTGCTGCCTACATGGGTTCTCAGTCCCTTTACTACTGCATTATCCTTTAGGGGTGTTTTATCAATGAAGTAATTAACTTGCATTGACAGTTCCCCAAAGGGCATTATAATGCATTTTTTTGGCATTGAGCTTTAGGCCATGGCTTTGTCACCAGTAATCTGTTTGTATTTAACCCCTTTGCAAGATGTTTGTGTTTTAGGAGGAATCTATCATTGCTCCCAATTTACAGTCACCCGTAGACTTGATCCAGAGAAATTTAACTTCATCCTTGACGTCTGAGAAGTAAATGCCAAACAGTATTGGGTCCAACACGAAGCCTTAGGGCACTCCATTGATAACCTGTCTCTTGGTGGAGGTGGTCTCACTGATACTTTCTTATGTCCTATCTGTGAACCATCTGGCAATCCAATGAGTTATATAAGGGTTTACACCTAGCTCAAAGAGCTTGTCAACAATGTCTGAGTAGGGTACTGTATCAAATGCCTTAGCCAGGTCAAGATACACTGTATGCACTGTTTTACCCTCATCAATTGCCTTGTTGACCCTCTCAAAGAAGTCTACCAGTATAAGTAGGCATGGCCTTCCCTTAATAAAGCCAGGATGGGTCCAGTGTCTGTAGGCTGCCGATGTCCTTTTTTTATCACTTCCATGATAATTCGTTCCATGGTTTTGAATACTAGGCTTGTTAGACTGATGGGTCTGTAGTTCTCTGGGACAGTTGATGGTCTGATCTTGTGGAGAGGAATGGCTGTTCTGGTCCTCTATTCACTTGGAATGTGGCCTGTTTCAGGCTGTAGTTGAAGAGTGCTTCAAGTGGTGCTGATAGGTCATGTCTTAGATTGTTTAGGAGGCAACCTAGGATGCTGTCTAGACCCATGGAGGTGGTGTTCTTGGCTTTAGCCAGTGCTGCCAGCACGTAGTGCCTGCTGGTAGCTGGGAGAAGTATGTTGGAGGGAATTTCACCTGGTTACGCTGGAGGGTGAAGTCTGAGCTGAATTTATTAGCCAGTAGATTTGCTATGTCCTCCTGATCAGTGCAGGTGGTACAGTTCAGTTCACCACCAGTTCAGCACACTGCTGTGTTACCTCTGAGGTTCCAAACATAGTTGAAGAAGACCTTCTGATTGTCCTTAGCCTGCAAGCCTGTCCTGACCTCATAGCTGGCCTTGTTGGACTTAATTAGACCTTTTAGTTTCTTGTTTAGTTGTATAACAGAGCACTTGCCTTTAAGGGAGTTGCTTTTCTTGATTTTGGCGATGAGTTTTCTTCTTTTATTATATTCTCTGTTTTGGTGAAGATTCCATCAGTGGGGTTTGTTTTGAGTTTATTTCTGGTGGGTACAGCAGCCTCTATGCAGCTATTCACATGTTTGTACAGTGACTCTGTGAATAACTCTGCATAGTTTGCTGAGGTCTCGTGGTTGGGGCGAGCCTTGAATTTTGACAAACTGTCACAATAGGATGTAGTTTGTCTTTGAATAGCTCCTAACTGTTACTAGTTTAACTGGATATTCTGGGTTGATTTTTTACTTCAAATGAGACAGCTTTGTGATCTGACCTCATTAATGAGGACGTGACATGGGGTGGGGGTGCAATACTCTCCCATGTCGGTGAGTACCAGATCATGTATGTTTGATCCACTGGTTGGGGCATGCATCACTATTTGTTCCAAGTTGCCACACTCAGAGATAAAAGTATTGTAATCTGATATCATCCTAGCAAGCCTTATGAGTTGGCCCTTAACTACCGATTTCTTTTGGTGTTGTGGGTGCCAGCTCGAATAATGCAAATAACAGTTAGAAACTGAGTGTGACAACTTAGTGAACATGCATATTACTAGACGATATCCAGAAGGGTTTTTAAATGAGATTAGGATGGAAATAACCACTAACCACTAAAAGAGGTTTAGGGTTTACACTCCTATTTTAAACAACACTGGCCAGTTGGTAAGAGCCAATAATAGATTCATAGATTCATAGATTAGTACTAAGCTAACTGCCCTTGTGAGCCATTTTAAGCTTAGCCAATTATCCCTTGTGAGACTCAAACCCTGCACTTTGTGTTTGTAAAGCAAACACCTTAACCATTAATGTTAAAAGTAACAATAATAATAATTTTGTGTGGGCCACTTTCATCACCACATATACCTTGGATAGTTTAGCTATAGCCAAGATTATTAATAAAGAAATTGGAGGCTATTTTCAGTGGATTCCCACTTATTGGATAATTTTGGTATTTTCCCACTATTTATAAGAAAGACAAAGTCTTTTAAATACCTATTGGAAAACAAGACAGGTCATTACCACTCCACTTGGAGAGAGGGTACTTTTAAATGTGACACTTGCCCTCAGTGTAGTTATATTATTGGGGAAAATATATTTTATGTAAAAGGGGTTCAATATAGAATTAATGGGCATTTTATTATGTTTCACAGAATGTGGTATATCTAGCCCAGTGTTTACAGTGTCTTGCCTATTATGTAGGGAAAACCTCTAGAAGATTGAGGGACCATATTTATGAACAGCTTACAGACATTAAAAAGATAAAAAACTACTAGGGCTTTATTTAAGCATATTTCAGTGTACCCTTCCCATAAATTGGGTTCTATGGTTATTGATTACATCAGAAAATATCCCCAAGGATGGATTATGGTTGAACAGTTAAACCTTAGGGAACTGAAATGGCAAATTAGATTAAATGCTACAGTTTCTCCTGGTTTAAATGATAGTTATTCTTTGGCTCCAGTTTTGAAATTGAAGCATTATATGTGTAAAATACATATATATGTATATATTTTGTATATATTATTTTTTGTTGAATGTTTTGAAGGTTTTATGCCAAATTTCAGAATATTTAATTCTAACAGTGACATGTGACTGGAAGAATGCATTTGATTGGTGTGTTTACATTTAAATATGATGACTGAGTATATCAATTAGTTCTGATGAAGTTCCATCTTAGGGAACAAAAACATTTAACTGAGTTTTGGAATAATAAAGGTTCTATTTTTTGTCCACTTGGTAGCTTTGCAGTGGTTTGCCCTCTTTCTATCATGTTAGCAAAAATTAGGAGGTACAGCTGCCAGCAGGATACAAGCACTCTCATGAAACTAAACAACAACCTGAGAGGACAAATAAAGTCTACCAAAGCCAAATTTGAAGAAAATTTGAAATCTCATGCCAAGGACAACCATAAGCCTTTTTAGCTATGTCAGCAACCTCAAAGGCATTACACAATTGTGTGCAGACCACATTGTAAATGGAGCCAGCTATATTGAGCCAGAAATACAGCAAACCTACTGGCTAACAAATTCAGTTCCAACTTTACCCCTCTCTCCCCATCAACCTTTCCTCAGGAAATACCATTAAATATAGCTCCCTCTGCTAAAACTAAGGAGCAGGTCCTTAATGCTCTCTCTCTCTCTCTAATGCAAGAACACTGCATCAATGCGCCTACACAATATCCCAGGATGCCTTCTAAATAGCATGAAACATGATCTATCATGCCCTCTGGAATTGCTATTTTACTGTAGCTGCCAAAAAGGCTTCATGCCTCGTGAATGGAGAACAACAGTCATCCTTCTGCACAAAGATGGGACATTTACAGACCCTGGAAATTACAGACCCATAAGTCTCAGTAGTCTCATATGCAAAGCCATGGAAAGAATTATCATGGAAATGATCAGTAATGATATAGGAACCCTCCAAACACTGGACCGCACCCAATCTGATTTCATCAAGGGCAGGTCATGCCTACTCAGCCTGGCAAACTTCTTTGAGAAGGTCACCAAAGCAACAGATAATGGTAAAATGGTACAAGCTGTCTAATTTGATCTGGCCAATGCATTTGACACATTCCCCCATTCAGGCATAGTTGACAAACTGAAGAGGTTAGGTACAAACCCATATGTCACCCAGTGGATAGCCCACTGGCTCACAGGCAGGACCCAGGAAGTTAGAATTGGGGAGTCCATCTCTACAAAGAGGCCACTCACAAGTGGAGTCCCACAAGGAACAGTGCCTGGACCGCTTCTTTTTGGCATTTACATCTCTGTAGTCAAGGCCAATGTCAATGACCTCTGGTTGACTAAATATGCAGATGACTGCAAATTAGGAGCTGTCACTGACTCATCCACCGACACAAATGTTCTCCAGGAAGGGCTGACACAGACAAACAACTGGTGGAGGAGCCATGGACTAAAACTAAATGCCAAGACATTCATAATAGTATCCTTTGGGAAGTCAGCCACCCCGGTAACTATCAAACTGACAACACACCACTAACAGTTGACCCAGTAGTCAGGGACTTGGGACACACATAGACAGTAATTTAGCCTTTGGCCATCACATATCTACAGTAGTGAGGAAATCATTCTATGTTGTGCAACTTATAAACAAAGATATGGCATCTAGGTCTAAGGCAGTCATTGTTCCGCTGTATTTGGCAATCATCAGATCTATCATTGAGTATAATGCCCCTTTGGTATTCACCTAACCAGGCATATCCAGCAAATGGAACTTTCACAGAGATTCCTCACTAAAAGAATACAGAGAGTAAGTAATATGTCCTATGCAAACCACATCTTGGCCCTATCAGTGTATTCTGTCTCCTACAGGCTGTTGAGGGGAGATCTATACCTGGCATACAGGGCATTGTCAGACCCCACTCTGATGGACCTCCTGCATATCAGCAAAACAAACAGCACCAGAATTACCCATTCTAAAGACTTAAACCTTGCCTGTGATATAAATAAGACGTGCTGAAGAGACAGATATGTAACCCAGGGGCTATCCCTTCTCTGGAACAGACTCCCCATCCATGTGCCAATTCAAGTGTAAATTCGATAATTGGATGGGAAACAGGAAATTCATCCCCAGTTTGGTATCATTGCCTTAAATGGAAACAGGAAGCCTGTAAATGGTTCATCTCCCAGGCCCCTGCTTGTAAAATTTTCACCTACCAATCCCCTGCTTACACTTATTAAGGGTACCAGAACTTTGTTAGAAATTTGGGATGCATGGCTAGGCTTAAAAAGGCCCTTGTGGTTGTTAGTCTGGTAAACACCCATGAACCTATGAACCCTGGCTTAACACACAGACACAACCTGAGTCAGGGAGGTGGAATGAAGTGAATACGTTTATAATGCTGCACATGAACCAGAATCTGTGTGTGTGTGTGTGTGTGTGTGTGTGTGTGTGTGTGTGTGTGTGTGTGTGTGTGTGTGTGTGTGTGTGTGTGTGTGTGTGTGTGTGTGTGTGTGTGTGTGTGTGTGTGTATGTGTGTGTGTGTATACACGAGTGTGTGCATATTTATATATATATATTGTATATACAAATAGCTAAGGTATGCCTTTATGCAGAAACAACATGGAACATTTTTAGGCTTGGCATGCAATTATTCATTGCTATGCTGTGTGTATTCAGCATAGTTCTGATACAACAATGTGCATTTCATTGTATAAGGCACAGGCACATTACCAAATTCATTAATTAATACTGCGGTGTTTTTTTAATGCCATTTTAATTCTTACCCAGCCATCCATTTTATTTTATATAATATCGAGCAGTGGACTTCAAATACCATACACACAGCAAAGCTGCATAGGCCCAGGTTACAAAAGAAGCTTCAGAGAAGTCCTTCTTCAAAAGTTCCCTCAGGTTTGGTAATAGTATTTAATAAACTTTTAAGGCTTCACATCAGCATAACAGAAAGTTATTGCCCCGCATTTAATTGCATATCTGTGTGTGTGTGGGGGGCTCCTGTAGTTTTTAGAATATTGGATTTGGGAGATGACATTGGCATGTTTTAGTCACTGTAGCTTATAAATCCTAATGATGTTTCCATGTAATTGATAATGGAAACAAGTAAAATTTATATCAGTACACGCCAATGAATTTGCTAGAGAGAAGATGTTCATTCATTGTAGGTGATAGTGAATCGGATTGTTGCAGGGGTTTAACACTTTGTACTCCTAGATCTAGATCCTGCAATAGTCGGTTCAGATCTCGCAGCCTCCATTTCCCTATTGTGTGAGTCTTAACAAGTGACATAACCAAGCATTTTTCCCAAATTACACTCAAAAAAGGCCTGTGTGCCCAGTGGACCAGCCTGTCTTTCTAGACAAGACTAACACGAAAGGTAACATTAAGAGTTTGATATGTGACTGCGGTGTGGCTCCACTATTCTGAAACTCAGAAGGCTTCCATAAATATTCAATTTATTCTTATTAAAATAACTAATAAGCATGATGCAAATACTGAACAGGAAAAGCACAAGAACAGCTCTCTACAGAGCCCTGTTCTTATCCTTTGGGAAAAGAAATCGCATCTGTTTTATATGCCTGGTGTCTTTATTTGATGATACTATAACACTGCACTTATGATCACATCATGCCTGAATGATATGGCGCCATGGATTTCAAGGTATCTGCCTTCCTTTTTTTCATTTAATTTGAGATTATATACATGAAGGCAGCACTAAAATAAATACTCTATTCCTTTCAATTACGGCTATAGGTCTAATTATACCAAGTGACATAAACTGTACTATTACAGATTTAATTGTGAATAAAACATGTTGGAGAAACACTACAGTAAGAATGCATCTCTACAGACCATTGATGGTATTTTAATCTGCAGTGCTTTTATTCTGAATTGCACATCTTTTTCTCATTTCTTAAAATTTCCCCTTCCACATTTTAATATATGATTACACTAATTGATATAATAATAATACTAATAATAATAATAATAATAATAATAATAATAATAATAATAATAAAGGTTTTTCTACAGTGGCACCAGTTAGGGACCAGTGACCATTGCATCTTAGAATGTATGTGACCAGAGAGTGAACACTGTCAGCAAACAAAATTAATTCATAATACAATGGCACATGTCTCTTTTAAGATTATAAAATGGAACATTCTACAACACAACTAAAATGTCTAGGCTTACATTATTAAGGTACAGTCAAAAAATGAAAAGTCAAAAAGTTTTGATGGTGTGCTTAAGTGGAAGCTAAACAACACAATGCATATTAAAAAAAAAAAAAAAATATATATATATATATATATATATATATATATATATATATATACATACACCAGTTTACTAGTTACAAATAACTGGCTTAGATGATTGAGCACAGAGTGAAAACAAGTCTGGTCTCTACCGACAAACCTGAGAACCAATGTGTACTGCCAAGGAATGACATTTCAAGAAGAGCTGATTTTGCATTGTGTTCTGCCTGTATTATTTTTGGTTAATTAGGTGCAGGGAAGTGCACTCTACTTATAAAAGTAATTCCTTTGCTATGTGTGCTGCTGTTAAAAATTGGTTATTGAAATGGGGTTATGATGATTCTCCTTTGTAATTTTTTCAATGCCTTTATGTTTTATTCTAGCCATTGTATTAATTCTTTTTCAATAAACACTGTGTAATACTCAGTACTGTACCAGGCAATGATAGGAGTAATATATTACAATATGTAATATATTACTGTAATATAGTACAGTTTCTACTAACTAGTAAAATAACCGGCTACTTTTTCAAAATAGTAGCAAAGTAACAGTAATATATTACTTTTTTAGTAAGTAGCAACTTAAATGTGCATTACTTTTGCTTAAACCAGTGATTCTTAATGTGGGCGACATCACCGCCTAAAGAGCAATAGAAATCTTCCGGGGGCCCTAGACAGTATGGATAATAATCAGATGTTAGGAGGTACTAGAGACTTTGAAGGGGCAATTCAGATAATAAATTACATCATAATGTTGGTACAACTCATAGCCTGCAGCATTCATAATAGATCATTAGAATTAGTCTGGAGCAAAATTTACTTCATTTTTTTAGCACTGCAATGAGGTGAAAGCTAATTACAGCCAGACTCCAGCCCTGCCCTGGTACTGTGGGACTCTCACTCACTAAAACACCCCTAACACTGGGACAATTCTAGCCTGCTAGAGATCGTATCCTTACCTTGATGTATAATAAGCTGCATTGGTTTTCCATACCACCATCAATCATAATCTAACTTACCACTCATCAGTTTAGCACCGAACCCCCGAACACACTGCACCAAGTAGGACTCTTTAGGTGGATCTATGATCAAACAACTTTTGTCTTGACAATTTTTTATGTTCTATTTAAAATTATTTTCAGGTTTTGATTTTTAGTTGCTGAAAATAGACAAAATGTTATGTGGTGTTTATAGGTCTTGTGCTGCTGGCTGCATATGATTTGGTTTAATTATTATTTGTGACTCTCTAGCTATAAAGACTAGTCTTCTTCTTCTTTTACTGCTCCTGTTAGGGGTCACCACGTTAGATCATTGTCATACAGAACAAGTGGCAATAGACATTTACAGTGTTGCATTCCTCAGAAGGCACACACATGCACGCACTCACACCTAGGGCCAATTTAGTATGTCCAGTCCACCTGCAGCATGTCTTGGGATGTGGGAAGAAACCGGTGCACCAGGAGGAAATCCATACATAGAGGACATCATAGCTTTCAACCATACCAAATTCCTCAGCATTTACCAGTATTGAGGGCAAAATAATGGGGTGCCACGAATTTCCAAGTCGCCCCTTCAATTCCCGATTTTTAGTCTCAGAGACTGGGAGGAAGTTTCAAATTGTGGGTGGTGACATTGCTAGTAGTTGTGTATCAGTCTCGAAGCACTGGAAATAGGTCAATAATTTACTCCAGGTTACTTCTCATTGTGTTACATCAATTAAATAACATAGGATGACTCCACGAAGCAAAATTCTTTTTTAAAATAATGTCTATCTTTATTGAGACTTAAAAGCTCATGTTAATATTAGCACCATGATGAAGCCCAGCTGGCTCCCAAACCACTTCAACTTCACCCTGAAAGTAATGCAAGATGGTGAGGGTCAGGACTGTGAATCACGTCAGATGTACTAGAACAAGTGTTGCAATTTTTTTGTGTGTGTGTGTGTGTGTGTGTGTGTGTGTGTGTGTGTGTGTGTGTGTGTGTGTATGAACTTATGAACTTATAACTATTTGCACATATTAACTCCTCTACGCCTGCCAACATTTGCAGCAGGTATTGTCTTACATTGCAAGCAATTAGTACTGGTAGGGGTAGTAAACACAGCAGATCTACATCTGTTTTGTGCCAGGTTTTTGTTTGATCAGTTTTGAAGTGATAGAGTAATGCCAATGGTCACTGCCCAGTGGAAAAATAATATATATGCTATTGTATGTGATAACGTGACCATCATTATGGCCCCAAAAGATATTCTAATAAGATATTCAAAAGATGTTCTAATATACCATATGTAGCGATAAGAGTTACACAAGTGTTAAATGGCAGTGTTTTGCATTTTTAATAAATAAGTGAATGCAGGAGTTTCAAATCATTGTGACATACATTGCTAGCAGTTGTAGGACTGATGGAGAAAGCTGGGAAGTATCTGGAGTAAGTGTTGAGTGCCAATACCTAATTGTTTACAGGCAGCTGTTGGTCAGTGGTCAGACTCAGGCTTGGTGTGGAAAGTGTTTTGAAATCTGTAAAAATGTGGTGGTTTTCAACTTTTGCCTTTATGATTCAAATTTTCCTATTTATTCTTTGTTTTTCTCTGTATTCTCTGTCATCTTTCTAGATTCAGGATATAGAAGATTCATAAATGAATATTAACTATGGACTGCATGGAATACATTAATTATGTAAATTTCAGAGCAAGTAGGAGGGAGTTGTTCACTTAGTCATACATTCATTTATTCACTTTTTAAAACTTACTTTATCCACTCTGGCTCTGTGATATAGAGGGATAAAGGCCTGACTATGACCAAGATGACATGAATTTGAAAAGCAGTTTGGCTACTGGAAGATCTGGGAAATGGCATTCAGCACTGAGTAGGTAACACCAACTTAAGCACTCTGGTGGAAGGAGTGATAGTCAGGTTGGTTATTTTGTCACATTCAAGTTAAAATATGTAGAGGATGAAAATACGGCTGTTAATTGAGGGTGTGGGCTTGCTAAGTCATTGATGTTACCCTCATAGGACTATGGGTGGAAGCATGCATAATGACAACATAGTAGGCCTTTCACAACTCAGATGGTCACATCAGCCACGAATGAGCAGATTTAGGGCTTAACTAGATATGCCATCTTTACTTACACTGACAAATCTAAGCAATGATTCAGACACCTCCATGGCTGTTTGAATGATGGCCTCCTCCAAGTGACTGTTGCCTTTACAATGAGAACACCCTCACTGGCAATGGAATGAATAGGCTCAAAACTAAGGGGTGGGGTAAGGGGGACTCATGGCTGGCAGGCACAGAGGGAAACAAGGGTTGAGGACATACCTCTCAACCTCTTAAAGCAAGAAATCTGGACAAAGCCATAAAAAAAGTGGGACAAAGGCCCAAAAATAGGAACAATTTTTAAATATTGGTCTTACAAACTCAGAAAATTGATAGAATAACAGTTCTGCATTAGCATAATTTTCTTCCCTCAATTTTTTTTTTATTTTTCAGATACATTTGAATGAATCCCATAGTATTTATACATAATATCTTAAATAACTATGTACACTATTTACATTAGCCTGACACTATAACAGATCTTAATGTATACAGTTACTTTATAAGTATGTCTAATCCATTATCAGAGTGTCGGATCAATTACTGTATTGTGTCAAGCAATGATAAGACTTTTCCCCAAGGGTTGTTGAGAAATGGATTTGGATAAATTCTTAGTTCTTTAATTTTAATTTCCAATAATGCTGTGGTCTTCAGTAGGCTGTAGAAGTCTTCCAAAGTTGGCATTGTGTTTCTATTCCATCTTCTTGTTATACACTTCCTTGAAATTGCAAGTATAGTCTATACTAGATACATATTTGACCTATTCAAAGGAGGACCTTTGTTCACATTTAATAATACAAGAGCTTTAGTTAAATAAAATGATTCATTAAATAAAGCTTTTAGAAAGTTAGTAATACCATTCCAAAATGGCTTAATATTAACACAATCAAATAAAATGTGGCTCCAATCTGCATTGTGTACTTGCTCACATCTCCAACATATTCCTTTTATAGAATAACTAATTTTACTGATTCTGTCTGGGGTTAAGAATGCTCTGTGCAAGCATTTCCAATTAAAAACTTTCCAGTATTGTGTAAAGGATGTATATTTTATTGATAATAAGATATTTGTTTTAATATCTTCAGTTAACTGTATTGAGTGTCTTTTGTTATATATTTCCAATATGAGGTTTTGGGTGTTGTTTTATAGTTTATCAATATTTTGTAAAATTTTGAAATACTGTTTTCCATGTCAAAGTCATTATATATGATTTCATATATGTATTTCGTAAATTTAGGTATTTCTTTAAATGAAGAATTGTTCATTATTCTACTTAAATCTTGCAAATATAACAGAATACTCTGTAAAGTTAGCCAGTCCTGCTGTGGAATTTTGTATGTTGTTTTTATTACTTGCATATCTGATACATTGGAGGCAACAAACAAATCCTTTCTGTTCTCAAGAATTAATAATTTCTCTGTATATTTTATGTGGAAAGTTCTTTGTGACTATAAATGGTGTTAAAATATCAAACCAGATTTTTAAATCTATATTTGTATTAATAATTTCCTTAAATGAGTCAATGTAATAATTAATCATACGAGTTTTATTGAGGTTAGTTATGTTATATTGCATACTAATATATATGTGCCATGGCAAATTGTTTTTATCTGTTATTTGAAATTTTTTTTGTAAATCAAGCTCATTTATTGATATTACAGTTAGTAATTCTTTTCAATTTGCAGAGTAATTTGGACTTATCCAATCTGAGATTGTTTTAGATACTGATGCTTTTATATATGTTTCTATATCAGGAAAGTTTAATCCTCCCTGTTTCCATGGTCTGATATAATGTAGTAAAGCTATTATATTTCTTTTGGGAAACCATAAAAATTTTATTAGACATGAATTTATTTCTTTAAGTATATTCTTTTCTGGTAACAGTTGTATTGCCAAGGCTATATATAGGATCATGGGCAGTAAAACCATTTTTATTAACTATAGTCTATCTTCAAATGTTAATATTATTTTCTTCCATTTTTTCCACAGAGATTTTAATTGTATTGATGATATTATTGTAGTTTTATGAGACTAATTCATTATTATCCTTGCATAACTCAATTCCTACATATTTTAAGGTAGATTCTTGTTTCCCTATGATGTGATCCCCCTTAGTCTGTAGTTCTTTTTTTTATTTAAAAATACAAATTTTGATTCTGATTTATTGAACTGGAGTCCTGAAGTCATGTGAAATTTGTCAATATATCTAATTCTTCTAATGTCTCTTTTGTATTAGATAATGTTAGTAATATGTCATCAGCAAATAGCATTACTTTAGAATTGTATTGCTCATAAACATCTATTCCTTTGACTTTTATCTTGTTATAAATTGAAAATGCTAATATTTCAATAGCCAGAGCAAATAGAATCAGTGACATGGGAATCCTTGTTTAGTGTCTTTTGTTATATGTATAAATTCAGAGGTAAAAGGAATTAACTTGACATACACTAAATTATTTGTATATATATTCTTTAGGTGATGAACAAAGGACACAGGAAATTCAAATAGCATTAGGATTTTAAATAAATAGTCCCAATTTAGGGAATCAACAGCTTTCTCTATATCTAAGCCAATTATGAGTGTTTCTTTATTTTCTTTATTAACATAATCTATAAGAGAAATTATCCTTTTAATATTGTCATGTGTGTGTCTATGTTATATAAATCCAGTTTGATCATTATTGATTGTTTTGGATAGTGGCATTTTCATTCTGTTAGTTAATATTGTCATAAATATCTTACAGTCATTATTTAATAATGATATAGGCCTATATGAGGTGCAGAGGCTTGGGGATTTTTTTTCCCTTAGGATTGGTGTGATTAAGGAATATCTAACAGAGTTTTATGGAAGAGGGATAGTAGCTTTGAAGGAAAAAGTTTATATATTTCCATAATTATGCCATCTATACCTGGAGCTTTATTATTTTTACCCTCTTTTATTGTATCTGTAATTTCTTTGTAGGATATGGGTGCTTGCAGATCTAGTTTTAATTTTTCTGGTTTTTTTATATTAGAACATTTTTCATCTAGATTTAATTGATCAATATGTATATTTTCTTTTTGGAAATGTTCCATATAGTGATTTCTATAGGCATCAAGAATGTCACCTATATCCAAGACATTTTTCCTTTTCTTTTCATGGAAGATACTTTTAATGTTACTGTCTTTTGATTGTATTTTGATACTTGTGGATAAATTATTTAGATATTTGGGAGAAATGGCCACGGTATTATTTTTTAGTTTTTCTAAGGCTAAACTAGTTTTATGGGTTAGAATTTTGTTGTATTTATTGTTTAATACTTCTACTTTCTTTTTCATTTCCAAATGATTTTGATTTTTTTCAGCTTTTACTGACAAAAGTTTGGATTATAGATCTAATAATTCAGAATCCCATTCTCTGATTTTTTTATACCAAATTAGGGTTTTACCATATATGTAAGCTTTTGAGTCCCATGTCATTATTTTATTTATCTCTGTGGTGTAATTAATATCTAAGAAGAACTGTAATTCAGATAATAACCAGGGTTTAAACTCTTTAATTTTAGTTATATATGCTGGAATTCTGGAGTTAAAGATGAATGATTTGTACCCATTTTGAAGATTTAGTATCAGTGAATAGTGGTCTGAAAAGGGGCAGGGAGTGATTTGGAAATTAGTGATTTTAGAGTGTAAGCCATGGGCAGCAAATATTTTATCTATTCTAGTTTGGGTACCAAATCTGTCATCTTGATGGGAAAACAACAAAGATTTATCTTCTTTAAATTTGAAAGTATCAAAAAGATAAAATGATTCTACCAACTTGTTTAAAGCTTTTGATACAGCAGATGTATGCAGAGGTCTTTTACTTGTAGTTTCAAAAATATCAAATATACAGTTAAAATCTCCTCCTAATATTAAGTTGCCTTTATAATTATTGGAAATGAAATCCAAGTGGTTTTTAACAGTTTCTGTTCCAGTGCCTGGGAACCAGTACAGATTGGCTAGGGTCCATATTCTATTATTATATTTAACTAATGCTAATGCCATAAGGCCTTCTTTATCTTCATACTTATAAATGATTTCTGGGTTAATCACATTTGTTTTCCATAAAATTGTTACTCCTTTTGTCTTTGTCTTATAAATGGATTGCGCCAATAACATATAATCCTTAGGATTCCATTTGTCATTGTCATTTGTTTTGAAATGAGTTTCTTGAAGGAAGATAATTTGTGCTTTGTTCAGTTTTAACTATTTCAGTAGATTTGATCTCTTGCTAGGATTGTTTAAACCATTGGTATTTAAGGTTATTTAGACTGTGTATTTTTTGTTTTATTGTAGCTATTAAACATTTTCCTCTGATAACTATAAAGTATATGTTTGAGCTTTTAAAGGAAATATCAGTTTTATACTTTGAGTGTTTACTAATAAAGTAATGTTTTGGAGCATGAGTTTCTGAAGGGTATGAAGTCTGAAACTCAAACGTCTGTCATTACTTTCTAACTTTAATTTTTAATGATTTGCCACTAATTTACCTGAAAACCACAACTTTATGAAAAATGGGTCAAAACATGAGGCAAAAATCTGGACATTCTGCAAAAAAAATGTGCAGTTGAGAGGTATGGAACTTGAGAAAGTACAACAGGAACATAACCTGGCATATAGTGGTCATACGGCTGAGTAACAGTACTGTACAAAATGCCATTCAAGTGTAGGTTGCAGACACACTCACCAGACACATAGGCACATACCTACACAATACATGGCTAGTTGGGGTCTCCTTTTTTTAGCTATGATCTTTATTTGGGATGTGAGGAAAAAAAACAAAATCTCCAGTAAAAACATTTGGACACAAGAACCTACAAACTCTGTAGAGAAGACACTTCAGCCAGAAAATGAACCAGAGAACCACGCATGATGAGGCATCAGTTTTAACCACTGTACCACCTTATCATCTTGTATTTATGTGTGTGTGTATTCATTTATATTTTGGTAACCTGGTTGTAATGTTGGTATAGAGACCATTTTGAAGAAAAGAAAGAAAGAAAGAATCAAATACATCAGTACCTCACTGGATAGTTAATGGATATATTAAGGAGCAAACATAACTTTGTGAGATGACAGAAAACTAAAAAAACATCAATAAGCACAGCAGTTATTACAGTGGAGCAGGAAAGAGTTTCTCATAGTGAGAACAGAAGCAAAACTCTGGCTTGCTTATCTAAATCTATGATTGCTTGACACATTCAATGATCATGGCTACTCTGTATATAATAATTACTCTGATACTATATCATAGTCTGCTAATGAGCAGAACAATGTAAAGAGATGAATCCTTGCTATCAGTCAAATCACTATCTGTAGTTAAAGAGGTGAGCAACAATTAGCATTTCCAGTTATATATCTAAGGAGAAACCGACAGCCATAGAGACAACATATAATGTGCCCGCTCTGTCCTTCTTATGGTAGTGATATTTTTGGGTCAGCTGAACTTTATATGTAAACCAAGTGACTGTATTTGTGCCGAAAGTTTAAGGTAGACTAAAGAGAATTGGCTGAATGAATTCTAGGTGCAAAAAGATTTCATTTTGCTACGATGTAAATCAACCCAGGATCAGAATATGTGCAACAAACAGATATGATATGATATGTAGGGCCAGATTCCAACAGATTGATGTAGCATTATAAAGTGCAGCAAAATCAGAGGGTATATTCTCTCAAGCTGTGCAATATAAAAAGTATTCACTAATGTTTAGCATGTTGGCGAGCTCAGTCTGCCAAAGACATGTAACTACAGTGGAGTCTTTCTGATTAGAGCACAAACAGATGTATTAGGTGCATGACAGAACTGATGAAAAAACAAGCCCATAATGTACATGTAGCACTCAAAGCAAGGCTTGAATGTTTATTGTTCACTATATGAATGCATCACATAATACTCATATTATTACTTCAGTATGTGCATTATACACGTGCTGAAGAACTAGCCAAAATATATGTGTGGCCACTGATACAAACCAAATATAGCTGCATGCACAGATATACTTACTGATGTACGTAAAATGACATGTGGAATGCCAGAGTTTAGCGAATTCTCTGACATGCAGAATGCCTGACATTAATGAATTCTGTGATGTGTGGAATGCCTGAAGTCAGCGGATTCTGTGACATGTGGAATGCCAGAGTTTAGTGGATTCTCTGACATGTAGAATGCCTGAGGTTAGCGAATTCTATGACGTGTGGAATGCCTGAAGTCAGCGGATTCTGTGATATGTGGATTGCCAGAGTTTAGCAGATTCTCTGACATGTAGAATGCCTGAGGTTAATGAATTCTGTGATGTGTGGAATGCTTGAAGTTTGGGGATTCTGCTGAATAGCTCAGGACATAAATAAATGGTGATGTGACATGGCAGCCACATCACCAGCGAAATAATCAGCAGGGAACTAAATAAATGTGGGGAATGCACACAATGGACACCCCCAAGGAACGGGGAAGATAAGAAAGAAGAAGTAAGAAGAAAGCAGGATGATACATATGGAAGAATGGAAAGGGGGTCACAGGGATGGTCAGAGGGTCATGGGTAATTTGTTTTGTGGGTATCGGTTTCCATTTTTTTTTTAAGAGAGGATGGCGAGATGGTGTTAAACAGGAGAGAAACATAGAATGTAAAAGACATGATAGGACAAGGACAGGTAGGTACAACACACAAGAAGGGATAACACAGACGTATAAAACACAGGCAGACAGCACAGTAAAGGATATGGGAGGAAAAACAAGCAATGAATATAAAGGATTGAGTGAGCTCATCATGTGCTAGAATGTTACAAAATGGTACTTAATGCAAAACTGGCAAATACATAACAACTGCATAGGATTATAGGAGGTTACTAGGCTAATGGCCCTTGGGCCCTTAAAAGCCTAGCCAAGGATTTATCCCCAAAAAAGAAACCTCAGTCAGCACCTGTCACCCCTGTCAGTGAGGGACAAAGGTAGAACCACTTGGACAAATTTATGGTTTCCCATCCACTCATCAAGGTTGCGCTTGAAGAGGGTCAGTGAGGGACTGTTTTTGGGAAGTCTTTTCCAGAGATGGGGCAGCCTCTGGGGGACAAACCTGTCTCTCCAGCAGGTTTTGTTGATGCTGCATATTAGATTTAGGCCTATCAAGTGAGTTATGCGCGAGGAGTTAGACTTATGGATCTGGAGCATCTCTAGTAGGGCAGGGTCCGATATTGCCTTGTAGGCAAGACACAGATCACCTCTGAGCAATCTGTATGATACCAAGTAGGGTGATAATGATTTAAGCTTGTCCACATAGGACAGGTGTTGGAGGCCATGGATTCTCTTTCTGAGGTATTTCTGTGGCCTTTCCAGTTGGTGCGGGTGTTTGGAGAGGTACATACCAAACAGGGCATTATACTCAATTATAGGTCTAATAAGGGAGGAGCACAGAGAGGTAATAACCTTATTTTTTCTGGATACAATCCCTTTACTTATGAGATGAACCAAGTAAAAGGCTTTTCTGACCATCACTGCCACATGATGGTCGAATGTGTGATTGTTGTCAGCCTGAGTACCCAGGTCTCTCACCACAGGTTGTGTACTTAGGGGATTGCCGTTGATGTGGTAATCAGTAAGGGCCGTGTTTTTTTCTAAATGGTGCGGTAATACATTTTTTTGTGTTTAACTTCAGGCCATGACTTTGGCAGCAGTCATTAGTTGCTGTGAGACCCTCTTGCAGTATGTTAACATCAAATGGGGAGTCAATGACAGCATCCAACTTACAGTCATCTGCAAACTTGGTCAGCCCTTTGTTTTTGCCTCGACCTCTGAGAAGTATATGCAAACAGTAGGGGTCCCAGGACAGATCCCCGGGGAACACCACTAGTGACAGGTTTGCTGTCGTGGATTGGCAATGCCGATTTTGACCCTGTGGGTCCTATCTGTGAACCAGTTGGCCACCCATCTGACTATATAAGGATTAACATGAAGTTGTGTTAGCACTGTTGAGAAGTGGGTAAATATCCACATCAAATGTGGGACCTGAATGACTGCTGGCATGATATGTAATGCCCTTTATTATCATGAAGGATATCAATGCACAGCACAGCATATGCTAAACTACAGACATGTCACCCACTTGCAGGCATGGCTGTGTACAGGGACTCATCATACAGAGTCATGCACCGCTGAATATCTGATTGGCATAGCAGCTATCATTATACAAAGCACTAGCAGTGCAAGTAGAAAGCACATGATTGTGCATCAGTAGTGACACAAGATATCTGGCACCAAATATGCAGATGTGCATGACCACAGACATTCTTGCAAAGTGCATTTAAGAATACCGAAGCACAATGTGTCCTAGGATACAGCAGCCATGTATGCTGAAGCTCCAGTGTGCCTGCTGGACGCCTTATTGTCAGACATCAGGCACTTACAATGTTAGATGGCAGAGTAAGGCCCTGTCGGACCCTATGCAGATGGAAACATGTTTACAGTCATACATACATACACACATACATACATTCTTTCATATGTAGTGGGGGAGGAGCTGTCATATGTTTTGGCAGACATTAGGTATGTGAAGTGATAATTATGAGTACTTATCCAGATCTGTACATGTATGACACAGATGACCATGTGCTCCAGGACAGTGTCAGCCAATGCTGCTTTATCAAATCGACACAATATGGTGACAGATATTACATAAATGTAAGAGATACCCAGTGGCAACTGAACAACAGGCAGTGCAAATATGTCACTGTTGAAACATGCACTAATCACAAAAGTCATCAGCAGTCACACATCACACATACACATATGCAGTGACACACGTCACGTCATGTGTCACAATATGCAGTCATTAACGTGGGTGTATGGAGACTGACAGCCTCAGCGAGATCTAGATCTGTAAAGATGCACATGTAAAGTGTATTACTTTCAGTGCCCCATTTGACTTGATGAAGGCACACATCTAACAAGTACATTAAGACCACTATATTTCACATAATTAAATACAACCCATGGCACTGAAAGTACAGCTAACTACCCATACCCATGTGCTGTATTCACCCTTTCTGCATTATGGCTAATTAAGCAGTTATCACTGTTGACATGTGCTGTTAACATAACTTAGGTATGTTAATCCTGTTGGCATCCATTATATGAGCACATTTTCTGTATAACACACATGTAAAATTCATAGAGTATATACAATAAGATCTTAAATGCATTAAAATATTTAAAAAATGTTTGTTTTTAATAAATTGTCTTTGACTTTGAGCAAAATTTTACCATTAACTCCCAATGGCTCACTGGCATCAAAACATGCTTTCCACTTTAACTTCTTCACTCTAGATGATTGTCATTGTTGAAGTGACACCCCGACTCCATGTGTAAAAATGGGAAAAGGAGTTGTGAATGAATGGATGGATGGATATTGTTCAGGTCACCCCCCACCAGAATCTTTGACTTCATCTAACACTTCAAAAGAAAACTGCAACATGCAATTGAATGTCTACCTAAAGCATTAGAACAATCCTTATGCTTAATAGCACTAACGTGTTCACTAATTATTTTCCAAAGTTTCTGAACCATCTGATCTATATAGAGACTATTGCATGTTTCTACATAATACGCAATAAACAACTGTTTCACTTTTAAAATGAAAATTATGTTAAAAACTACACGCTCTTTATTAACAATTATACTAGAGCCATCAAAAATAAACCTATAAAACTTTGCAAGACTCCTTATGAGTAACTTTTCTAATAGTAGCATCCATTGTTATGTGTTTTGAATTTTCTAAAATACATTTCATGTTAGGACCCTTTTTACCAACAAAACTTGCTTTGTCACCAACTTTATTTATAATTTCTAGATGACCTTGGAAAATTCTCTTCTTATTGTATAGACTGGCCAAACAAACTGATAGTCTCAGTACCCAAATCTCCTCTGTCATCCACTCTGTTCTCTGCAGTGTCAGTATATTCACCACAGGATGTTATCTTAAGACCTAAAATATGGGCATAAATATCATGTCTATCTCTGATAACTTCTTCAAAATTTTTTGTGGTATACTTATAACCCCTATCTAAAACGTGACCTTAAAAGTTTTTTAACCCCTCTAAAAATACAGAATCGTCTATGTTAATCTGGATAAACTAATAGCCTTTGTTTTATCTACTTTAGTTTTAATACAACCTTGATTCCTGTTAGTCAGATGTATGGAGCTATTACTAAGTCCAAAAACTGTACATTAGTTCTATCCCATTTGAATGTAAGATGCAAAAAAAAAAAAAAAAAATCCAGGTAGAATTAAGCCACCTGTTGATCTCTTTATTAATCCCTTCGGGACCATCTACCAAAAAAACAAAAAAAACAAAATCACCAATACAACATACATATAACTTTCCATATGTTAAAAAAAAAAAATCAGCACACTACAAACATGTCCTCTGCCATTCTACCATTGGCCCCCATTGCCACACCCTTAACCTGTTTGTAAACATTATTGTTAAACATAAAGAGGTTACATAAAACAACCTCTAATAACCTGCAACATGTATTAATCTCCCTGTTACTAAAATAGGTAGAAAAACTCAAGAAATCCCTGAGCATATCTAAACCTTTATCTCAAGGTGTCTGAATTTACAATGTTGGCTGTAATCATCATACCATCACCTCACTTGTCACCCACTACTAAAATATTACTTTTCTCAAAAAGAGACAAGAATTCTTAATATAAAATGTGGTCCGTTGTGTAAAAAGATAGAAATAAAACAAAACATTTTATTTGTACTCAGTTAAACACGTTCATCTCTTCAAAAACATCATCAACAATGAACAAAATTTACCATCTTATCCTTAAGTCTTTTGGCTTTCAATAACCTTTTAACATTTAAATGACTATTCAATATCAGTGACTTACCAGCATCAAAACATGCCTGCCACTTTAACTCCTTGCCTACAGATGATCGTCACTGTTGAAATGACACCCCAATCCCATCTGTAAAAAATGGGAAAAACAGACACGGGTAGACGGATGGACATCGTTCAGGTCACCCTGCACCACCATGATCTTTGTCTTCATCTAACACTACCAAAGAAAACTTCCTAAAACTGCACACTGTGATTGAATGTCCACCTAAAGCATTAGAACAATCCTTAAAAGCACTAATGTGTTAAGTATTTTCCAAAGCAGCTTATCTATATGGAAAGTTTCACATAATGCACAGTTAACAACGGTTTCACTTTGACTCTTATTTTCTAGGTTCATAGGTTAGTATTAAGCTAACTGCCCTTGCAAGCCTAGCCAATTATCCCTTGTGAGACTCAAACCCTGCACCTTGTGTTTGCAAGGCAAACACCTTAACCATTAGGCCACCCTCCCAACCCTGGGGCTAATATTCTTTGGGAAGAATGTTAGCAGGTTTATTGAAAGTCAAATGGCAATTTATTAAAACAAATGTTTTTTGTTACTTTAATATAGTTAAGCTTTTATTGCAAATAGTCTATGAGTTTTACATATGTGTGCTATATAGAAAATGTATTTAAATTTTTTGTTCAATTAATTCTTATAGGACTTGATATTTAATTGATATTTAATGTGATATGGTAAGTTTTTTTTTTTTTGGTTACTCTATCAATTTAATTTTTATCTGCATGAGAACATCTGAAAACAATGTATCCACTGAATATTCTGTAAAATGCATTCAGAATATCCTTTGGTTGCGTATAAAGTTTATCATCTCCTAGTAGTGATGGCATGTCATTCAAGCTGGTTTAATTTCAGCTGACTACCCAAAATGTTTGAAATATATTTTGCATGAAGTTTCACTTTAACAAGCAAGACATTTTGCGCATGCTGTGATTTAAGCTTGTGCTATTCAGCAGGCAGTATTGTGAGCTTATCAAAGTTCCACTGGAGTTTATCATCTATTGTAAGATGCATTTTTTTGAGAAAAGAGATATTTTTAAGTGACATTTTTCATATAAGCTGGTCCACCAATCAGGAAGCCTCTGGCAATAGATTCAAACACAGCTCATCCAATAGCCAGTGAGATAATGTCATCATGATGTGACTGAAACTATGAATTAATGAATTAATTCTACAATATGGTCTTCATATTCCTTATTTTATAATAAAAGTAGATAAAACCTTCAGCTAACACCAGATGTGCTACTTGGTTGTGTAGTAATTTTAAGTGAATTAACAAATGGTTCTAGAAGTATCTAGGTGATGAGCTATATTTGGAAACTATAAGGCTATATTTTCGAAAATGCCTTGACAATAAAAAAGTCATTTCTTGACCATCCATCCATTTATCCACAATCCCTTTTTCCCATTTTCTTTGCACACATGGGATCGGAGTGTCACTTCAACAGTGGCAATCATCTTCAGCCAAGGTTCACACCGCCAAGTGTCTAGCTCTGCCGCTGCTGTTCTTCCATACCACACACATGTATCTCACATCTATGGCCAATTTAGAGTGTCCAATCTACCTTATGCATATCTTTAAAATGTGGAAAGAAACTGGAGCACCTGGAAGAAACCCACATGAACCCTGAGAAGACATGCAGACTCTGCACAGAAGGCACCCAAGCCCAGAATCAAACCGGATAACTTCTTGCTTCTATGTGAAAATCAAAAGAAAGTGAACTGTTTCCCTGTTATGTGTAAAAGCAAGATTAGGACTAAAGATGTGATATGCATTAATACAATCTCATACAACTTATATATATCTGTAGTTGGGAGCAAACATGATACAGACTTTTCTACAGAAAAGCCAAAAGTTAAATTCCAATCCTCTTTCCAAAAAAAAAACAATGCATATACAGCCAGATAAATCCTAAGAAAGTTAAAGGAAAAACCTGCCTCTATCATGACATGGTACTTAAGCTGAAGGTAACATTAAGGGTACTGAAGGAATGGAGTGACACCTTAAAGTATAACAAGCCATCCTTGCGTGCCGTTCTTAATCTATAACGTGTTAAATCTCCTATAACTAGAATAGCCACTGTACAGGTATTGCTTGACTTATCTGTGACCAATATATGCATTATCGACTTTTTATATGCCTCAGTGTGGAATACTGGAAAACGGGCTTCTTTCTATAAGGCATATGTTTGATTTTGTGTTGTAGAACAAATGCTTGAGGATTGTTTTGTAGCTCACACCTGTATATTATGTGAAATTCCAGAAAGAAATATTTAGTCATCTGACATACGGGCTTTTTTACATTAATACAATAATATTTACCTAATATTATAAAAGGGGGTTTGGGAGTAAATATTCTCTTATAATATTTGCTGAGTAGATACAAATTGCAAAGATCATTAAAATGCATAAATGATCAATGTTAAAGTGTATTCTGGTAGCAGGCGAGCAATATAACCTCAGCTTAGCTAAGAGCAATGAACATGTTCCAGGTACAACACAGGCAAACATTGTGAAATAATAAATACCATGACTCAAGAGATCTTATAGTTATCACCTTATCGATTTATTCCTCGCACTGCACTATCACTTACCGAAGGACGGATACAAAACTGTCATCCCCAAACTCAGAGAGTATTGCCAGAGTAAGATATATACTCGGTAAGGAAAATAGACAGGATTTGTGAAAATCAATTCAAACTTTATGTCAAATGGAAGCATGCACATCCATGGGAAAAACAAACAACATTACCAACACACAGCCAAGCCACACAACAAACAACATTACCAATATGCATCCAGGTCATACAACAAACATTACCATCACACAGTCAAGCCACACAACAAAAACATTACCAACACACATACACATCATACAACAAATATTACCAACACACATCCAAGCCACACAACAAACAACATTATCAACATGCATCCATGCAGTACAACAAACATTACCAACAAACATCCAAGTCATATTACAAACAATATCACATAAACACATCCAAGCAGTACAGCAAATAACATTAACAATACACATCCAAGTCATACAACCAACAGGGTTCCCTATTACATCCTCGAAGACGCACTTACCCGAATACATAAACGTCGACACGTCTTCATCGAACCGTGTGAACATCAATCGTTCTGAAGTGCGAAATCCGAAACATTGAATCATCATGGTTGGCCCTTCCGTGATATAGCTCCATAAGGTAAGTGTGTGATAGTTATGGACCTCAGGATTAGGGTGCGGGTTAAGGTAAGTGCATAGATGGTAATGTATGTGAGATTTAGTGTAGGGTTAGATATAGGGTTTTGTTACGTGTATGTGTGTGGATTATTTACTTTGTTTGGGTATAGTTTGTTAAGGTAAGTGTGCGATAGTTACAGACCTTAGGGTTAGGGTTAAGGTTAAGTGCATAGATGGTGGTATATGCAAGATTTAGTGTAGGGTTAGAAGTAGGGTTTAGTTTAGGGTTAGACGTAGGGTTTTGGTTAGTGTATGTATGCATTTATTTAGTTTGTTTGGGTAGGTAGTATGTAGCAGGTGGTGTAATGGGACAACTATAACAGTTCGAGCTTTTGAATTTCGCAGTTTAGGGCATTCGGTGTATTCGCGGTTCGCGGAATATGTGTCGGTGTTTATGTATTCGGTTACTAGGATTTTTGAGCTTTCAATATAGACCCAACCAACAGCATTACTAACACACATCCAAGCTGTAAAACAAACATTCCCAACACACATACAAGTCATGCAACAAGCATTACCAACACACACATCCAAGCCACACAACAAACATTACCAACACACACACACACACACACACACACACACACACACACACACACACACAGACATCATACAACAACCATTACCAATACACATCTAAGCTGTACAAAAAAACATTACCAACACACATCCAAGCTGTACAACAAACATTACCAACACACATCCAAGCCACACAGCAAACATTACCAACACACATCCAAGCCATACACATACAACAAACAACATTACCGACATACATCCAAGCTATACAACAAACATTACCAACACACATCCAAGCTGTACAACAAACATTACCAACACACATCCAAGCTGTACAACAAACATTACCAACACACATCCAAGCCATATAACAAACATTACCGACACACATACACATTGTTGCTCTTTTACTTTGGACACAATAGAAGAGTCTTTGTGGGTTCTGTTTAAGCTGCTTTATTATATACAAACACATCATGATAGAAAATAACCGACTAACTTAAATAACTTATATACAAACTAACTACTACAATCATACATGCTCACTCTCTGGCTGCACTCCCAAAATGGCACTGGGACTAGCACATGCCTGGTATGAATATGTGCACGTTCAGTCCTTGATATGTTTCTCAAAGACACAGCACATACACTCTCATCTCCCTCCTCCCTCTTTGAGAAATAGATCATGCAACGTTATCAATCTATTTGACATGCAAATATTACAAGTAGTTCTATGTCATACAATTATACATGACTAGCTATATATATACAGTTATGTCCATGTTGCTGCATACTTCACAATGGGCCTGGATATTCAACCATATCATGTGACATACAACTGGGAATTAGGTTTAGCAACTGGAGCTGTCTCTTCAGAATGTTCAACCTTGGAAGTATTTGGAACATCTTCAGAAATGGAAGTAGAGGTGGAAACACACTCTGGAATGGGAACAACATCTGGTTTGCTCTGAGATCTAGAGTCTGTATTACAGGAACAATATTGTGATGATGATTCTGGTCCAGGAAGAAGATGCCTGCGATTTCTCCTATACTCCACACCCTCAGATTCTACAAGGTAAGATCTCGGCTCTGTACCTATGCCTGTAACTTGACCAATCTGGTCAAATCCTTTCGCTGTTTGTATTCTCACTGTCTCTCCTTCCTTCAATGGATGAAGAAATCTGCTCAATTTATTATAACTGGACTTCTGGATAGAATGCTTCTTGAATAATTGAGCCTTGATGATTTTGTTGTTCTTAGCTTTAGGCCTCAATAAACTGGAACTAATAGGCAGCGTAGTTCTTTATTGCCTGGATAGAAGTCTTTGAGCAGGTGATCCAAGAATATCATCACAGGGTATGTTTCTGAGACTAAGCAAATTCAAAAAGACATCTGTATTGTCACGCTTTGACCTTTTAAGTAATTGCTTTGCACTCTGCACTGTATGTCCATCAGCCCATTTGACTGTGGATATTCAGGACTGCTAGTAACATGTATAAAGTTCCATTCTCTTGCAAATTTCTGAAAACTTAGTACCATTGTCTGAAATAACTTTGTGTGGACTACCATGGACTGAGAAATGACATTTCAAGTTACATAACAGTAGTAGATGTTAGATTAGGTAGTAAGTCAATCTCAAACCAATTTGAATAAGAGTCTTCTTCTTCTTTCAGCTTTTCCCGGTTAGGGGTCACCACAGCAGATCACCTGTCTGCTCATGATTGGCAGTGGAGTTTTACGATTTCGAGTTGCCAGCCTAGCGCCCAACCATCCACAGAAGGCACACACACACACACACACACACACACACACACACACACACACACACACACACACACACACACACACACACACTCTCCTAGGGCCAATTTAGAGTGTCCAATCCACCTAAAGCATGTCTTTGGGATGTGGGAGGAAACCAGAGCACCTGGTGGAAATCCATGCAACCACAGGGAGGACATGCAGACTCCACACAGAAGGCACCCCAGCTGAGGATTGAACTGGAGAACCTCTTGCTGTGAGGCAGCAACGCTAACCGCTGAACCACCGCGGCCACCCAATTTAAATAAGAGTCTACCAATACCAAACAGTGTTGATTGTTTATGGTGGCAGAACCTGGGTGACCATGATGCAAAATCTGAATGTACTCATAATCCAAAAAATCACAGTCGTAACAAATGCAGTCTCATGGCCACACAGCAGTTTATTAAGTACTCAAGAATAACACATAAACGTTCAACAAATGAATACAGTTTTGTTTAAAACTTCTTCAGATGCAAAACCCCGTACATTAACCTCATGGTCCTCTTATACCTAAAGTAACCAGTCAAAACTTGTGCAAAGCCCATTACATCATCTTTTAAAAAATAAAATTAAATGATTAGTCCTTCACTAATAAAACTTGCACTACTCATACAAATCCTTTCCTAATAGAATTACAAATATAAAATATAAAATACAAAGTGTAAATTCTATAAAACATACAAAGAATGTGTATAAAAACAAAAACATACTCATTTGTTGAGTGTTTATGTGTTACTCTTGAGTACTTAATAAATTGCTGTGACCATGAGACTGCATTTGGCATGACTCTTGTGATTTTTTCGGATTATTAGTGAACATTTTCGCTGAGTTTTCTCCTTTTATTGGTGATTCTGAATGTACTCATGTTGTAAGGAAGCAGGAGCAGCAATTTTAGGACCTTTGAAAATAATGCCATCTTCCATCAACATTTCATCTCTGCATGGAAAATAGGTTTGCATGTCAGGTGGTACACGATTGCTTTGATGACCGTCCAACATTAATGTAGTGATTGAGTTTTGCTTCTTTTCTGGCTCGTTTTTTGTGCTCGCTTCTCTTAGTTTACCTTCACTGTCATCTCTGCACCTCATGGCTCTGAATATTATTCTCTGCAATCCCACTTCTGACACCATGTCTACTTTGGACACAATAGAAGAGTCTATGTGGGTTTTGTTCAAGCAACCTTATTATATACAAACACATCACGATAGAAGTTTACTGATTTTAACTTAAGTAACTTATATACAAACTAACTACTGCAATCATACATGCTCACTCTCTGGCTGCACTGTCAAAATGGCACTGGGAATGGCACGTGCCCAGTATTTATATCTGCACGTTCAGTCCTTGATATGCTTCTAAAAGACACAGCAAATCCACTTTGATGTACACATCATACAACACACATTACCAATACACATCTAAGCTGTACAACAAACATTACCAACACACATGCAAGTCATAAAAAAAACATTACCAACACACATACAAGCCACACAACAAACAACATTATGAACACACACACACACACACACACACACACACACACACACACACACACACACACACACACACACACACACTCACACACGTCATGCAACAAACATTACCAATACACATCCAAGCTGTACAACAAACAGTATTACCAACTCACATCTAAGCCGTATAATCAAACATTACCAACAAACATCCAAGCCATACAACAAAAAATATTACCAAAACACATCCAAGCTGTACAAAAAATAAAATTACCAAATGCATTCAAACTGTACAACAAACATTACCAACACACATTGAAGCCACACAGCAAACATTAGCAACACACATACATGCCATAAAACAAACATTACCAACACACATCCAAGTCACACAACAAACAACATTACCAACTCACGTACACGTCACACAACAAACATTACCAATACACATCCAAGCCGTACAACAAACAGTATTACCAACTCACATCTAAGCCATACAACAAATAACATTACCAGTGCATTCAAACTGTACAACAAACATTACCAATGCACATCTAAGCCATGCAACAAACATTACCAACATAGATCTAACCCACAGAACAAACAACATTACTAACACTCATCCATATCCAACCCATAGAACAAACAACATTACTAACACACATCCAGGTCATACAACAAGCATTACTAACATACATTTAAGCTATACAACAAACATTACCAACACACATCAAACCATACAACAAACATTACCAACAAACATCCAAGCCATAGAACAAATAACATTACCTTGCATTCAAGCTGTACAACAAACATTACCAGTACATATCCAAGCCATACAACTAACAATATAATCAACACACATCCAAGCTGTCCAACAAACATTACCAACACACATCCAAGCAGTACAACAAGGAGCATTATCAACACACATCAAGCCATACAACAAACATTACCAACAAACATCCAAGCCATACAACAAATAACATTACCATGCATTCAAGCTGTACAACAAACATTACCAGTACACATCCAAGCCATACAACTAACAATATTATCAACACACATCCAAGCTGTCCAACAAACATTACCAACACACATCCAAGCAGTACAACAAGGAGCATTACCAACACACATCCAAGCCATACAACAAACATTAGCAATGCATTCAACCTGTACAACAAATAACATTAAAAACACACATCCAACCCATGCAACAAACAACATATCAACACACATCCAAGCCATAAAAATAAACATCACCAACACACATCCAAGCCTTACAACAAACAATACCAACACACATCCAAGCCACACAATAAACCACATTATCAACACACATCAAAGCCATACAACAAACAACATTACCAATACACATCCAAGCCATA
Organism: Protopterus annectens; assembly: GCF_019279795.1. Classification (NCBI taxonomy): domain Eukaryota; kingdom Metazoa; phylum Chordata; order Ceratodontiformes; family Protopteridae; genus Protopterus; species Protopterus annectens. The sequence continues at coordinate 1,883,928,047 of NC_056729.1, forward strand.
CAACCAATATTACCAAGATACGTTCAAGGCATACAACAAACATTACCAACACACATCCAAGCTCTCTTAGAAATAACATTAAAACACATTCAACCTGTACAACAAACATTGCCAAGCTACATCCAAGCCATACATTAAACAACATTATCAACACACATCCAAGCCATACAACAAACAGCATTAGTAACAGACATCCAAGCCATACAACAAACATTACCAACATACAATCAAGCTGTACATCAAACAACACTACCAGCACACATCCAATCCGTAATACAAACATTACTAATAAACATCAAAGCCATACAAAAAACAACATTACCAACATACATCCAAGACATAATAAAAACATTACCAACACACATCAAAGTCATACAACAAACATTCCCAACACACATTCAGTTCTACAGCAAACATTACCAACACATATCCAAGAGATACAACCAAACAACATTACCAGCACACATCCAAGCCATGCAGCAAACATTACCAGACATATCCAAGCCATACAACAAAAAACATTATCAACACACATCTAAGCCATGCAACAAACATTACCAGGCACATCCAAGCCATACAACAAAAGACATTATCAATGCACATTCAAGCCATGCAACAAACATTACCAACACAGATCCAAGCCATACAACAATCAACATTACCAACACACATCCAAGGCATACAAAAACAACATTCCCAACACTCATCCAAACCATACAACAAACATCACCAACACATTCAAGCTGTACAACAAACAAGATTACCAATACACATCCAAGCCATTCAACAAACAAGATTACCAACACACATATAAGCTGTACAACAAACATTACCAACAACCGTCCAAGCCATACAACAAACAACATTGCCAACAGACATCCAAGCAATACAACATTACCAACACACATCTAAGCAGTACAATAAACAACATTATCAATACACATCCAAGGAGTACAAAAAACAATATTATCGATACACATCCAAACCATACAACAAATCACATTACCAACACACATCCAAGCCATACAACAAATAACATTACCAACACACATCCAAGCCACACAAGAAACAACATTACCAGCACATATCCAAGGCTTACAGTAAACATTACCAACACACATGCAAGTTGTTCAACAAACATTGCCAACATACATCCAAGCCATACAACCAAACGACATTACCAGCACACATCCAAGCTGTACAACAAACAATATTACTAACATACATCCAAACTGTACAAAACAAATTATCAACACACATCCAAGCCATCTAAAAAAAAAGTTTGCCAACACACATCCAAGCCATACAATAAACCACATTACCAATACACATCCAAGTCATACAACAAACATAACAAACACACATCCAAACCATACAGCAAACACACCCAAACCGTACAGCAAACAACCTTACCAACACACATCCAAGCCATACAGCAAACATTATCAACACACATCCAAGCTATACAACTGACAACATTACCAACACACATCCAAGCCATACAACAACCTTATCAACACACATCCAAGCCATACAACAAGCATAATCAACACATGTCTAAGCCACACACTAAACAACATTAGCAACACACATCCAAGCTGTAAAACAAATAACATTACCAAGGCATTCAAGCTGTACAACAAACATTACCAACACACAACCAACCCATAAAACAAATAACATTGCCAACACACATCCAAAGCCATACAACAAACAACATTATCAACACAAATCCAAGCTGGACAGCATATAACATTATCAATGCTTTCAAGCTGTACAGCAAACATTATCAACAAACATCCAAGCTATACAACAAATGACATTATCAACATGCATCCAAGCCATACAACAAACATTACCTGGACACATCCAAGCCATACAACAAACAATATTACCAACATGCATCCAAGCCATACAACAAACATTACCAACATACATCCAAGCTGTATAACAATCAGCATTACGAACATACATCCAAGTTGTACAATAAATAACATTGCCAATGTATTCAAGCTGTACAATGAACAACATTACCAACTCACATCTAAGGCATACAAGAAAGAACATTAAGAACACACATCCAAGCAGCACAACAAACAACAATGCCAACATACAATAAACAACATTATGAATACAAATCCAAAGAATACAAAAATCAACAGGTAGGTATTGTGAGCCATTTTGCCCTCATCCATTGCTTTGGTGACCTTCTCAAAGAAATCCACCAGGCTGAGTAGGCATGACCTGCTCTTGCCGAAACCAAACTTGGTTGGGCAGTTTCTGGGGGTTTACTATATAATTATTGATCATTTCCATGATAATTCTTTCCATGCCTTTGCATGTGAGACTAGTGAGACTTGTGGATTTATAGTTTTCAGGGTCTGTAGATGGCACACCTTTGTGCAAAGGGATGACTGTTGCTGTTTTCCATTCATGAGGCATGAAGCTTGTTTGGATGGTACAGTTAGATAGCAATTCCAGATGGCCTGATAGGTCATGTCTCATGTGATTTACAAGGCATCTTGGGATATTGTCTGGGCCCATCGATGCTGTGTTCTTGGCCCTAAAGAGAGAGAGAGAGAGAGAGAGAGAGAGAGAGAGAGAGAGAGAATTAAGGACCTGTTCCCTGGTGATAGCATAGGGGCTTATATTTGATGGTTCTTTTTTGAGAGAAGGTTGAGGGAGAGAAATACATACAACAAACCACACTACCAACACACGTCCAAGCCATTCATTCATTTTCAGTAGTTACTCATCTAACCACACAGTCTTCCACTATACAGCAATATTAAGTCTAGTCTCATTGATAGACTATCAAAGGTTACGTCTTTACCTGGTCAGCAGAACTTGTATATGGTTTTAATAATGTCCCTACAACAATTCATGTCCTCTTTTCCAGTAGATTGTTTTGAAATCAGAAGCACTCCATCATTATTAGTTTCTGGAAAAACTCACAGTGCCAGTAAATGATTACATGTATCTGATAAATTGCAACTCAAGAATTATCACAACTAGGTCCTAGTTAAATACTAGGCTATCAGTCTGCCCACTATTACAGGCTTAGCCAATATCCAGGGGTCAGATTCAAACCTTGTACTTTGTATTTGTGAGATAAAGATTATGCAAACCCCAGCAGAATGCAGGTGGTCACAAGGTTATATTAATACATAACAATGTATGCATGTCCGTGATTCAAGTGCGAGAACACTTTTAGTGGTGGGCACCATAGTGTCCATAGTGTAAAAACACTCGGAGCATCATGATTGTCCTGGTGACCATAACCCTATAATAATGCAACAATAGTTCCTTTCTAGCAAGTAATTATAGGTAACTCCTAGCAATAAATAAAATCTCTGTAATCTCATAATATTCATATTTTATTCAATTTTGGGGCATATTTAAAGAGATAAATTAACAAAAAAAATAATGCAAGTAAAAAATGCAAAATGATAAGCAATAAAAAACAAGCAGCAAGTTTATTAGAACTACATGAAACTCATTCATTTTACTACTTAAACAGATAACCGGAAAACACCAGGGATGCATAACCTCCATTCTTACACAACTAAATGCCTTTCATAAAATACACATTCAATTAAATATATTGTTTCATTTTTGCAAAATTTGTTCCACATTCATAGACTTATAGTAAACTCCTTTCCAGCAGAAGGACACTGTAAGCGGATATGACATTTTGAATTTGATGCTGCACTGAATAATCTAGGTGTTTTGTGTACCACATTAGGTCTGTCACTTTGCATTTCTTTTTCTGGGTAAACTGAAAGTTTTAAATTGTCCTCATCATGCAAAAGATTTATTTATTTTTTTAGCTGCTAAGAAATACAAAAAGCATCTGTTGTAGTAGTTTTATCCATATAAATCTAGAGAGGTAACCCTGAGAAGGTGGAGGATGTGCTCTGTCATCTCCCAGGGAAGTGGCTCACTGTAATGCTATGTAGGCATGCTAGGATCCTTGGAGCAGGTGATATCATGCAGGCGTGTGTAATGCAATGACCTCCCCACAGGATGAAGGAGCTGGTATCATACGCTCTCTCCCATCTTCGTCCACCTACTCCTCCAACTCCCATGTTGCATGATTAACACGGCTTATGACAGGTACATTCAGAACTTTATCTCTGTGCCATGGGGCCAGGCTAAAACAAAAGCTCCTTCTATAAATTTATATATAGACAGCATATCAAATGTGATTCAGTCTGGGCAGTATTTTATAATGGCAGTTGTCCCAGTTAGACACCATTTTTTGTATTTAGAAATATGTTAATAACATAATTCTAAACTCAATATTTTTTATGTCAACAAAGTCGTAGATTATTCAGCGGATGTCCTTGGCAAACTCTCAATTGCCATCCACCAGTCAGAGTTAAGGAGCAAAATAAAAAAATAAGTGCTTTGAGATGAGAAGCAGAAAAAAAAAGTCCTCTGGCTGTTGGCAAAGACATATAATATCCCTACATAATAGCTTTTTGCAATCTTTGCAAAATTGTTTGAAACACCTTTTATAACAAAGTATACCAGCTGCTTGCTGCAGTTCCTAAAAGACACCCACACACACACACACACACACACACACACACACACACACACACACACACACGCACACGCACACGCACACAAACACACAGAGACAGACAAACACACACACACAAACACAGAGACAGACAGACAAACACACACACACACACACACACACACACACACACACACACACACACACACACATGCATTACAAGCAGTCTTTGAAATCATTTAAGTAGACACAATTAACATTTTGGCTGCTGAAATGATTACTGATAATGCTTGCAGCCTTGCAAGGACCAATCAGCACTTGCAGTCAGAAACAACAATCTCATCCCTGACTGAATGGGCCAATCAGCACGTCTTCTACAGTGCTGACTGAGCCTCCTAACAGCTTGAACCTGGAGTAAGCTATCCCTTTCACTCTGCCCTAGCTACAGCTCTGAATATCCATCAATATCAGCTTTCAAACTCCAAACTAAGGTACACAAGGGAGCCATTTATTTAATTAAGTCATGAAAAATACTCCTAGGCCTTGTAAAGTTAAGTTAGAGCCCCCAGAACTAGTAATATTTCTCTGTGGTATACTGGAGGCCTGCAGCTTGAAAACTCATAATTTTCCTCTGTCACACTGCTCTTTTGCTCCATACGAATACTTATCGGTCACTCCTCTTAAAGTCAACTGGACGATATCTTCTTTTTGCTATTTTTCCTCATCCACTGAAGACAGGGGGACCTCAGAAATTCAAACTGTTTATTTTTGTGCATTTTGGTATGTGATACAGCCTTTTTGTTTTTCACCATAATTTAACGCATGGATATGTTGCAGCTCACTGTGTAGGTAATGCATTCGCTACAAATTTGTGTTACGTTTAGCGTACCAGATGCACAGCATTAATGGAGTAGCATCATGAATGTCTTCTTGGTGCCTGTACACAGTGTGGAGTCACTCCCCTACCCAGTACTAGCTGCAACTGTAAGACACACAAGCTTTTGAATTTAACATAATCATACCGTCCTTGTAGAAATATCCAAAAGTATCTGCATATAGTCATGTGCCTGTTACAGGAAAACGAATAATGAGTTTTCTGCTTCACAATTACACTAGAACTTGCTATTAACTGTGCTTTGTGAAGCAGCGTATTTGCACAACTGCTCACACCCACAACATCCAGTCGGCTATCATGATTATTTATAGATGATTATAAACTAGAACACGTAGTATTACTGTGAAAGTGCATATATGAGCCCAATCTGGTAGGAAGTCAAGGTAAAAAAAACGTCCCTTGCCTTTTGACCCTAAACATCATGATGTGCTGAGTCCCAGTCCCTCACCTAGCTGCTTGTTACAATGTTACATAAATGGTCAGACCTAGAACTGGATTCTGGGAAAAAACAATCAGGGGATTTTGGCTGGCAGTTAATTAGGCAGTTTCCTGATACAGCTGGGAACTCAGGCTGCATTTTTATAAATATTATCACTAAATAAAGATAAGGTAATTCTGCTTCCATACTGAGCAGAACTTAATGTGGAAATTAGCTGTGGTCTTACAGACCACACTTTTTAAAAGGATTCTAGTAAAGAGCTTTCAGACTGCTCAGATAGGTGGTTATAGTGGTTATTCTGGGGTATGACTACAATCTTTTAACGCATCAGGGGATTCTGGGGCTTCAAAAAAAGGTACTGTCCAACACTGTTTAGCACAATAAATGGTACAGTGTCCACCATGGGTATGGGTTTACAACTGGTATGGGGTAAAATCAATAGCTGGAACTCACATAGCCTTTATTGACTGAGGTCTGGCGGTATGCTGGAATGGGCTGTCCAAAGAGTTGAATGATGTGATTACAGTGAGGTATTCGTTTCTGGTGAAACAGACATCGTGGGTTTCTTTACAGTACTGTGGTTATACCAGGAGTATGCCTGCGGATCATAGGAAATAGATTGATAGGTAATTACTAGGCTAATGACCCCAGGGGGACATTTTAGCCTAGCCACGATTCCCAAAGGTGAGAATTAAACCTTGTACCTTGTGTCTCTAAGATAAATGCCTTAACCAATATGCCACCCCTACCCCACATCCCCCAAAAAACAGAAAAAAAGAAATGTGTGGGTGAGACAGACTGAATGGGTTCCCTTAAGGAGTCGATGGGTATGGTTGCCGTAGGAATATTTTTGTCAGGATGACAAGAACTAATTGGCTTCCCTCAAGAAGTTGACTCAAGTAATTAAAGCTTGAATGTTCATTTCTATGTGAAACAGCTGTTTAACAGTGGGACTACTAATTTCTGGCAGGTACAACCTTGGGAAGAGCTGAGCAGAATATTTTGAACGCTCCTGCCCATTTACCAACTTGAGGAAGAATCAGCAATGTTGAAGATCATTCTTCAAGTACGGGGGGTGACAGCAGAAATCCAGTGTTGCCCTATCTGTAAGAACAAAATAATGTTTTATGCTTTCTATGTAGCACAGTTTGCCAGTGAAAACAATCCTTCACGCCACGTACATTGACATCTATGACAGAATTTATGCAATTCATAATGATTTCAGTTTGCATAATTCTGACTATTTTGTGTAGACTGCAGAAATATACCTGTCATGTTGGATCTTGTATTTGAAGGTCCTATAATCTCTGCAATATGCTTTTATTAATTTTTATGCATGATCTGTGCAATTATGAAGCTTAGAAACATGTGACAGAATATACTCTGTCATTAAATCTGTACACTCACTTCTGGTCTAATTTATTTTACTTAAGAAACATTTCTAACTGCCCAGGCAACTTACAGCAAAACAGTGATTACATTTTATTTGATTTAAAATGAAAACCATTACATTATTACAAAAATTGCTAATTAGTTAATACTAATTGCCCTGTTGGTTAAAAGTGTGGGAGTTTTATAACTGGTTTCTGCCTCTCTACCATTTTTGTAATTGGATGAGTCTAAATGCTGTATGGGAAAATGTAATAACATCAACAAACGATAAAAGAGAACATTACTTACATCTGGGCAAACATCCCCTTAAATCGTAGGCTGGACGTTAGAATTGTTTAATGGTAAACAGACCAGACATAAACATATTTGCTGGGCTGTTTTACCTCTTCATATCATCATTTGCACATCTATTTTTTTTTCTTCTTGTTGCTTTGCTGATAAAATTTATTTGCCCCTTTAGGACCTGAAAACATTCCTATTTCTAATAATATACGTACTCCGTTTTCTAAGATTTAGTTGCTCCACACAGATAAATCTGGAGCAGAAAATTCTTATACAGAGTGTAAAATGTAAGCAAATTGAATGTAAGAGCTTGCAGATGTAGAATACATTTTATTACATGCCTATAGTATATGCAGTCATATAAGTAAAGTAAGTAAACACCTTAAACATCATGCCAGCCTCCCATATATGCCGTTATGGGTACAGGTCTAAACAGCGAATGCTCACGAGTGAATGTTGTTTTTTATGGCAACCTTTTGTCCTTAAACTACTGTTGAGCGATCTCAGAGTTGAGATATATATATATATATATATATATATATATAAAATTAGCAGTCAGGACGTAGGGGTCTTGCCCCCCCCCGCAAAAAAAAAAAATCAAAAATCATTTTTTAATTTTTCTTCTTTTCGATCATTTTAGATTTGATCTAAAATTATCATTCTTTTGTTGTTTGTTCTTATGACTGTTCAGTATTTCATCAGATATTTAATCTTATATTCATGTCCATGAATATTATGTGTCCTATGTAACTATTACTGGAAGACCCAGTCATTTTCTGAGAAGTTATCCTCCTTTTTTATATACTGTTTTATTGATTTGTTATAGTTTGTTAGACAGTGTAGGCTAAGACAGTAATCTGTCCTGGTAAACAAACATTAAAGAGATAAAATAAAGCATTTTGTAGTCATTTATTTTTTATTACTCTTTGTTGATCAGGTTAGTTCCATAAAGTAAGTGTCCTCTTTTCAGGGGAGACCTGAGGTGGTACTTGTAGTAACTAGAGGAAATTTAGCCAGCTCACATACTCTACTCTTTTTTTGATAAGTGCCATAAGATCTTTTATATCCATCTGAGCTACCACCAGCATAGACAGATGGGATCTCGGTTTAACATCTTTTAAAGGATACCACACTCAAGAGAGCACTACCTGTCTAATACTACATTGCAGTGTCAGTACTGGAAAATTAATCCGGCTACCTGGGATGGGAATAGAACCTTCAGCCTTTTGATCTTCCAGCACCAAAGGTGAGCATGCTACTTGTCTGACAGTGTATATGTTGCCAGCTCTTATGTGTGCAGTAGTACAGTACAATATATGGCAAGGCAGTACAGACAAATATGGTGAAACATAAAGGCTCAGTATAACTGTATGAGTCTGGGGGGTGTTGGTTCTGCAGTATGATCCAGCAACTACATGCAGAATTTTCTCTGTGTGCTGCATACTGCACATTATGATTCTAAATACGTGCAATCCACCAGTACCACTACAACTTCCTGCAGGACCTGCCACCAGTCATGTACTTCCACTTCAAGAGGAATCTTGATGAGTGGATGGGAGATCGTAGGTTTACCCCGGGTATCACTTCTGTGTCACTGTTAGACAGAGGCACAGTATACTAACCTTGAAAAAGGGCATAGCAAAATTAATTTAATATGGGTGGCGAAAGCCATACACACTCTGGCTAGGCTTATAAATGCCCTAGGGCAGATAGCCTAGTATGAACCTATGAACCTATGAACCTATGAACATGTGGAGCACCTGGGAACAGCAGCAGCAAGGAAAATGATGATGGCCAATCAATGTTAGCCGAGCAGCAATGCCCCAGACAGGCTCTTGCACAGTATATGGCAAGGCAGGAAAATCAGTGGCATCTAGTCCACAATTACTGGACTTATCAAACATGACATGGCAATGAACAGGTTACAAAAATAAAACTTGGTGCATGCAGTGTAAACTGTAGGTTATGCTGCTAAGTGACAGTCTCCTTCAGACATTAGACACCCCTGCACACCATGCAGATATGTACAGCTGAGAGGGTTACAGCCATCATCATATGCACAGTTGCTATTGCACAAAGACACTCAGTGCTAGAAACACCAACAAGTGGGGTGGGTCTAAGCTGTTAATTACATTTTGCAAACAGGACATGCTTGACTACATAGGTTCACAGGTTCATAGGTGTGTACTAGGCTAATGGCCCTGGAGCCTTTACAAGCCTAGCCCATAGGATTATCCTGGCATCATGTCATCTGACATTGGTTCCCACTGCTTCAGTCGAGTAAAGCCACTGGAGTGATCCCTGGGGTGAACTTTCTATTACCCATCCACTCATCAAGATTTGTCTTGAAGAGGGACAGCAAGGTGCTCTGCTTGACACATATGGGAAGTCTATTCCAGAGCATAGGAAGTCTCTGGGTGAGGAACCTGTCCCTCCAACATATTTTGTTGATTTGGGTAATGAGGTTGAGGTCTCTGGAGCATGTGGTGCGGAGGAATTGGTATTTCTTTAGATGTAGCATTTCTAACAGAGTTGGGTTAGACATGGCTTTGTAAGTCAAGCAGAGATTACCTTTAAGTAGGCGATATGAGACAGAGAATAGCTGGAGTCTTTTGAGTCTGTCCATGTAGGACATGTGTTTAATGCCTAGGATCATTTTCATGAGGTACTTCTGTGGGTTTGTAGTGTTTTGCTGTGGTTTGTTTTTATTTTTGGCTGACTGCCTTCTTTCCCTGGGTAACCTGTCAATGATGTGTGGAGCCGATGAAGTGCTGTCTCGATGATCTGTTTTTCGAATAAGTGGGTTTTTGATACTTTGATGCAAACCCATTTGGAACATACAAGTTTGTTGGGAATGGGTGTTTTCTTGAGGGAGTGACTTTGAGATGTTAAAGTGGTGGGACCTATGTCACACTACTGAGACCTTTGACACTGACCAGCAAAGGAACAAACTATGAAGTCCTTTCCCAAGATGTGGAAGTCATATTACACCCAGCACACTGATCCATAGAAAATTGCATATCCAGTGATAGGATCACTGGTTCATGAGTAAAGACTAGGCTGGTTGTCCTTGTGAGCCACTTTAAGCCTAGACAATTTCCCTTTTGGTGCTTGAATTAACCTATCCTATTTGGTGGTAGACTGGCCTTACCAATTCCATGGCTGACAATGGTATATTATCCCTAGTGAGAGTAATTGGAATCATGTCATAGATAATTTTAGGAGACCCATTTATTTATTTATTTAATTAACATTTGTTTGCCAGGAAAGTCCGACTTGGAATGAAGCCAATTTTCAGAAGAGGCCCGGGGAGAAACACTTCAGATGCATGTCTTTGTAATGTGGGAGGAAACTGGAGCACCCGAAGAAAATCCACACAAATGCAGGGACAACATGCAGACTCCACACAGAAGGCACCCCAGCCAAGAATCGAACTGGAGAACCTCTTGCTGTGAGGCAACAATGCTACTGCTGCACCACTGCGCTGTCCAATGCATGAGATAAAGCATTTAGGAGCTGCCTCTGTTTATTAGTATTACACTGGGCAGTCCTGGGATAAATGTTCTATTTTCCAGGACAGGGATGAACTTTTCTTTTATGTGGATGAGATTCTATTCCCTAGCAGTGGTATCCTCAGGGATTTATCTGTCCCTCTAAAACATTCTGTTGGTGTTGCAGAAGAGGTTTAGATCCCTAGACTATTTCTGTTGTCATTTGACTTGTTTGTATGCAGTAGGTCCATCAGTATTGGGTCAGAGGATGCCTTTTATGCCAGACACAGGTCACCTTTTAGCAGTCTGTAGGATGCTGAGTATAGTGACAGGGTTTGAGTTTGTCCATATAGGGCATATTGTTTAGATCTTGTATCCTTTTAGTAAAGTATCGCTTTGAGCATTCCAGCTGTTGCATGTGTCTGGACAGATACATGCCAATGGGGGCATTATACTCAATGATTGACCTAATAAGAGTTGATATAGGTATTGACTTTCTGAGGTTGTTTCTCTTAGGTAAGGGTTTCAGTAATACTAAGATTATGAGATTAACCTCCCTGATGGAATTAGTGTTAGAGAACAATGTGTTCATTTATAATAGCAAGTATTACCTGCAAACAATGGGAGTAGCCATGGGCACGGCATGTGCCAACTCATATGCTAATTTAGTTTTAGCATATTGGGAATCCACATACTTACTCCAGGAACATCAGATATTACAAACATTTTGTAGATGATCTGTTTTTTATCTGGGAAGGTGAACAGCAGACTTTGATTGAAATTTTATCTTATATTAATAGTGCTACCACCTTTTTGAGACTAACTGGGGAGTGGTCAAGGAGCTGTATTAGTTTCTTAGATGTAACTTTGAGAAAGAGAGACGGCGTGCTAGATACTGAAATCTTTAGGAAGCCCTGTAGAAGGAATGCGTTTCTACACAGGGATAGCATGCATCCACCTCACATACATAAAAATATAGTGAAGAATCAGGCTATGAGGTGCTCTCGTTTAACCAGTAACAATACGGATTTTGAAGTAGCCTTAACCAAATTGCAGGATGAATTCAAAGACAGGGGTTATCATGACAGAGATTTGTTAAACTTAGAATCTGTTGAATGTGAAGGGAAGGCTAAACCCTATGTACACAAGAGCCCCAATACAGAATTGGTAGTGGTTGGAGCTCCCACAAACAAGAAAAGAATGGTTATTACCTACACTGATAGGAATAGGAAGATCACAGATGTCATCAAGAAGAATTGGGGGATTCTATTATTAGAAGAGAGGCTGAAGACCATCTTGGGCACCTACCCCACTTTCTCTTACAAGAAGAGTAGAAGCTTGAAAGACATGCTGTGTTATAAGAGTGAGAAGGATAGTAGACCTCAATCAGTTAGGAAAGGCACTTTCCCATGTCGTAATTGTAATCATTGTTCTTTTATTTCGAAGAATGTTAAGTTTGAACATCCGGACACTAAGAAGGTATATGAGTTCCACCATTATGCCGACTGCAGGACTCGGAACCTGGTATACCTAGCGGTATGCCAAACATGCACTATGTTCTATGCAGGGAAGACTAATAGGACCCTTAGGGAGAGGATCAGGGAGCATTTATATGCCATTAACAAAGAAAATGAAACCAATGCTTTAGCGAGGCATGTTCTTTTGAGAGGCACAAAACATAATTTTGAGTTTTTAGTACTGGAGTTGATTCATACCTCCATGAGACTAGGGAATGTAGGGAATTTCACAGAAAAGGAAGAGAACAAATGGATTATTAGACTGCAAGCAGATGTTGGGCATGGCCTCAATGAAAGAGTTACTATTAAACCTTTCCTTAGAGATCGTGCCTTTAAACACAATTGATTATTATGTTTTTGTTTATATTATTATCTTTATGCTGTTTTTGATGTGCTTTTAGTCAAATTTATTTTTTAGCTGTTTTTTAGCTATTATTATTTTTTAGTTATATTTTCTAGCTACTTTTAAGCTAAGTTCATTGAATCTGTAAGGTTTTTATGCAATGTATAATCACATACACCCCACAGGTGAGATACTATTACAACTGTGGTTAAACAGCTATTGGTCCATGTGACTATGCTGTAGAGTATTTTAAGGGAAGTGTTTGTTAAGTTTTTATTCAAGTCTGATGAAGCGTCCACTACAGACGCGAAAGCGCTTACTGTTTCATTGTTCTTAATAAAGGATTTTTTCGTAAGACTGATTGGCTTCGATTGTCATGGAGTACCTGTACCTTTATTTTGCTGTTCATTTGTTTGGTTTTACAGGTACCTTACCCAAGGAAGTATCGATTTTTTTTTTTTTTTTTTTAAAGGGAGACAATGACCTCCCTTGATCTTGGCACAATCCCTTTGTTTATAAATTGCATAATATAGAAGGACTGCCTTATGACAATGGACACATGTTGGTTGAATGTTAGGTCACTGTCCACATAAGTTCCTAAATCTTGAACAGATGGCACAGCTCTAAGGGGGCATATTGTCAGTGTGATAATTCTGCAGGATAGATGACTTCCCAAAGGATATGATAATGCATTTTTGACATTTAGTTTCAGTCTATGATTTTGACACCAGTTCTTTATTTGGGACAAACCTTCCTGCAGGATGGCTAGGTCATTTGAGGATTGACTGCTCCTAGCTTGCAGATGCTGAAACTGACAGCGTCTCCCATACTGTACGTCCAACATAACCTCTGCATATGCACACTCAGCCTGAACCTCACACACTTATCCTGCCATCTGTGTTTGGTGACATAAATAGACAGAGAGAATAGTAAGTTAGATATAAAACCTCCCACAACTGCATATTATTTATCAACAGACCACACATTACAGACACAGGCATACTTAGCTTTTCTAGCACCCTGTGCCATTACCGACCTGCCCACCCTCAGCTTGAAATTGTGGACCAAAAACATGATTTTCTGTAATGATCGGTGGAGCAAAAAAAGTGTCTTGGTGCAAAATCTAAATACCCTAAAACAGCCCTTGTCAAGAATGCAGTATTGGCATTCACTTCTGGATGCTGGTACTACCTATAAGAAACATGGAGTGCTGAAGCACTTCAGCACTGACTGCAATGCATCTACCAGTCACGGTTCTGATTGCACCATGTGCCCAGGGCAGTTGTCCCCTTTGTTGCATTTGCCAGTCATGGCCTTTATTGCGCCATGTACCCAGGGCAGTTGTACCCTTTGTCCCACCCTTTCTACACTTCTGACTGCAAGGGATTTCCAGTATGCAGAACTATCAAGACATTATCCTTTTGGTGAGAGAAAATGCGTAAGACCACTTTGATAATTCATGAAAAATAAGTGGGACTTGGGCACCCAGGTTGATAACAACCTGACTTTTGACCACTACGTTGCCTCCATTGTACAGAAGGATTTCTACATGGCCCACCTCATAATTAAGGGTATTTCATCCAGGAACAAGGAGATCATAAGATCCCTGTACTCCTCCCTTATCAGACGCATTATCAAGTACAATGCCCCCTTCAGCATGTACCTTGCCAAGCACATGTAGCAGCTGGAGAGACCATCCTGACCAGGAAAATCCAGGGTCTCAAACACCTATCCTATACAGATAGGCTAAAAGCCCTGTCCCACTACTCAGTCTCATACAGACTGCTCAGAGGCGACCTGTGTCTGGCATACAAGGCCATTTCAGACCCAGCCTTGATGGAGTTGCTGCATATCTGTAAGACAAACTCCACTCCCACAACCCGCACACAAGGCCTTAACCTGGTCTGAGACATTAATAGAACTTGTTGGTGGGATAGATTTGTGTCCCAAAGACTCCCCAATCTGTGGAATAGACTCCCTCTCCATGTCAAGCAGAGTACCTTTCTAGCCCTCTTTAAGAGGAACTTGGATGACTCGATGAGAAACAGAAAATATACCCCTGGGATCCCACCTGTGCCCCTACTGGATGGGGAAACAGGTGCTGACTTTGAGGGAACATGGGTGAAATTCATGGCTCAGCTTATAAGGGCCTCCAGGCCAATGGCCTAGTATCATCCTATGAACAAATATTCAGTGGGTTCAGCCTCATTATAGACTGTGGCCATGGCGCTCCATATGGTACCACATATGGACACTGTGGTCCTACAGGGAAATTTCAGTGTCATGTGTTGAATGAAGGAGATATGTGGAGAGGTCTAACTGGGAGGGGCAGCTTGCATGATTTGAATCTGAGGGGTGAACAATTTTTTGACTTCTGTGCTTATGCATGATTGTCCAAAACATATAGCATGTTTCAGCAGAAGGATATTCACAAAAATATTCTGACCTTGGATCAAAGGATGAGGGTGACATCATATCTGAGGCCATATGCTCTGGGCACTCAGGTCAGGAGAGATACTGAGATGTCATTTTAGGTTAACTGTATTGGACAGAAACACTTAGACACAGAAACATGTTCAACTTTCACCCCAAGAAGAGCTTTTTTGAATATGTCTGGTGATGTTGGTTGCAACGAGTCTGAATGGACCCTCTTCAAAACCCTCTGTTGTTATACTGGAAGCAAGAAGCTGTGGTCAAAAGGTGGAATAGTGTGCATTTAGATTTAACTACCTCTATGGGCAGTACCACCAGTAGGCCAGACTGGACTAGATTGACTAATGTGGCTAACCAAATTGATGCAGAATACTATCTGTAGACTGGACTAGAACAGAATGACTTCTGAGGTCACCCGAATGAATGCACAACACCACTTGTAGGTCATATTAGAGCAGTATGTCTTTAGCTGTTGCCTGAATCTGAATATAGAAACACCTTCAAATCAGGATAATTTCTGAAAAAAAATATTTATATACCATAATATTGATTTGTAACTGGTAGTCTGAAAGCTCTGCATGTCCTCCCTGTGTTCACATGGATTTTCACCTGATGATCTGGTTTCTTATCCCATCTCAAAGACATTCAGTTAGGTGAACTGATGACTCTTTAAAAGCTGCAGTAGATGTGGATGCCATCTGTCACAAAGTGCTTCCTGCTTTCAACTAGTGTCCTGCCCAGAACTAGTTCTCTGTATTAGGTCCATTGATTGCAGGGCTAGACACCAGATCCCCTAAGAACTAGAGTAGGATACAGGGTATGTTGAAGAATGAGGAAAAAATAACTTTGAAAGCCTTGTATGTCAGATTAACAAGTGGATGTACAGATTTCTGTATTGGTAAAATGGTTTTGCATTCCACCTTGCTGACTGCTGCAGTGGTCCCAGAACCAAGAACAATACCGGAGGAAGTTAATGTAGAATCAGCTGGAGCAACACCGAGCAACTGATGATCAGCTGGAACAATACACAAAAGATACTATGTAACAAGAATGGAAATTCACGACAGATTGGAATCCATGTGAGATGAAACAAAACCAGGAGCTGGGAAAAGAGAATGCTAGTAATAAAAAAATGAAATCACAGAAAAATACTCTAGTCACTAGAGAAGTGAGGTCTGCCAACTGTGAAGTCAGTACATGAAGTTACTGTATGAGATGGTCACTGCAGAACAAGTGATGCATGGAAGGGCAACGAATATGCAGAGTGACCTGTCGTAAAAGTTCATAGGCTGAGCACGCCCCAGCTCAAGCTGCCCATTTTAAGGCACCAGAATTATCTTGTAGTATATTCACAACATCAGTACAACTGGGAACTTAGATTTGTTGAATGGCTGTAATTGTAGGCATTAACATGAATAGCATGCAACCACTTTAACACTTTTCTAAAGAAACATTCATACCAGCTGTGCATAGTCAACAAAGCAAGCATTAAATCTGTCCAGTTTTCCACCTACACTGGCCGACATGCTGACCAGTTGAATGCACACCGTGAGATGGAGATCAAGAAGCACATTGTGCTTCTTAGTAATTTACATCTGATGCACGGTTTGGGATCAGGTTAGGGTGCAGCACCCCTACTGATTTAATTATAGAGACATGCGTAGCTTGAAATGTGCTTAGTGGTGAACTCAAGGTAAGGAGTGGGATGTTTGCTAACTCAAGGAAAAGTACTGATAATTTAAATGTAGCCTGTAACAGACAGTACTCAGAAAATAACTTTACTCCAGTAAGCTGATTTGTTCTACAGTTTCACAAACTTAGAAAATATGACTTATCTGCATTTCTGAAGAAATATATAGGACTGATAAGGCATATATAAAACTCTTTTACATATTATACAAATTCACTATGCATTCTGAGGAAACTGGAATGTGATTTGTGTCTCCTCTTTCAATACAGCCAGTACAGAAGTGTTGCTAGGACATTGTGAAAAATTGTTCCAAGTAAGGTAAGTGGTGTGAGCTTTTGGTGGAAAAACGTCCACATTCATTTGATCCTTTACCAATGAGAGGCATTTGAATTTTTCACTCTCGGAGGTCATGTCTTAGGTTTATTTAATAATTCTGCTTTAGTACACTGCAAGAAAAGCACAGCCAGGTCTTTCAATCTTGCTCAGCCCCCTTAGTATCATGGTATGATCACTAGATAACTATGCCACCATCTTTAACCTATGAGAAATATAAAACTCAGTCATAAATAACCTCACTAGACTTTACCAACGGCATGCTGTAATACAGTGAAGCAATCTTAGCATTATCTTCTCAATAACCCAAATACATTTTGTGAGGGTAATATCAGTGAGTTAAATGATATTCTTATATCTGTACTCATGATATGGAAGGTTGGGTGCCGGGCTGGCAACTCAACACCATAAAACTCCACTGCCAATCATGAGCAGACAAGGTGATCCGCTGTGGCGACCCCTAACCGGGAAAAGACGAAAGAAGAAGAAGAATATCGGTACTCATGAACACATA
This sequence comes from Protopterus annectens, assembly GCF_019279795.1. Lineage (NCBI taxonomy): Eukaryota > Metazoa > Chordata > Ceratodontiformes > Protopteridae > Protopterus > Protopterus annectens. The sequence goes on from NC_056729.1 coordinate 1,883,945,904, forward strand.
TTGGCAAGACATTAGTATACCGGCAGTTTTAATAAAACCCTTTGATGGAATCACACAATAAGATATACAACAGTAGAAAAGAGGTACTGCTAAGTTTTCAAGCATGCAGCTAGTCAAAAAAAAAAAACAAGTCAGTACTAATTCAAGTACAGAAGCTACTCGGGTATCTTATGAGATCGTTTAGATCTAATTACTGACTCAAAATGATCTCTAAAGTAGAACGTGATGCTAAGGTATTTAATGTCATCATGAAACTGAAAAAGAAAATTAAGAGCGTAACATGTTATCAATAATATTATTAATATGTCACAAGACAGTAAACATACAGAAAAAGTTTGTGCAAAGTTTGCAATAATCAAAATATGTATCTGAGTTCTATACAGACAAGTGGGCACATCCCTTTTAGAACTACAGGTATGATAATTGATGCCATGAATAACATTAACAATTCAGGTTCCATGGGATGAGAAAACATAGCCATTGGTTTTCTCTAAACAGGATCAAGGAAAACCTAAATAAACCTATATATTTATTTTATTTTATGTATGTATTTATGTACTGTATTTGTTGACTGGGTGGACTGGTTGCAGGACCCTTCAGCCATGGTATGGGTGCAGAAGCTCAGAAAGTTGCAATGTCAACATGACTCTTTTCCCTCCACAGGTCCTTGTCCAATTAGAGTAACCAGAAGAGCTCATGTGTCCTATCTGCCTAAGTGTTATCATGAGTGTTACTGCATCCGGGGGCAGATAAATGAATGTTTTATTTTCCCTGTATATACAAGATAGCTTGCACATTATAACTGGAAATTGCTTAACTACTTTTAATGCTGTTACTGAAAAATATTTATTGTTTGTTGTTTGGTAACTAAGTTAGTGGTCTGGTACAGGGCCCTTTTTAGTTATTGCTTGGGCTATATAACAAAATCAAAGTACACTGAACAACAAAAGATCAGTCACATGTCAAAAATTTTACAAAGTTTTGAAATTAGTTTTATAAGTGTCTGCATTGCATTTAAGAATGTTAGACATACGTTAAACATTAGGCATTGTAGCACCAGTTTTTAAAGAGAGAGATCTCAATCTTTGGGAGGAAAGGGTGTGATAATAAAGCTGTTTACAGCTTTAAAGGGAGCCAGACTTACAGTATTTGTGAACCTCTAGTGAATGATACTCATCTGTGGGATCAAAGATTTGAAAAGTCCCTCTGCAAACAAAATTTTTAATATCATTTTCTACTTCCAAATGTTGTTTGTATTAGGAAGCTTTCACAAATTTGTGATCACAATGAAATGATGTGATCACAAGTGAGTTGAATATTTGATAGGAAGACAGTTTAAATGGCCGTATATATGTGAATATGCATTATTGTTCATGTGCCTTTAAAAATTTAAATACCCATAATTCTTTTAGTGTGCTTTGCCTATTGATAAGCAGCTGATGAGATGAACTGCCTTTTGCTATGCAGCCATTTTGTGAAGTTATTAAAGTTGCAATATAACTTTGAATATCTGTGTCTCGTACCATTATCAGCAACACAGAACAGCATAACCGAATAACCACACATTTTGGAAGGTCCTAATTCATTTTTTGTATTTGTAATTCCTAATAAGAAAAACTCTCTCCTCAGCCTCGACAAGCAAATTGGATCACTAGTGAAAACCTCCAAAGCCAATTATGAGTTGAAACTAGCCTCTGAAACAAACAGAAACCACGAGTCTTTCTTCAGTTATGTCAAGAATTTCCATGGCAAAGCCCAGGTTTGTTCTGAATTAGTACTTAATGGTATCACTTACACTGATCCTGTTAACTTAGCCAACCTGCTAGTTGATAGGTTCAGTGCAAACTTTACCCCCCTATCACCCCAAAAGGCCCATTCGACATCTCCGATTCTTGTCCCACACCTCACATCTCTGTAGATCAAGTATTAAAGGCCCTATTCAAGGCAAAGAACACAGCTTCCATGGGACCTGATAGTATCCCAGGCTGTACTCTGCACCATCTCCAGCAAGAACTAACTTTGTCATTGAGCATCCTAGTCAGACACAGCCTAATAACAGCTTTCATTCCAGCAGAGTGGAGAACTGCCATTGTCATCCACTTGCACAAAGATGGTGTCACTACTGACCTGGGAAACTATCGCCCCATTAGCTTGACAAGTCTGATCTGTAAACTCATAGAGCATATTATTATGGATCACATAAATAAGGACATAGGCAGTCTCCAAGCACTTGACCCCACCCAATTCGGATTCATCAGGGGCAGATTTTGCCTATTGAACCTGGTTGACTTCTTTGAGACTGTCACCAAGGCCCTGGATGAGGGACAGTCAGTACATACAGCTTACCTTGGCTTGGCCAAGGCCTTTGACACAATCCCCCACTTGGGCATCATCGAAAAGCTAACACAACTTGGAGTAAATCCCTAACTCATCAGGTGGGTGGCCAGCTGGCTCACGGATAGACCCACAAGGTCAAAATAGGCACCACCAACTCCGACAGCAGACCTGTCGCTCATGCTGTTCCCCAGCGAGCTGTCCTGGGACCCTTACAGTTTGGCATCTACTTCTAAGAGGTCCAGGCAAAGGCAAAGGGCCTGTGGCTGACCAAGTTTGTGGATGACTATAAGTTGGGTGCTGTCATTGACTCCCAAAATGATGTTAACATACTGCAAGAGGGTTTCACAGCTACAAATAACTGGTGGCAAAGTCATGGCCTTAAGTTAAATGCAAAAAATGTATTATCATACCATTCGGCAAAAACATGGCCCCTACTGATTGCCACATCAATTGCAACTCCCTAAGCACACAACCTGTGGTGAGAGACCTGGGTACTCAGGTTGACAACAATCTCACATTCGACCATCATGTGGTGACAGTGGTCAGAAATGCTTTTTACTTGGTTCATCTCATAAGTAAAGGGATTATATCCAGAATAAAGGAGGTTATTACCTCTCTGTACCCCTCCCTCATTAGGCCTATAATTGAGTATAATGCCCAGTTTGGTATGTACCTCTCCAAACACCTGCACCAACTGGAAAGGCCACAGAGATACCTCACAAAGAGAATCCATGGCCTCCAACATCTGTCCTACGTGGACAGGCTCAAATCAGTATCACTCTATTCGGTATCGTACAGATTGCTCAGAGGTGATCTGTGTCTCTCCTACAAAGCAATATCAGACTCTGCCCTACTAGAGATGCTATCTGTAAGTCTAAGTCATCATGCATTACCTGCACAAAAGGCCTGACTCTAATATGCAACATCAACAAAACCTGCTGGAGAGACAGGTTTTTCTCCCAGAGGCTGCCCCGTCTCTCGAATAGACTTCCCATACATGTCAAACAGAGTACCTCACTGACTCTCTTCAAGTGCAACCTTGATGAGTGGATGGGAGACTACAAATTAGTCCCAGGGGTTCCACCTTTGTCCCTCACTGACAGGGGCAACAGGTGCTGACTGAGGGTTCTTTTTTGGGGATAAACTCTTGGCTAGGCTTGTAAGTGCCCCAGGGCCATTAGCCTAGTAACCTCCTATGATCCTATGATCCTATGAAATAATATTAGTTAAGCAACTTTGACATGTGTCAAACCTCCAGTTTGGTATCGCTTTGTAAAACTCTGATTTCTGTTTTATGAGGTTCTCATCTTGTAATGTTTATGGGCTTCTGATTTTTAATGCCTGCTTGAAAAAATTGATCTTGTTGATTCAGTTGACCTGTATCTTTGTTACCTTTGTATGAATCTTTTTTCACAGGTTGACTAGTGTATTTTGATTCTATATCTATTTGGACTGAGAGTGAAAAAATGAAAAAAAACCAGACTATTTTGGCTTTCAGTAACCCACTGGTAAGCCGTTCTGCAATTATCTATACTCTTTGGCTGTGTGCAAAGAGATGTGACAGTGAACATTGCACTTTTAAGACCTTTCCTGACTTACTGTGTACTAATCATGGTGCAAGGAATTGACTTCTGGTAGAGCAATCTCTGTTATCCAATCTGCACCTCATATTGTCTGAAGTGCTGGGCCAACTGCATTTCCTAAAAATAAAAACATTTTGCTCATCAACCAATGAATAAATAAATAAGATTTGTTATTAAATGCTTGTTTATCAGTGAATGAATAAATTAATATATTTTTTAAACTAAATGTGTGTGCGTGTGTGTGTGTGTGTGTGTGTGTGTGTGTGTGTGTGTGTGTGTGTGTGTGTGTGTGTGTGTGTGTGTGTGTGTGTGTGTGTGTGTGTGTGTGTGTGTGTGTGTGTGTGTGTGTGTGTGTGTGTGTGTGTGTGTGTGTGTGTCTGTTATTCCTTCTGAAGGGAGAGATGCTATAAGACTCACCAAGGAGATTACTTTTTTGTACTATCCAGTTTTAGGAATACTTTTGTATACTGCTGATTAAATCTTGTGTTATTGAATAACCTTTGTGGTTTCCCTGTAGGTCAGGAACACCCTCACCTCAAATTATAATTTTTTAGTTTGTCAGACCATGTATTTGTTAAAAGTTGCAGAGTTTGCTCTGTCAGTTGTTACTCATACCTCACACATGTTATTCAACCTCATACAGCTTCTGCTACGTTAGTCAGGTTGTCTTGTCTGCAGGGAACCTTTATCAGGCTATCATAACATCCAAGGAAATTCACTAATTGCCTGATTATTTTTTATCTTTGTGTTTTTCATAGCTTGACTAGCCTACTGCCTTATCTACCTGCCTCCATCCATCTCACCTACAAAGTTCATTTCTTGGAATGTGAAAGGGATCACAACTCCTGCTAAACGACAGTTACTCAGCAAACTAAAAAAAGACTAGTCGCTGGTATTGCAAGAGACTGCTCAAAAAGCAAAGCTAAAATAAAGTAGAAGTCCTTATACAAAAAAAATGTGAGAAGATAGAGAAAGAATATGCACAGCCATGTCCATTCATTAAAAGCAGAGGGTTTTAATTCACTCCAGCAAAACATGAAGATGGCTGCTTAAAAGGCCCCACATTAACAGAGGGCAAGCTGGCTGCCAATAAAACATTAAGTCAGAAAGTTTGATGTGTAATAATAAATCTCTAAGTATAAACTAGTGATACAGTGAATATATTTTAGAAGGCAAGAGGGCATTTATTAAAATGGAATGATAGTGGTACAGGTGTGCAAGGATGGGATTTCACTATCTCAAGTCACTCCTTGGTTGGGATTCTGAAAAATCATTTACTTGGGTGCACAGAGGAAAGTAGTATAGTCTATAGTGCAATATGAGCTATGATAGTGGCACAGTGGCACAGGAAAATAATTTTCTTGGGTGGCAAAAGCCAGGGTACCTTTTTGGCTGGGCTTGTATAAGCCCTAGTGCCGATAGCCTAGTACCTACCTATGAACCTATGAACCTATGATTAAGTATGCAGTAGGAATGATGTCACATAACTGGATCTGAATAATCAGTCAGCTCACTAGTGAGAATCGAGCAATTCATGCTAAGGTACGAGACAGCACAAGGGCAGGTCATGTGATCACATTTATATTACAAATGAGAAGGAAATGGGTAATACAGGACATAAAAAAGGGGGGAAGAGCAGCTAGGAAAAACACACAAATGAGCAAAATGAGAGGAAGAGTGGCATACGGCTAAATAATCAGCTATTTTTGAGAGGCAGGTGCCTATTTTATTATATCATATTCTCAAGGGATGTAGAGGGGGAAAGATAGCATAGAGAAGGAATGGGTTGGAGGGAGGGTGTAGGGGTGGCAACAGGGCAGACAAACCAGCATGAAGACCGACAAAGACTGACAAGGGAGAAGCTGACACAAATGGGGGGTGCAAAAGAGAAGCACAGACAGAGAAAGCACAATTGTTGATGGGGAGGACTGGATTACTGGGTAGGGAAATGAAACACAAGGAAAGGGAACAACAGTAAGAGGGGTAGGATGATTTGATGGCCGACTGCCACACTGCACCACGCTGCACCATTCTGAAGACAGTCATTAGGCCCAGCCACTGTTGGCCTGCTAATCAGGGCAAGTCACACAAGGACACACTCCAGGCTGTGGATATGGGTCCAGCCACCAGCCATCCAAAACCATTACCAGGCCTTCTGTTTCCTTCTGAATGACCCAGTGGGACCCCTAGTGATGCCTAACAGGTACTCTACAATTCCTATTGGAAACACAGCACCTGAGTATACTAGTGAGCCATTCAGGTCATCACAGCAGCATGACCTTCATCACCTTGTAGAAAGGTGGGTCTGGAGGTACTTGCAGGTAAGGGTAAGGTAGATGGACAGTGCAGTTGCTACTGCTACACCTTCATACCTCTCAGCTGTCCAGATGTTCACAGATGTTCACTATTTACAAGCAAATATCAGTTACTCAGACTTACTGTAAAAAAATCTGGCTTCCTCTCCCTAACCTCTTCTTTCTATTGATTGGAAAGATCATGGTGTCACCTCTTTGGATTTGCAGTAATAATGGCAACATTGCTCACTAGAGTGGGTGATGTCCATGGCAGCACTCACTGCCCTGGAAAAGGCAGTTTCATGCATCCATCTTGTATTGGGATGGTCATCATGGGACTTCCCCAGCAGGTGCTCATGGTGGTGCTGATACTGGAGGTAGAAACATATTTGTGTCTTCCTTCTACTCCGTGCAGAAGCTGCAGCCACTTCACAAGTCGATACCAAGAGGAAAAATGGTAGCAGGCATTGACGCATGTTATGGGAACCATGTGACAAGCTGTGATGGGCAGTACTGAAGTACAACCTTTCTCAATGCCACAGCTGAGGTACAATGCAACAGGCATGCAGAAAGTGGGAGGTAAATCTGTGCTGGCCAATCAATGTATCAAGCCTATACATACCATTTAAAAGCACAATACCTTGCCAAGACATTACCAGTCATGGATTACAGTGGAATGGGAATCCCATGGGCTGCAGGCTGGATTGCAAGAAGCCCACAGCCATGTCATGGTTATAGACCCTCCCAGGCATGCACAGACAACTTTGCAATTTATAATGCATATACACAGGCAGACATGAGACCCATAGTGCATTCTAGGTTTGGTATGCAATACAGTAAATGTGCAATTCAGAGATTTTTAACCTAAACTTAGCATAACTACAAAGCTACAAACCCTGAAATAGCACAGTATAAACAGCTGGTACCATGTAGTTCACTTTGCTATCTAATGTTCTCAAGTACAAAGAATGGAACTTTAAAAGAACAGATCACATTGCTCTACAAAGTACAGAACATTCTCTGCTTGCTGTGATAAGGATGCAAACGCCAATGGCATTTTGGTAGTTTGCAAACGACAATGGCAGTTTAGGAGGGTGCAAATGCCAGTGGCAGTTTGAGAGGGTGGCAAGATATGTATAAGGTTTTTTACTGGGCAGGGGGTTTTGAACCTTGCTGACAGGGGATGGGGAGCACAAGGAAGGCTGAAATGGTGAATGAGAGAGGATAGGGCACAACAGATGTATGGAATTGCTCTTTTTTAATTTCTCCAACTCTTTTGGGTTTCTAATACCATGACAGGAATGGACCTCATTTCTAAGTCAAAGTATGATTAAAGTTCATGAAATTAGTATTGTTTCACTCTTTGATGTCGGCTAGAAGTGCTCTTTGCAGTATTCGCAATGTGCCCAGTAATGACTCCTTCTGCAATTCATATGGGATTACATGTATTGGTAACATATCTAAATACGACTGTAGATTCTTCTTTATAAGACCCATTGTTCATACTACTATTGGAACTGTCTGGGTATTTTTCTTCCACAATGCTCTCGTTTCTGCCTGCAGATGCTGATATTTTATGACTTTGTGTTTCTCTGTATGCAAGACACTGCAGTCACTGGATGTGGCAATTTCAATGATCAATGCTACTTTTGTCTTCTTTTCATGGACCACTATATCCGGTTTTCTAGCATCTATCTTTTGAACTGTTGGTAATGGGTGATCCCATGTGATATAAACTTCATCATTTTCTGTGATGTTTTGTGGCTCATGTTTTCAGTGTTTTCAGACACTTCAATACCATAATGTTTGCATGTTCCTGAGGGTAACATTCTTGCCACATTATTATAACTTCCACTATGCAGTATTTCTGCCATTAGTATGTCACAACCAGCAACAAGGTGTGCAACTGTTTCCAATTCTGTTTTACAAAACCTACATTTGTCTGTTTCTCCCACATGTTCAATGGACTTTGTAAATCACCATGTATGTAGCTCACTATCTTGGGCTGCCAGTATTAACCTTTCATCTCTTGGCTTGAATTCACCTCTCTTTAACCATTCCTGCATTTGTTTCTGATCAAAATGAGGTTCTTCCAGAAGTTTTCTATACTTGCATCTATATTTATGGATTTTCCACATTTCTTGCCTTCTCATCTGGTCCTTCACCTTATATTCTTTCTTTTGTTTTTTAGCACATTCAGTTGCTGCCTGATTTTTATCTACTTCTGGTTTGATTTCCATTCCTGCTTGACACTGATATGCTTCTGCTAGATAAAGCAGAGAAGTCATCTTAGATTTATTCTCCTCATGTTTCAAAACTTTCACTAGGTTTGGGTCTTGTGAGGTCAGTAAATATGTGTGGAGTCCCACGATTGCAGATCTATACGTGTAATCAGTTTCAAGGAGGCCCATCCCTCCTTGAACGGGGAAAATATAATCTTGGTATGCACTAATTTTTATAAATCATTTGGTGAGCATGAAGTAGACTGTGGTGGTGGTGCTGCGGTAGCGTTGTCGCCTCACAGTTAGACGTTGCCCATTTGATTCTCAGTTAGAGCGTCTTCTGTGTGGCGACATGCGTGAATGGGCGTTCCTTCGTTGAAGGTTGTGCGTTAGGCCCAGCAAGCCAGTACATAAAAATCTACCGCCAATCATTAGCGGATCGGAGTTCCGCTGTGGCGACCCCTAACCGGGAAAAGCTGAAAGACACATTTGGTGAGCATGAAGCATCCTTGTTTTCCTATCTAATCTATCCAACACGTTTTGGGGCCAGTCACTGACTCCAAAATTGTAAGTTAGGACAGGAAGAGCAAATTGGTTTATAGCTTGGATTTTGTTCGTAGATGTCGCTGCTGTTTTCAGGATTAATTTAAGTCTTCCAAAGTATCCCTTACAAAGTTTTATTCGCATTTGTTCATGCTTTATTGTTGATCCTTCATCAATTCCAGTATTTATAAACTCCTTCTTGCTCAAGTTCTTTTATATCATATTATTGTCCCAAACTGATGTTTTCCTGGTGCTGCAGTTTTCCTGCTTTAAAGGTTGCTTTTGCAGATTTATCAAGACCAAATGACATTCTTATATCATCTGAGAAAGTTTTGACAACTTGCAGTTGTACTTTCAGTTCCTCATGTGATAATTTTATTTATTTTATTTATTTTACATTTGTTGACCGGGATCGTCCAACTGGATACATGTCCATTTTCAGCGGAGGCCCGGGGAGAAAAGCTCCACAATGACAGAAGGTTACATACATGTTCAATATTACATATTATTACATTTAGTAGTGCAGTTAAGGAGAAAGATATACAGTATATATCGTAACAAAAACAGTCTAGCAATAGCTATCCAAAAAATACAACAGTTCCTATATAAATTTTATAAAGCATGTTAGGTTAAAGGACAATTTTCATTGCAGGTTAATACTGGCAGCCCAAGATAGTGGGCTACATACATGGTGATTTACAAAGTCAATTGAACATGTGGGAGAAACAGACAAATGTAGGTTTTGTAAAACAGAAATGGAAACAGTTGCACATTTCTTGAATAGATAAGCTATACAGTTTTAGATCATTGACAAAGAGAAGATGAGAAGTCATTACACTTTGTTGCTTTCTAGGAGTCAAATTATAGCCATGGCCTAAGCTGTTAAGTAGACAGCTTAATGGGTTAAGGGCAAAGCAGAATAGCAGTGGTGACAGAGAGTCACCCTGGAATATCCCCCTTTGACGTTTTATCCCTGGTATAATAATTTGTCCTTTATCAAGGCTTAATTGCAAAGTGGTCTGCCACTGTATCATGGTCACTGTAATGTAGCTGACAAGTGTAGGGTGTAGCTTATACATTTTTAAGCACTCTTTTATCCATAAATATGGGATACTATCAAATGCTTTTTGTAGTCAATCCATGCTAAACTTAGATTTTTCACCTTTTTACAGTTCTCCACTATGACTTTATTTAACAACAAATAATCCTTTGCTCCGTATGATTTTCTTTTATTTCCCTTTTGTTCTACTGCCATAATTGAGTTTTCTTCTAAATAACCATAAACTCTGTCAACATCAATTCCAGTGTATAGTTTAAAGGTCGCTGGAAGGCAAGTTATTGGTCTATAGATTGTAGGGTAGTTTTCAGGTTCACTCTTAAGTAGGAACATTGTTTTTCCTGTTGTTAGCCAGGTTGGTGTCTGTTTGGGCTGTGCTTATAAGTATTTCTTACTCATAGCTAAATCTTCATGCAAAGATGTTAATACTTTTAACCATAAGTTAGGTACTGCATCTGGACCTGGGGTTTTCCAATTAGAGGCTTTTCTTTACCTTGTTTCAGTCTCTCTGGCTGTTACTTTATCCCATTTCATATCTTGCACCTTTAAATTGGGACAGTATGAGGTGGACAATGTACCTTAGTAAGCAGCTCAAAAGAAGAGAGATGTATTGGAATGACACACTCTGCAACAGTGGTTTGTGTATGGTACATAGTAAATGGGGGTGAGGGTGGCACACCTGATAACTGATACAGGCAGAGGGTGAGTATGTAGGGGCTCACATTGGCTGTGCTTTGTTGGACACAAGTCAGTGTAGACAGATGGCAGGGTACATGTGTCAATGTAGTCTGTCCCCATGTTGTCCTCCTGGATTGCCATGGTGACATGGGCTGTAATACTGAGGTAAGAAACGCACGACACATTTTACTGCATGGGTGCAGTAACAACACAGATGATGCTGCACAAATGTGTGCCACTCATGACTATAGGTATGTGTCAGTCTCTGTGGGAACAGACATGGTGTTATAGCAGCAACAGTACCTTAATAAGTTATCTCAGACAGAGACCAGTGTGCTACCGCAGGCTTTCCACAAGCACAGCCAGTGGATTCTGAGCACAGAAAAGACTGACCAGTCCTTCAAGGAACATGTGTGGTGTGAGTTGGTTAATGATGTCAACAGTGTCAGCGGCCACAACAGATCAGCATGGCAGGACTCGTGCATGATCGCAGGTATGATGCATGCATCTATAAAAGCTCCCGCTCCAGAACTTATCTGAAACAATCCTGCATTGCTTTGAGATTTACTGTGCAACAGCTTGGTAAGAGAAGACTTATCTTGATTTAGATTTTATTTTTACCACTGCTTTTCACTGTTTGTAGAATGAAAGGGATAGATTTTAGACAGGAAGATTTATTCGGATTTATATTTTTTTGTTTTGCCCCTGATTTTCTTGGTTTCTTTTTTGAAAGGGATAGATTTAAAACAGACACATCCTAGCCATCTCAACTAGCTTAGTCAGTTATAAATTCACACAGATTGTAAAGAGGACAGTCCAGAGCTTATCTGAAAGAGTCCTGTGTTGGTTGTGATTTATTGATCTTCACTGTTGTAGCTAGGTGCATCTGTGTGTGATATAAAAGAAGTCCAATATTTGTGTGACTAGCTTAACTGGTATGGTAGGTCAGTGACAACTTTAGTGTACTTCATTTAACATTTAGTTGCATATTATTTGTATGATTTTCTTGTAGAAGTTCACTTTAAACGTATTTGAATTTATTTTGATCATTCTTTTCTTTTAGAAGACGTTATTCATTGCAGATGAATGAGTATGTTTATAATGATTTGCTAAAGCATGTTGTACAATGCTCTATATGTTCTGTATATTTAAAGGTAATACCTGAAAACACTGGTAACCTGTGTTCCTCATGTCAAAAGCTGCATGATTTCCTTACTGTTATCAGTAGTAAATCTAGACTTACTGATAATGATTACACTTCGGCAATTGCCACAGCTTGGAGAACTGTTGTTACATATATTATTAACGGGTTGATAAGATAAATAATATTAGGCAAAGTTGTTGTTGTTGTCTTTCGGCTTTTCCCGGTTAGGGTCACCACAGCGGAACACCGGTCCGCTAATGATTGGCAGTAGATTTTCACGAACGCCGAGGTGCCAGCTCGACATTCAACCTTCAATGAAGGCACTCCCATTTACGCATGTCTTTCGAATGCCCACCCAACCGCGGGGAGGACATGCAGACTCCACACAGAAGGCACTCCTCGCACTCCAGCCGAGAAGTGAATGGGAGAACCTCTTGCTGCGAGGCAACAATGCTACCGCTGCACCACCGCAGATTATTAGGCAAAGTACAAACAGTATTCCTTTAGGAAAAGAAGTGTAGTAAAGATCACTCAACCCCTATAAACATGATACTACCCACGACAACATTGAAATTCAGGATACATGTATTCAGCAGTCTGAGTATTTAGTGCATGTAGAAGAAAACAAAAAAAAAAAGAAACCAGGGAAGAAGCTCACAACAAATAACAAGAAAGAAAAAAAATGATTCATGTCTATAATGCATAGAGAATTTATACTAAAAGGGCAGTGCTTTGTTATGTAACACACATTACAAAGAATGATAACATTGTTCAATGAGAAAACATTCAATCTACAGAAAAAGGCATAATTTTTCCAACAGGGAAGGTGGAACAAGAGGCAAGGAGCAGATGAAAAGGAAGAAATCAAAACTGAACTTGGAAGGACTAAAGAGCATTACAAGAGTAAGACAAAAGTTGATAGCATGGCTAAAGCTGTGGAACTGCAAAGCAGAGGCATAGCTGGTTCGAACAGCACCCTATGTTCCACATGTTATACCCCACTCCATCAGCTCTGTAAAAAATCTGCAGTGCAAAACCGCATCCTTGGCCCACTATCTACCCCGCCTCCTACATCTCTTCAGCTGAAGAGCAAAGCAACCAATCGGGGTCCTGTTTCTGCTCCCTGCCCCCAGCCCTCCTTCCTCCTCACATTTTTTGTTAGTAAAAAAAATATTTTTTTTCTTTTAAATTCCAACAAGCTGTTTGCTGTAGTTTAGACTCTGCATGGATTGCTACAGCACTCAGGTTTAAGTTTAAAAAAAATAAAAATGCTTGCTACAGTGTAATAAGCAGGTGTCACAGTTTGCGCCACAGAGGAAGTGATACACTCTCTGGTTTAATTGCAAATGCAAAACCAGCTTTTAAAATCTGGTATGCTTCAGAGAAGGATTGGGATCAGCTGTCCACACCCCCTAACACTTTGTACCTAGACTATTTGCCCCTTTTGTCCCACCCTAGCAATGCTTCTGATGCAAAACCAACTGGATGAGAATTATATGCTTGCAAATATAATTATTAATGAAAACAGTGGGATTAATAAGACTAACGGTGATGAAGATCATTCCTTTGTAACAACTGATAGAGCAGATATTACCGAATTGAAGTTGGAGATTATTCTGATCTGGTCAGATATTATATACTTGTAACTGGACATTAAATTATTAGAGGAAATGACACTTACATTGCAGAGAAGACAATGACCATCAAATAGTCTTATGCCTGCCAGGAGCAAAAACACAGGATATGAGTAGGGCCTTGGAATGCCTTAATGTAAGGAAGTACGGATCTGTTTTTATTCATGTTGGTACAAATGATCTCAGCTGCAAGAACTCTGACTGTTGGTAGGGAACTGACAGCCCTCATAGATAGCATAACTTGTACAGGTATTAGAATATTTTTCACAAATCGCACATAGAAAGGAGAGACAGGTCAGAGTGAATAAAAAGATTACTTGGGTAAATACCTACATGAAAAAACAGCCCATTAAAAAAAAAAAAAATAGAAATTTTTACAGTAAATATATTGCAATATTTAACTAACACAAGACATGATTTTTGCCACATCAGAAATTTGACAGTTCAAAGATAGCAACATTTGATGTATGTCCAGTGATGGGAGCAACGCTTTAGAAACGTAACGTGCTACTGTAATATATTACATTCTTTACTAACTAGTAATATTAGGCGTTACTTTTCAATATAGCAATGCAGTAATAGTAATATATTACATTTAGTAACTAGTGATGCAAATGTGCATGACTCTTGCATTACTTTTACTTGAATCGAATCACATAGGACTGAATGGTCCAAAACAGTTAATGGAATCAAGGATGACATGGGTAACCCTCCCACACGTCCACACAAAACATTCCCCTACCTCTTACCTGATCAAAGATGACATGGGTAACCCTCCCACACTTCCACACAAAACATTCCCCTACCTCTTACCTGATCAAGGATGACATGGGTAACCCTCCCACACTTCCACACAAAACATTCCCCTACCTCTTACCTGATCAAGGATGACATAGGTAACCCTCCCACACTTCCACACAAAACATTCCCCTACCTCTTACCTGATCAAGGATGACATAGGTAACCCTCCCACACTTCCACACAAAACATTCCCTACCTTCACCTGATCAAGGATGACATAGGTAACCCTCCCACACTTCCACACAAAACATTCCCGTACCTCTTACCTGATCAAGGATGACATAGGTAACCCTTCCACACTTCCATACAAAACATTCCCCTACCTCTTACCTGATCAAGGATGACATAGGTAACCCTCCCACACTTCCACACAAAACATTCCCCTACCTCTTACCTGATCAAGGATGACATAGGTAACCCTTCCACACTTCCATACAAAACATTCCCCTACCTCTTACCTGATCAAGGATGACATAGGTAACCCTCCCACACTTCCACACAAAACATTCCCCTACCTCTTACCTGTCATCTGTCAGCCCACTGATGAATTTGTGAATTACCATAATTTTTTTTTCAAACCCATCACCAAAACACAGATAAATGCAGTAGTGTAGCTGGGGGTGGAGGATTGAGGGGTTCGGCTGCACCAGGCAGCACTTTTTTAGGGGCAGCAGACTTCAAAAGTACTAATTAATTAAAAAAATCTTAACACCGTGGTGGAAGTGTCTTCTCCTTTAAGGAGAACCATGTGTACATTGCACACATGCACACCACTGTGAATGTAAACTGGTAAAGTCATTCCAAACTTGCATGCAGAATTTAAAATAGCCATTCCAGTAAGAGAAAAGGTCAGAGTCTGTGTGTGTGTGTGTGTGTGTGTGTGTGTGTGTGTGTGTGTGTGTATGTGTGTGTGTTTGTGTGCGTGTGTGTGTGTGTGTGTGTGTGTGTGTGTGTGTGTGTGTGTGTGTGTGTGTGTGTGTGTGTGTGTGTGTGTGTGTGTGTGTGTGTGTGTGTGTGTGTGTGTGTGTGTGTGTGTGTGTGTCTGTGTGTGTCTGTGTGTGTGTGTGCGCGCACCCATATTTTAACCTAGCAGTTATGTTGTGGTTTGCTTCATTTTAGTGAGACTGGGGCTGTAACTTTAACGGAGTATCTGAAGCATAAAGAAAACCAGGAATAGATGCTTCATTCTCAGCTGACAGGCAAGGACAATTAGCTATAAAGGATATGAGTATGTACATCATTCCCATTTTTATGATTGGTTGAGAGACTGCAATATGGACATTTGGATCACATTTCAAGTGATTATAAATAATGAAAGCCATTCACTTTATGGAATTAACAGATTCAGCAGTATTGTTATCTGAGGCAATTATTTTCAGAAGAACATCCTTACAGCATAAGTCATGGGTCTTGAATGAATAGTGCATGGCCTTGGTTTTGCTAAGAGGTAGGTAAGTCTGTATAATACTGAAGGTGTGTTACTTTCTGGCCCCAACAGTGGAAGAAGAAGCAGTCCCAAGATGAGGATGATGATGGTGAAGTGATTTACAAAAGCATGACAGCCGTGCTTTGTCATTCAGGGCAAAGTGAGAGCACCTATTCACTGCCTCCCATCTGAGATGTGCAGCACATACATTGAATCTAGTTGCTGTGCACAATGCTGAATCTGCTTGTGATGATGCATAGTATAAAAAGATCATGAGAACCACCATGGCCAAATGCTATGCTGCTTGGAACAAGCTAGTTGCAGCACCCAAGCTGCCGAAGTGGTTTGCAATAAATGTGATCTGGTATTGATTGTTCCCAATGCAACGCTATGGAATTCCACTTTCTACACAATGGAGAGAACTCACCACTTTGCAGCTCAGGGTGAAGGGTTGCTGAATGAGATATGTGAACAGATTGGAATTGCCATCTTCAAGCCTGCAGAAATTACCTTTGTTGCTGAGTTTGTGCAAGCAGTGCAGCCCATGGCAATGACATCCTGCTGCCAGAGCTGAAAAGCTTCATGGGAATCCTGATCTCCACCATTATGTGCCTGAAAAACAAGTTGTCTGAAGTCAGGCAGTCTGCGAAGCTTGTTGCACCACTAGTTGATGCTCTTCTTAAAGGCACTGAGGTTTGGTTCGATCACCTTCTGGAGCGCAAAGAGCTCATTCTGGCTAGCATAGTGCATCCACAGTTCCATTTGTGATGAATGGACAACGAACAGCAGAAACTCAGAGGCAAGGCTCTGCTCCTTGATGCCATGAAGAAACTGGATGAACCTGTGTGTGGGTCATCTGAAGCTTCTGCACTAACTGCCGAAGACAGCTTCTTCAGCTTCAGAGTCGACACCAGCCAGTGTCAACATATCTTCTCAGATGGACATGTATCTGGCTGATCCTTTCAGAAAAATTATCTTCTCTCAACAGTTACCCTATAGTCAAGAAGATATTTCTGAACACTAATACAACTCTGCCATCTAGTGCACCTGTTGAATGCCTGTTCAGTCTTGGTGGACAAGTGCTGACCGCAAGAAGAGATAGTCTTACCGATAAACACTTTGAAAAGTTGCTCCTTCTTTGAGCCAACAGAAATGTGTAGTCATAGTACAGTCACTGTGAATAGTTATATAACGTGATATTTTGGTTGACTTTGTTGTGATAGTAGTCTTGTTAGACCTATATGACATATTCTATAAATATTTTTGCATCCTCAGCATTAGTTTTAGCAGATTAGCCTAATGTACAGTGTTGAAAATTTAATAGGTTGTAACTTGTTATGGGTCTTGTGTTGCTGGCTGTGCGTACTTTGATTTAAGTATTAAATTGTAACTTTCTGACTATAAAGACTAGTCTATGGGACTTTGTAAACTGTAAAATGCTAATTCATCATTATTGTAACACTGTGTATACAACTTTAATACACTTGTACTCATGTGCAGTAAGCATGTATTCCTCACACACAAGTACTGTTTGACTAAATTTGAATATGAGAATTGATAAACTATACTTATGTAAAAGTAACTCAGCAGTAACTAGTTATTTTAGTAACTAGGAATAGTAATATATTGCTTTTTTAGAAAAGTAATAAGTTGTTTGTCTTTTTGGCTTTTCCCAGTTAGGGGTCGCCACAGCAGAACTCCGGTCCGCTAATGATTGGCAGTCGATTTTTATGGTGCCGAGTTACCAGCCCGATGCCCAACCTTCAGCGAAGGCACGCCCATTTACGCATGTCTTTCAGAGGCCACTCGACTGTGGGGAGGACATGCAGACTCCACACAGAAGGCACTCCCCTCACACTAGCTGAGAATCGAACGGAAGAACTTCTTGCTGTGAGGCAACAACGTAACCGCTGTACCAATGCTGCCTTCTTAGAAAAGTAATAAGTAATGGTAAGATATTACTTTCACTTAAAAGTAACTAATAATAGTAACTACTTCTATAAGTAACTAGCACAACACTGTATTATGTCTGATGATTGTTAATGCTAGGAACATTAGTAATACAGTTTTTATTGGAAAATGTTCTACAGACCACAAAATTGATGTTATTTGTTTGTGAAACATGGTTAAGGAACAATGACTGGAAACCAGTTCTGTCAGGGGTATGAAAGTTTTTACAGTAACAGACATTCTGACATACAGTCAGGTGGAGGTGTTATGATATGGATTAAAGATTATCAGATTTGTGATTATTAAATGTTCAGTGATAATGCCAATACTGTTAATTGTGTAACTGTGACAATAAAGACAGCCCTGGAACATGTAACAATTGTTGGAGTGTATAGCCCAGCAAAGTCAAGTCTGATGGCCTAGAAGAATTGATACTTTATTGTATACAATGCAAGAGGGAAAAATAATAGTGGTTGGAGGCTTAAATTTACCAGAAACAGACTGCAACAATATTGATTCGACAATATTAATAATGAAATTATTTACAGTGTATGTTCAGGAACAACAATTGCTTCAAAGTGTAAAAAAGCCTAACAGGGAGAAGAACATAGTAGACATTGCTTGTGTTCTATGGAAATGACTGTAACTTATTGTCAAGTTTTACCACCATTGATGTCTCGTGGTCATGAAGTTATAAAGGTTACATTGCTGCTGGTTAAGTCTGCTAAAGTGGAATTTAAACCAATGCACAAATTAATAATAGAGTATATGGAAACAAAGCTGTCACTATGTAAAACTAATTAAAATGATATGTTCAATGGAAACATGCAGAAGAAATGTAGCAAGATTTGAGATGTAAATTATTTGAATGCAAAAAAAAAATAATAGTAATAAATAAATGAAAACATCAGGATCTAGGAGCACAAGATCAGGAGGATATGTTTCCATAAGGACAAGCTACTTGATTAAGG
Source organism: Protopterus annectens (assembly GCF_019279795.1). Classification (NCBI taxonomy): domain Eukaryota; kingdom Metazoa; phylum Chordata; order Ceratodontiformes; family Protopteridae; genus Protopterus; species Protopterus annectens. The sequence goes on from NC_056729.1 coordinate 1,883,964,544, forward strand.
TAAGAAGCAAAAAAAAATAAATAAAATACAAGAAACGGAAAAGAGTTTGAACTATAACTTTGAAAAGTGAAATAAATAAGGTGGAGAGACAAATTAAACAGAGCATGAGATAAGATCAAGAAAAATTTGAAGAAAATTTTTATAAAGATATTGAACATAATAGGAATCCATTTTATAGATACACAAGATGTGGTATGAATAAAGACATACAAATTGATGGTTTACCTTTAAAATGTCGCAACACAATTGTGCGATTGTTTATTTATCTGACTCAAAATGTCGGAAATGGCAATGTCGAATGCTCGGAAGAGCGAGCCTGGTACTCAAAGAAAGTCGACACTCAGGGAACGTTAACTTTGTGCGAAGCAGCTGACTCTTCAGGATGTCTCCAATGACTGTAATGCACCCCCCATGTGGGCAGCTGCGCCTCCCCCCATACCCATGCTAATTATATATACTAACTCTGAGATCACACTACAATGAGGGAAAGGGTACATGTCCCAATACCCACTGTAGTGCGAGCTCCACTCAAAATGCCAAATTCACAAGAGCAAATGCACACTAGCATTCACTCTTGTGATTTCAGCATTTTGTCGTTTGATAATACGTACTTTTGAAAGCAGACTTTTGCACATCTGAGCATCGCACAAGTAGACCTTGACATTGTAAAGGTAAACCAAATTGATAAACTGTGCAGATTCTAAAATATATTATCAAACACAACAGATTATAGATATAGTTACAAAATCTTATGCAAAGTAGCTTGGCTCCACAAAGGGGGTGATGAATTGTCCTTGTAACATCCAGGTAACTTCAGATGTTGACATTATATTATATTGAAAACAACTATGCAAACTGGACCTAAGCAAATCACAGGAAGGAGACTGAATTACTTTGGCATGCAGTTAAAATACCATTATATCTGTTATTCACTAGGTCATTTAGGTACGGGGAGATTGGAGACATGCACTTGTTAAACCTGTCTTTAAGGAAAAGTGGAATACAACAAATGCAGAGTCATATAAACCTGTATGTTTTCTTTCATAATGTGGAAAAATAATGGAGAAAGTTATTTTGGATAAAATATTGCCAGAACGAATAAGGCTGGGACTTAAAACCATATATTAAAATGCATATGTTGAAAATATATCTATAACCACCTGTAACATGATGTTCTATAACAATATAATAACAGCTATAAAAGAAAAATTGTGATGTGATGTAATTTATATAGACTTACCTTCAACATTTGCTAAGGTCATATACAAAACACTGATCAATAAATTAGTACAACTAGGTACTGGTGCACTCTTGATAAAGATGTATAGCTGCATGGCTTACAAATAGGACATGGCAAGTGTCATACAGCAACTGGACAGGTGAAATCCTTGTTTACAGTCAGGGTGTCCTACAGGGCTCTGTCCTAGGCCCTTACTTGTTTAGATTGTATCTTTCAGACCCAACTTTTTCATCTGAGGTGTTATACAGTCTATATGCAGGCAACCTGAAAATGGGTAAACTGATTACATGTGTTACAGATAAGGCATGTCTGCAAAATAACTTGACTAAATCGACCATTTGGGCACAGGAAAATAATATGCTGATAAATACATCCTAAACTAAGCATATGAGATTTGGGAGACATAAACTGAAAGGTGAATATTACAGCACACAGGGATAGAAACTGTTGATTCATTTAAGGACCTGGGTATTTGGGTAGATCTAAGTTTGAGTTTTTCTAATCATATCAATTAATTGCTTAATGATAGCTACAGATCTATAGGTTGTAAAATATTTATAAGTTCTAAGAAGTCAGAAATGATATGATTGTTTACTAGTTACATTAGACCCAAACTTGAGTATGCAATAACAATACGGAAAACTTATATGAAAACAAATATGAATACATTGGAAAGAGTACAGCGGAAGTATGCCAATGGAATCCATGGCTGTGAAAATGTAATTTATTACGACAGACTGAAATACCTGAACCTGCACAGTGTTTCATACAGATATTTAAGAAGTGACCTTATTCAGGTATATAGTGCATTTAGAACAAACTGGCTCTGGGAATGTTTGGGGTTATCAAAAAGTACTAGCGAATCATCAGACAAGCTGTGTAGAAGATTATATAGGAATCAGACATGTACTAATTGGTTCTCTGAGCAAACAGCTGATGCATGGAACAGACTACCAGATTACATTAAAACAAGTACTAGTTTAGATATTTTAAGAACAACCTGGACACTTATTATGAGAATAACTGTTTTGGTATATTGGTAGGCTAGAAGGGCATTATTGCCCTTGCCTGAAACATTGGTGTGTGTGTGTGTGTGTGTGTGTGTGTGTGTGTGTGTGTGTGTGTGTGTGTGTGTGTGTGTGTGTGTGTGTGTGTGTGTGTGTGTGTGTGTGTGTGTGTGTGTGTGTGTGTGTGTATATATATATATATATATATATATATATATATATATATATATATATATATATATACAAAATGTGTGTATTAGGTTCATTGGTGTTTACTAGGCTAATGACCACAAGGGCCTTTTTTGATGAGTGTAAACAGGTGTTTGGTTGATGAAACATTTACACATAGAGGCCTGTGAGATGAACCATTTGTGGGTTGCCTGTGTCCATTAGACACATAGGTGCCAAAACAGGGATGAATTTCCTGTCCCCCATCCAATTGTCCAAGTTGCACTTGAATTGGGTTAGGGAGAAACTCTGCTTCACATGGATGAGACCTTGTTTCATAGATCAGGTAGTCTCTGGGATACATACCTGTCTCTCCAGTAGGTTCTATTCATGTCACAGGCAAGGTTTAAGCCTTTAGAACGGGCAATTATGGTTCTGTTTTTTGTGGATCTGCAGGAAGTCCATCAGAGTAGGGTCTGACAATGCCTTGTATGCCAGGCGTAGATCTCCCTTCAAAAGCCTGTAGAAGACAGAATACAGGGATAGGGCTTTGAGGCGGTCTGCATAGGACATTTTACTTATACCCTGTATTCTTCTAGTGAAGAACCTCTGTGGGTATTCCAGTTGTTGGATATGCCTGGTTAGGTACATACCAAAGGGGGCATTGTGCTCAATGATAGGTCTGATGAATGACAAATACAGTAGAACAATGACTTCCTTGGACTTAGCTGCCATACCTTTGTTTGTAAGTTATGCAACACAGAATGATTTCCTCACTACTGTAGACATGTGATGGTCAAAGGCTAAATTACTATCTATGTGTGTCCCTAAGTTCCAGACTACTGGGTCAACTCCAGTGGGTGTGTTGTCAATATGATAGTTACCAGGGATGGATGACTTCCCAAAGGATAGTATTATGCATGTCTTGGCATTTAGTTTTAGTCCATGGCTCTGACACCAGTTGTTTGTGTCAGCCTCTCCTGGAGAACATTTGTGTCAGTGTGGGATTCAATGACAGCTCCTAATTTGCAGTCATCTGCAAATTTAGTCAGCCAGATACCATTGACATTGGGCTTGACTTCAGAGAAGTAAATGCCAAAAAGGAGCGGTGCAAGGACTGATCCCTGAGGAACTCAATGTATATTGTCATAGGTGTGGGCCTGCTGTCTGACCACCTCAATTAAATGGATGAATTCCTGGTACCCCTGCCTGAGGAGAGTAAAATGACCCTGATACCTAGTGGAGGCCTTGATATATGTCCTGAACTGGTCACACCATCCCACATCTCTGCTGGGGATGCACCAGGTTGGCATTTCAATGTATCAGTAACATATTGTTGTGGCACTGTTGTGGCACATCAGTGTCGTGAGCTTGTGGATGTTGAACACCATCATATCTCCCCCCACAGTCACATCTAGGATATTGACACAAAAACATACAATACAGGGTACATTTTCTTACAGTCTGTATTGTCTGTACATTACTGCAGCACTGGGAAGTGAGGCTATCACATATTAGGAGTTGTACATGTGGGTGTTTATCTGTCTACTTTCATGGGTGCTAAGGTCATAGGACTTCCCCACTGTGAAACAGGGCATTCCTGATACTAGTATTGCATAGAAACCTAACTATGATAGCAGGCATTTAGCACAGTCTAAGGAAACATTGCCACTGTTGGCAGCAGTAACTGTGGAATGGAGTGCACACACCCGCCAACATCTAGTAACAGAGCTCTTCGGCCTAAGTAACTGTGGAATGGAGTGCACACACCCACCAACATCTAGTAACAGAGCTCTTCGGCCTACAGATCCCTCCACATCTACAACACCCATGGAAAGGTCAGGTTGTGCGTTGCACTCCTATGGAATGGAGTGCACACACCCACCAACATCTAGTAACAGAGCTCTTCGGCCTACAGATCCCTCCACATCTACAACACCCATGGAAAGGTCAGGTTGTGCGTTGCACCCCTACACAAGGAGCACCATCATCCCCTACTCATGCCACAGTGAGAGGATGTCGTTAAATCCCTGATATTGATGGCCGTTTGGGGCATCATGTAGCCTTTTGCAGAGTAGGTGCATCAGTATATGATTACAACACTGACACTTAAAAGCTTGGTAAGTTTAGCCCTACAATTTTTTGAGCGTTGAATACAGGCACATTCATGAGAAGATTAGGTGTAGAAGGGGGAAATTCAGATATGGCATGTGTCACCTTAATTGAGGCACAACTGCAAACTGAGTAACACAGTAACACAGGTATATAGTGCATTTAGAACAAACTGCCTCTGGGAATGTTTGGGGTTATGAAAAAGTACTAGCGAATCATCAGACAACCTTTGTAGAAGATTAAATAGGAATCAGACATGTACTAATTGGTTCTCTGAGCAAGCAGTTGATGCATGGAACAGACTACCAGATTACATTAAAACAAGTACTAGTTTAGATATTTTAAGAACAACCTGGACACTTATTATGAGAATAACTGTTTTGGTATATTGGTAGGCTAGAAGGGCATTATTGTGTGTGTGTGTGTGTGTGTGTGTGTGTGTGTGTGTGTGTGTGTGTGTGTGTGTGTGTGTGTGTGTATATATATATATATATATATATATATATATATATATGGTTCTACCTGACTTCACCGACACGCCGGAACATCGACAGCGAAATCGGGAGCCGCAGAAGAGCGAAGTGCAGAAGACCGACGACGGGACCCAGAAGATCGACAGTGCAGAAGACCGACCGACGGATGAAAGCACCGCGCTGAGGATGCCGAAATGGGAAAAGGCTGTGTAAGTATGCAGTGACGGACGTTAGGTGCAGTAAGGTAAGTGTGGATAGGGTGGGTTAAGTGAGTTAGGGTTAGGAGCCGGTCAGGTAAGTGTGCAGTGAATGTGTTTGGGTTAAGCGGATAAGTGAGTTAGGGTTAGGAGCGGGTCAGGTAAGTGCGGTAGTGATTGTGTTTAAGAAGCGGATAAGTGAGTTAGGGTTAGGGAGCGGGTCAGGTAAGTGCGGTAGTGACGGACCTTAGGGTTAGGGTTTGGGTCAGGGTTGTAGGTAGTTGTGTATGAGAAGTTTAGTGTGCGTTTGCAGGATTTTGGTGTGCTTGTGTTGTGTATGTGGTTTTGGATGGGGAATGTGTTTTGTTTGTTGATTGTGGTGTGAAGTGTATAAGGTTTCGTGGTTTGTGTACCGCCGGTTATTTCGTTGTCGGGCATGTGGATTTTCGTGTTTTTGTACTGTCGGTTATGTGGTTTCGGTGATTGCGTTGTCGGTGTTGTGGTGTTTCGGTGAAGTCAGGTAGAACCATATATATATATATATATATATATATATAGACACACACAAAATGTGTATATTAGGTTCATTGGTGTTTACTGGGCTAATGACCACAAGGGCCTTTTTAAGCCTAGACATGCATCTCAAATCTCTGACAAGTTCTGATACCCTTGATGAGTGTAAACAGGTGTGTGGTTGATGAAACATTTACACATAGAGGCCTGTGAGATGAACCATTTGTGGGTTGCCTGTGTCCATTAGACACATAGGTGCCAAAACAGGGATGAATTTCCTGCCCCCCATCCAATTGTCCAAGTTGCACTTGAATTGGGTTAGGGAGGAACTCTGCTTCACATGGATGAGACCTTGTTCCATAGATCGGGTAGTCTCTGGGATACATACCTGTCTCTTCAGTAGGTTCTATTCATGTTACAGGCAAGGTTTAAGCCTTTAGAACGGGCAATTCTGGTGCTGTTTTTGTGGATCTGCAGGAAGTCCATCAGAGTAGGGTCTGACAATGCCTTGTACGCCAGGCGTAGATCTCCCTTCAAAAGCCTGTAGAAGACAGAATACAGGGATAGGGCTTTGAGGTGGTCTGCATAGGACATTTTACTTATACCCTGTATTGTTCTAGTGAGGAACCCCTGTGGGTATTCCAGTTGTTGGATATGCCTGGTTAGGTACATACCAAAGGGGGCATTGTGCTCAATGATAGGTCTGATGAATGCCAAATACAGTAGAGCAATGACTTCCTTGGACTTAGCTGCCATACCTTTGTTTGTAAGTTATGCAACACAGAATGATTTCCTCACTACTGTAGACATGTGATGGTCAAAGGCTAAATTACTATCTATGTGTGTCCCTTAGTCCCTGACTACTGGGTCAACTCCAGTGGGTGTGTTGTCAATATGATAGTTACCAGGGATGGATGACTTCCCAAAGGATACTATTATGCATGTCTTGGCATTTAGTTTTAGTCCATGGCTCTGACACCAGTTGTTTGTGTCAGCCTCTCCTGGAGAACATTTGTGTCAGTGTGGGATTCAATGACAGCTCCTAATTTGCAGTCATCTGCAAATTTAGTCAGCCAGATACCATTGACATTGGGCTTGACTTCAGAGAAGTAAATGCCAAAAAGGAGCGGTGCAAGGACTGATCCCTGAGGAACTCAATGTATATTGTCATAGGTGTGGGCCTGCTGTCTGACCACCTCAATTAAATGGATGAATTCCTGGTACCCCTGCCTGAGGAGAGTAAAATGACCCTGATACCTAGTGGAGGCCTTGATATATGTCCTGAACTGGTCACACCATCCCACAACTCTGATGGGGATGCACCAGGTTGGCATTTCCATGTATCAGTAACGTACTGTTGTGCCACTGTTGTGGCATATCAGTACAGTGAGCTCGTGGATGTTGAACACCATCATATCTCCCCCCACAGTCACATCTAGGATATTGACACAAAAGCACACAATACAGGGTACATTTTCTTACAGTCTGTATTGTCTGTACATTACTGCAGCACTGGGAAGTGAGGCTATCACATATTAGGAGTTGTACATGTGGGTGTTTATCTGTCTACTTTCATGGGTGCTAAGGTCATAGGATGTCCCCACTGTGAAACAGGGCATTCCTGATACTAGTATTGCATAGAAACCTAACTATGATAGCAGGTGTTTAGCATAGTCTAAGGAAAAATTGCCACTGTTGGCAGCAGTAACTGTGGAATGGAGTGCACACACCCACCAACATCTAGTAACAGAGCTCTTTGGCCTAAGTAACTGTGAAATGGAGTGCATACACCCACCAACATCTAGTAACAGAGCTCTTTGGCCTAAGTAACTGTGGAATGGAGTGCACACACCCACCAACATCTAGTAACAGAGCTCTTCGGCCTAAGTAACTGTGGAATGGAGTGCACACACCCACCAACATCTAGTAACAGAGCTCTTCGGCCTAAGTAACTGTGGAATGGAGTGCACACACCCACCAACATCTAGTAACAGAGCTCTTTGGCCTAAGTAACTGTGGAATGGAGTGCACACACCCACCAACATCTAGTAACAGAGCTCTTTAGCCTAAGTAACTGTGGAATGGAGTGCACACACCCACCAACATCTAGTAACAGAGCTCTTTGGCCTAAGTAACTGTGGAATGGAGTGCACACACCCACCAACATCTAGTAACAGAGCTCTTCGGCCTAAGTAACTGTGGAATGGAGTGCACACACCTACCAACATCTAGTAACAGAGCTCTTCGGCCTAAGTAACTGTGGAATGGAGTGCACACACCCACCAACATCTAGTAACAGAGCTCTTCGGCCTAAGTAACTGTGGAATGGAGTGCACACACCCACCAACATCTAGTAACAGAGATCTTGGCCTAAGTAACTGTGAATGGAGTGCACACACCCACCAACATCTAGTAACAGAGCTCTTTGGCCTAAGTAACTGTGGAATGGAGTGCACACACCCACCAACATCTAGTAACAGAGCTCTGCCTAAGTAACTGTGGAATGGAGTGCACACACCCACCAACATCTAGTAACAGAGCTCTTGGCCTAAGTAACTGTGGAATGGAGTGCACACACCCACCAACATCTAGTAACAGAGCTCTTCGCCTAAGTAACTGTGGAATGGAGTGCACACACCCACCAACATCTAGTAACAGAGCTCTTTGGCCTAAGTAACTGTGGAATGGAGTGCACACACCCACCAACATCTAGTAACAGAGCTCTTCGGCCTAAGTAACTGTGGAATGGAGTGCACACACCCACCAACATCTAGTAACAGAGCTCTTTGGCCTAAGTAACTGTGGAATGGAGTGCACACACCCACCAACATCTAGTAACAGAGCTCTTCGGCCTAAGTAACTGTGGAATGGAGTGCACACACCCACCAACATCTAGTAACAGAGCTCTTGGCCTAAGTAACTGTGGAATGGAGTGCACACACCCACCAACATCTAGTAACAGAGCTCTTGGCCTAAGTAACTGTGGAATGGAGTGCACACACCACCAACATCTAGTAACAGAGCTCTTGGCTCACGTGAACTGTTGAGTGGAGTGCACACACCCACCAACATCTATTAACAGAGCTCTTGGCCTAAGTAACTGTGGAATGGAGTGCACACACCCACCAACATCTAGTAACAGAGCTTTGGCCTAAGTAACTGTGGAATGGAGTGCACACACCCACCAACATCTAGTAACAGAGCTCTTCGCCTAAGTAACTGTGGAATGGAGTGCACACACCCACCAACATCTAGTAACAGAGCTCTTGGCCTAAGTAACTGTGGAATGGAGTGCACACACCCACCAACATCTAGTAACAGAGCTCTTCGGCCTAAGTAACTGTGGAATGGAGTGCACACACCCACCAACATCTAGTAACAGAGCTCTTTGGCCTAAGTAACTATGGAATGGAGTGCACACACCCACCAACATCTAGTAACAGAGCTCTTCGGCCTAAGTAACTGTGGAATGGAGTGCACACACCCACCAACATCTAGTAACAGAGCTCTTTGGCCTAAGTAACTGTGGAATGGAGTGCACACACCCACCAACATCTAGTAACAGAGCTCTTTGGCCTAAGTAACTGTGGAATGGAGTGCACACACCCACCAACATCTAGTAACAGAGCTCTTTGGCCTAAGTAACTGTTGAGTGGAGTGCACACACCCACCAACATCTATTAACAGAGCTCTTTGGCCTAAGTAACTGTGGAATGGAGTGCACACACCCACCAACATCTAGTAACAGAGCTCTTTGGCCTAAGTAACTGTGGAATGGAGTGCACACACCCACCAACATATAGTAACAGAGCTCTTTGGCCTAAGTAACTGTGGAATGGAGTGCACACACCCACCAACATCTAGTAACAGAGCTCTTTGGCCTAAGTAACTGTGGAATGGAGTGCACACACCCACCAACATCTAGTAACAGAGCTCTTCGGCCTAAGTAACTGTGGAATGGAGTGCACACACCCACCAACATCTAGTAACAGAGCTCTTTGGCCTAAGTAACTGTGGAATGGAGTGCACACACCCACCAACATCTAGTAACAGAGCTCTTCGGCCTAAGTAACTGTGGAATGGAGTGCACACACCCACCAACATCTAGTAACAGAGCTCTTCGGCCTAAGTAACTGTGGAATGGAGTGCACACACCCACCAACATCTAGTAACAGAGCTCTTCGGCCTAAGTAACTGTGGAATGGAGTGCACACACCCACCAACATCTAGTAACAGAGCTCTTTGGCCTAAGTAACTGTGGAATGGAGTGCACACACCCACCAACATCTAGTAACAGAGCTCTTCGGCCTAAGTAACTGTGGAATGGAGTGCACACACCCACCAACATCTAGTAACAGAGCTCTTCGGCCTAAGTAACTGTGGAATGGAGTGCACACACCCACCAACATCTAGTAACAGAGCTCTTCGGCCTACAGATCCCTCCACGTCTACAACACCCATGGAAAGGCCAGGTTGTGCATTGCACCCCTACACAAGGAGCACCATCATCCCCTACTCATGCCGCAGTGAGAGGATGTAGTTAAATCCCTGATATTGATGGCCGTTTGGGGCATCATGTAGCTTTTTGCAGAGTAGCTGCATCAGTATATGATTACAACACTGACACTTAAAAGCTTGGTAAGTTTAGCCCTACAATTTTTTGAGCATTGAATACAGGCACATTCCTGAGAAGATTAGGTGGAGAAGGGGGAAATTCAGATATGGCATGTGTCACCTTAATTGAGGTACAACTGCAAACTGAGTAACACAGTAACACAGGTATATAGTGCATTTAGAACAAACTGCCTCTGGGAATGTTTGGGGTTATCAAAAAGTACTAGCGAATCATCATAGGTTCATAGGTTCATAGGCTCATAGGTTGGTACTAGGCTATCAGCCCTAGGGCCTATACAAGCCTAGCCATAACAATTCCCTGGCTATTTCTTCCCACATTAATTACTTTCCTGGACCCCTGTCTAGCAGGGCGACTGACATGATCCCTGGGGTGAATTTCCTTTCTCCCATCCAATCATCAAGGTTCCTCTTGAAGAGGTCCAAAGAGGCACTCTGCTTTACATGTATGGGCAATCTATTCCAGAGTCTGGGCAGTCTCTGGGTCAGGAACCTATCCCTCCAGCATGTTTTGTTTATTGTGATGACAAGGTTTAGATCCCTGGAGCCTGTAGCTCTGAGGGATTGGGATTTCTTTAAGTGTAGCAAGTCCAACAGCTCTGGGTTTGACATGGCCTTGTATGTTAAGCAGAGATCACCTCTGAGTAGACGATATGCGACAGAGTATAGCTGGAGTTTATTAAGGCGGTCAGCGTAGGGCATCTGCTTTAGGCCTGTGATTCTTTTAGTGAGGTATTTCTGAGGCCTTTCCAGTTGTTGCAGATGTCTTGAGAGGTACATACCAAATGGGGCATTGTATTCTATAATGGGTCTAATGAGGGATGAGTACAGTGGGACAATGACCTCCTTTTTTCTGGATGAAAAGCCCTTCGTGATGAGGTGTGCCACATAGAAGGATTTCCTGACTGTTGTGATGATGTGGTTATCGAAGGTGAGACCACTGTCCACCTGTGTCCCTAAGTCTCTTATCACACTTTCTGTGTTTAGTGTACTGCCACCTATATGGTAATTCATGGATACATGTTTTTCCCAAAGGGGATAACAATACATTTCTTGGCATTGAGCTTGAGCCCATGGCTCTGGCACCAAGCATCTGTTTCTGTAAGGCCCTTTTGTAGAGTATCCACATCATTTGGGGATTCAATAATGGCTCCCAGTTTGCAGTCATCTGCAAACTTTGTTAGCCAGAGTCCCTTAGAGTTGACCTGTACTTCAGAGAAGTAGATGCCAAACAAGAGCGGCCCCAGGACTGAACCCTGAGGTACTCCACTTGTCACTTGTCTGGAGCTGGATTTGGAGTCGGCTACTTTTACAGTGTGGGTTCTATCAGTAAGCCATTTAGCAACCCATTGGGTGACATAGGGATTAATGCCCAACTTAGTACGTTTATCTATAATTCCAGAGTGGGGGATGGTGTCAAAGGCCTTGGCAAGGTCTAGATAGGCTGTGTGGACCACCATACCCTTGTCCATGGCTCTGGAGACTGATTCAAAGAAGTCAATCAGGCTCAGGAGACAAGATCGACCCTTCACAAACCCAAACTGGGTGGGGTCCAGTGTTTGAAGATTGCCAATGTCTTTGTTTATAAGTTCCATGATAATACGCTCCATAGCCTTGCAGATAAGGCTTGTCAGACTGATGGGACGGTTGTTTCCGGGATCCAAGGTGGATCCCCCCTTGTGGATTGGGATAACTGTAGCTCTGCTTCACTCAGTGGGCATGAAACCTGAGGTGAGGCTATGATTAAACATGACACTTAGGTGAGGTGCCAGTTCATATTGTAGTTCATGTAGTACACAGCCCGGGATGTCATCTGGTCCCATGGATGCTGTATTCTTGGCTTTAGAGAGTGCGTTTTGTACCTGTGTGGCCGTTATTACTGGAATTTGGCAATCTTCCGGTATTGAGATGGGCCATTTAGGGGGTGAGAGGGGGTGACATTGGCACTGAATCGATCTGCCAGGATATTGGCAATATCCTTCGGATCAGTATATTTAATGCCATTCTGTTTTAGCTCAGAGCAGATCTGAGCATTTACATTTAGATTCTTGACATAGTTATAGAATGCTTTGTGGTTGTCTTTGGAATCTTTGGCAATTTTATTTTCGTAACTAGCTTTGGAGGATTTTATGAGGCATCTCAGTTTCTTACTGAGGCTAGTAAGGGAGTTTTTTGCATCCTGGGATTTTCCTCTTTTCTGCAAAAGTTTCTTCCTTTTGTTGTAAAGTTTTTTTGGATGAAAGCATTTTGGTTCTATTTGGGATGGCACGATTCATGCATGAGTGGATGTGCTTGTACAGTGCCTTAGTGTCGGATTCAGCAGTTGAACTTTCAGTTCCCGTCTGCATGGGTGTCATGAAGTTTGTCACTTCTGACTTGAGTAGCATGAAGTTGGCTTTGGAGAAGTTTTTTATGGTGGTTTCTTTACTGGGGGTGGGGGTGGGATGTGGATGTTAAGGGTGATTAGCTTATGGTCAGACCTGACTAACGAGGGTGACCACAGGTATGGAGCATTGATTTCCCATGTTGGTAATGCCCAGGTCTAGGATATTGGAGCCCCTGGTGGGACTATGGATTAGTTGATCCAGGGCGTTGGAATTTATGAATTCCAAGAACCGTTGCGCAAAGGTGTTGGGACATGAGTAGTTTTCCCAGTTAATGGCAGGGTAGTTAAAATCACCCAGTATTAGGGTGTTTGGTTCTATCTTAATATTTTCCAGTATGTTTAGAAAGGTGTAGTGAGAATCTTGGGGTATGGTGGGGGATCTGTAGCAAGCTACAATTTGGATTGCAGTCTTACCTAGTGTTAGTTGCACTTGGAGAATTTCAGACACATTGTGTTGGCCAACTAGCCTGGTGGTGTGAATATCCTTGGTGAATATTGACACTCCTCCAGCTTTAGTGTTTCGGTCCTGGTTTGGTGGCCGAAAAGTGTGGTAAGAGTTGTAGCCTGGTATTGCAGGGGTGCTCTCTGGAGCCTTGAACCAGGTCTCAGTTACTGCACAAATATCGATGTTCTCCATTTTTAGGAGTGCCTCGAGAGAGTGCATTTTGAGGTTTAGACTTCTAGACAACCTGTGTAGAAGATTATATAGGAATCAGGCATGTACTAATTGGTTCTCTGAGCAAGCAGTTGATGCATGGAACAGACTACCAGATTACATTAAAACAAGTACTAGTTTAGCTATTTTAAGAACAACCTGGACACTTATTATGAGAATAACTGTTTTGGTATATTGGTAGGCTAGAAGGGCATTATTGCCCTTGTCTGAAACATTGGTGTGTGTGTGTGTGTGTGTGTGTGTGTGTGTGTGTGTGTGTGTGTGTGTGTGTGTGTGTGTGTGTGTGTGTGTGTGTGTGTGTGTATATATATATATATATATATATATATATATATATATATATATATATATATATATATATACACACACACAAAATGTGTATATTAGGTTCATTGGTGTTTACTAGGCTAATGACCACAAGGGCCTTTTTAAGCCTAGACATGCATCTCAAATCTCTGACAAGTTCTGATACCCTTGATGAGTGTAAACAGGTGTTTGGTTGATGAAACATTTACACATAGAGGCCTGTGAGATGAACCATTTGTGGGTTGCCTGTGTCCATTAGACACATAGGTGCCAAAACAGGGATGAATTTCCTGTCCCCCATCCAATTGTCCAAGTTGCACTTGAATTGGGTTAGGGAGGAACTCTGCTTCACATGAATGAGACCTTGTTCCACAGATCGGGTAGTCTCTGGGATACATACCTGTCTCTCCAGTAGGTTCTATTCATGTCACAGGCAAGGTTTAAGCCTTTAGAATGGGCAATTCTGGTGCTGTTTTTTGTGGATCTGCAGGAAGTCCATCAGAGTAGGGTCTGACAATGCCTTGTATGCCAGGCGTAGATTTCCCTTCAAAAGCCTGTAGAAGACAGAATACAGGGATAGGGCTCTGTGGCGGTCTGCATAGGACGTTTTACTTATACCCTGTATTGTTCTAGTGAGGAACCTCTGTGGGTATTCCAGTTGTTGGATATGCCTGGTTAGGTACATACCAAAGGGGGCATTGTGCTCAATGATAGGTCTGATGAATGCCAAATACAGTAAAACAATGACTTCCTTGGACTTAGCTGCCATACCTTTGTTTGTAAGTTATACAACACAGAATGATTTCCTCACTACTGTAGACATGTGATGGTCAAAGGCTAAATTACTATCTATGTGTGTCCCTAAGTTCCTGACTACTGGGTCAACTCCAGTGAGTGTGTTGTCAATATGATAGTTACCAGGGATGGATGACTTCCCAAAGGATACTATTATGCATGTCTTGGCATTTAGTTTTAGTCCATGGCTCTGACACCAGTTGTTTGTGTCAGCCTCTCCTGGAGAACATTTGTGTCAGTGTGGGATTCAATGACAGCTCCTAATTTGCAGTCATCTGCAAATTTAGTCAGCCAGATACCACTGACATTGGGCTTGACTTCAGAGAAGTAAATGCCAAAAAGGAGCGGTCCAAGGACTGATCCCTGAGGAACTCAATGTATATTGTCATAGGTGTGGGCCTGCTGTCTGACCACCTCAATTAAATGGATGAATTCCTGGTACCCCTGCCTGAGGAGAGTAAAATGACCCTGATACCTAGTGGAGGCCTTGATATATGTCCTGAACTGGTCACACCATCCCACATCTCTGCTGGGGATGCACCAGGTTGGCATTTCCATGTATCAGTAACGTACTGTTGTGGCACTGTTGTGGCACATCAGTGCCGTGAGCTCGTGGATGTTGAACACCATCATATCTCCCCCCACAGTCACATCTAGGATATTGACACAAAAGCATCCAATACAGGGTACATTTTCTTACAGTCTGTATTGTCTGTACATTACTGCAGCACTGGGAAGTGAGGCTATCACATATTAGGAGTTGTACATGTGGGTGTTTATCTGTCTACTTTCATGGGTGCTAAGGTCATAGGACGTCCCCACTGTGAAACAGGGCATTCCTGATACTAGTATTGCATAGAAACCTAACTATGATAGTAGGCATTTAGCACAGTCTAAGGAAAAATTGCCACTGTTGGCAGCAGTAACTGTGGAATGGAGTGCACACCCCCACCAACATCTAGTAACAGAGCTCTTCGGCCTACAGATCCCTCCACATCTACAACACCCATGGAAAGGTCAGGTTGTGCATTGCACCCCTACACAAGGAGCACCATCATCCCCTACTCATGCCGCAGTGAGAGGATGTAGTTAAATCCCTGATATTGATGGCCGTTTGGGGCATCATGTAGCCTTTTGCAGAGTAGCTGCATCAGTATATGATTACAACACTGACACTTAAAAGCTTGGTAAGTTTAGCCCTACAATTTTTTGAGCATTGAATACGGGCACATTCATGAGAAGATTAGGTGGAGAAGGGGGAAATTCAGATATGGCATGTGTCACCTTAATTGAGGCACAACTGCAAACTGAGTAACAGAAAAAAAGTGGAATCCCATTGCTTGGAATGACATTAAAAGTCCTTTACGCATGATCATATAAATTCAAGGTAGAAAAAACTTCTCTCAGCTGTAGCATGAACTTTGATGTGACAAGATGTCACTGTGATTATAGGTTCATAGATTAGTACTACAGTAACTAACCTTGTGAACCATTTTAAGCCTAGCCAATTTTCTCATGTGAGAATCAATCTCTTCACCTTGTTCCTGTAAGGTATACACCTTAACCATTATGCCAACCTCCCACCTTGACTATGCTACCATTTACAACACTAAGGCAGTGTATGAGCACATCCACTGGTGCATGAATCGTGGCATCCCAAATAGAACCAACACACTCTCCTCCAAAAAAAGGAAGCCAATCTGGTGGCCCCCTGCCATAAACAAACTTTACAACAAAAGGAAAAAAAACTTTTGCAGAAAACAGTTAAATCCCAAGATGCAAAAAACTCCCTTACCAGCCTCAGTAAGAAGCTGAGATCCCTCATAAAATCTTCCAAAGCTAGTTACGAAAATAAAATTGCCAAAGATTCCAAAGACAGCCACAAGACCTTCTATAGCTATGTCAAGAATCTAAATGGCAATGCTCAGATCTGCTCTGAGCTACAACAGAATGGCATTAAATATACTGATCCCAAGGATATTCCAATATCCTGGCAGATGGATTCAGTGCAAACATCACCCCCCTCTCACCCCCTAAAGGGTCCATCTCAATACTAAGAGATTGCCAAATTATAGTAATAATGGCCACACGGGTAAAAAATGCACTCTCCAAAGCTAAGAATACAGCATCCATGGGACCAGACCGCATCCCAGGCTGTGTACTACATGAACTACAAAATGAACTGGCACCCCACCTAAGTGTCATGTTTTATCATAGCCTCACCTCAGGCTTCATGCCCACAGAGTGGCGCACAGCTACAGTTATCCCAGTCCACGGGGGGAGGGGGGGTCCATCTTGGATCCTGGGAACTACCACCCCATCAGTCTGATGAGCCTGATCTGCAAGGCCATGGAACGTATTATCATGGAACTTATAGACAAAGACATTGGCAACCTTCAAACACTGGACCCCACCCAGTTTGGGTTTGTGAAGGGCCAATCTTGTCTCCTTAACCTGATTGACTTCTTTGAATCAGTCTGCAGAGCTGTAGAAGAGGGTAAGGCAGTCCACACAGCCTATCTGGACCTCGCCAAGGCCTTCAACACCATCCCCCACTCTGGAATCATAGATAAACTTACTAAACTGGCATTAATCCCTACATCACTTGATGGGTTGCCAACTGGCTTAATGACAGAACCCACACTGTAAAAGTAGCCGACTCCAAATCCAGCTCCAGACAACTGACAAGTGGAGTACCTCAGGGTTCAGTCCTGGGACCGCTCTTGTTTGGCATCTACTTCTCTGAAGTACAGGCCAACACTAAGGGACTCTGGCTAACAAAGTTCACAGATGACAGCAAACTGGGAGCCATTACTGAATCCCCAAATGATGTGGATATTCTACAAAAGGGCCTTACAGAAACAGATGCTTGGTGCCAGAACCATGAGCTCAAGCTCAATGCCAAGAAATGTATAGTTATTCCATTTGCGAAAAAACATGTGCCCATGAATTACCACATAGGTGGCAGTACACTAAACACCAAAAGTGTGATAAGAGACTTAGCACACAGGTGGATAGTTGTCTCACCTTCGATAACCACATCGCCACAACAGTCAGGAAATCCTTCTATGTGGCTCACCTTATCATTAAGGGCTTTTCATCCAGAAAAAGGAGGTCATTGTCCCACTGTACTCATCCCTCATTAGACCCATTATAGAATACAATGCCCCATTTGGTATGTACCTCTCAAGACATCTGCAACAACTGGAAACACCACAGAAATACCTCACTAAAAGAATCGCAGGGCTAAAGCAGATGTCCTATGTCAACCATCTAAAAAAAACTCCAGCTATAGTCTGTCACATATTCAGAGGCAGTCTCTGCTTAACATACAAGTCCATGTCAAACCCAGAGCTGTTGGACATGCTACACTTAAAGAAATCCCAATCCCTCAGAGCTACACGCTACAGGGATCTAAACCTTGTCATCACAATAAACAAAACATGCTGGAGGGATAGGTTCCTGACCCAGAGACTCCCCAGACTCTGGAATAGATTGCCCATACATGTCAAGCAGAGTGCCTCTTTGGCCCTCTTCAAAAGGAACTTTGATGACTGGATGGGAGATAGGATATTCACCCCAGGGATCACGTCAGTCGCCCTGCTAGACAGGGGTCCAGGGAAGTAAATATTGTGGGAAGAAATAGCCAGGGAATTGTTATGGCTAGGCTTGTATAGACCCTAGGGCTGATAGCCTAGTACCAACCTATGAACCTATGAACCTATGATACAACCGAGACTGTTTGTTTGTATTTGAAGTTATTAAAATACATTTTACAACCATAAATAGCGCAACCACTGGCAGATCAAATTTAGCAACACGGTTGCCCGAAATCTTTTATGTAACCTGCTAAGAGAGGGGCTTACCCATACATTCATTATGCTTCCCAAACTCCAACATGTCACATAGATACCTGGTAACTTGTGGCCTTATTTTGAGTATGACCATTTCTACAGAATCCTCTGTTTAATCACTTTGTTGTTCCCATTTCCCCATGTATAAATCATACATTATGACTTCTAGTAATGCTAGGCCTGTGGGTGGGCTGCCATTTTCCAGGACATTGTTATGACCTTTATACTTACCAGTAACAGTGAATTAAGTATACCTCCTTGTGCCTTTGCAAGGTTAAGGAATGGTTAATAGCCTAACAGGTATACTGAAGCAGTAGGAACCATCTGTTGCTGTCACATTCTATTACTACATTCTTGAAGAGTGGTTTTAAAAGCAGCTAGAGATGGACAATCCCAGAATATGTGCTTCCAGTTCCCAAATTCCCCAGCTTCACAACTCCACAACTTGAAGCAACCCAGGGGAAACATCTGCACTAATCTAAAAGGTGTATAGAAATACTTAAATAATTATATGTTTTTAAACATTATACTAGCAATTTAAGTTTGTACTGTGTAACAACATGTAACACTTTTACATCTGGTATCCAGGACCATAGCCTTTAGTTATGAGTATGATTTCCCTTTAAGTTTGCAAAGAGGAAATGATGTAATATGCCTTGCTTTATTTAAATGCAGTTTTAGCTCTTTTTAGCTTGTCTGATGAAGTTCCTGTATTGTTTTAAACTTGGGACTAAAGCGCTTACAAGCTTTCATTGCTGTTCTGAATAAAACTTTTGCCTGCAACTGGTGCGAGCCGTCTTTTTGGATTTATTGATATATATATATATATATATATATATATATATATATATATATATATATATATATATATATATATATATACTTATATATCTGTATATATATCTGTATATATTATATATATATATATATATATATATATATATATCTGTATATATTATATATATACATATATATATATATATCTATATATCTATATATATATATATATATATATATATATATATATATCTATATATATATATCTATATATATATCTATATATATATATATATATATATATATATATATATATATATACGGGTCCAGGACGACTGAACAAAAGTTCAATTGTCTGAAACCAAATCACCGAATCCACTTTAGCGAAAGTGCTTTTTGCCGAAAAACTACTTTCGCTAAAATCCCCAAGAAATACTAAAAAAAAAAAAAATAAAAAAAAAATAAAAAAAACAAACACATACAAACACAAAACTCATGTTTATGCAGGGGGGTAAGCCCCCTGTACCCCCCCATGTGCCCCCTACACCCTCCCTACTTTTATATTCTTACTCCAAGATCGCACTACAGTCAGGAAAAGGAAATATTCCCTTATCCCCACTGTACTACTATCTCAGCAACAGCCATTCCCTCACGATTTCCCTTACCTTTTTGCATACTTGCGTGAAAGTGCTTTTAAGCACTTTCGTGCAAGTATGCCCGACCGTTTCAGTTTCGGAGAAATGGCCATTCGGCAAACTGTCTGGGACCCATATATTTATATATATATATATATATATATATATATATATATATATATATATATATATATATATATATATATTTAAATATATATATATATATATATATATATATATATATATATATATATATATAGATATATATACATATATATATATATATATATATATATATATATATATATATATATGGTTTACCATCATAATCTTGAAGTGGATTCAGTCGAATCCACTTTGCAAGAAGTCCAGAGGTCTAATGGTGACAATGTTGAGCTCTGATATTGTCAAAGTACAAATCTCACCCCTATCTCGACCCATGTTAATGCTTGTTCCTAAGTCGAATTCTGGATGTAATTTGACGATATCGGAATTTGGCATTGTGACTTTTCGCCAATGTGTGTTGATGATACAATCATTTCACCGAGTCTGCTTCAAGATTATGATAGTAAACCTCTATATTTGTGTGTGTGTGTGTGTGTGTGTGTGTGTGTGTGTGTGTGTGTGTGTGTGTGTGTATGTGTGTGTGTAAATATATATATTTATATTTATATATATATTTACACACACACACACACACACACACACACACACACACACACACACACACACACACACACACACACACACACACACACACACACACACACACACACACAGACACTTGTTAGTTCCTTGCACTTTCATGGTTATTAGAATTTTAGAAATCTTAGATATCTGCCCTTTACTTCCTGTCCCTGGAAATTCGATCCATGCTTATATCCATACAGGTCAGGTCTATATCTTCAGTGTGGCCCCAAATTCCCTCTCATGCTTTGTTAACTTCAGCTGTTTTTATGGGGGTCTATATTAGATGAATGAACGCTTAAAATGTTGAGTACGACATGCTCAGCAGCTTTTAAGCAAACATTCGTCTAAGCAAGACCTCAGAATGTCAAAACAAGGAGTTTCGAAAATTTATAGTTGTCCAACTGTCAGGAAGCCATACGCTGATGGCTAAAATGTACTCTACACAATTACAACCCCCCCCCCAAAAAAATAAAAAAATAAATAAATTGACAAACAAAATAAAGAGGGTTGGCTGTGGAGGACTGTCATAACATTACACAATGTGAACGTCGACACCGTACCACAGTGGAGGACTGTAAGAATGGCTAGACAGGGTGAACGTTCTGATGTCAGTTGTTGGCTTCCTGATGGCTGGCCAAGTATAAATTTTCGAAACTCCTTGTTTCGACATTCTGAAGTTTCGCTTAGATGGACATTCACTTAATGGCTGTCAAGCATGTCGTACTCGACATTTTAAGTGATCGTTCATCTAACAGAAACCCTTTTTATGTGGTCCCAAAAGTGGAGAGTAGGAAATCCACTTAGGGATCTTATCACCCTGCTGTGTGCCTCCCCCAGATCTTCTTCGTTTTGATGGGTGCCATGTCTCCTAACCATTAGAATGTTTGTTTCTTGGAACGCTCAGTATAATGCCTTCATATATTCTGTTGCTGTTCTAACTGGGCTTCCTTCCCGTGTGAGTCTTCTCTGTCTTAATCTTTAAAAAACATTATTTAGTTTTTCCAAGGAGCTCTGCATCACCTGACTCCAAATTGCACCTGACAAACTAGAGACTTGATTCATAAGATATTTAGTTTTATGGTATTGCTGTATAGTCCTAAATGTGGGAGGGGCAGACCACCACAATCAGTGGGTAGAGTTATTATAACCCATCCCACAATGGGCTCAGCTCTATCCCATAATAAATATGAATAAGTTGTTTCATGGCTGGAAATTATTTTTGGGGGGAGAGGTAATCCTTAGGATGTGTAAGGGCCAGAGGAAGAAGAAACTAATTAATCTCTTTTATTTTTTATTAGGTCTAAACATAGACCTTTCCATTTCCCAAACCATTCTTTAGTTTTTTTGTACTATGTGATCGTACGATTTCTAAATTCTTGTATGGTATCTGTGAACTGTACTCCAAGGTATGTCACTTGATTAACTTTCACCAGAAACCCATAATCTGTCCTTAATCCTGCTCCAGGAGTATAATTTACTTTATCCACTATAGTATTACCTTGATTCATCTTGCAATCTACCGCCCTGCCAAACTTATCTGGCTCAGTGAAAATACTGGGGATTCTCTTTCAGGGTACACTAAATATAATAGATCATCAGCATAAAGGGATACTTTCATCTGTTGGGCCCCCTAACTTTGTCTTTTGTCTTTTCCCGGTTAGGGGTCGCCACAGCGGATCACCTGTCTGCTCATGATTGGCAGTGGAGTTTTACAGGGTCGAGTTGCCAGCTCGGTGCCCAACCTTCCACAGAAGGCACACACATGCAGGCACTCATGCTTAGGGCCAATTTAGAGTGCCCAATCCACCTACAGCATGTCTTTGGGATGTGGGAGGAAACCAGAGCACTCGGAGGAAACCCATGCAACCCCAAGGAGGATATGCAGACTCCGCACAGAAGGCACCCCAGCTGAGGATCGAACTGGAGAACCTCTTTCTGTTAGGCGGCAATGCTAAACGCTGCACCACTGCGGCCGCCCCTGTTAGTCCTTAATTCAAGATCTTCTAATTATAGAGGTTAAGGGTTCTATGTAAAGTGCAAATGGTAGTGGGGAAAGGGGGCACTCTTATCTCATTCCTCTGTTTGAACTTACCTGTGATGACAACCTTGTGCACATTTTCATTTGTATAGTGACAGAAGTATAAAAAGAGTTAATTACAGCTAAGAACTTGTCTGGAAATCCAATAACCACTCAGTGTCACAAACAGAAAGGCTCAGGGTACACTTGAAAGCTTCCTCTGCATCCAAGCTGAACAAAAGTGAGGAACCAGATTTCTTAGTGTGTTCTAAAAGTAGTTTACCCGTAATAAATCCTGTTTGATCCAAATGAATCAAGGAAGGAGATATCCAGAAAGTTCCCATGCCAGAATGGCTGTAGCAGCTTATAGTCAATGTTTAAGATTGATGTTGGATGATACAAGCTAGGGTATCTGGGGTCCACACCTGGTTTCAAGATAGCTGTTACCATTGCTCTTCCCTCAGGGGGAACTATTCAGGACTCTAACACACCATTTGCAAGCTGTACAAACCAACTACGTATTCCCCCCCCGTTCCATGTAGATTTCTAGAGGGAATTCCACTCAAACTAGGCATCTCAACCTTAGTTTGTTTAGCTAGAACATTCTGTACCTCCTCTACTGTAAAAGAGTGTAAGATAGCATCTTTGTGCACCTCATATAATTGGTGAGTTCATCTGAGTTAAGATATTCTACTATAGGAACTACCCCCTATGCAAGGTTTGGAGCACTATGTACATCCTGATAAAATTCTGATAATCGCTTCAACATTTCAGTCTGATTCTTCACTAAAGTACTTGTTACAGGATTTAAATTCTCCATTATCCCAATACTGTTTGCTGGTCCAGTCACCTACGTTTGAATAAGGGAACAGCTCAGTTAATGGATGCATTGCAGAGCTGAACAAATTCCTCTAGACTTGACCCTTCCTCTTTCTTGATGCTACAAGCCTTGAGTCTCAACAACTTTTTGAATTTTATTCAAGGCCTTCTCCGGTGTGTGGAACATGTTCCAGGATCTCTGTGTTTGCCCATGAACTATGACAGGATGGCAGCAATCTAACTTTTACTTGGTGAGCCTAATACAGTTTAAAAGCCTGCAAAAAGATGCCCTTTTGTTATGGATCTCTGTGAAAAAAATAATGATCAAAGTAAATTCAACTTTCATTGACGACTATTGATTTATCTGGTGCCCACAGCACAGGTAGCACTTTTTCCTTTAATGAACAGAAGGCAAAACTCACAAGCATGGGATGAAAGATCTTATTCCACAACCACTGTGGTATGAAGGTGCAGGGTATTCTTTCTAGTACCATTTGTTTCTGGGTGTCCTTTTCAGTACCATTTGTTTCTCTGGTACGCCTGTCTATTCTAAAAAAATTCTCTTTAAATATGTCAAACAGTTCACTGTCTTTACAAACTCTGGAAGACCTGTAATAGAAATGTTCTTCTGGAGGGCTCTATACTCTATTTCAATAAATCTGGCCACCAGGGAATCTAACTTGGTTTCATCTGTGGCCACTCACTGATTGAGAGCACCACCACATTGTCTACTTCCTGCAAATGGTCACAACATCATTTCAATTCATTGTTCATCTCTGGCATTATTTTTCTGTATTTTCTTTCATGTATGTGTATTTAGTGTTTTGTTTTTGTTTTTGTTTTTTTTTTTATATTGTTCAGCTGCTGTGTTTTGTTTATTCCCAGACCCCTTTTAAGGGCTAGGGAAGTGGGGAGTTTATATCCTCCAAGTCCTTATAAGGGCTGGAGATACTTTAAATTTTATTGTGTGTGTTTGGGGTGGGTTTTGGAGAATTTATCCTATCATAGGGTATAGTTAGGGCATTAAAAGGCCATACTACATGAGTAGATGTAATTGGAGTGCACACATTTGTGCATCTCACTTAAATAAGAAGACATGTTTTCACATCTTTGTGTATTAAGTGTGTTCAGAGTGCAAGGATAGTTTGAGTGTTGGTAAATGATTTTATGTTTATTTTTTACATTAAGAAATGGAAGAAATGCACAAATTCTGTTTGGATGACCTTTTGGGTCTTGGTTTCTTAGAAAGATGTTCTGCATGTAATATGTTGGATTGCTCATCTGAGGGTCTGGGAGAATGATGCTGGTATTTGCAACAAGTGTATTAATTTTAGGACTGGGAAATTGATGAGTAGTGAAACTGTTAGTGTGAGTCTTTAGGCTGAGGATGGAGTGATTAAAGTCATTCTTTCCCTGTAGTTTAAAAAAATAGGGAAACAAACATGAATTGCTAAGTAGTATTGATTCTACATGTAGTTTTGATACGTATGATGTTGGCACTGAAGTGGAAAATAGTTTTTAGATTTTAGTACCAGCACCTGTTGCATCTCCTGGTGCAGTACCTTCAGTGACTACTCGTAGAAAGATTGATAAAAATTATGTGTTGAGTAGAGAACAGAAAAGATGGGGATTTCATTAGAAAGAAGAGAAGAAGAGCCTTTGGTGGTTCTAGAATGTTCTCTGTTGGGGCCTTGAGGGAGGAAGTTATGAATAATCATCACTCTGATCATGAAGGGCGAGTTCTTGTGATTGGTGATTCTATGCTAAGAAACGGTAACCATTTGAAATGTTGGGACCCACTGCAGTGAATCCTGAAACACGGAGACTGAATGGCCGAAAAAATGGACTTACACATACATACTAAGTCTGAGTTGCCATTTCTTGGAATATTCCCTTTGCCAAGGTATGGCAATCTTGAAGTTGGTATATACAAGTTCAGGGGGTGCGGGTCTTGCCTCCCCCAAAAAGAAGTTTTAAGGAGAAGTGTGATTTTTGAGATTTGCTCTTTGGTGCTTTTGGCCTTTTTTTAGTTTGGCTTTTCAGCACTCGGTATTTTGAGGGCCGACATTTTAATAGGGAACCCTAAGAAACATTAAAAATCTATTGCCTTGGAAAAATAAAGAATGTATTATGGTTTCTTGCCTGGGGAAGTAAAATGTATGACATTTTGATTGCCTTTAAAAGGATTTTGGGGGTTGGCAAAAGGTATGATGTGGTAGTTGTAGCAGATATTAATGTGCTGGGAAGACTAATGGGGAAATTTTTTGCAAGCTATATTGAACAGCTGATAGCATTGAGTATAAAGAGGAATTAGATGCCAGCAAAGTATTGAATGTGTACATGTTTGGGAAGATATGTACATGATTAGGAAATTATTTGGATATGACAACATGCATCCTGGTTATTTTGGAAATGCATTCTATAAAGTAAGTTACTGAAAGTTAAAGGATTTTTTTTTTAGTTTAGCCACAGTTATGGCTTTTTTAGTACTAGCAAGACCACTAATCCAAAATTTATTTTATGTAAAGCTAGATGTTTAAATAATAAGTTTCAGTTTTAGCGGGAATGATGTTAGATGACAATTATCAGGTTGTTATGGTTACTGAGACTTGGCTCTCAGTAAATAATCTACCATTGAGCTTACCTGGATATCAAACCTACCATAGGATAAGGCAGGTGGGCAGAGCTAGGGGTGTTTCTATTTATGTTCAAGATAGCTTAGTGTCTAGTTTACATAATAATGATGGAAATTTTGTGATAATTTCAGACAAACAGAATTGCAGTGAGAAAGCTTGTAAAATTGCTCTTTTTTAATAGGCATCCACACAAAACTTAGAGAGGACTTATGTTTTTTGGGAATCAATAATGACTCTTTTTGTGGAAGATTTTGATCGCATTGCTGGTGACTTAAATGCCCCTTTCGCTAAATGGCAGGGTTTGGATTCAGATAAGGCTTTGATTGGTGAGTTACTTTATTAATACAGGAATGGGATATTTTCAGGTTGTGCCATCCCCTACTAGAGGTATTAATATTTTGAATATAGTTTGGGTAAAAACTATGAATTAATTGCCGACTATGGAATGTGTGAAGAACTTAAGAGCTCTCATCATTCCTGTATTTCCTGGGCATATGAGTTTTCATGGCCTGTTAAGACAATGAATGATTGGGGGTTAGGTATGCCTTTTAGAGAGCAGATTATGATAAGATAAAGTGGGAATTATCTAACTGGAACTGGAAAGATGCAGTTTGCTAAGTTCCTATTGTGGAAGGTTAAGAAATTATTTATGGTTTCATATATAAGCTAATTGTGATGATTTTGTGCCATATGTTTTTAGTAAACCTAATGGTATAAATTTCCATGGTTGAATGTTTGTTTAGAAAAATAATATAGAATGGCCCAGAACCTGTGGCAAGAATAAATCTATGGGAAATTTAATTAAATTTAGGAAAGTAATGAATACATTAAACAGATTGATGAGTTCAAATATGAAAAAATGAGAAAAAATTGGCAAGTAATGTGGTAGAAAATAAAAATGTTTTCATAGTCATGATCTGAAGCAAAACAAAAAGGATGTACATTCAAGCTTAGCTATTACTGTTGGAAATAATCTGGTTACAGTCATCAACTTATTGTCTAATGTTTGTTTGAATTATTTTGTAAATCCTGATAAAAATTTGGAAGAAGGAAATGTTTAGGTTGAAGTCTTTGGTGACTGCCCTGTTCTTTTTGTATTAAGCCCAGATGATTTGTTGAGGATGGTTAAATGCAGTTCAATCACAGCTCCTAGTAAAATTAATAGTATTTTCCTATCAGCTAGTATTAAAGAAATGTCCCCTTGCATGTGTTTCCTTTTTCAAAGATCACTTGAAACAAGTTATGTGCCAATAGTTTGGAAATTGGCACATATTATTCCAGTGCCTAAGAATGGTGATCATTGTATAGCTGAAAAATTCAGAGCAATTAGTTTCACCATTATTGTGGGTAAATGTTGAGAATGTGTCATTGCTTAGTATAATAGTTTTCTGGATGGTAGGTGTTTGAGTCTATATAGTATGGTTTCATGGCTGGTAGGTCTTGTGGTACTAATTACTTTCATTTTAGCATGATTTATTGAAAGTATCTGATGGAGGGGCAGCTGCTGATATATATTATTGGATATGTCAAAGGGCTTTGATACTATGCCACATTGTAATAGTATTCCTTTATTAAAAAAAATGGATATGTAACTAAATGGTTTACCAATGGTATGATTGGGAGGACATGTGGGGTAAAATGTGGTCATCCGTTGTCAAATGTGAGGGAGTTTACTACAGGTGTACCCCAGGGTTTCGTTTTGGGTCCAGATTTATTTTGTATTTTTATGACCACTTTTCCAGGTGATAATAAATTTGGATGAGTAAATATGCCAATAATATAAAAACTGGAACCACAGTTTCTGAGTTAACTGATCAGTTTTCTTTTTGGTCAACGTACTACTGTCAAAGGGAAAAACTTCAAAGACCAATGCACGCAAGGTTCAGATAAGGCACATTTAATAACTTGCTGCAAGGAGACAAAAACATGCAAATACAGGATTTTGCCTAACTACTAACAGGAAGTATGCTATTCTTATACTGTTCTACAAGACATTGCCTTCTGTGATTGATGTAATCAAACACAACTTTCAGTATTGTTCTACAGCAGATGTTACTCAGATTTTCTGCTGACATGACTGGATTTATGAAAAACATTTTAAGAAAACAACCTGGCCTTGGTGGGCTCTAGCCTGTTACAAGCTTCTATTGTGTAGTTCTAATACATGTGTTACATTTCAAGGTACTCTTCTAGCTTAGACACAAGCAAGTGCTGATTGCAGTTCATATTTTCAAGCAGCCTTTGTTCTGGTTATCTATAGCTTCTGCAGCTGTGTACTTTCTCACAGCACAAGTGGAACTCCTTGTCTAAGTCTCATAACATTAATACAAGTGATACATCTATTCATTATTTTCCTGACACAAGCAGAGATTATCTGCTTCCCTGTAAATTTCCAAAGCATAAGCAAAGATTATAGCTGCGCATATTTCATGACAATGCAAGGTTAGAAAGCTTCTGCAATTCATACAGATTTTATGCAGTGTGAAATAGAATAAATGTGTTAACCCTTATCAAGCCTTAAATGCACTAAGCATATTACTAATACATACACTAATACATGTTTTTCTGACATTTTCCCCCTTTTAATACTTTTATTCTACTTTCAAAATAAGCATAAACAGTTTTTTCTTCTTCTACCCTCTTCCCACTTAGGATTTGCAGTTAAGAGAGTCATTCAATTTAAACTTATGAAAGCATTTTTAATCTTTTAACAGTTCTTCAAACTCAGTTCTTTGATATAAGGTTTCAGAAACTGACATGGCTATAAAGTCATTAATCAGTCTTTTTATGCAGGGGATGCCACAGCAAACACATACTTCCAGTAGGATCATTCCTACACAAATAGCAATCAGAATGTTCATTAAGATAGTACCCCATCCCCCAAACCATTTCTGGAAAAAGTCCGTCAGTGGGTTTGGTCCTGGTTTGGTCATGTCCGACACTTGCTGAATTACCTCAAGGTGATTGTCTGTCTCGTGTTTATGGTCAGGAATATACGAACAGCACTCCTCCTGGATTAAACCGCAAGTACCACCTCTCGCCACTAGGGTGAAGTCGAGAGCCATGCGGTTTTGAAGCACTACAGTTCTCATGGCATTCAGTTCATCAGTCACCAATTCGAGATCGGAAAAGGTTGCATTACTCATTACTTTAAGAAGTTTAGACAGCTTTCTCAGCTCCCAGATCGATTTTGTTGCTCCATATGCTTGTAATATGCCTGCCCACGATATAACAGTATCACTCAAGTCCATGTGTGTCAGTCCATCACCTATAGAATGATGGTTTTTCCAGCGTGCATCGATTTGCCTCACTGGATTTACAGGTTTCTTGACGGGTTTCTTGTCGACCTCTCGGACATTCCGAATTTTTCCTCGAGGCAAAACTGCAGTGTGTGGTATGGCCAGAACCAGGTAGCCCAAAAAACAACTGCCAGACCAATTCTCAGGTAACCACTTGTATGCCTTTCTTCCACATACAAAATAACAATCCTCTAATTTAGTAGTAACTTTACTATGAATATACACTTGTCCTGCATGAAACATTTTTCTGTCAATTATAGACAGTTGTTTATAGAGAATAGAATTATGTTTTACTTCATCAATTGTTTTTTGCATCAATTCAAGAAATGAATCATAGTTTGGATTACAATAAGAACCTGCATTGTTAGCTTTAGTGTAACATTTATAAGGAACAGTCACATTGCAATTGCTCCAACCCACCTGAACAGTATAATTTTTATAAAAACGCACAGTTCCCTTTTGTGGAACAGACAAGTGCAATGCTATTTTATCATGTGACGTAACGGTTGAGGTATTATAAATCAAGTTTTCCCAGGTCTCGTTGACCCCTAGGGGGACTGTAGTTATTAATAACCCCCCCGTATGCTGTTGGCAAAGCTGTGCAAATCCAGCAATTTGAAACATTGAAAGTCTCAGCATACACATATTTAATTGCCTGGTAAGTGTTGAAGTTTGGGTGCCAGTCTATGAGTAATATTTCACGTTTATTCAGTTTCAGTTTGTGTGGCTGGAAAAAGGAATGGCCACAACAAAAAGATTATTGTCACTAGTACAGTTAACAGGATGATTATGCAATACTTCTGAGGAAATGGTTGTTCTGCAT
Organism: Protopterus annectens; assembly: GCF_019279795.1. Classification (NCBI taxonomy): domain Eukaryota; kingdom Metazoa; phylum Chordata; order Ceratodontiformes; family Protopteridae; genus Protopterus; species Protopterus annectens. The sequence goes on from NC_056729.1 coordinate 1,883,994,599, forward strand.
TCCTGTTTTTTCTGGATTCTATCATTTTGCTCTTGACATGTGACAAGATTTTTGTCCAGTTCAAAGTTCTTAACTAGTTTGCAGTGCGTCAGGTGGATCCACGAGGCACGCTCTACGATCTTGACTGCAGTGGGTGTCGACAGAAGCACTTGATATGGACATCCCACTTTGGTGACACCCAATTCTTCTTTTTTATTGTCTTCACCCAGACCCAGGTTCCTGGAACCACTGCCACTTCTGATGGTCTGGTTTGTTCTTTATCTGAAACAGAATTTGACTGCAACAGATGTTTAGAATTCAACAAATTTCTCATATACTCTGCTAGTGTACAGTCGGCTTCCTGGTCTGCGGGCATGAGAAGTTTCCACTGAGGTATATAATAAGCCCTTCCAAGTAGTTTCTCAAAAGGAGTCAATCCTTTTGCATTCAGAACAGTTCTCATGCTCAACAGTGCCAGGGGCAGACAGTACACCCAATTTCTCTTTGTCTCTGTATTTAACTTTCTTAGCTTACTCATTAAAATCCCATTATGCCTCTCAACTAACCCTGCAGATTGCGGATGATATGCACAATGATTCTTTAAAGAAATACCAAAATGCTTACTTAGCTGTTGTATGGTTTGGTTTACAAAGTGTGTACCATTGTCACTATAGATCCTTTCCGGAATGCCAAATCTAGGGATGATTTCTTTAATGAGGATTTTCGCTACGGTAGCTGCATCTGGACTTTTAGTCGGAAAGGCTTCCACCCATCTGGAAAACATATCTATAATGACAAGACAATACTTATTATTATGAAACAGATACGGTGGTGTAGGGAAACTCCCTTGCTTGGGCTTTAACGCCCCTTGTGCATGATGTTTGCTACGAACGTGGCACATTAAACAAAATTTTTTAGAATAGTTTGTAAATCCATACGTTGTGAATACCTGGTTCGCCAGCTGTACCATCCACCCTGTTGAGACATGGCACTGCCCATGGCTCAACAAAGCTGCATATCTAAACAAATTAGATGGTAATATCGGTTTCTCTTCTTTAGAGATGTACAGCCCCTTTTCGAGAATTGCTCCTCGTCTTACCCATCTTTGTTTTTCAGCCTGCACAGTAAGTGTCTGCATTGTCTCTAACATTTCTATGTCTAAAATCTCAGAGGGTTGTAATTCCTCATTCAAAAGAAACACTTCTGAAGCTGCCTGTTTTGCAGCTGTATCAGCTCTTGCATTACCTTTTGAAATCCTATCCTGTTGCTTGGTATGAGCTGTGCATTTACAAATAGCTACTTTCTGAGGTAACTGAATAGATTCTAAAAGATCTAAAATAAACTGTGCATGATTGATTGGTTTGCCAGTAGATGTTATCATTCCTCGATTTTTCCACTGTTGCGCAAAAACATGTACAGTAGAAAAAGCATACTGGGTGCCAGTAAAAATGTTCACACATTTACCCTTTGCTAAGATACATGCTTGTGTCAAGACAATCAATTCTGCTGCCTGTGCAGATAAATTGTGTAGTAAAAGTTTTGCTTCTATAATCTCAGTATCAGAAACTACTGCATATCCTACTAGGTTCTGTCCTGCAGGACCCCTTTTGCACAAGCCATCCACGTAGTATGTCACCTCGGCATCATCCAAGGGAACATCCGTGAGATCTTTTCTAGGCAGTGTCTTTTGCTCAATCACCTGCAGGCAGCTGTGTGGTGTGCCATCTGCAGGGGTTGGGAGCAAGGTAGAAGGGTTCAAAGTCGTGCATCGTTCAATTGTCATATGAGGTTGGCTCAACAATATAGTCATACAGGAAAGATGCCTAGAAGGGGGAAAGATATGCTACCTTCTCTTGCAGTAAAATAACCACAACTTCATGAGGAACTCTCAATGTGAGAGGGTGGAACAAAACTACTGAGGACGAAGCCTGTACTGCCATTGCAGCTGCAACTACTGCTTGTACACAGTGGGGTAAAGACCGTGCCACTGGGTCTAGTTGTGATGAATAATAAGCAATAGGGCGTTGCTTGTCCCCATGCTGCTGTGTTAACACTGATGTCATATAACCTTGCTTACAATACACAGGTTGGAAAAAACGTTTATAATAGTTTGGTAATCCTAAAACTAATGAGGACGCTATTAACTGTTTCAGTTTGCAGAAAGCAAATTGTGCTTCTGGTGTCCATTGTAACAAATCCTGTGCTGCCATAGGCTTTTTATATATCAGGTTAGTCAGCAGTGCAGATTCCAAGGCATAGTTTGGAATCCAGCTCCGGCAAAAGTTAGTGGTACCCAGGAAGGACATCATTTCCTTCTTAGTAGTGGGTTTTGGTGCTTGCAAAATCGCTATTTTTCTGTCCTCATCTAATGTCCTACGCTCTTTGGATATTACATACCCTAGGTATTTAACTTGTTTTTTCCAAAGCTGCAGTTTATTTTTGTTTACCTTATGTCCTTCAGCGGCTAGAAATTGTAATAGCGCTATGGTATCTTCTTTGCAATCTTGCTGGGTGGGGGCCGCCAGCAGGATATCATCAACATAAAGTAAAATCTGACTGCCTCTTGGTGGGGTAAATCCTGCCAAATTGCTTGCCATTTCTTGTGAGAATATCGTTGGACTTTCACAATATCCCTGTGGTAGTCACTTATATGTATACCTTTTCCCCTGAAATGTGAATGCAAACCAATATTGGCTGTCAGGGTGTATCGGTATCGAAAAGAACGTATTGCTGATATCTATCACAGAAAAATATTTCTGTTGAGGTTTTAAATCATTTAACAGGGTGTGTGGGTCTGGCACTGTAGGTGCCCTTGGTATTACTGCGTCATTTACAGCTTGTAAATCTTGGACCATACGCCATTCTCCATTTGCTTTCTTAACAGGTAATAAGGGTGTGTTACATGGTGAATTGGGAGATTCCACCAGTACCCTTTCCTTAAGTAAAGCTGCTATAATAGGTTTGATTCCTACCTCTGCATCTTTTCTTAAGGGATACTGTCTTTTCTGTGGTCTAAATGCTGACTTTGGCATGATAGTAACTGGTCCCGCTGTACGAATAAGTCCTACATCTGACTTTCCTGTTGACCAAAGAGTTTCTGGTATATTCTGTAAGGCATTCTCTTCCTCCTTTAATAGGAGTGCTAATCAGCTGTCCTTGCTAGACTGCAAGTGCACGGCTGGGTGGGTCTGAGTTATCCAATTCAACTTCTGCATTTGTATTCCCTGTCCTAACAGTTCTAACTCTGTCTGCTTTTCTCATCTCGTGACTTTTTCTCCTAAGTCTACCCATTTTACATTCTTGTCCTTAGTTAAGCTAACATGTGGTAATCGATTAGATTTATAGAGTGCAAAGAACTCCTGGGGAATGAACAGCTGGCTACACTGTTCCCTTCCATGTCCCAGTACAGGTTTCGTAATATCAATCTGTTTGCACAATTTCTAAACAATTCTTGCTCATATTCCTTAGCAGGTCCTGATGTGTTTCAGTAATGCAGAGTACAGTGCAACAAATGTTGTTTATCAATGTCAAGGGAGGGGAACTTGTTGATGGCTACATTCATCAACTCCTTGGTCACTGCCCCTGGACCAGTCGTAACCAAGTCCTGGCTGTACCAATAGAGCATTTCACCCTCTGATTGCACTGCAAAGGTATCAATTTGTCGCTGTACTTCCATACCCTGCATAGTCGGAACTACTGCTATACCAAATAGCTGCATAAGGTCTCTGCCCAAGAGGTTTGCTGGGCATTTTGCAGAAACAACAATTTTGCTTTTCTGGGTCAATCCTGAAACAGGATCAGTTATTGCAATATTATGGGAGAGGGGCTCCCGATACAGCTGTCCATTAGCTGCTTTCACTAGTATGTAATCAGGTGACTCTGAATTCTCTGGCAGTTTGGAGGGATGTATCAGGGTCCGTGATGCCCCTGAGTCACACAAGAATTTGACTTCCCTACCTTCCACCAAGAGTGTAACTTCTGGTTTTGTGTCTGCTAAATAGAGCTCTAAGCTCAATAAAGCTAAATCCAATATTTTATTTTCTTCACTATCCATAACTTCCTGCATTTCCTCTATTTCTTCTGTCACATCCTCTACTCCTTCTATCACATTCTCATTTGTCCTTTCTCTGCTATCCCCTTCTAGTGATTTTTGACTATCATATAGTCAGTCCTCACCCTCCTTGTCTTCTGTGGTTGCCTTGCTGTTTTTCTTGCAATCCCTTGCCAAGTGTCCCTTTTTACCACATTTAAAACATTCACTCCTTTTCTTTCACCCTTCAAAGTCCTCTGATCGCTGATCAGATTGTTTGTTTCCCTGGGCATTTCTCTTGCCCTTTTTCCCAGACTGTACAACATAAACTTCTGCTCCATCTTCTACAGAAAATACTTGGGCTTTCTTTTTCTTTTTGCTATTAAAATGCCTTTCGGCATGCCTAGCATATTCAAGTAATGACTGTAACCTGCTTGTACAATGATCTACCATGTGCTTTGTAATAAAAACTGCTTATGGGTGCAATGCTGCCTTTTAAAAATGCATTCTTTAACTGCTGCTGATATGGGGAATCTTGTGTCTGATCTTCAGGAACCTGCATTCCAGAATAGTTATTAAAACATTCTAACAGTCTGGCATAATATCTGTCAATAGTTTCTCCTTCTTGTTGGATGCATTGATTAATGCAAGTCCAATCTGCCCTAGGCTTCCATTTCTCAGAGATTCGGTCTGTAAGACCTTTCACTCTGTTGTCTAACTCTGCGCTGCTATGTAGGAAAGGTCTGAGCGCAGCGTCACGGGGATTCCAGTTGCCACTAATCATGTGCCAATCTGGTCCCACAATTTGTCTGACTACTTTTTCTACCTCTTGTCCGTTTAAATTATAACTTAGCCTCATTCCTTGTAAATCTTCTAAGAACTTTCTTAAATTAACTTTTGGATGGGGAATTCCCTCAGTGGCTTTCCGGATATCTTCCGGAGTCCAGGGTCTATACACTAGAATAGTTGGGTTCTGACCTTCTTGCCCTGCCTGAGGATTAGGTACTTCTATAAATGGGCATATTTCTTCTTCACTCATAGATTGTGAATTCCTACCCATTTGATATAATTCAATGTCCCCTTTTAAGTTACCTGCCCGTGTACGAGACCTGGTCTCGATGGGATCTCTAATAAACGGTTTTGCTTTCGTAATGTCTCTATTTTCAGTGACAGCAGGATATCGTGGGAGTGGACTAACCTGTTCACATGCTTCATATTCTGGTAAAGGAGGCGGAAGGGCCGATGCTATTACTAAGTTATTGTCCTCCTTATCTATAAACATTGCTTTTGATTTATTATTCTTTTGTTCCCTACGGTTTACCTCCTCAATCCACCTGTGAGCCTGAGGAATTCCTAATTGGTGTTGCTTTTTTACCCGACCTTTAGAATCGGTTTTAAGCTATTTGACAAGTTTGATAAGCGAGGATTTTTCTAATTTACCGTCGAATTCATACTTATTAACCCACTTTGCGCAGTATTTAATATTATCAGCATGCTGTGACTGCATGTATTTTGCGTCTTTGGTTAATGACGGATTTTGGGGTCTTTTTGTGCAATTATTACCCATTTTATTCTACCCTTTTAATCGTTACATAACTCCTTATTTTAAACGTGGTACCACGGATTTTGTTATAGTCTGTTCAGAATGACTGCCTACCTACTCTGTTTTCCCTGATCTATGACAAGACAGTAATCATTTCTGTCCCTGACTTGTAAAAATACAGTCCTGACAAAAGCAATACAAATCTAGTCCCTGATCTAAAACAGAAAATAAAAGGTAGATTCACCTTACCTGAGCCTACGTGATTGATCACCTGATTCGTGGAAAACCCGTCCTTCAGTCGCAGATCAGAAAGTGGCTGGCCTCTTTTGTACGACAATTCAGTCGGAGGGCTTTTCAAAATAAGAAGAACCGATGTGGTTTCTTTCCCATACGGTTTCAAGCCACCTGGCCTGTCTGATCCGAGGTGAAGTGAGGGCTCCGGCTCGAAGGACCAATCTGTCAAAGGAAAAAACTTCAAAGACCAATGCATGTAAGGCACAGATAAAGCACATTTAATAACTTGCTGCAAGGAGACAAAAACATGCAAATACAGGATTTTGCCTAACTACTAACAGGAAGTATTCTATTCTTATACTGTTCTACAAGACATTGCCTTCTGTGGTTGATGTAATCAAACACAACTTTCAGTATTGTTCTACAGCAGATGTTACTCAGATTTTCTGCTGACATGACTGGATTTATGAAAAACATTTTGAGAAAAACAACCGCCCGTTACAAGCTTCTATTGTGTAGTTCTAATACATGTGTTACATTTCAAGGTACTCTTCTAGCTTAGACACAAGCAAGTGCTGATTGCAGTTCATATTTTCAAGCAGTCTTTGCTCTGGTTATCTATAGCTTCTGCAGCTGTGTACTTTCTCACAGAACAAGCGGAACTCCTTGTCTAAGTCTCATAACATTAATACAAGTGATACATCTATTCATTATTTTTCTGACACAAGCAGAGATTATCTGCTTCCCTGTAAATTTCCCAAGCATAAGCAAAGATTATAGCTGCGCATATTTCATGACAATACAAGGTTAGAAAGCTTCTGCAATTCATACAGATTTTATGCAGTGTGAAATAGAATAAATGTATTAACCCTTTTCAAGCCTTAAATGCACTAAGCATATTACTAATACATACACTAATACATATTTTTCTGACAACTACCTTATTTAACTGGATTACAGTAAATGATATGAAGTTTAATGTTGGAAATACCTGTATTATGCATTTTTTTGGGGGGGTGACAATCCTAATTATATCTATGCTTTGGATATTCAGTAGGTTTCATTCTTCTGTTAAGTGCAAACTTGCAGTTTTAAAAGTACTGTATTTTATTTTTTCTGTTACCTAATTGTTTCACTGAATAGTGTGCTGTGTGTCTCTCTGCTGTAAGAGGGGGTTGTGGTCTTCTCACTTGTTTGTTATCTGATATTTAACTGTTAGCCTAGAGCATTTCCTCTGTACTTTAAGTGCTAGCCACAAAGTTTGAGAATTCATTTTATGCTCAATTTCTGAGTGACTTGGTTGGCTACAATCACCTGCATTAGAAGCTGAAGTTAAGTGCAAACTTGCAGTACTGTATTTTATTCTTCTGTTAAGTGAAAACTTGCAGTGCCGGATTCATGAAAGCTTGCATGGAGTGTAAGACTAGTGTAAGATGGAAGACAGGTAGTATGTCTGCTGAGCGATTCAGCAATAGCCGGCAGGGGCGTGCATGAGAGCTTCTAAAGCTACTCTTGCATGGACAGTGTTATGGTATGCAAATTACCTAATTTGCTGCTGAAAGCTATGCAAATGAGGTAAATTTGATATCCAGGAAACACTAACCTGTCTGTGTAAGAGTAGTGTCATCTGCAGAAATGTACTCCGTTGGTAACGGAGTACCGTTCTGCAAATAGCTAAACGGAGCTATGACAGCTCCAAATAAAGGATGCATCTAGTTCAGGAAGCATGCCAATGGCCATATATCAGGCCACTGGCATTTGCAAATGTTGTAAATGCTTAAAATCCATTTTTTCCCCCGATTGCCGATGTTTAAGCATAGCTCAGCGGCGCTCAAACATGCTGTGCTTTAAATAAAATGAAAATAAGTGAAAAATAGCCACAGATGTGAATTTTTACTAAAAACCTTGTTCTACCATGCAGGTGAATGGCAGGCTGAAAACAACATGGCTACTGAGTAGTGGTTGCTAAGGGGGGAAGTTCAGTGTGAGAGATGTAACCAAGCATTAGTAGACAATCCTATGCAAATGAGGATAAGGATAGTGAATCCCAATTTTCCCCGGCATGTGAGCCATGTCCCTAGAGTGTAAGTGTAGAAGTAGGGTAGTAGTAGAGTAGAAGATAGGTGACATCATGAGAGGGTATGTCTGAAAGACTGTAAGGTGATTGGAGCACAGTGGCTTGTGTTTGCCCTGAGTTGCACAGGATTGCAAGAGGCATGTGTACAGTGCTACTATCTGAAAACAAGAAACCAAAGGTGTACGCCGTGGATATATCTGAAATTACTTGCAAACGGGCACACAGCATGTGTGCATGTGTGCTTGTTTGCACACCGCTGCCCCTTGTGGAAACAGAAAGGGGAAAAGGAAGGAAAAGAAGTAGTAGGAAGTTAACCAAGGAGAACTAGCAGAGCTGCCAGGTGAAATATATCAAAATCAGCCAATTGCACAGGCAGTAGACTAGCCCAGCCTAACCCAGCACTTTAAACTCTGCTAACAGCAGTCTGCCCTGTTTTTTCCCAAGAACTCTGCAACTCTGCAGTATACAAAGAGTGAAAACTTAAAAAGCTTAAAGCTGACAAAATGTTAGGGGCTGCTATAGCTATGATAAAGGAACATGTGCAAGGTGCTGAGGGTGGTGATGTTGTGAATGCTGCTGAGCAACCCACAGTGAGGAGACGGAGAAGAGTGTACAGACCCAGGGTAACCTACCAGGGGCTACGTGAGCTGGAGATAGTGGAGCACTATAGTGTGGACAGAGACCTCCTGCAGCAAATTGTTGAGCTGTGCTGGCCATGCCTCACACACAGAACCAACAGACGGGAACCCATCCCAGTGGATACCAAGGTATGTGTTGGCCTACGAATATTAGCTACAGGTACCTTCCAGAGACCAACTGGTGATATGATGGGGGTTTCACAGGCATCAGCATCCAGGATACTGCACCAGCTCCTGGATGCCATGTCAGCACATGTCGGTGAGCATGTATATTTCCCCAATTCCAGTGAGGCATTGGCCAGCAATATGCGTCTTTTCCACCAAATAGCAGAATGCCCTGAGGTGGTGGGTGCAATAGACTGCACGCACATACACATCAAAGCACCACCCAGTGAGTGGGGTAGTGTCTACATCAACCGCAAGGGCTTCCCCTCCATCAACTGCCAGGTCTTGTGCGATGCCCAGGGCATAATAATGAATGTGTGTGCTGGCTGCCCTGGAAGCTATCATGATTCCCACATCTGGCATCTGATGCAGCTCTACCAGAGATTTACCAATGGGGATATCCCTGACGGTCACTTAGTGGGGGATGCTAGATACGCACTGCAGCCGTGGCTGATGACACCCATCAGAAATGCACACACATCCGAACAAAAACTCCATAATGAGGCACATGCACAAACAAGAAACATTACTGAGCGTGTGTTTGAGATGCTCAAGTCACGGTTCCGGTGCCTGGACACATCTGGTGGAGCCTTGCAGTACTCACCAACTACATGCACCCAAATTGCCATGGTATGTGCCATGCTACACAATATGATCCTGCGAAAACAGTTGCAGCAGGAACAGCATGGGGCAGGGCCAAACAGCCCCCCACCATTGCCAAGGCCTGCACAGGCAGAGCGTGACTCAGAGGAGGAACAACCTGAGCCTGCCCCAGTAGGCAGAAGGAGGCGTGCCTAGTATGCCCTGGCCTTGGCAAAGAGGCAACGCATAGCACATACACTGACTCAGTAGGAACCCTGGAAATTACACCTCTCTCTGACTCACACATACAATAAAAGGGATGCCTAACTTGACACTACCTGTTTTCAAACATGTATAGGGAGTGTACCATGTGCATCCGACATAAGCAGCCCTGCAGCACCACCTCAGGCATGATTGCCCTATTTTAAGCAATATAAAGCAGTGCTAAGCACATTTTACCAATATTTAGCATATTTAAGCACAATTGTGTGGAGCTGCACGCCACGCAAACCAGCGCAACGTTGGGCAATTTTGGGCAAAGTCAAGCAAAGCTGGGTAAACACGCTCACACCTGCTTTACTGTTCCTTAACCAGTCAGGTCTGCCCAGCAGGAAAATAAAAAGCAGTGACAGGGCTCGAACCCAGGATACTGTGCACTATAGTCACAGTACTGAACCACTAAGCCATGACAGCATTTCATTTCAGCAGGGCAATTGTAGACTAATGCAAACACAAACAAATGCTGTATCATGCCCTCTGAACATCCCCCCAGGTCTATGCAGACAGATAGCAGCAGGCCAGGCAGTGTGATGTGGGTTGGGTAGGCTATGAAGTCACAAATTAATATATCTGAAATGGGACACTAAGTAATGTAGTACAGTAGTATGCCTCAGGCCAGTACGATAGGCAACAGTACAGACTGAAATGGAGTACCTGACATAGCAGTGCAGGCCTAGCAAATGTGTATAAGTGTTAGGTGAACTCCTCATCCTGTGTACACCCACAGTAACAATCAGGTGTGCCCCCTGGATAGAAATTTACAAATAATAGCTGTCCATCCCCCCTGTATGTAGAAATGTTGATAAGTCTATGCAAAGCGACTTATGGAAGCCCTGCAGGCACAGCGTGCTTCCTGTTGATGTACAACACAAAGGTGAGCCCTGAAGTAAAAACCAACTAGATTTTTCATACACATATAGTATATATGTCCATACTGGGCATGCTCACACACTAACAAATATAGGAAATTTCAGTCAGCAACATACTGAAAGGTCACACTGGGCATGCTCACACACTTAAATAAACTAACCAAATGTCAATCAACAACATACTGAAAGGTCATACTGGGCATGCTCACACACTTAGGCCATGTCTGAGTACAGCAGTGGGCCACACATATCTGGGAGTTGCAGTTCATACCCCAGAAACTTGTCACTATTCACCAATCCTGCCTTGCGCACACAGTTATATGAAAACAGACCCACATAATATATTGGACTCCTGTCATAATCAAACTATGTACTACAAGTACTTAAGTTGTTCAAAGAAAGTGGAAATTCAAAGAAAATCAATAAATCTCCGATCAGTATCATGAATAAACAATGAGCACTCCTAACATTATCCAATCCATGTTTTGGCAAAAATATTGTCAAAGAGTCCATAGAGAACCATGAAGCTTTCTTTCGCAATGTCATATATATCAATGTAAACACATATATGTTCTGAGTCAGTGCAAACTGTAAAGGAATACATGTACATGACTGACACTGCCACCAACTTGTCAGACAGGTTCATACATATTTACCCCCTCTCACTGACAAAAGGGCTCATTATCATACCTGGAGATTGTGAAAACCCAGAAATCACAAATACAATGGTTAAACAGCACTTTCCAAACCTAAAAACATGGCGTCTATGGGATGACATGGTTTCCCTAGCTGTGTCATATATGAACTCCAAAACAAACAGACCCTGCACCTGAACAATCTGTTGAGACTCACCCTCTGTACAGGATATGAAACCGTTGAATGCGTTACAGCAACATTTGGCACATTCCACAACTGCTGTTGCACAACAGACCATAGGAACTATTGTCTTATAAGCCTTTTAAGCCTGATCTTCAATGGAGTCCATCATGATGGAACTCATAAACAGAGCTATTGTGAGCCTACAAACACCCAACCCTACCAATTTCGGTTTGGTCAGGGGCAGATCATGGTTCCCAAACCTGCTAGACTGTTTTCAAGGCAGTCACCCAGGACATACATCACTGAAATAAGCTACACACATCCCACATAGACCTTGGAAAGCCCTCTTCCAACATCCCAGACACATGTCGTATCCACAAAATCAACAACCAGTTTATAAATATGTATGTCATCTGATGGATTGCTAACTGGGGCACAGATAGATCCCACAAGGTAAGAATCGTGGTCTCCTGTTCAAGCTGGTAACAACTGCTGTCCCCCATGGCTCAGTCCTGGGACCCCTCCTGTCTGGTGTATACTTTTCAGAAATACAGTCAAACACACGAGGGCTATGTTTAGCAAAGTTTGTGAATCACTACAAAAATGTTGTCATAATCGATGCGTGGGACAACAGAGACATCCTTAAAAAGGGTCTCGGTCAGACATATGTGGTGTAAAATTCATGGCCTTGAGCTACAGTCATACAATTACCACATAGGTGCCAACACCCTAAATATGTAGGTGATAATAAGGGATCTATGGACACATGTGGATAGTCATCTCCACTTCCAGAAACATATTCACAAAGTGGTTAGAAAATCATGCTATGTGTTCCCACAAACTGCCAAAGTCTTTGCATGTAGGTCAAAGGAGGTTCCCTCCACACATCAGTCATTAGACCCGTCAGAGAGTGCCACAACACACTTGTGATGAATCTGACTATGCACTCTCAGCAGCTAGAAAGACCACTGAAGTACCTCAACAAGAGGATTACTGGCCTCAAACAGTTGCCCCATCCAACAAGACTGAATTTAACTCAATCTGTACTCTGTAGCATACTGTCTACTCAGGAGATCTCTGCCCAAACAGATAGGTCCATGTCCAATGCAGAACTGATGTACATGAGCTATCTGAAGTAAACCCAAGCTCACTGTACCACATGCGCTAGGGGTATCATCATCACAACATTAAATAGAACATGTTGGAGGGATACATTACTAACTCACAGACTTCTCTTGCTTTGGAACATGCTCCCAAATGACATTAAGCTGAGACCCTTACTGACACACTTCCAGAGGAGCCTTGATGAGTGTATGTGAAACTGAACTGTCACACCGTGGATCACTTCATCAGCTCTACTACACAGAGGCTTAGGGAACTAACTCCATGAGTGGTGATAGCTGCACACTCTGGCCATACTAATATATGCCTTCAGGCAGATAGCCTATTACCTACCTATGTACCTCTATATATATGTAGGGAGAACACAGTATAATAAGCCAAAGATGGATGGGCAGAGATGTGTGTAAGAGGGTGACCATGACAGAGAGCCATCCAGGAATGTCCCACCCAGCACAAATCCCAATGGCATGAAAGACATGAGGTGCACATCTCTCCCACTGTACATAACAGCCACCAGTATCTGTAAGCATTACAGTGTATGTAGTCCATGTGCCTGCTGTACAACATGATTGTACAATGAAGTACACATCTACTATCTGTAGACATGTACCTGTCACAGAGGTTCATAGGTATGTAGTAGACTATCTCCATGAAGGCATATATCAGCCTACACAAGTTGTGCAGCTTCCACCACACCATTGGGTAGTCTCCCAAGGCCTAGTTCTAATAGTTAGTACCCTAAGCCCCTTTCTAGTGGGGCTGCTGATGTGATGCCTGGCATGGATTGTCTGTTTCCCATCCACTCATCAAGGTTCCAATTGAAGAGTGTCAGTGAGGGGTTCTGTCTGATGTACATTGGGACTCTTTTCCACAGTAAGGCAAGTGTCTGGGATGGTAATCAATCCCACTAGCATGTTTGTATTCATCGTTCTTATAGGTTCATAGATTAGTACTAAGCTAACTGCCCTTGCGAGCCATTTTAACCCTAGCCAATTACCCCTTGTGAGACTCAAACCCTGCACCTTGTGTTTGTAAGGCAAACACCTTAACCATTAGGCCACCCTCCCAACTATCTGTAGGTTCATATCCCTGGAATGTGTAGGGCGACTCAATGTTGTTATGTGTAGATGGAGCATGTTCAACAGTTATGTGTTGGACATGGCTCTGTATGTTAGGCAGAGTGTGCCTCTGAGTAGGCGGTACACAACGAAGAACAGATTTAGTTTTACCAGTTGTGTTGCATAACACAACTGTTCGAGGCCAGTAATTCTCTTGGTGAGGTACATGTGTGGTCTCTACAGCTGCTGGATATGCTAAGTCGAGTACATCCATAATGGTGCACTGTATTCAATGATGGGTCTGATGATGTAAGAGTAGAGTGCCAACACTACCTCTTTGGATCCTGATGCAAACCCTTTGTTGATTAGGTGGGCCACATAGGATCTCCCAATCACTTTGGCAACATGGTTGTCAAAGGAAAGATGACTATGTACATGTGTCCCCAGATCCCTTATCACCTTGTCATTTTCAAGGGGGTAACACCCATGTGGTGGTTTGTGGGTATTTTGTTTTCAACAAAGAGGATCACTATGCATTCCTCCACAGTGAGCTTGAGGCCATGATCCTGACACCACACATCTGTCTCATAGAGTCCCTTCTGGAGAATATGTCTGTCTTCCGGGGAATCTATTATGGCAAACACTTTACAGTTCCCAGCAAACTTAGTCAACCACAACTCTCCTGTGTTGGCATGTACATTTGAGAAGTCTATACCAAACAGGAGGGACCCCAAGACTGAACCCTGGGGGACACCAGTCGTTACCGGTGTAGAGTCTGACATGTAGCCAGCAACTCATAATGTGTGGGATCTATCTGTGAGCCAGTTTTCAATCCATCTTGTGATGTATGGATTCATGGCCAGGTTGGTGAGTTCATCTATGATACCTGACTGGGGAATGGTGTCAAAGACCTTAGCGAGGTATAGGTAGGCTGTGTGGAGCTCATTTCAATCATCTGTAGCCTGGGTAACTGTCAAACAAATCCTCCCAGTTCAGGAGGCGTGGTCTGCATTTGACGAAGCCAAACTGGGTGTGCTCAACCGTGTGAAGGTTCCCAATCTCTGTATTATTGACTTCCATTATGATTGGCTCCATTGCCTTGCAGAACACACTTGTCAGGCTCATAGAGCATGAGTGCCAAGGGCTTTTTGTGGCCCCACACCTGTGGAGTGTGAAGAACGTTGCTGTGCAACATTCTATGGGCACATATCTTGTAGAGAGCATGTAGAGAGAGGTGTAGGTATCCCTGATGAATATGGATACATCCTCACCCTATGTGCTATGATTCAGGTTCTGATGCTGGAAGGTATGGAATGAGTAGTATCCTGGTAGTGCTGGTGTGCTGTCTGGAGCCTTGAACTAGGTTACTGATACTGCACAGATATCAATATTCTCCATAATGAGAAGTGCCTCGAGTGTGTGCATCTTGAGGCTGAGACTTCTGGCAATGACTAGCATTTAGCTCACTTTGTGGTTATTTGTGTTGGGTACAGGGTTTGGTTTGTCCTGCATGACTGGTGTTCCACACCTGACGTCAGCACCTCATTGATCCCATCTGACCATAAGCTAATTACCCTACATATCCACATCCTGGACCCACACCCCCATTAAGGAAACCATGTTAAAAAATGTCTCCAAAGCCAACTTCATGCTTCTTAAGACAGAAGTGCTGAATTGCAAAACACCCATGCAGATGGACAATACAGTTATAACTACTGAATCCTTCACAATTGCACTTTATAAGTACTTACATGACTGCATGCATCATGCTATCCTAAACAGAACCAAGACACTATCCTCCAAGAAAAGCAAGCCAATCTGGTGTTCCCCTGCCATAAACAAACTGCACAACAGAAGGAAAATACTGTTGCAAAAGAGGGTAAAATCCCATGAGGGGAGGAGCTCCATGGTCAACATCAGTAAGAAGCTGTGATCCATGATGAAATCCTCCAAAGCTGGTTCTGAAAACAAAATCGTCACTGATTATAAAGACAACCACAAAGCATTCTATAGCTATGTTAAGAATCTCAATGGCAACACTCAGATCTGCTCTGAATTACAGCACAATGGCACTGGATATACAGACCCAACTGATATTGCCAACATCCTGGCAGATAGGATCAGTGCTAACTTTACCCCCCTCTCACCCATGAAAGAGCACATCTCTATAATGGAAGACTGCAAAGTTGCTTTCATCATGGCTGCACAGGTAAAGCACACTCTCCAAAGCCAAGAACACAGCATCCATGGGACCAGATAACATCCCAGGCTGTTTTCTACACAAACTACAGAATGAACAGGCACCACACCTACGTACCATGTTAAGCCATAGCTTCACCTCAGGCTTTGTGCCTGCTGAATGGCGCACAGCGATGGTTATCCCACTACACAAGGGGGGAGCTAACATGGACCCCAGGAACTAGTGCCCCATTAGCCTGATGAGCCTACTCTGCAAGGCCATGGAATGTATCATCATATAATTTATAAAAAAAGACATTGGTAATCTCCAAACTCTGGACCAAAACCATGTTGGATTTGTAAAAGGCAGATCATGTCTCCTAAACCTGATAGACATCATTGAAGCAGTCACCAGAACCGTAGACAAGGGTAACGCAGTTCACACAGCCTGTGTAGATCTTGCCACGGCTTTCAACACCATCCCCAACTCTAGAATTATAGAGAAACCCACTAAACTAGGTATAAATCGCTATGTCACAAGATGGGTTGCCAACTGGCTAACTGACAGAACACACACTGTGAAAGTAGCAGACACCAAGTATGACTTTTATTTATTTATTTTTTTATTTTACATTTGTTAACCGGGCTAGTCTAACTGGATATATTTCCATTTTCAGCAGAGGCCCGGGGAGAAAAGCTCCACATATAGACAAAACAGATACATAATATGCAAAAAAAACAAAGTAAAATCTGGTGGGAAATAGACAATGTACATTATTAAAACATATGAATTCTGCATCCTAGACATAGAAATGGACAACTTATTAAACATTATTTAACATTTTAGAACATAAAAAGAAAGCATAAAAAAGAAAAGAAAATCAATAAAAGAAAGAGTAAGCAAATTTATTAAATTTAAATTTATAGACTATCCACAAAAAGAGACGTTACCATAAGGAGGAAGGATATATGGGGGTAGTCCTTATAAAGTGGAGAAAGTATGCCATAGCAGTAAGTAGAAGGTATAAAAGGAGAGGGAGAGAGAAGAGAGAGATACCTGAGGAAGTCAGAGTTTTAATCAGGGTTAACGCAGGGACATATCCAATGATTTTTAAGGTAAATTCTAAGTTTTTGTTTAAAAAGAACAGGAGATGCAAAGGAAGTAAGTTCAGTAGGAAGTTGATTCCAGTATTTACCAATGGTGTTAGAGAAAAGGGAGTCACCAGCAAGGTTATTAGATTTGGTTAAGGTTACTAGAAGTTTGCTTGAAGAGCGAAGTGAATTAAGGTTAGAGTAAGGGGTAAAGAGGTTGGAAAGTACAGGTGTATTATTAGGTTGATAGAAAGCTCTTTGGACAAAGGTAAGTTGGGAAAGAAGCAACATGTTTATTAGTTCAAGCCAGTGAAGTTGCTGTAGGTTCAGACAGTGGTGAGTTCTGAATTGATTACCAGTAACAAATCTAGCTATACTATTGTAAGTATTAGACAGTTTAGAGAGATTATTTTTTTTCAGGTTAGTATAAATTGGTGAGGCATAGAGAAGAGTGGAAATAAGATGAGAGTGGGCAAGAGTAACTTTGGCTGTAGGGGTTAAGAATGTTTTAATTCTATAAAGGGAGCCGAGTTTCCTGTTTACAGATTTAATGGTATTATTGATGTGACAGTCAAAGGTAAGATTGTTGTCAATCATGACACCTAGCAGCTTAGTAGTAGAGTCGGGTGATATAAGGGTTCCATTATTAGATGAGATAGTGAAGTCTAATGTGGGGGACCTAGTAGTGGGCTTAAAGAGAAGGAGTTTTGGTTTTTTTTGCGTTTAGAAGTAGGCAACATTTTAAGAACCATGTTTCAACTTTGGAAAATACAGTTTGTGTGATAGTTTGAAGTTCAGAAATGGATTTTGCAGAACAAATAAGTGTGGAGTCATCAGCGTATTGTATGCATGTAGCTTGGGGAATAGCTACTTGTAGGTCATTTATAAAGAGGGAAAATAGACGAGGTCCGAGAATAGAGCCTTGGGGGACACCAAGAGAAATTGGGAGAAGAGAAGAGAGTTTGTTATCCCAGAGGACAGCCTGTTTCCTGTTAGTGAGATAGGAAGTAAACCAGTGGATAGCCTTAGGTTCTGAGGAAAGAGATTCCAGAATCTTTAAGAGGAGAGGGTGGTTGACCATATCAAAGGCTTTGGACAGGTCAATAAAGAGTGCTGAAGAAAGGATGTTATTATTGCAATTCTTGTTTATAAAGTCTGTAAAGGAGAGGAGAGCGGTGGTAGTACTAAGGAAAGGCCTAAAGCCATGTTGACAGTTAGTAAGAATGTTGTTTTTGTTAAGTGGTTCATTAACTGATAGTGAACACATTTTTCCATGATTTTTGCTAGTGGAGACAGCAGAGCTATAGGCCTGTAATTAGAATATTCATTGGAGTTACCTCCTTTATGTAAGGGTATGATGTGAGAGATTTTCCAGATGTCAGGTATGGTTTCTTCATTAATAGTTCTGTTAATAAGAATGGATATGGGATAGGCTATTTCATTGGCTGCTTTTTGAAGGAATTCCGATGGAAGTTGGTCAGCAGAGGGGGTACATGGTTTAAGTTTATGGATGCATTTTTGTATAAAGGTGATGGAGATGGGCTGTAATCTAATGGTTGGAAGTTTCGAAGATGCAAGGTCAGGGATGCTAGAATTGTCAATGGAAAGGTGAGAGGCCAATGAATTGATAGTATCAGTAAAGAATGAGTTGAAAGCTTTGGCAGTTTCATGGGCAGAATTCTTTTCAGACCCAGAGGGGGAAGGAGTGGTAATCTGTCCAGGGTGAAGAAGTCTTTTTAGTGTTGACCAGAATTTTTGGGGATTATTGTGATTCACTTGCTGGAGATTACTATAATAGTTTCTTTTGTCAGAGAGGATAGCTTTTTTGGTACTGTTTCTTAAGTGTCTGAAGGTCTGTTGATCTAAGGGAGATTTGCTAGTTCTCCATTTTGTCCAAGATTTTTTTCTGAGTAACATTTTTTGTCTTGTATCCTTAGATAGCCAGGGGGCTGGTTTAGATTTAACTCTGATGGTTTGTTTTGGTGCATGTTTATCTAGGATTGTTAGGAATGTGGTGTTAAAGTATTGAACAGCTTCTACAAGAGGAAGTGTTTTCAGTGGGTTCCAGTTACAGGCATTTAGTTCAGATTTAAAATGGATAGGGTTGAAATATTTATTATTACGTGAGGTCCTAAAGATTGGGGAATTAGTAGTGCCATTCTTTTGTCTTATGATATAGGTTAGATTGTGGTCACTAATGTCATCAGGCAAAGTGCCGGCTTGGTATTTTTGTTGCGGTTTG
The DNA here is from genome assembly GCF_019279795.1 of Protopterus annectens. NCBI lineage: Eukaryota > Metazoa > Chordata > Ceratodontiformes > Protopteridae > Protopterus > Protopterus annectens. Next base: position 1,884,013,506 of record NC_056729.1, read on the forward strand.
TTAACAATAATCCAATCTAGAATACTTTCTTTGTTATTAGGTTTATTAATCCTAGTAGAGGTGTTTATTGTCTGAGCAAAGCCATGGAGATTAATATGAGAGGCTGGGTTGTTAGTGTTTACTGAGGACCGGTCAAGGTTGAGGTCTCCAAGTATTACAGTTTCTTGTGGGTAGGTGGAAGAGGCCCAACTAAGGATATTTTCTATTGTAGTAGAGTTATTTCCAGGAGGTAGATAGATACAGATAATATAGATTGATTTATTTGGGTTCAGTTGCAGCTTTGAAATAAGGAGTTCAGTCTTGGTATTCTCCAGGGGATCATAGGGTACTAAGGATATATTTAGTTCAGTCTTAAATAGGAGTGCTACTCCCCCACCCTTGTGAGTTTTGCGGTCAAGTCTCAGTATATTGTAGCCTGGAGGTATGATTTCATTATCTTTAGTGAAGGGTTTTAACCAGGTTTCAGTTAGACAGAGAATATCAAAGGAGTGATGTTCAAGAAGAGAGTGGAGATGGGTGATTTTGTTATTGAAACTTCGGATATTTAGGTGTCCTATGAGTAAAGTATTTGCATTAGAGGTTGGTAATGGAAGGGATGAGTTTGGAATAATAGATATGGCTTCAGAAGAAGTATTTGAGGGTCCTGGGTTGGGGTGTATGTCACCATCTGCCAGGGTAGAGCGGCTGTATTCTAAGTATGGCTTATTAGTGAAGTTCAATAAGTATTTTAGTTTCCTAAGCATAAGATTATTAAATTTAATGTGGGATAGCCTATGATATCTGGCTAAGAGGTAACAAGAGGTAGATGTAATGTTTAAATGAGTGAAGTTTAGGGTTGTGAAATCTGAGGCTGTTTGTTTGGGAGAGTTGTTAAAGTGGTAATTATATTTTAATTCATATAAGGTCAAGATATAGGGTAGTGTGAGAGCAAGAGAAGGAATAAGCAGGAGTACTAGTTTGGTTAGGGTAATTTCTGTTGTAGAGGTCATGGATGGAGGTTTGTTAGTTTTAGGTGTCATGCTGAGGTGAGGATGAAAGGAACACTCAAAGAAAAAATTAGGCTAAGACTATAGTATAAATTAGAGAAGCTGGGTGGGGAAGTCAAAGTATGTATGTCAGTTTTAAGAGGGAGGGGAGATAAGAAAGAGAGGGAAATGTGGAAGGTACAGTTGGGAGGGGAGTTACAATCGAGGTAGGTGCCTGGGATAGGTGCAATACTACAGGGGGTGTGGTACGTGAGGTATAAGGGTAATACCACGGGGGTGGGTGGGTGGGATAAGGGGGTAGGGAGGGGAGCGAAGCGGGGCAGAAAAGCTAGAGTAGAGAGCGTAGTCAATCAGCTCAGCAGAGAAGCTGAAACACTACGTAGTTAGGAAAGTAAGAATAAGAGAGTATAGAGGTGTTAACTTGTTGTGCAGGTAGAAAAACGTGAAAGGTACAAGTAGTATACAAGAACATAAAATGGTACAAGGTATGTTTAAGAAAAACACTTTACAAAGGGACACTGAAAGAGGGGTTAGAAAGTCAGCAACAACATATAGTCAAGATATAGTTGCTTAGTGTATCATAAGGTAGGAAGAACGGGGAAAGGAGTACAACAGCCAAAGAGCAGTAAAAAGCAAAGGAAAGACAGAAAAGGCAAGGCAAGCAGGACGTCTCAGCTATGTTAGGCTAGCAGACGTGGGGGACTCAAGTCAAACAGAGGCGGGAGGGAGTGTGAAACCTAACTGGGAATAAATGGAAGGATGAATAAGTAACTATTGGAATGCTGGCGAGCAAGGGACTGAAGTGACCTTAGCTGGTGCCACATGTGTGCCGCTCACAAAAGGACAGTATCCACCAAAGTATTAAACAAAATGGACGTACAGCCAATTCAAAAGAGTTTAGAAATCAAAACCATTGACTTTGGACCAGAGGCAAGTGAAGTACCACAGGGTTCAGTCCTGGGTCCTGTCCTGTCTGGTATCTACTTCCCTGAAGTAAACTTTAACATGGAAGGTCTGTGGCTAATGAAGTTTCCAGATGACTGCAAACTAGGAGCCATAATTGAAACTACTGAAGATGTGGACATCCTACAAAAGGGCATCACTGAGACAGATGCCTGGTGTCAAAGCCATCGCCTCAAGCCCAATGCCAAAATGTGCATTGTTATCCCCTTTGGTAAAAACTCTGTAGCCATGAACTATGACATAGGCAGTAGTATACTTAACACTGAAAGTGTAATAAGAGACCTTGGGTCACAGGTGGACAGTGGACACACTTGTGATAATCACATCCCCACAGTAGTCAGGAAATCTTTCTACGTGGCACACCTCATCACAAAAGGTGTATCATGCAGAATAGATGAGGACATTGTTCCCCTCTACTCATCACTCACTAGATCCATAATTGAGTACAACGCCCCTTTTGCTATGTACCTCACAAGACATCTGCAACAACTGGAAAATCTGCAGAAATACCTCACAAATAGCATTAGCGGCCTGAAATACATGCCATACACAGACCGTCTCAAAATGCTCCAGCTGTTCTCTCTCACATATTGCCTACTCAGAGGTGATCTCTGCCTAACATTCAAAGCTATGTCAAACACAGATCTGTTGGACATGCTCCACGTAAAACACTCACAATCCCTCTGATCACCGGCCCCAAAACCCAGAGTGAAATACAAAAGGAAGGGGTGTATCCATTTACGTTATGGATACCCACACCTTCAGGTTAGTAGCACAGCATGAGGCCTTGGAGACCATGCAAGTGCAACTAACAATGGGCAAAGCTGCTTATCAGATTGTAACCTGCTACAGATCACCTACCTTGTCTCAGGAACCTCACTCAGTATTCCTGAGAACAGTGGAAAATATAAAGGTCCTATCAAACACCATTATATGAGGAGATTACAACTACCAAAACACTGACTGGGAGAATCACTCGTGTACAACGTCCTTTGCCCAATGCTTCCTAGTGTTTAAAAACTCAAACGCTCTGGAACAGCTGGCCACCACACCCACTAGAGGTGACAACATACTGGACCTGATCATCACCAACATGGGGTACCAGTGTTCCACAACAGAGATAAACCCCTCGCTGGTAATAACAGATCATAAAGTAATCACACTGGACATCCACATCACCCCCCCCCCCCGCAGTCAAGGAAACCACTGTGAAGAAAGTTTCTAATGCAAACAGCACTCTTCTCAAGACCAAAGTGGAAAGTTCAAAAGCACCCTTGCTATAGGATAATGCTATACAATCTGCAGAATCATTTACAAGTGCATTCTATGAGCATCTACAGGGATGCATGAATTGGGACATGCCAAATAAAACCAAGATGCACTCCTCCAAAAATAGGAAACCAATCTGGTGGTCGTCGCACATAAATAAGCTAGACAACAGAAGGAGGGAACGAACACATGATAGAGCAAACTTCACAAAAGGATAGGCATCACTGATCATTATTAGCTAGAAACAATGATCACTCATAAAATAATCCAAGGCCAGTTTCTAAAGACAAATTGCCAAGGAATGTAAGAATAACAACCACAAAGCCTTTGTTAGCTATACCAAACATTTAGGTGGCAACTCTCAAATATGCTGTCAGCTACTGCAAAATGGAAAAAAGATGCACTGAACCAACTTACATTGCCCACATCCTGGGGGACAAGTTCAGTGCAAACTCCCCCCCCCCATCACCCCCAAAAGGGCCTGTGTCCATCCCAGAAGAATGCAGAGCACTAGACTTCATGGACATGCAGGTCAAAACAGCCCTCTCCAAAGCTAAGAACAAAGCATCAATGGGACTGGATGGTGTCCCAGGCTGCGACTTACACCAGCCCCAAAAGGAACTACACCCTCACCTACATTCACTGCCCAGACTCAACCTTACCACAGGCTATGTACCCAGAGAATAGCATACAGCAACAGTTATCCAGCTCCACAAAGGGGGTGGCACAACAGAACCAGGAAACCATTGCCCTATAGGCCTACTCAGCCTGGTCTGCAAAGCTATGGAGCAAATAATCATGGAACCCACAAACAGAGACATTGGGGACCTCTAGACACTGGACTCTACCCAACTTGGCATTGTTAAAGGTAGATCCTTGCTCCTAAACCTATTTGACTTATTTGAAACAGTTACCAAGGACATAGATGGAGGTGAAAGTAGTCCACACAGACCACCTGGACCTCACTAAGGCCTTTCAACACCATTCCCCACTCTGGTATCATGGACAAGCTTACCAGCTTGAACATTAACAGCTATGTCACAGGATGGGTGGCCAACTGGCTCACAGAGCAAACACACATGTTCAGAGTTGCGGGTGCCATGTCCAACTCTAAACCAGTCACAAATGGCATCCTACAGGTATTGGTCCTGGGACCCCACCTGTTCAGCAGATACTGCTCAGAGGTACAGGCAAGCATAGGAGGAGTATGGCTGAACATGTTTGCAGATAACTGCTAACTGTGGTCCATAATTGACTCCATGGCTGACACAGACATCCTACAAAAGGGTCGTACAGAGACAGATACCTGGTGTCAAAACAATGCCCTCAAGCCGAATGCCATTGAATGCATAGTCATCCTCTTTGGATAAAACAAAGTTCACACACATTACCACATAGGTGGTAATCCAGTATGTACAGAGAATGTAATTATGGCCCTGGGGACCCAGGTAGATAGTAAACTCTCCTTTGAAGATCACATTGCCAAAGTGTTTACATATTCCTTCTATGTAGCCCACCTAATGTCACCTAATGTAACCCACATTGTCTAGTCTGATGATGTCACCATCCTACAAATATACCTGTGGAAAAGAGAGCTCACAGTAATGTGTATAGCGTGTTGTGTAAATGTATACTGCTCTAGTATTGTAAGATAGTTAGGTAGGGGTTTGAATCCTGCACTTGACAACTGTGTGTGTGTGTGTGTGTGTGTGTGTGTGTGTGTGTGTGTGTGTGTGTGTGTATCTCCTTGTAAAGGCACAACCTATTTGGAGACAACTAAAACACCTTAAAAGTGGTATACTTATCTTTGTCAAGTCCGATAATGTCACCATCCTACAAATATACCTGTGGAAAAAGGAACTCCCAGTAATATGTATAGCGAGTCGTGAAAATGCATGTTGCTCTAGTATCATGAAGTAGTTAGATAGGGGTTTGAACCCTGCACTTTGACAACTGTATGAGAGTGTGTATATCTCCTGGTAGAGGTGCAACTTTTTTGGAGACAACTACAACACCTTAAAAGTGGTATGCTTATCTTTGTCAAGTCCGATGGTGTCATCATCCTACAATTATACCTGTGGAAATAGGAACTCCCAGTAATGTGTATAGCGCGTTGTGTAAATGTGTATCGCTCTAGTATCATAAAGTAGTTAGGTAGGGGTTTGAATCCTGCACTTGGTATGTGTATGTGCTCTATGTGTGTGACACAGTTGGTCACTGTGTTGTGGGTTTTGCTTTTACTACTGTATGATATATCACAATGACAACAGTATGTGCATTGCACGTCAGGTAGCTGTGTGGCAAATACATATACGTACATGTGACCTCAATCATTTCATAGGTGGTAACCCTGCTTTCTCCATGAACACATCTGTTATCTTTGCCAGAGTGTGCTGCCGCTTTCCAGACCTTAGGTCACATCTGTATGCTTGTGACAAGCCCAGCCACTGCAGTGATCCCTGGCCTAGGTCATCCATGTCACACACACTCATTACGGTTTCTATTGAATAGTGTGAGTGAGGGTTTATGCCTGAGGTATATTCCAGACCAGTTCAAACGCAGCAAAGTCTGTCAATGATGGCTCTTCATTATAGGTGTACAACAACCTTTGTGGATATGCATGCAGACCCCTTATTGCTTATGTGATTTGCCAAGGGATTTCGAAATACCTTTGGAAATGTGATTACCAAAGGAGAGATGATGTAACACTTGGCTGTATGTACACATTGGTACCCGTCAACATGTTGGGGGCTACTACCTATGTGGTACTGTGTGGATACTGTGTTTTGTAAAGGTGGATGACCATGCTTTAGTTGGTTTATAGCTTTACAGCATGGGTTTGACAACAGGTATCTGTCTGTTTGATACCCTTGTGGAGGATGTGTGTGTCATCTGGAGAATGCATTATAGGCCACAGTATGCATTTCCAGACGTGGACGGACATATCCCTACTGTGTTTGCTTGTACGTAAGTGAGCTATATGCCAATCAGGAGTGGTCCCAGGAATGGGTGCAGGTGAACACCAGTGGTTACTGGCATAGTATAGTTCCTGAAGGATACAAATTAGGGTTGCCACCTTTTTAAATGCCCAAAGTGGGACATTTTTGGTATAAACATCAGATTTTGCAGGCAAAACATACCCATGGCCAGTACAAATGGCAGAACTTCACTGTTTTGCCTACATAAAAGCTTTTTCTTGTAGCACTGTAGTTGCTTATTCTGTTTCTTATAACATTTAGGTGTTTCAGATACAGAATAACTGTTTTATGCAACTATTAAATAACATATAGGAAATAATTTTGACCTAAAATCTCAGGACCTTTGCCATTTTTACAACTTTTTTGCAGTACACAACTGCCCAAAGAGGGACTGTCCTTCACAAAGTGGGACAGGTGGTAACCCTAATACAAATGTTACTGTGTGTCCTACATTTGTGTGAATGTTGTCAAGACATCATCTAACGATTGTTTATGGTCAGGCTGTTGAGGTTATGTATACTACCAGAATGCAAACCAATGACAGATAGTAACAGTATCACCCACAGCACAGTGTCAAACCATGTCATACATACATGTGTACCCAAGTTCCAAAATGTGTGTAGTACAATGCATACTGGCCACCAATAGAAACTATGGAGTGTTAACACAGTGTAATACAGGGCATGTCACCCTGCCCATGTGTCCACTATGCACGTACATGCAGACAGTGCACCTCCACCATGTTCACAAATGTACACCTGCAAACCTGTGCTGCGCACATCCCACATGTACTGTCCACTCTCTAACACATGCTGCCAATACTACACACATCAGCCAAGTGGCACGTGGGCAGACAATACACTATTGGGAATAACACTAGTGGAAACAATACTACATTGACAATCATAGCTTTAATGCATCCTGCCTGCTCAGCTACAACTTCAAGGATATCATTACACTTTACTGCTGACAACATGCTAACATTGCTATACTGCTATAAAGTCACCCTGTGCATCAGCACCATGTTAGCCTGTTCCTGCAGCAATGTTACAGATGACAGGATGTGGCACAGGTTTCATCATATGCACAGGGTGTGTTGTTGGTTTGCCAGAGGCCTACATTGAGCCATACAATCGACATGTATGTGTGTGTGTGTGTGTGTGAGGGCCAAGAGTACTGGTATGGGCCAATGTTGATGTAATGTGTGCGGGTATGTGTTAGCCCTAGGTGTCTGGTTTATGTGTGTGTGTGTCTGCATGCACACAGTTCCACCATGTGGCTGCCATATATGGGGATATGTGGGACAGCCACAGACTGCACCTGCCAGGCTTTACAGATCACCATTTCTGGCCACGGATACGGTACCTGTGCCTGGCAGGGGTGCTACTGACAGTATCAAGTACTGAGCCAGACTGGGTACTATACTCATAGGTAGACAGATGTACACTGGACCCAGATCCCTGCTGGGACTGGCCAGAGCCACGTGCATGTGGTCTTCTAGGATGATCTATGGACAGCCCACCCCCAACATTGCTGGGGCTGGTACTGGCACTATGGGAGCGGCTGTGACTTAAGGGATGTCAGTGGCGACTGGCAGCTGCTGATGTTGCTGGCATACATCCACGTCGACGTCTCAACCATCCTGCACTGTCCTGACACATAGACATGACATTGCAGAGGACATCTAATGTCTCACCTCAACGTCTAATAGTGACCTCAATGTAATGACAGATGGCACCTGCTAGGTCACAAATGTTGTCATTTAAAGTGGTGTTATGTGCCCTCTGTGCCCTTAGCCCCTGTCTGGTGTACTGTTCCATATGTGCCTGTGCCTCCATGACAGCCTGGAACATGCGTGAGGTTGTAAGACCTGTGGCACGTCTGCCAGGGGCATGATGACCAGCAGTGCTCCTACAAGAACCCCTGGACATCTGCTTATGTGGTACCGTTCCAGACCTCTGGGTATGGCTGCTGTGTCTGGATGCATGTGCCATAGATACCACACTGTCCTGGCCATTGCTGACTGTATACTGTCCCTCAGCTAAGGGCATTGGTGATGATGGATGTATTGGCAGTATGACTGTGTGCATGGATGGGGTGGACACCTGTGTACTGTTGATTGGTGGCCCAACGACAGACCCCGGCAAACATGCCTGTGCCTCAACACACCTATCCTCATTATCACTATTTGAGTCAGTGACATCAGGTTCCCTGCTGCAGTGAACTAGCCCAATTTCAGCACCTCTGAGAGGAAGATAGGAAACACACTTTACGACCTGTAAATGATGTCAGAACACATGCACACATGCACACATGAACACATGCACACATGAACACATGCACACATGCACACATGAACACATGAACACATGCACACATGCACACATGCACACATGAACACATGCACACATGCACACATGAACACATGAACACATGCACACATGCACATGTGCACACATACACACATGCGCACATGCACACAAATACACTCCTCACTACAGCAGAGACACACACATACACACACACACACACACACACACACACACACACACACACACACACACACACACACACACACACACACACACACACACACACACAAACCACCAGCAATCCAGAACATACTCAATAGCGGTTGATGGTGGGGTACAGTATCACAAGACAAACAGTCATATCACACATGTCAGCATGCAGGAGGTGTGTTGCTCAACAGCATGCATTGCGGGTGTAGACAGTCCTTGCTAATAACAGTATACATTGCTTTGATGCATGTGTGTTGTTGTTCAGTGATTGACCTCACCCTGGAACGCGATGTGTACATAGACACAACATTGCTGTGCAAGTATTACAAGCTCTGCAATGTGCTGTGCACCATCACTCACAGGTATACATACCATGGCTGGATGTTACTCTGTGTGTTTCATAGATATCCATTACTGATTAGTGCATCTGTGTCTTTAGCAGATAAATGTGGTCGCAGGTTTAACTCATGCATGCTATGTATACACACAGGATGAGTGGTGTGTGTATACCTGATGGAATACCATTGCTCAACATAGCCATTGTACAGTAGTTATGGTGAGTGTAGAACATATTGTGGACATGCCAGTGTCAGCCATGACATGGCATGCTACAACACAACTGCAACATTAAACATCACACATACCCAATGTGTGTCATGTGACCTATGCACTCAATAGCATTACAAGACATATATGTGTCACTTTGTGCAAATGGTGATTGCTATGCATATTGTGTATAGGTGCATATGTTTGCACACACACAACATTGAGGTGTATAGCAATAAATACTATGTGTAGTACTGTGGTTACTGTAACTGGATGGGGTGTAGTACCATGAGCCATCATCATGCAGCATCATGTGGTCACTCATGGCTACTAATGTGTGCCAGACTGGCACCTATCATACTGTACCTGAACCGCAGTACCATGGCTACATTCACCATTTCACAGCCAGTTGTTACATAGGTTTGTAAGGTGCCCAATAGGGAGCATTGCCTAACATGAATGTGTTGTGTGTTGAAGAGTGCCGTACTGCCCCAAGATAGGCCTCTACCTCTCAGGTATATTATGTGTGCTATGTGGATGACATTTGGGATACTGGAGTGTGACATTACAGCGTGTGTCTGAATACGCCACATGTAGCATATTAACATGTACTGCGTATGACAAAGTTGTGTATGTTGTGCATGTGTATCGACTGCCTATCCAATGTCCACTACAGTGTAGCCACAATTGTTTGGGATGCTATGTGTATTGCATGTGTTTGAGGCAGCTACTCACGTTACTGAGATGTGCATAGTCTCACATCAAACATGCACAACATGCGTTTTGCGTAGGTGTGTTACATGTGTACATGGACTACACCTCACCTATGACATGCACATTTTATTTGCAATATTAAATGTAGAACACACTCACCAGCATGGGTCTGCTGCCTTGCTGTCACACCAGAGGGACCTACAAGGATATGAGACAGTTTGTCAGTGGCAACAACTGTGGCATTGCTACTCTGGGTTTGCAATCTTACAGTAGTACAACAGTTGACAGTCACAGGCCTACACATCATGTTCCAAATTATCAGTATTGCACAACACCAGGCTCCACATCTTCTAACTACACAGTACACATCTCACATATGCATGATCTAACAATAGAGGTAACAGTAGTCTACAGATATGCCATGTTACCTGCATGCTCCATGTGAACTTGCTGGGGGGGCACTGGCCTCCATGATGACACATGTGTGCTGCTGTTGTTGTTGGCCGGGAGCCACCAGGCTCAGGAGCAGCTCCTCCATTCTGGTGAGGGAGGGATGGGTGGTAACCCCACCACCTGTGAAAAGCTGTTGCCTACAGACATCAGAAGCATGCTGCCGGACATGTCTAAGTAAATCACTGCAGTGATGGTGTACCTGCTCATATTTCCGGTTATGCATGCCTATGTCATTTATCCTATGGACAACATCTTGCCACAGTGCAGTCCGCTCATGCTGGTCCTGGCTGGTTCTTGAGAATAGCAGGGTGTAGTGTTGGATGAGACTGTTTGTTATGATGTCATCCTCTGCTCAAGTATAGGTCAGGTTGCGATGGTGGGACATGACCCTGGAAGACAATGAAAAAATATGTGTGAGCAAGTCATGTGGTACACTTAACATTCTACAGTACAGATATCACTGAACTGCCATAAATAGCAAACTATTGTCTGTCACAGGGCACACACTTTCAATACCACATATCAGTGCTCAACCCACAACTGCCTGGCAGTGCCTGGCACACTCTATATATTAAACCATTTTCTGCACAGTAACAAAGAGAAACCACTATGTAACACTATACAACAGTACATGGGACACTGTATGCAACACAATGCACCACCTAGCCACAGGAGGTATATATCAAACTAATGCATAAAGAAGTATGTCATCCATTGCAATGATTGTAAAGTCCAGTTACAGTATTACCAGTATACCACACTAGTTGTTGATGGAAACCCCCTGCCTAATATTTGTGCACATTCGTGAATATAGGTGGCATACTGCTGTATTAGAATATACATGTTGCTAGATACGCACTTCTATCCTGTAACACACATATGACCGAAGGCATGTTACAGGCATACCCACACACACATCAGACATACATACAGGACACAGAGGTATGGCAACCTAGATGAGCTTTACGTGTGTACCATACAGTACTGTGTGTCAGTACTTACAAACCCTTATGCTTGAGGTATGTAATCTGTGAGGACTACAGGAAACACACAAAACAGTGTTTCCAAGCAATGTAGACATACACCATACTGTGCTGTTTAGGCCTACAGCTTCAGGTAGTACTACAGTTCATACCAAATTTGGATTCACCAGAAGTACCAGTTAATGAGTATACATGTACTGCTTTAGCCTCCAATGGCACACCCCAGTTAACACCGAGGGACTACGTCAGACCATATGCCATACTGCTTTTTCTGGCTAGCAATAGCATACACATTTTTTGCTGGGATCAGGGCTAGGACACATAATACCATGACAGAAACAGTTTCCCATTAAGCTATCCCACATATATACAACTGTGACACATTCACCAACATATTCACCATCACACTCAGTCAACCTCACATAGCAATTATTGCAACAAGTACATGTGGGTGTGTATTGGTTCATAGGTAGGTAATAGGCTATTGGCCCTAGGGCCTATAGAAGCCTAGCCAGACAGTACCCTGGCCTTTGACACCCAAGTATTTTAATTTCATGTGCCCCTGTCAAGCAGAGTCACAGAGGTGATTCCCTGGGTGTATTTCCTATCTCCCATCCAATTATCATGACTATTCATGACGAGTGCTACTGAGGCGCTTTGTTTGCTATTGATAGGTAGTTTGTTCCAGAGTATGGGATGTCTCTGGGATAGGAATCTATCCCTTCAACATGTTCTGTTTATTGTGGTGACAATGTTTAGGTCCCTAGAGCATGTAGCTCATAGGGATTGTGATCTGTTTACGTGGAGCATGTCCAACAGCTCTGGGTTTGACATAGCTTTGTATGTTAGGCAGAGGTCACCTCTGGGTTGGCGGTATGCGACACAGTCTAGCTGTGGTTTTGTGAGACAGTCTGCATAGGGCATCTGTTTGAGGATAGTAATACTCTTTGTGAGGTATGTCTGTGGCCTTTCCAGTTGCTGTAGATGTCTTGTGAGGTATATACCAGAAGGTGCAATGTACTCTATAATGGGTTTTGTGAGTGATGAGTAGAGGGGAACACTGACCTCTTTTTCCCTGGATGACACAGCTTTTGTGATGAGGTGTGCTATGTAGACAGATTATATGACTAGAGTGGCACTCTGATTATCAAAGGGGAGACTACTGTCCACCTGTGTCCCATGGTCTCTTATCACACTTTTGGTGTTAAGTCAACTACCACCTATGTGGTAGCTCATGGGTACAGAGTTTTTAGCAAAAGGGATGCCAATGCATTTTCAACATTGAGCTTGAGGTCATGGCTTTGTCACCAGGCATCTGTTGCAGTAACTATGACTCTCTGTCTCTCTCTCTATATATATCTATATATATATATATATGTATATATACACACACACACACACACATACATATAAACATCCATTGGTGTACATATAGATATACATATAGGCACATATACAGTCCACCTTTCATGGTGGGAATATCAATTATGCGAAGTATGTGAGGTATACAGTTATGTAATGATATTGCACAGTCTTGTACGAAATGCATTGAAGGTGTTCTCAGCCCATGTGGCTTTAGCATGCCTCACCGGCTGCAACACTGCAAACCTAACAAATCACACCCACAGCGTTTAACCACCACATGTCATATACCAGCATTGTATGCTGTCTTGTTTGCCACACACTACTACCTACATACAAATATGCACATAACAACCTTCACCAACATATATATGACCTCCCTTCACAAACAGTTGCAGTATGTCCCTTGCTCTATGCACATGTACAGATGCTAATATATCTGACACAGATATATATCTCCGTATGTGTGTGCCATACACATACAAGGTCCACACTGTTGGGAGTCGCTGGACCTCACGGCTGACCTGTTTGGCCTTGCTGCAACATGTACAGGTGTCACGTGTGAGCACACAGTATTATAAGAGGGTGTATACATAGCTGCAAATGCTAGATTAGCATACTAGCCTGGTACAGCAGTTGCCAATTCTAAGCTACACATTGATATGACTATCATGCATGTGTTACTCTGTCGCATCCATGTTTATATAGCTGTATGCGCTACTTCCCCAAACAGCCATTTTCCACACTACTATACAGAGCACAGATAACATGGATCAGATGTTTGACATTTAATGCTGAGCTACATATATCACAGTTATGTCCCACTGCACACAGCTACACACTGATTTGTCCATGGCAGTAGTTATGCAGGGCATCTGTGCATAGATACGTACTGCTGCTACATATTGATGTTTCAAAGTATGCAGAGTAGTCTTCAAATACATCTACTACATGCCAGTAAATACATATCTGTTACATACCTTTCCTTTGTATGTGTTGGTAGTATTCAATTCCGTGTCTTTGCCTTTTTTTTTTTTCGGCTGGTGTGGGTGGGTGGGTGGGTGGGTGGGTGTGTGTGTGTGTCTCTCTCTCTCTCTCTCTCTCTCTCTCTCTCTGTCTCTGTCTCTCTCTGCAATGAAATAATTGCATGTGTGGCCAGCAAGTACAGCCTGCTTTTATAGGTATCTGCACATGTGCATGTGATGGCCTCTGCACCAATTGGTGGCCACCATTTGGTAAGTGCATGCAGCCTGCTGTGTGGTAATTGCAGTACTCACTGTCATAGCAACCCAATGCTATAAATTGCTATGTCAGGTAGGCATAGCCCTTTCAACTTTCCAAAATGGGGCCCATGCTTGTTTGCTGTGGACACCATTGTGTAAGTCAGAAGGTTGGTATAGTTCTTATATCTGAAGCTAGGGGTGTAGCCAGTGATTTAAATGTTGTACTCAGACCTGAATGTTGCCACTTCCAGTACACAGTTGTCAGTGTAGAATTGTACTCACCCCTACAAATGCTAACACAAGATACATGGAAGTATGTATTTTCTTTTCTACTTATACAATTAACTGCCATACAAAAGTAGTTATTGAGATGTATTCATTTGGCACATGAACTGTTTGTGAACTGCTATACTGTGAATATTAATGTACTCACTTCCGCACAGTTTATGCTTTTTTATTGTTGACATTAACACAGGATGCTCAAGGAAACTGGACATTTTCAGTACCAAGTATGCCTGCCTAGAACCTTGGTAGACCCTGAACAAACAGGTATATTGTAAATTTGGGTGGGGATGCAGACATACAAAGAGCATTATGTCTTATAGGTTCATAGGTTCATAGGTTTATACTAGGCTATCTGCCCTAAGGCATTTATAAGCCTAGCCCAAATTATTGGCTACGCCACCCCTTATATGAAAAAATACTGTGCCCATTAGTTTGTTGTGCCTCTGTCCAGCAGTGACCCAGAGATGATTCCCGGTAAACCTCGATCTCCCATCCACAGGTCTAGATTTCTCTTGAACAGAGTCAGCGAGGTGCTCTGCCTCACATGGACCGGGATTTTATTCCACAGCATAGGGAGTCTCTGAGTGATAAATCTATCCCTCCAGCACGTCCTATTTATATCCGTGCTAAGGTTTAAGAAGCTTGCTCTAGTGGTTTTGGTGGATTTGGATTTTTTGAGGTGGAGCATGTCCATTAATTCGGGTTGGACATGGCCTTGTATGTCAGGCACAGGTCACCTCTGAGCAGACGGTATGCGACTGAATAGAGCTGGAGTTTCTTCAATCTGGCAGCATATGACAGATTTTGGAGTCCCTTTATCCTTTTGGTGAGGAACTTTTGGGGTCTCTCCAATTGCTGCAGATGTCGGGTGAGATACATCCCGAATGGGGCATTGTACTCTATCATTGGTCTGATAAGTGAAGAGTACAGGGAACAATGACCTCACTAGATCTGGATGTGAATCCCTTCATGATCAGGTGGGCAATGTAGAAGGTCTTTCTAACCACTTTAGCAATGTGAGTGTCAAAGAAAGGCCACTGTCATCCTGGGTCCCCAGGTCCCGGATAACCTCTTCTGTGCTTAGTGGATTTCCACCTATATGGTAGCTTGGGGTTACCTTGTTTTCCCGAAGGGTATGACTATACATTTTTTGGCGTTTAACTTCAGGCCATGGCTCTGGCACCAGCTATCTGTTTCCCTTGAGTCCCTTCTGAAGGATATCCGTGTCCGATGCACTTTCCACTATGGCCCAGTTTGCAGTCATCTGCAAACTTTGTCAGCCAAAGTCCTCCCATGTTGGCCTGTACTTCTGAGAAGTAGATGCCAAACAATAGAGGGGCCAAGGACCGAGCCTGTGGGACACCACTTGTGACCGGCTTGGAGTCTGACACAGCGCCAGCAACTCTAACCCTGTGGGTTCTGTCCTTAAGGCAGTTTGCAACCCATCTTGTGACATATGGGTTTACATTTAAGCTGGTAAGTTTTCTACAATACCCGAGTGGGGTATTGTGTGAAAGCCTTTGCAAGGTCAAGGTAGGCTGTATGGACTGCCTTTCCTCATCAATGGCCTTGGTGACTATTTGAAGAGTCGACCAAGTTCAAAAGGCATGATCTTCCCTTGACAAAGCCAAACTGGGTCGGGTCCAATGTCTGCAAGTCCCCTATATCTTTGTTTATGAGCTCCATTATGATCCTCTCCATAGCTTTGCAGACTAGACTTGTTAAGCTTATGGGGCGTAATTACCAGGGTCCGTAGGCGCCACCTTTGTGGAGTGGGACCACAGTTGCCGTCACGCCACTCCTTGGGCACGTATCCTGTGGTAAGGCTGAGATTAAACAGCTGCCTTATGTGGGTTTAATTCCTCATTTAGCTCGTAGCACAGCCGGGGACACCATCCGGTCCCATTGATGCTGTGTTTTTAGCTTTAGAGAGAGCAGCTTTCACCTGCGCATTTGAGATGTCCGGGAGGCTACACTCGGCTGGGATAGTTATCTCTCCTTTAGGGGGGGAGAGGGGATTGTGGAGGAGTGTGAATGTTATCTTGCTGGACTTTAATGGTTGCTGTGTACCTGTTAGTATAGCAAGGCAGGTAGTCTGTCTGCATAGCTCCCAACTGTGGACCTATCCAGATGGTAGCCAGATGTTAGGCTGTTATTCTCTGTCTGTGCAACGCAGAGTTCTTTCCAGCACTGCTACAATGGCATTGTTACAGTCGTTTGCTACCAGTACATGGCTACATCCTTTGGTATTTCAGTGTTGTACTCTTACATAAGGGTGTGCTTGTGGAACTCCTTCCAAAGCTATTTGCACAGTGTGTAACAGCAGAATAGCTGATATGCCTGGGTGTTTCTGCCTCTGCCAGGCCTCTCAAACACTCAGGTACATATTAGAACAGACTCAGGGAAAAGTAGGTAAGAGTGAGGTACCCCTTTAAAATATTGGAGACATTAAGTTGAGACTTTGAGAGAACCAGAGCATATGGATTAATACACCTTTTCTGAAGTACAAGCAGTGTCTAACTCTTACTTATTGTCATTATTCATTAACTGTAATTCCCTACCTTTCTGCCTAACATTAGTACCTTTCAGAGGGATTCAGAGGGACACAGCTAAAACTTGTCTCAAAATCAGTGACATGCCTGAAAATGGTCACAGTTTGGAAGTATGGCCTCTGCCCTATTCAGATATGCTAGTGTTTGTCCTGTTATGATACTGTGTGGGCGTTGTAAAGTGCTGCTGTAACATTATTTCCTGCTAGAATGGCTGGTTCTCTTTTCACAGCCATGTAATGCAATTCCACAAGAACTGCTGGTAAAGATCCACAGAACAAGATTTGTGTTATGGCATTCCTATTTTTCCTTTACATTCCTCATTCTGATGCATGATATATTTATTTCAGCACCAATTTGTTGTATGTCTACCATGGCTTAGTGGTACTTCATGCAGTCTAGTGTGTACAAGGTCTGGGGTTTGAGACTGACAGAGGTATTTTATTTTGCTGCTGAGCAGAACAGGGGCCCTGACATACAGGGTGACTAAGGCACTTTTAAGCAGTTGTAAGTGGGTTTGCACAGGTTTGTGCGATGCTTAGCTAAGCTTAGCTAAGCGCACACAAGCGCACACAGACACACACAGGTGCACACTCGCGCAAACCCGTTAACTACTGCTTAAAAGTGCTTACTCCCGCTAACCCAAGCGCTCATTTCTTTGAAAGAAAAGAAAATGGGGAGATAGGAAAGTGGTAAAAAAGGGGCACAAAGAGGGAAAGACAGTAGGGAAAACAGCTCAGGATGTGCAGGACGTGTGTAGGGAAGGCCCATAGCTGCCCATTTCTTTAACAGCAACAGCTGTGCATATGTAATCAATATGGAGGGGAATTTGAAACCTTCAACTCCTGTGAGAGGGGTAAGGACAACAAAGTATGTTGTACTGCAAATTAAATATCAGTTTATGTGTCCAGTGGACATGTGTGCAAAATGGGCAGCTATGTATGGGGAGTATTTTTTTTTTGTGAGCAGATTGCCCTGTTTTTCTTTTATTTCAGGTGAGAGTGGAATGTGAGGTAGGGAAGTAGGTATATTTGGGGAGGTAGGTTGGGGAGGTAAACAGACAAGACAAACAAGACGCATACAGGGGCGGAATATGACACATGGTGGGTGAACACCACTGATGGGGAAGGATGTTTGGAAATTGTAAGCCCATGAGCCCACAGATGGCAACAGTGGAACTGAGATCCCCACCCATGGGCAGTCACCACTGCACCTTCACAGCCCAGATGGTGGCTATGCTGGGAGCTGAGTAGGAGGGGCAGGCTCACCCGTGAGTCGCGCCACTCATGCAGAAAGCTGGCGTAGAGGATCAGCGACAGAACACTCAATCTCCCTACGCACCACAGCCCGGACTGTTCGGAGGGTGATAGGTGGCCCTCCTCTACCCATGCTTGCATGGGGGGGATGAACCCCATCCCCTGCAGTGCTTCCACCTGAAGGTGGTACAGGGCCAATGGAGGAGGTCCCAGGCTGGGCACCGGACCTGCTGGTGCCAGGTGCCATTGCTAGCTGAGGTGGGACAGGTGGGTCAGCTGGGACCGGCCTTCCCATACATTCTATGTTTAGGAGGATTTAATGAAAATATGGGTTAGTAACAGTCAACAGCATTCCCAATTAGTTATAACAGCATGCAGAAGTATTCCCATTAACCCAACACACCAGAGTTCCAACAGTTGAACAGCAAGCATGACACATGCATATATGGAACAACAGTGGACATTACAACAGCATGCAAGTTTAATTGATGGCAACAGGCCACCAATATTGTGGTATTTGAACAGGGCACATGCATCAAAATAAATGCAGATATTTATAAACCAATAGGACATATGTCCCAACAAATGTTTTGAGATTAGACATACCCATTGAGGTGTGGAATTGCATTTTTTATGCACAAACAGTAGGGTGGAAAATGATAGCTCCATTAACAACTTATATATCCTTCTAGTTTATACTACATTACTATTAACTGCAGTTATATGTCCCCCTCATGTATTATTACACTACCAAATTGTCCTTAGATCATGAAATGGGTCTTGCAAGATCTTTATATGCATGGGCTGTATCTGACATACAAACTGTCCGGGATGCAGATGTTACTGCTACATATTTTGTGAGTTGCACAGACACACTACTGCTGAGATGGTACACTGACAGCTCTACTTTCCTATACTTATCTAGATATGTTTAGGTGGAATTATCAGTTATATGTTAACAGCTCCCTACATTTCTGCCAGCACAATGACATTTCTGGGGAACACAATACCAAGCTACTCATGTGCCAGATTAACCTGTACATGCTGGCCATGAACCAACAGTTGAGGACTGTGAATATGCTTAAAAGCTACCGGCACTCCCTTCATCCACTTTATATGTGCCTACCCAACTGTGTATTAACAGCGCTTAATACAACAGTACTATTTCTATAATGCAAGAGTACAACAACATATCAAAGAAAATGACACAGACACACTCCAGGAATTATACCTTTATTAAAGACGTAAAACACTTTTCTAGTGGCTCTCTCATTTATTTTATATAACAGTACATGCAGAATAATTATTACAGAATTATTATACCTTTATTTATTGTGTTCAAACACTTTTTTCAGGCTCTCTCATTTATTTTACATAACAGTGCAAGCAGAATAATTACTAACCTGCCTGGTGGCACAGCCTTAGCAGCCTATCTGCATAGGCTTGCTGATTCACAGCACAGAAACCTGCAGCTGTGAAGTAGATGAAGTGATATTGAGACATACCTATCCATAGTATACACTAGAATAGCAATTCTTACATACTTAATTCCATGGCTACTTACTCAGTAGTGGGGCATTTGCCATCCTACGGACCTCCTGGATCCACTGGTCCAGTTGATCCACCTTTCATCTCTTCAGGTCTGCATGGTGGTGTCTGACCTGCTCACCAGTCCGGGGTACACCTGTGGCACTGGTGAGTTCATGAGCTAGACTGTCCCAGGCTTCCGCTTTGTATTGGGTGCCCTGGTACTGGCCTTGCATGAGTCTATCCTCATGATTATGGACAAGGAGCCAAACCATTACTTTTGACTCCTCAATGCCCCAACATTGCACTCGAAAATGAGAGCCCTCTCCAGCACCGCCCATTGCTGCCTGCAGATGGGAGCTGCAACTAGTTATAGCAAGTATTCCCACCTATGGAGCTTAAATATGCATCATTTCCCGCACTTATTTGTGATTGGCCATTTTTTAATGAATGCAGCTGAGGGTACACCTGCTTAGCAATGAGTAAACTTCCACTGATATGTATGTGTGGGTTGAAAGTGCATACTTATGAAAAGCTGTCATGGCTTAGTGGTTCAGTACTGTGATTATGGTGCACAGTATCCTGGGTTCGGGGCCTGTCATTGCTTTTTATTTCTCTACTGGCCAGACCGGCAAGGAGGTGTGGCTATGTTTTACCTACTTTGCTCTACGTTGCCTGATGTTGCTCTATGTTGCCTGATGTTGCTCAATATTGCTCTACATTGCTCTACATTGCCCAACGTTGCCCGATGTTGCACTGGTTAGCGCGGTGCGCAGCTACGTGCAAACTTGTTCTGTTTTGGCTAGTTGGCACGATGCGCAGCTCTGCGCAAAGCTATTGCACTAGTTAAAGCAGTGCTAAGCTGTGAGCAATTGTACTGAAATGTGCTTAATACTAGTAAACTTTGCTTAGCAGTGTTTCACATTGCTTAGGATACATTACTTATGCATTCATCAGTATGCAGAACCATTTCACTATATAATATATAGTATAAAATATGTTCGCTACTACATAGGCCATTTCAATGCTTTTTACTATAATTTCAATGATAAATCTCAGGAAATCTTTTCATATACAGATTTCCCAACAGAAATAAAAAGGGGAGTGGTGGGACTCAAACCGGAAATGCCTCCTCTTTGTGTGAAGGCTCTACCACTACACTATTGCTATTTTGCTTAATTCGCATATAGGTTTCCTATTATCCTCTTTTATGTCTTGACTGCTAACTGTAGTTAAGCAATGGGCAAACCCGCGCAAACACGCGCAAATACGGGCAACTATATCGGGAATAATAAGAAAACAATTAAAAGTTTTACTTTTTATAATTGTACTGGGATTTAGAATGTGGGGGAGTGTAGTGTTGGGTATGTACACATTTGAGCAGACTCGCTCATGTCAGTTGACATTTCCCAATTGACAGACTTGCAGGGGTGTGGATTTTTGGACTGCTTAGCAATCCGACACACCCCCTGCACTCATGCATGCTCCGTGTTAGCCTTTGAGTTGAGGCAGCACATCCTCATTAATATGCATGGCACACTGGCGTTTCCGTGTAAGACTACTCTAGTCTTACACGGGGGATTCGTGAATCCTGGGGGCAGTTTTAAAAGTACTGTATTTTATTTTTCTGTTACCTAAATGTTTCACTGAATAGTGTGCTGTGTGTCTCTCTGCAGTTAGTTCCCAACCCATCCTCCCTATTCTTGTCTTGGTGTTAGTGTTGGTGGTTCTGGAATTGCCCGCCCCTCCTGTAAATCTGTATTTGAACACTCCTCCTGGATCCATCTCATTTGCTCACTTAACCGAGTACAGTGAGATCATATTCTGAGCTTAGTGTTCACTCTACTTAATACAGAGAGAGGATTTGAGAAGGCCAACCCACTTAGGTTCTTCCTTCTTCTCTCCTTGCACTTTACTAACAAAAAATGCACTTTATTCATCTGCTTTTACTGTATTTGTGTTTCCTTCTACTTTATTTTGCTTTTGTCTCTTCTTAAAAGTACTCAGTTTTATTTATTCTGCTGCATTTATTACTGCTTAGTAGCCTGATTGAATTGTAACTGTTATTCAAAGTCTTTTGGTTTAAGCCCTTGGGATTCATACCAGTTGTTTTACATCAAGAAGGTTTGTGGTCTGCACTGTTGTGGCAAGATAGGTAGCGTACATCCTTCTAAGCTGGAAATTACTGATTGAAGGCTCAATGTCTGCTATTCTAAAAGTGTATTAGTTCTGGTTTAAGCACTTGAGCTTCAGGCCAGTTATTCTACATTAAGAAGGTTTGTGTTCTGCACTCTTGTGGGAGGAGAGGCTGGGTTCTGCCCTTCTGAGCTGGGAATTTCTGGTCACAGGCTTATTGTGCCTGCTTATTTGAACTGTTTCTTTCTGAAATTGGTGCGCCTTGCTGTAGCATAGACCAGATTCAGACCTACTGAATATAGCTTTGTTTGTATAACTTGAGCACTGATCCAGGCCATCTTTTTTTGGAGAAGGTTCCCCTGCACCCTAGTGGCAGGAGAGTGCAGTTAGAACTTGTATGATTGAAGACTGCTGGAACAGGGCTCAGTTTTGAGCTTTCTTTCTGGTTAATTGGGTAACTTGTTTAAATCAGTTTGCTCATTTTCTATTGTTTTATATATATATATATATATATATATATATATAAATTGCACTTTATTCATCTGCTTTTACTAAATTTGTGTTTCTTCCTACTTTATTACTAAGGGCACTGACTGCAACTTTGATCTGAGATATATAATGATAAGTATAATTTTCTGTGCATTTAAAGTGTTTTTTGATTGTATCTGCTTTATTTTCTGAAAAAAAAATACTTGTTTCCTGCCTTTCTAAGCTAGTATAGCCCAGTTTTCAGGTTAGTGCTGAATTCAGGGCTGTGTTACAAGTCTCTGTGTTTGCCCATACCTTACTTGGATAGAAGGAAGTTTCTCTGTTCACCTGTGAGAGAGGGGAGCTTTGAGCACCCTATCTGTCCCTGGAGGAGTGGTTTCAGCCCATAAATTAGTAGTTTATTGGCCATTTTGGGCTAATTTCTATCTCTTTCATTTCCCTGCTATAAAAAATGCATTTGCCTAGTTTTGCACACCTGGCAGCGACGGTTAGCTAGGGTATAACTATTCCCAGCTCCACAAAGTCTTCTCTTCAATTTGTCCCTTGGAACTAGACAAACTTTCAACTTAAGCACTCAAACCATTCATTTCTCAGCCCAGCACTTGCTCAAAACTCATAGCAAGCACTTATAAACCCTAGCGCTAGACCCCGTATACTGTACAGAAGGACAAGGCTCTCTATTTGACCTTACCAGCCAATCAGTAAAACAGTTCACTGTACCTATCTAGGCATGTCCAAAGGGCAGTTTCAGGTGTACTCTCTAGTCCAACTGGTGAATCTGGGCATTTTGAGGCAATGTTACAACTGCTTCATGTACACAGACAACCCTCTCCTCCTACCACCAAACATCAATACATGCAAGAGATGCAATTTTACAGCCAAACTGGAGGCTAAGCTCGCTCAACCCAAGACTGGATCAGACAGTCAAGAGGAGAAGGGAAATACTTGCATCATACCACCAGTCTCACATAGACCCATTAAACCAGCACTGGGAAAATACACACATAAATACACAAAAACATACTCGGAGGCTCTAAATAAAAATCTGCAAAAGCAACAGAGACCTCCAAAGCAGACAACCGAGCAATCTCCACCCCCCAACACAAACCATGAAATACATACTTCACAAAACCAGTGTGCCATGCAATCACAGCCCTTAAGGCAAAATAACATACCCAACACACTAGTAATAGATGACTCTATAGTCAGGTGCACTGACGTCCCACTCACTAAGCTGAACAAGGAGAAGGTTACTTTTAGCTGCCTGTCAGGTGCCAGGATCCGCCACATAACACAAGCACTCAGGTCACTCCAGAACAAGTACAAATACGACTCTGTCATTGTCCATGTTGGTGTGAATGACCTGAGCCGTACCTCCCTGGACTACATGAAAAGAGACATGGAAGAGCTCTCTGATTACGTAGCCCAGGCTGGTATGACCCTGAGTAGCATCCTGCCCTCATCAAGAATGATACCATGGTAAAAAGAAAAAAATTATCAATTTCAACAATTGGCTAAGTTTCTGGTGTCATTAAAAGGGGAGCCAGTGTCTGTCCGCCTGGGATGACATGCTCAACAAGCCACGCTGCTTCACTAGAGATGGCTTGTACCTGTCACCCTTAGGCTTTTGAATACTGGCCAAGGCTCTTGCCACCCCCATAGTGCCTTTTTTAGGCAAGGCTCAAAAGACAAACCCACCGCTGTAAATAGCACAAGTGACAAAAAACTGAGGGTAATGCTACTCAATTCCAGAAGTCTAAACCTCAAAATGCATGCATTTAAGGCACTCCTCAGTATGGAGAAAATGGTTATATGTGCAGTAACAGAAACCTGGTTTAATGCTCTAGAGAGTACCCCAGCATTACCAGGCTACAACTCATACCATACATTTCGGCCACAGAACTTGGACCGAAATACAAAAGGTGGGGACGTATCCATATTCATCAAGGATACCCACACCTCCAGGTTAGTGGCACAGCACAATGCTTCAGAGATCATCCACATGCAACTAACAATGGGCAAAATTGCAATTCAAATTTTAGCTTGCTACAGATCACCTACCATGTCCCAGGACCCCCATTCTGCATTTCTGAAATCACTGGGAAACATAAATGTCCTACCAGACACCCTAATATTGGGTGATTTCAATTACCCAAACATTAACCGGGAGAACTACTCAAGTACTAACTCCTTTGCCCAACATTTCCTAGAATTTATAAACTCAAACACCCTGGATCAACTGGTCAACACTCCCACCAGAGGTGACAACATATTGGACCTGGTCATCACCAACATGGGCGACCGGTGTTCCACACCAGAGGTCAGCCTCTCACTGGTTAGATCTGACCATAAACAAATCACTCTGGATATCCACATTCCGCCCCCACCCCAGGTCAAGGAAACCACTGTGAAAAACTTTTTAAAAGCAAATGTCATGTTACTTAAGTCCGAGGTGGAAAGTTTCAAAGCCCCCATGCTAAAGGATAATGCTGTCTAAGCTGCAAAATCCTTTACTAATGCATTCTACGGGCACCTACAAGAATGCATGGATCATGCTATCCCGAGCAAAACCAAGACTCACTCCTCCAAGAAAAGGAAACCAGTCTGATGGACCCCTGCCATAAACAAGCTATACAATGGAAGGAGGAAACTAGTACAGAAAAGAGTAAAATCCCAATAAGGGAAGACATCCCTGATCAGTATCAGCAAGAAACTACGATCCGACCGATATCACCAACATCCTGGCAGACTGGATCAGTGCAAACTTCACCCCCTCTCACCCCCAAAAGGGCCCATAACCATACCAGAAGAATATAGAGCCCATGAAATCACAGACAGTCAGGTTAAAACAGCCATCTATAAAGCCAAAAACACAACATCAGTGGGATCGGACCGTGTCCCAGGCTGCTTCCTATGTGAGCTCAAAGATGAACTAACCCTTTACCTAAACACACTGTTCAAACTCAGCCTCTCCACAGGCTGCATACCCATAGAGTGGCGCACAGCAACAGTTATTCCGCTCCACAAAGGTGGAGCCACAACAGACCCCAGGAACTATCACCCTATAAGCCTGACTTGCTTGGTCTGCAAGGCTATGGAATGCATCATCATGAAACTCATTAACAGAGACATTGGGAACCTCCAAACACTGAAACCTCCCCAGTTCGGCTTTGTTCAGGGCAGATCATGCCTCCTAAACCTGGTGGACTTCTTTAAGACAGTTATCAAGGCTATAGACGAGGGAAAGGTGGTTCACACAGCCTACCTAGACCTCGCAAAGGCTTTTGACACTATTCCCCACTCAGGTATTATAGACAAGTTCACCAGCCTGAACATAAACCCCTACATTACAAGATGGGTTGCCAACTGGCTCACAGACAGAACCCACATGGTGAGAGTTGTGGGAGCCCAGTCTGACTCTAAACTGGTTACAAGTGGTGTTCCCAAGGGCTCAGTCCTAGGACCCCTCGTGTTTGGCATATACTTCTCAGAGGTATAGGCAAGCACAGGAGGACTATGGCTGACCAAGTTCATAGACTACTGCAAACTAGGGGCTATAATTGACTCTCTGGCTGACACAGACATCCTCCAAAAGGGTCTCACTGAGACGGATATCTGGTGCCAAAATCATGGCCTCAAGCTGAGTGCCAAAAAGTGCATAGTCATCCCCTTTGGAACAAACAAAGTACCCACAAACTACCACATAGGTAGTAATCCCCTAAATACAAAGACGTAATAAGGGATCTGGGGACCCAAGTAGATAGTAATTTCTCCTTTGATAATCACATTGCCAAAGTGGTTAGAAAATCCTTCTACGTGGCCCTCCTAATCACAAAAGGGTTAGCATCCAGATCAAAAGAGGTCATTGTGCCCCTCTACGCATCACTCATCAGACCCATTATAGAGTACAATGCCCCATTTGGGATGTACCTTACAAGACATCTGCAATAGCTGGAAAGACCACACAAGTACCTCACCAAGAGGATCACTGGCCTCAAACAGATGCCCTATGCAGCTCGACTGAAGAAACTCCAGCTGTACTCGGTTGCATACCACCTACTCAGAGGTGATCTCTGCCTGACATACAACGCCATGTCCAAACCAGAATTGATGGACATGTTCCAACTAAAGAAAACCATATCCCCTTAAGCCACACGCTCTAGGGATCTAAACCTCACCACAACAATAAATAGGATGTGCTGGAGGGATAGATTCCTGTCCCAGAGACTTCCCATGCTTTGGAACAAGATTCCAATCTACATTAGGCAGAGCTCCTTGCTAACACTCTTCAAGAGAAACTTTAATGAGTGGATGGGAAACAGAAAGTTTGCTCTGAGGATGAAGTCAGTGGCTCTGCAGGACACAGGCACAGGGAACTAATCTAAGGGGGCGGTGAAAGTCAACACATTCTGGCTAGGCTTATAAATGTCTTCGGGCAGATAGCCTAGTACCTACCTATGAACCTATAATGTTAATAGAGATTTCAGTATAAAAATTAATAAATCTTTAAGTTTTGGTCCCCATTTGTTGGCTATAGTTAGAAGATATTACTGTGAAATTAATAATATTTTCAGAAGTATTGTTAGAGACAAAATGGTTTTGCTTTCAATTTATAAAATTATACTTGGACTTATATAATATTGTGGGTCTGTTTGTGTATATATTAGGGTGCAGCTAGACAGACTGGAAGAAATGCAGAGATACTTCACTAGGAAGATATACGGAATGGCAGGTATGAGTTACTAGTAGGCTTAAGGCATTATCTTTAATGAAATATAGGCTAGTCAGGGGTGATTGAATTATTATTTACAAATGAGTTAAAGATTTCTCTTGGGAATAGTGCGGGTGTTGATAGGAAAATGTGTTTATTGAACAAAGAATAATAATTACCTGGTAAATGGTGTATTTATTAAAACTGCTGTTTGGAATAATTATTTTCATGAGAGAGCCTGTTGGCTGTGGGAACAGGAAATCAGACTCTATCAGTTTTCTTAAGTCTAATTTGGATCAATGGTTAGGTCTGAGGGTATTTAACCTAGCTCTTTATGGTGGCAAGCTCTTTGAAGGCTTTTCTAGGCACTGAGCTTGACTTTTTGAACATTGAAATTGAACACAAAGACAGCATAGAATTTATTTTTGTAGTTCAAACATAGTTTCAAAAGATGCCATCATAGGTGTCTGTGAGGTTTCCATTGCTTCTTGCACTGAAGGGCTGGTCACTGGCTGTCCCAAGAGAGTTGACAATACTTGCTGGTCTGCTCTGTGTCATCACTGCTCAGGGAGTTGATTTTTCTTATTCGTTTGGGCCTTGATTTTGTTTCTGCTCATGAGTTTCCAGCTCATTGTTATCAGCTCTTTGTGAATCAGTTTGTAGCTGTTTTATATGTGGATTTCTGTTATTTTTAATATTATGTAGAAGGCTGGAAGGGAGACAGACAATTCTGTACTGTGACCCCCTTGTCCATCTTAACTGGAATGTATAAAGCAGGCACCCAACCTGAAGAAATCAGTGATCACTTCCTAACTGATATACTCAGGCAAAAAACTGATATCCCTCAAATACCTAGCGTTAGAACTTTTAGGAGCAAAAAGAGCTTTAATCAAACTGAATTCCAAAAGGAACTTCAGTCATGGAACTGGAATTGTCTAACACTATTCCAATTAGATGAAGCAGCATCACACTTTAACTCCACGTTTCTTACAATCCTTGATAACCACGCACCGACCCGGTCCGTCAGATCCAATAAAAAAGTAGCTCCATGGCTGACTGAAGAAACAAGACAAAAAATCGTAAGTAGAAATAAAGCCTGGACTTCTTAGAGAACCAATAAATCCCTAAAGGACCAACTTGTATATAAACAGCTAAGGAATGATACGAAAAAGTCCATTGTTCTAGATAAAGAAAAACTATTACTGCACCCTAAAACAAAAACACCAAAATAGACCACAAAAATG
The DNA here is from genome assembly GCF_019279795.1 of Protopterus annectens. Taxonomy (NCBI): domain Eukaryota; kingdom Metazoa; phylum Chordata; order Ceratodontiformes; family Protopteridae; genus Protopterus; species Protopterus annectens. Next base: position 1,884,041,702 of record NC_056729.1, read on the forward strand.
TTGGTCCAGTTTAACTGTCATGAGAAACTACCTTATTTAACTGGATTACAGTAAATGATGTGAAGTTTAATGTTGGTAATACCTGTATTATGCATTTGGGGGGGGGTGACAATCCTAATTATACCTATGCTTTGGATATTCAGTAGGTTTCATTCTTCTGTTAAGTGCAAACTTGCAGTTTTAAAAGTACTGTATTTTATTTTTTCTGTCACCTAATTGTTTCACTGAATAGTGTGCTGTGTGTCTCTCTGCTGTAAGAGGGGGTTGTGGTCTTCTCACTTGTTTGTTATCTGATATTTAACTGTTAGCCTAGAACACTTCCTCTGTACCTTAAGTGCTAGCCACAAAGTTTTTAAATTAATTTTATGCTCAGTTTCTGAGTGACTTGTTGGGCTACAATCACCAGCATTAGAAGCTGAAGTTAAGTGCAAACTTGCAGTACTGTATTTTATTCTTCTGTTAAGTGCAAACTTGCAGTTTTAAATGTGCTGTATTTTATTTTTCTGTTACCTAATTGTTTCACTGAATAGTGTGCTGTGTGTCTCTCTTTAGTTAGTTCCCAACCCATCCTCCCTGTTCTTGTCTTGGTGTTAGTGTTGGTGGCTCTGGAATTGCCCGCCCCTCCTGTAAATCTGTATTTGAACACTCCTCCTGGGTCCATCTCATTTGCTCACTTAACCGAGTACAGTGAGATCATATTCTGAGCTTGGTGTTCACTCTACTTAATACAGAGAGAAGATTTGAGAAGGCTAACCCACTTAGGTTCTTCCTTCCTCTCTCCTTGCACTTTACTAACAAAAAAATGCACTTTATTCATCTGCTTTTACGGTATTTGTGTTTCCTCCTACTTTATTTTGCTTTTGCCTCTTCTTAAAAATACTCAATTTTATTTATTCTGCTGCATTTATTACTGCTTGATAGTAGCCTGATTGAATTGTAACTGTTATTCAAAGTCTTTTGGTTTAAGCCCATGGGCTTCATACCAGTTGTTTTACATTAAGAAGGTTTCTGGTCTGCACTGTTGTGGCAAGACAGGTAGCTTACATCATTCTAAGCTGGAAATTACGGATTGAAGGCTCAGTGTCTGCTATTCCAAAAGTGTATTAGTTCTGGTTTAAGCACTTGGGCTTCAGGCCAGTTATTCTACATTAAGAAGGTTTGTGGTCTGCACTCTTGTGGGAGGAGAGGCTGGGTTCTGCCCTTCTGAGCTGGGAATTTCTGGTCACAGGCTTATTGTGCCTGCTTATTTGAACTGTTTCTTTCTGAAATTGGTGTGCCTTGTTGCTGTAGCATAGACCAGATTCAGGCCTGCTGAATCTAGCTTTGTTTGTATAACTTGAGCACTGATCCAGGCCATCTTTTTTGGAGAAGGTTCCCCTGCACCCTAGTGGCAGGCGTGTGCAGTTAGAACTTGTCTGATTGAAGACTGCTGAACAGGGCTCAGTTTTGAGCTTTTTTTTTTGGTTAATTGGGTAACTTGTTTAAATCAGTTTGCTCATTTTCTATTGTTTTATATATATATATATATATATATATATATATATATATATATGGTTCTACCTGACATAGTCGAAACCACACAACACCGACAACCACATCACCGACACCACATATTCGACAGTCCATAAACACAACACATAACATAACGAAATAACCGACGGTACACAAACACGAAACCCCATACAAAACAAAACACATCCCCATTCCACAAACCACACACACAACACAAGCACACCAAAATCCTTACAAGCCCACACTAAACCTTACCCTAACCCTAAGGTCGTCACTATCGCACACTTACCTACCCGCTCCCTAACCTAACTCTAACCGCCCTATCGCCCTAACCCTAACTCACTTAACCCACCCCCTATCGCTCCCTAACCCTAACTCACTTAACCCACCCCTATAAACTCCCCTAACCCTAACTCACTTAACCCACCCCTATCGCCCCTAACCCTAACTCACTTAACCCACCCCTATCCCACAGACCGTCAATCTCCACACTTACCTGCTCGCGCACCCTAACGTCCGTCACTGCAGACTCACACAGCCTTTCCCATGTCGGCATCCTCGGCGTTGGTGTTGTCATCCGTCGTGTCGGTCTTCTGCATTGTCGATGTTCTGCCACTCGCGATTACCAAGGCGTCGGTCTTCTTCACTTTCGATCTTCTGAGCTCGATTCGATGTCGGTCTTCTGCGCTGTCGACGAAGTCAGGTAGAACCATATATATATATATATACACATTGCACTTTATTCATCTGCTTTTACTGTTTTTATTACTAAGGGCACTGACTACAACTTTTATCTGAGATATATAACAATAAGTATCCTTTTCTGTGCATTTAAAGTGTTTTTTGATTGTATCTGCTTTATTTTCTGAAAAAAAAATACTTGTTTCCTGCCTTTCTAAGCTAGTATAGCCCAGTTTTTAGGTTAGTGCTGAATTCAGGGCTGTGTTACAAGTCTCTGTGTTTTCCCACACCTGACTTGGATAGAAGGAAGTTTCTCTGTTCACCTGTGAGAGAGGGGAGCTTTGAGCACCCTATCTGTCCCTGAAGGAGTGGTTTCAGCCCAGAAATTAGTAGTTTATTGGCCATTTTGGGCTAATTTCTATCTCTTTCATTTCCCTGCTATAAAAAATGCATTTGCCCGGTTTTGCACGCCTGGCAGCGATGGTTAGCTAGGGTATAACTATTCCCAGCTCCACAAAGTCTTCTCTTCAATTTTTCCCTTGGAACTAGACAAACTTTCAACTTAAGCACTCAAACCATTCATTTTTCAGCCCAGCACTTGCTCAAAATGCATAGCAAGCACTTATAAACCCTAGCACTAGTCCCCCCTATACTGTACAGAAGGACAAGGCTCTCTATTCGACCTCACCAGCCAGTCAGTAAAACAGTTCACTGTATCTATCTAGGCATGTCCAAAGGGCAGTTTCAGGTGTACTCTCCAGTCCAACTGGTGAATCTGAGCATTTTGAGGCAATGTTACAACTGCTTCATGTACACAGACAACCCTCTCCTCCTACCACCAAACATTAATACATGCGAGAGATGGAATTATACAGCCAAATTGGAAGCTAAGCTCTCTCAACCCAAGACTGGATCAGACAGTCAAGAGGAGAAGGGAAATACTTGCATCACACCACCAGTCTCACATAGACGCATTAAACCAGCACCGGCAAAATACACACATAAATACACGAAAACATACTCGGAGGCTCTAAATAAAAATCTGCAAAAGCAACAGAGACCTCCAAAGCAGGCATCCGAGCAACCTCCACCCCCCAACACAAACCATGAAATGCATACTTCACAAAACCAGTGTGCCATGCAATCACAGCCCTTAAGATAAAATAACATACCCATCACACTAGTAATAGGTGACTCTATAGTCAGGCACACTGACGTCCGACTCACTAAGCTGAACAAGGAGAAGGTTACTGTTAGCTGCCTGTCGGGTGCCAGGATCCGCCACATAACACAAGCACTCAGGTTACTCCAGAACAAGTACAAATACAACTCTGCCATTGTCCATGTTGGTGTGAATGACTTGAGCCATACCTCCCTGGACTACATGAAAAGAGACATGGAAGAGCTCTCTGATTACGTAGTCCAAGCTGGTATGACCCTGACCCTGAGTAGCATCCTGCCCTCACCAAGAATGATACCATGGTATAAAGAAAAAAAATATCAATTTCAACAATTGGCCAAGTTTCTGGTGTCATTCAAAGGGGAGCCATTGTCTGTCCGCCTGGGATAACATGCTCAACAACAGGGGTGTAGCTAGGATTTTCAAATTTGTACTGACAGCTCTCAAACTGCTACCCCCCTCCCCAGCCAAGCTACGGCCATTCTCGTAATTCACAGTTCGCTCTTTTAGTGTTGATGAAGAGGCATTCGCTGTAATGCCTCTTCAGTAATATAATATAAATTCACTCAAACTCGGTTCCTTGAATTGAAAATTAACCTGAAATGTCAGTTCTTTGAAAAATGCAGCATGGTAGTTGGGGTAGAGACTTTATGCTTTTGTTTTCTGTAACTAATGTACAGGTTTTGAGCTTGAGTAAATTACTAACCACCTGCTACCACTAACTAGGATGTTTCATTCACACACACACCTACCTACCTCTTAGTGCAAGAAATATGGACAAAGCCTAAAATAAACAGGGACAGATATTAAATAATGTTCTTGTGAACTTAGAAAGTTGCTAGAATAACAGGATTTGTGCTAGTATGAGAAAGTTGCTAGAATAACAGGATTTGTGCTAGTATGAATTTTTCTAAAGGACATGAAGTCTGAAGCTCAAATGTCTGTCATTATTTAGCAACTTCAGCCTTCAATGATTTTCTAGAAAATCACAAAATTTATGAGGAACAGACAAAAAATATGGGGCAAAAATCTGGACATTCTGCAAAATGTGGACAGTCGAGAGGTATGCTACCTACCACACACACACACACACACACACACACACACACACACACACACACACACACACACACACTCGGTTGCAAGACCTTCTAAATAAAATCCTTGAAGCGAGACCAACATAACGTGTAAATCCTCCTGCTCGACCAACACTGCCCTGATTGTGCAGTAAAGTGCGAAACAAACAAGTGAAATATTAAAAAGCTACCTGCTCAACAAGCCACGCTGCTTCACTAGAGATGGCTTGTACCTGTCACCCTTAGGCTTTCGAATACTCTTGCCACCCCCATAGTGCCTTTTTAGGCAAGGCTCAAAAGACAAACCCACCGCTGTAAATAGCACAAGTAACAAAAAACTGAGGGTAATGCTACTCAATGCCAGAAGTCTAAACCTCAAAATGCATGCATTCGAGGTACTCCTCAGTATGGAGAAAATCGATATATGTGCAGTAACAGAAACCTGGTTTAATGCTCTAGAGAGCACCCCAGCACTACCAGGCTACAACTCATACCATACATTTCGGCCACAGAACCCGGACCGAAATACAAAAGGTGGGGGCGTATCCATATTCATCAAGGATACCCACACCTCCAGGTTAGTGGCACAGCACAATGCTTCAGAGATCATCCACATGCAACTAACAATGGGCAAAATTGCAATTCAAATTGTAGCTTGCTACAGATCACCTACCATGTCCCAGGACCCCCATTCCGCGTTTCTGAAAACACTGGGAAACATAAAGGTCCTACCAAACACCCTAATATTGGGTAATTTCAATTACCCAAACATTAACTGGGAGAACTACTCAAGTACTATCTCCTTTGCCCAACATTTCCTAGAATTTATAAACTCAAACACCCTGGATCAACTGGTCAACACTCCCACCACAGGTGACAACATATTGGACCTGGTCATCACCAACATGGGTGACCGGTGTTCCACACCAGAGGTCAACCCCTCACTGGTTAGATCTGACCATAAACAAATCACTCTGGATATAAATATTCCGCCCCCACCCCGGATCAAGGAAACCACTGTGAAAAACTTTTTAAAAGCAAATGTCATGTTACTTAAGATCGAGGTGGAAAGTTTCAAAGCCCTCATGCTAAAGGATAATGCTGTCTAAGCTGCAAAATCATTTACTAATGCATTCTACGGGTGCCTACAAGAATGCATGGATCATGCTATCCCAAGCAAAACCAAGACTCACTCCTCCAAGAAAAGGAAACCAGTCTGGTGGACCCCTGCCATAAACAAGCTATACAATGGAAGGAGGAAACTAGTACAGAAAAGAGTAAAATCCCAAGAAGGGAAGACATCCCTGATCAGTATCAGCAAGAAACTACGATCCCTCATAAAATCATCCAAGGCTAGCTTCGAAAAAAAAAATTGCCAAGGCCTCCAAAGATAACCACAAGGCATTCTTTAACTATGTCAAGAATCTAAGTGGCAATGCTCAGATCTGCTCGAAGTTAGTGCAGAATGGCACAAAATACACTGAACCGACTGATATCATCAACATCCTGGCAGATCGGATCAGTGCAAACTTCACCCCCTCTCACCCCCAAAAGGGCCATAACCATACCAGAAGAATGTAGAGCCCCTGAAATCACAGACCCTCAGGTTAAAACAGCCCTCTCTAAAGCCAAAAACACAACATCAATGGGATCGGACGGTGTCCCAGGCTGCGTCCTACATGAGCTCAAAGATGAACTAACCCCTCACCTAAATACACTGTTCAAACTCAGCCTCTCCACAGGCTGCATACCCATAGAGTGTTGCGCAGCAACAGTTATTCCGCTCCACAAAGGTGGAGCCACAACAGATCCCAGGAACTATTGCCCTGTAAGCCTGACTTGCTTGGTCTGCAAGGCTATGGAGTGCATCATCATGAAACTCATTAACAGAGACATTGGGAACCTCCAAACACTGGAACCTCACCAGTTCGGTTTTATTAAGGGCAGATCATGCCTCCTAAACCTGGTGGACTTCTTTGAGACAGTTACCAAGGCTATAGACGAGGGAAAGGTGGTACACATAGCCTACCTAGACCTCGCAAAGGCCTTCGACACCATTCCCCATTCTGGTATTATAGACAAGCTCACCAGCCTGAACATAAACCCCTACATTACAAGATAGGTTGCCAACTGGCTCACGGACAGATCCCACATGGTAAGAGTTGTGGGAGCTAGGTCCGACTCTAAACTGGCTACAAGTGGCATTCCCCAGGGCTCAGTCCTAGGACCCCTCCTGTTTGGCATATACGTCTCAAAGGTACAGGCAAGCACACAAGGACTATGGCTGACCAAGTGCGTAGACTACTGCAAACTAAGGGCTATAATTGACTCTGGCTGACACAGATATCCTCAAAAAGGGTCTCACTGAGACGGATACCTGGTGCAAAAATCATGGCCTCAAGCAAATGCCAAAAAGTGCATAGTCATCCCCTTTGGAAAAAAACAAAGTACCCACAAACTACCACATAGGTAGTAGTTCCCCTAAATACAGAAGATGTAATAAGGGATCTGGGGACCCAAGTAGATTGTAATTTCTCCTTTGATAATCACATTGCCAAAGTGGTTAGAAAATCCTTCTACGTGGCCCACCTAATCACAAAAGGGTTTGCATCCAGATCAAAAGAGGTAATTGTGCCCCTCTACTCATCACTCATCAGACCCATCATAGAGTACAATGCCCCATTTGGGATGTACCTTACAAGACATCTGCAACAGCCGGAAAGACCACAGAAGTACCTCACCAAGAGGATCACTGGCCTCAAACAGATGCCCTATGCAGCTCGACTGAAGAAACTCCAGCTGTACTTGGTTGCATATCACCTACTCAGAGGTGATCTCTGCCTGACATACAATGCCATGTCCAACCCAGAATTGATGGACATGCTCCACCTAAATAAAACCATATCCCCTCAAGCCACACGCTCTAGGGATCTAAACTTCACCACAACAATAAATAGGATGTGCTGGAGGGATAGATTCCTGTCCAGAGACTTCCCATGCTTTGGAACAAGATTCCAATCTACATTAGGCAGAGCTCCTTGCTAACACTCTTCAAGAGTATCCTTAATGAGTGGATGGGAAATAGAAAGTTTGCCCTGAGGATCAATTCAGCGGCTCTGCTGGACAGAGGCACAGGGAACTAAAATAAGGGGGCGGTGAAAGCCAACACATTCCGGATAGGCTTATAAATGCCTTTGGGCAGATAGCCTAGTACCTACCTATGAACCTATAATGTTAATATAGATTTCAGTATAAAAACTGATAAATCTTTATGTTTTGGTCCCCATTTGTTGGATATAGTTAGAAGATATTACTGTGAAATGAATAATATTTTCAGAAGTATTGTTAGAGACAAAATGGTTTTGCTTTCAATTTATAAAACTATACTTGTACTTATAGAATATTGTGGGTCTGTTTGTGTATATATTAGGGTGCAGCTAGACAGACTGGAAGAAATGCAGAGATACTTCACTAGGAAGATACACGGAATGGCAGGTATGAGTTACTAGTAGGCTTAAGGCATTATCTTTAACGAAATATAGGCTAGTCAGGGGTGATTGAATTATTATTTACAAATGAGTTAAAGATTTCTCCTGGGAATAGTGTGGGTGTTGATAGGAAAATGTGTTTATTGAACAAAGAATAATAATTACCTGGTAAATGGTGTATTTATTAAAACTGCTGTTTGGAATAATTCTTTTCATGAGAGAGCCTGTTGGTTGTGGGATCAGGAAATCAGACTCTATCAGTTTTCTTAAGTCTAATTTGGATCAACGGTTAGGTCTGAGGGTATTTAACGTAGCTCTTTATGGTGGCAAGCTCTTTGAAGGCCTTTCTAAGCAATGAGCTTGACTTTTTGAACATTGAAATTGAACACAAAGACAGCATAGAATTTATTTTTGTAGTTCAAACATAGTTTCAAAAGATGCCATCATAGGTGTCTGTGAGGTTGCCATTGCTTCTTGCACTGAAGGGCTGGTCACTGGCTGTCCCAAGAGAGTTGACAATACTTGCTGGTCTGCTCTGTGTCATGACTGCTCAGGGAGTTGATTTTTCTTATTCGTTTGGGCCTTGATTTTGTTTCTGGTCATGAGTTTCCAACTCATTGTTATCAGCTCTTTGTGAATCAGTTTGTAGCTGTTTTATATGTGGATTTCTGTTATTTTTAATATTATGTAGAAGGCTGGAAGGGAGACAGAAAATTCTGTACTGTGACCCCCTTGTCCATCTCAACTGGAATGTATAAAGCAGGCACCCAACCTGAAGAAATCAGTGATCACTTCCTAACTTATACACTCAGGCAAAAAACTGATATCCCTCAAATACCTATCTTTAGAACTTTTAGGAGCAATAAGAGCTTTAATCAAACTGAATTCCAAAAGGAACTTTAGTCATGGAACTGGAATTGTCTAAAATTATTCCAATTAGATGAAGTAGCATCACACTTTAACTCCACGTTTCTTACAATCCTTGATAACCACGCACCGACCCGGTCCGTCAGATCCAATAAAAAAGTAGCTCCATGGCTGACTGAAAAAACAAGACAAAAAATCATAAGTAGAAATAAAGCCTGGACTTCTTAGAGAACCAATAAATCCCTAAAGGAGCAAATTATATATAAACAGCTAAGGAATGATATGAAAAAGTCCATTGTTCTAGATAAAGAAAAACTATTACTGCACCCTACAACAAAAACACCAAAATAGACCACAAAAATTTTGGTACAGTTTAAACAATCTTATCCACCCAGGACATAATACTACCCCTACCCCCCGTGACTGCCCTCCAAAAACTTCCAGAAACTATTGCCAACACCTTTAACACTTTCTTTACAGAAACTATACAATCCCTTGCCAACCAACTAGCACCCAGTAACCCAAACCCAATTAATCCCATATCCAACACTCATCCCTCCTTTAACTTTCAACCAGTACCAACATCACTTATCAGATCTTTAATTAGGAAACTGAAACCCACCACCCTATCAGCAGACCTACTCCCTGCTGAATATCTTCAAAAAGCTGCAGAAGTATTAGTATATCCCATTTCAATATTAATCAACAGAACCATCTTGGAAGTATATATCCCCTCCATCTGGAAAATTTCCCATGTCATTCCTCTCCATAAAGGGGGTAATTCCACTGAACTATCAAACTACTGGCCTATTGCCATCTTGTCCCCTCTGGCTAAAATTATAGAAAAATGTATCCATAAGCAACTCTTGCATTACCTTAATCTGAACAATCTCCTAGCCCCCTCTGAGCACAGATTTAGACCCCACCATAGTACAACCTCAGCCCACCTTTCCTTCTCTCAGACAATAAATCAATATCATAATAATAACAAACTCTCCTCTGCCCTCTTTCTTGACGTATCCAAGGCATTGATATGGTAAATCATCAACTACTCCTATGGACACTAAAAACTCTTGCCATAGATAACCTGGCAATATGCTGGTTTCAATCCTATCTAAATGGCAGACAAGAAGCTGTGCTATGAAAGGATAGCATATCCTCCCAATTGCCAGTCACCCTTGGAGTGACTCAAGGGTCTATACTAGCACCTCTTCTATTTTCCATCTTCATTAATGATCTCCATACGACTTTGGACTATTCCCAAAGCAACCTGCATTCAATTTGCAGATGACTGTACCTTAATCTGTTCTGCCACCTCCCCGATAGACCTACAGACCTTGTCCCAAAATACCTTTAACAAAGTTGAAAGCTGGCTCACTGACTGGCGTCTTCTATTAAATCCAAATAAAACAAAACTGTTACTCTTCACCCCCACTCGGAAAGTCCCTTTGCCATCATTTACCGTAATATCCAACAATGGCACCATAATTTCCCCAGAATTTACTACAAAACTATTAGGTGTAATAGTTAACAATGACCTAAAGTTTAATGCCCACATCACTAGAACCATTAAAACAGTCAATAAGAAACTTGGCTCTTTATATAGGATTAAGCCATTCCTAACCGCAACTGCTAGGACAGTGATTGCCCGTACACACTTACTATCAACCCTTCTTTATGCCTCCTCGATTTATACAAACCTAAGTAAATCTGACCTCAATAAATTTAATAGCTGCTATAATAACATTGTCAGATTTGCCACAGGTTCAGCATATAGAACACACCACTGTCTTAACCTACAGTCCCTAGGCTGGCTAGAGTTACCCTCTCAACTCCAGTATACCCAATTAACAGTTATTCATAAAGTCCTCTATCAGCCTGAAAGCACACCCATACTAAAAAACATAATCACCCCCTACAATAACTTAAAAGCATTCCATTCTTCTGATAGAATGCTAATAAAAACTGTTAAATCCAATAACTTAGCAGGTGAGTCATTATTTTCCAACTCAGTTGGCAAAATCTAGAACCTACTCCCTGCTGAACTTACGACTGTCCACTCCATAACCCAATTTAAAACGTCTCTCAAAGCACACCTAGAAACTCACTGGTTGTGCCCCTGTACAAACCCAGACTAAGCTACTCACAATTAATTCTGTATTACTACATTCCCTGGCTACTTGTATAAACTGTTTGATAATAAATTGGATAAAATCAGCTGTCTGTCTCATTCTAATGTATTATACTACTGAATGAAATGCTACCTTGCTCAGCTTTGTACTGCTACAACTGTTTACGTTCTAATATTAGAATTAATAATTGTAAAGTTTTTATGTATGTATTCCAACAAACCTGGAATATGTATTTATATGTAATTGTCTAAAAAACTCCATCTGTTATGTCTTATGTATCTGTTTATGTGGAGCTTTTCTCCCCGGGTCTCCACTGAAAATGGACCTGAATCCAATTGGACTTTCCCGGTTAACAAATGTAAAATAAAATAAAATAAAATAAGTCCCCTAAACTATGTTCTTGATAGGTACATTATTTATCCATTGTACAACCTAGTGGGTATACATATAATCACTTATTACAATTACAGAGGTCTGTAATGGACTGAAATCCCAAACCAGAGTTTGCTTCTCTGCTTTATGCTCATTTCCAGTGCAGGGTCTGGCTTCTCATTGAGATCCCCCCAAAACAAAATAAACTGCTTATCAGAGAATGAATGAATGAATGAATGAATGAATGAATGGACGAATTACACTAGATGGTTGCATGCATATTTTACAGAAAGCCATAGTTATAATGTTGTATTATTTAGTATGATAGAAAATCTATACCAAAAATATAGCGTGATACTTTTACTAGACCAGCATAGATGATGCAGACTACATATATATGAGAGCTTTTAGATTATATGAGGCCACTGGCAGGAACACAAGCTTACAGAAAGAATTAAATAGTTTAGCCATAGCTGGAACACAGACTCAGCTGAATACTGTTCTGGTAATGTTGACAGGTTCAAGAAGTCAAGAAAATGGTTGCTGCAGGTGTGTGCCTTCCTTGTTTTTGTCTGACCACCACCATTTTTTCACTGCTTAGAATGTTTGCATCTTTCTACCTAAGCTAGTAGTATCTGCACAGACTTTCTGTATTGCGCCTTCTGTTTGACTTGGATCTCCAGCTCTCCACGTATGGCTTCAAGCTTTTCACCTTCTTATTTATCACTCTTCTGCCTAAATATCTGTGTCTTAAAAATGCCTGTTTTCCACCAGACTGAATGCTGAGTAATAATCATATCACTGTATTATAAGGTCAGATCTCTGTGTAACTTTCAGACTGTCACTGCTGAAAAATGTCCATTCTGCATCAGGCACCTTACTCCTCTAACAAATAAAAATAAAAATATATAAATGTAACAATGGGCCCTCACTCCTGTGTCCATCTTACGTCAGCCCCATGTCAATTAGTGTAGATCTCATTGCTCTGTTTGTCCTTTATGATTTTTAAGTCTGCATCATTTAAGTGACACATTGGTTGAGGATGGAGTTTTGCTGTCCTTTGCCATCCTCAGTCCCAGGCAGAGAAGCTTATGATTTGTTAAATGGGTCAGGGGGCAGGAGAGGTCCTTGAAACCTTTTCAGCCATGTCGTAGACCATGGTTTGTCTTAGTTATAATATTACTTTTATTGGACATAAAAGGTACAAAGTTGTCTGAATTGTTTGTTTTTTTATATATACAATGAAAACATAAGTTTAAGGAAATATTAATACATACAAAAAGTACATCAGCTTTCAAGCAAAATGGCTGCACCTCTAAAGTACAGCAGGTGTGTAAAGGAGACTGACCTTTACATTCTAATACACCAGTAAATAATAAATAGAAAAAAATGTGTGAGATGTCAATGACTAAAGAAATCAGAAGATTAAATTTTTATTTATTTATTTTATTTTTATTTTACATTTGTTGACCAGGCTAGTCTAGCTGGATATATGTCCATTTTCAGTAGATGCCCGGGGAAAAAAGCTCCACAACAGTTGGATACAACTAATATACATGAGTAAATATAGACATAAGGTGATACTAATCAAAAAATGGTTATACATAGTAACATAAAAAACCCCTATGAGTTAGGCTTATTTACATTACATAACAAAAAAGGAACAGCAATGAGGGAAGTACATATAACTAGGTATATAGAATAATAGGTACAAGACAAAATTAGACACTTTTGACAACAGAGTTTAAAGCAGAAAACTTAGTAAACAAGAAAGCTTAGTTGTGACAAAAAGAGTTTCAGCCAGGATTAGTGCATGGACACAGCCATTGTGAATTAAGGAAGGCTTTTAGATGCTTTTTGAACAGTGCACTAGGTGAAAGGGATATAAGATGACTTGGAAGTTTATTCCAAAGGATTCCAATTGTGTTAGTAAATAGAAAATCACCTGATTTGTTATTGGATTTTAGAGTTGCAGCTAGTAATTTATTAGTTGAGTGTAGGGTACTTAGATTTTTATATGGGTTGATCAAGTTAGAGAAAATGGGGGTATTTGTAGGATGATGCAAGATTTTGTGGATGATGGTTAGTTGCTGAAAAAGAAGCTGGTTTTGCAGTTCCAACCATCCTAGTTTCCTTAGATTTTGACAATGGTGAGTACGGAATGAGGATCCAGTGGCAAATCTGGCAATGTTATTATAAGAAGTGGCCAGCTTATTTTGATTATTTTTAGATAGATTTGTAACAATTGGGGAGGAAATTATGTGAGTTTGGGCAATAGTAGTCCTGGCTATAGGTGTAAGGAATGGTTTTAGCCTATAGAGGAATCCCAGTTTTCTATTCAGTGATTTGATGGTTGAGTTTATGTGTGAGTCAAAGTTGAGGTTATGGTCAATTGTTATGCCTAAGAGTTTAGTAGATGAGTCTGGTACTATTACAATGCCATTATTTGATGTAATTGTGAAATCAATAGAGGGAGACTTCTGGGTAGGGGTAAACAGTAGAAGTTTGTTTCTTTTGGGTTAAGGAGGAGACAGCGTTTGCAGAACCAGTTTTCAACTAAGGTAAATACTTTTTGGGTGTTAGACTGAAGTTCAGCAGAAGATGCTGCAGCGTAGATTAGGGTTGAGTCGTTGGCATATTGAATACAGGTGGTTTGAAGTAGGGATGTTTTCAGGTCATTAATAAAAATAGAAAAGAGGAGGGGCCCCAAAATAGAGCCTTGTGGGACTCCCTGCGAGATAGGGAGTAGAGTAGATAGGTTGTTGTCCCAGAGGACTGCCTGCTGTCTATTTCTAAGATAGGATTCAAACCATTTGACTGCCTGAGTGTCAATTGAAAGTGAAGTAAGTATATCTATCATTAAGTGATGATTCACCATGTCAAAGGCTTTGGAGAGGTCTAGAAAGAGAGCAGAGGTGAGCAATGCATCAGGTTTACGTGATTCTTTACAATTTACCCTGACAGCGTTGTCCTTACCTTCGTAACAGAGAAACGAGTGCTACCATGGGTCCTGTAAGGGGGACGATCGCTTACCTGAAATGTCGATGTTATGAACTGTCGATGATTTGGTGTTGAAGATGTGAGTGTCGCTGTTCTGAACTGTCGGTGAACTGATAGGAACCCATATATATATATATATATATATATATATATATATATATATATATATATATATATATATATATATATTTTTTTTTTTCTGGTACATCATTGAAGATTACACTCGATAATGCCAGTCATTAGAGTTTCATACTTTGTATTGTTCAGGAACTGCATGATGATGCAAAACCTGTTGTTAATGTTTAAGTGCTATAGAGTAATATTTAAAAATTGTCCCTAATTTTGGTTCTCCCCCTATTATTTTTGTTTGCTCAGAATTCTTGACCAAAGAGTTGAGAGATACACATTAAGTCCCATCTGTCCACTCTCCTGACATGCTTCGATTCTCTAATGCCACCCCATTTCATCCACTGTCTTTATTTGTGTTGCAATCTGTCTCCGTGTTTTTTCCTATCTCTATTTTTCTCTGTCTCTCTTTGCTTGTGTGTTGCGAAAATGTATATTTTTCTAAGTGCTGTGAGTCTTTTACTTGAGCTATGCTTTTTCTTACCATGGAAATATCTCTGAGATGTTCCTACATTTTAGCATGCGTGACTTCCTGTAACCCTACATTTTAGCATGCGTGACTTCCTGTAACCCTACATTTTAGCATGCGTGACTTCCTGTAACCCTACATTTTAGCATGCAAGACTTCCTGTAACCCTACATTTTAGCATGCATGACTTCCTGTAACCCTACATTTTAGCATGCGTGACTTCCTGTAATCCTACATTTTAGCATGCATGACTTCCTGTAACCCTACATTTTAGCATGCATGACTTCCTGTAACCCTACATTTTAGCATGCGTGACTTCCTGTAACCCTACATTTTAGCATGCGTGACTTCCTGTAACCCTATATTTTAGCATGCGTGACTTCCTGTAACCCTACATTTTAGCATGCGTGACTTCCTGTAACCCTACATTTTAGCATGCGTGACTTCCTGTAACCCTACATTTTAGCATGCGTGACTTCCTGTAACCCTACATTTTAGCATGTGACTTCCTGTAACCCTACATTTTAGCATGCGTGACTTCCTGTAACCCTACATTTTAGCATGCGTGACTTCCTGTAACCCTACATTTTAGCATGCGTGACTTCCTGTAACCCTACATTTTAGCATGCGTGACTTCCTGTAACCCTACATTTTAGCATGCGTGACTTCCTGTAACCCTACATTTTAGCATGCGTGACTTCCTGTAACCCTACATTTTAGCATGTGTGACTTCCTGTAATCCTACATTTTAGCATGCGTGACTTCCTGTAACCCTACATTTTAGCATGTGTGACTTCCTGTAATCCTACATTTTAGCATGCGTGACTTCCTGTAATCCTACATTTTAGCATGCGTGACTTCCTGTAACTCATCAGACTTTGAATCACTCATCATTTCCTGTCTCCTACTGCTGTTTGCATTATTGCCACCATTGCTGCTATTTCTCTGATGTCTGTCATTCTTTGCTTATTCTTCTCCTGTCCTCCTCACCTCTGGGCCTAACATCATTCCCAGCACATAGTCCCATACTGAACTCTCATCAGACATGATACTACTCCCAGCTGCATCCTTCATCCCCACCTCATCCTCCTGCCAATGCACAATACACCTGCTCCATGTCTTTGATATCAGACATCCTTGTTGGGGTACTTTATCTGCCTCCCTGCCATACTGTATGGTAAGGCCCCAACACTCTTAGGAGCTCTGACCACCCACATCAATGCATACATGAAAGGCATTGGCTAATATGATCTTTCCCCTTCACAGTCTCCTACACTAGCTGCTTGCCTGACCCCTCTGTTTTTTGCCCAGCATATCCCTCTTGCCCACAGTGTATCTAACATACATGGGCAAATCATTTTTAGGTGTTGAACTGAATACGTCCTCCACTCAAGACCGCACTCTCACCTTAGCTTCAGGACTGGCTGATCTGGAGTATATCTCTCTGTCGTTGTCTCTCTCTCTTTGTTTGTGCAAGCCTGAAGCAGATAGGCAGACCCTTAACTCATTCCCCCCAATGGAGCTCTGGAGGTTTGCACTTACAACTTCCAATGGGCAGAGCCTAAGCTTTTCGATAGAATCAAATTATCTCCTCAGATTTCAAGTAAATGTCCCTATCTCTGGAAACATAGTGGTTCCTAAAGAAGTGTAAATGGCAAACTCTTTACCACAGACTATTTTTATATGGTAATATTCGTTAGGTTCTAGGTCTTAAACTGGATTTTATAAGTCACAGTAAACACAGTAACTGTTAAGTTTATAATATTTTGTAAACAACTTGCAATATCTCAGCAATGACTCAAGTTGCACACATACTGTCAGATGAATTTTATTCACCCAACTGAGGGTTTTCTTATGAGGCTAAGCAGTTCTGGTTGTACTATTTGGTTTTCAAAATATTTAGAAAATTATGAAATTTATGATAATATAAATAAATATTATATAAACAACAATTAATTTATCTTTACCTGCAAAAGATGTAATATGGTTTTAGAATTATTAATGTTAATACAAACAAGCAATATTTGACACTTAAAGACATCAGCAGGATGTAACTACAGAAGCAGTTGGAGACTTCACCCATCAGTAAGGAGTTAATGCTCCATGTTATCTCACTGAGTCCAACTAACTTGCCCCATGTTACATATCACTGTCCTGCCTCATTTCTTAGACACATCTCACAGTTTGCTCTTCTGATCCTATTGTTTGGGAATTACTATTTCTCTGTCCTTAACAAAATGTTATTATAGGGTTATATCCTTCAAGTTCTTGTTAACTTATTTTAGATATTTTCCTTTTGTACAATCAGTTTCTTCTTGAATCCTAGAAGAGTCCTTCTCTGAGGCACTAATCTCCTATTTTGGTATACTTTTCATACAAGATCTCCTATGATTCCACCCCACCCTTATCAGTTTAGCCGAGACCCTGTTTTCATAATGACAAATAAACCAACAGGCTTTCTTAGCTACTGAATCCTGGATAGACAACTCGTAACTTCTACTTAACCCTAAAAAGACCAAATTAATGTTATTCAACCTTGAGCATCCAGAAAACAAAAACAACTCTTCACTATAACTTCAAAGGATAGTACCAGAACAGAGGTTGACTGTTCTACAAAGGTGCCAGGCATAATCATACACAGATAACTTAAATTCAACCACCATATCCTACTGCTAACTCCCCCACCAAAACAAAAAACACCAGAGGGCAGTCTCACTATACAGAATAAAATGCTACCTGACAGATAGTGCCAGGCCTAAAATTACAGCAGCCCATCTATTTCCTATATTGCACTATGCCTCACCTGTACTTTCCAGACTTAGATCTACCCAACCCACAGGGCTTAAGCAATGATACAAAAATATGGCAAAGTATGCTGCTAATCACCCACACAGAACTCATCACTTCATCTCACTTAGACAAATACGCTGGGTATAGCTTCCCATGCACTCATGCCAACTAATATTTGGGCCTTTCGATGTTCTGTTACCAATGATGTGAGTGGCAAGCTTACCTTTCAACTGTCCAGATTTTCGCAGAATATCCAGATTTTTGGTTCATATTTTTGGTTTGTTACTCATGAAATTTGTGGCTTTCTGGCAAATCACTGGGATGATCTGAGGAGTGAAATCATCAAATAATGACATAGAATAAAAACTATAATAAATAACAAAACGACCAGCAGACCTTGGGATAAGAGCTCCGTGATACAAATTCAAAAACTCAATTAATGATATCAGGTAACTGAACACGGAGCTGCCAAGGCTGAAACGTCTCTTATCACAACTGCAACAGCAAGCAAAAGTCCATAAATATAAAAATAAAAATAAAAATTCTATGTATAAAACACAGGTTTATTAATGATGGTAAGCGCTTTCACTTAGGAGCTTCTTCAGACCAAAAAATACATAAGAAAAATGGCACATATATATAGGAAGCAAGACAATCTATATCAATCAATCAGTTAACTTCCATTAAAGCTATATACCCAAGGTAAACCTACAATTTACAAATCTATGTACAACAAATATAAAAAATATAAAATATATATATATATATATATATATATATATATATATATATATATATATATATAATATAAAAATAAGGCTGTACAAGACATTAATTCAACGCATCCATATCAATACAATATGATTCTTAACATTAAAGATGTCATGAACATGAGAGTACATACATTCTTAAGACATTTTAAAACAACAACTAAACTATTTGTGCAACCTCCTCCTCTTTAAGACGGGCTTAATAGATGCCCTCTCATTTAAGCCCTTACCCCTGTCCGCTTTTAAAATGATAATCCAACATGTTTCCCTATATTTATATATATATAATATATATATATTATAATATAATAATAATAAAATATTATAATAATAATAATATATATATAATATATTTATATTCCCCACTCGGGTATTGTAGAAAAACTTACCAGCTTAAATGTAAACCCATATGTCACAAGATGGGTTGCAAACTGGCTTAAGGACAGAACCCACAGGGTTAGAGTTTCTGGCGCTATGTCAGACTCCAAGCCGGTCACAAGTGGCGTCCCACAGGGCTCGGTCCTTGGCCCCCTATTGTTCGGCATCTACTTCTCAGAAGTACAGGCCAACATGGGAGGACTTTGGCTGACAAAGTTTGCAGACGACTGCAAACTGAGCGCCATAGTGGAAAGTGCATCGGACACGGATATCCTTCAGAAGGAACTCACGGAAACAGATAGCTGGTGCCAGAGCCATGGCCTGAAGTTAAACGCCAAAAAATGTATAGTCATGCCCTTCGGGAAAAACAAGGAAACCCCAAGCTACCATATAGGTGGCAATCCACTAAGCACAGAAGAGGTTATCAGGGACCTGGGGACCCAGGTTGACAGTGGCCTTTCTTTTGACACTCACGTTGCTAAAGTGGTTAGAAAGACCTTCTACATTGCCCACCTGATCATGAAGGGATTCACATCCAGATCTATGAGGTCATTGTCTCTGTACTCTTCACTTATCAGACCAATGATCAAGTACAATGCCCCATTCGGGATGTATCTCACCCGACATCTGCAGCAATTGGAGAGACCCCAAATGTTCCTCACCAAAAGGATAAAGGGACTCCAAAATCTGTCATATGCTGCCAGATTGAAGAAACTCCAGCTCTATTCAGTCGCATACTGTCTGCTCAGAGGTGACATGTGCCTGACATATAAGGCCATGTCCAACCTGGAATTAATGGACATGCTCCACCTCAAAAAATCCAAATCCACCAAAACCACTAGAGCAAGCGACTTAAACGTTAGCACGGATATAAATAGGACATGCTGGAGGGATAGATTTATCACTCAGAGACTCCCTGTGCTGTGAAATAAAATCCCGGTCCATATGAGGCAGAGCACCTCGCTGGCTCTGTTCAAGAGAAATCTTGACCTGTGGATGGGAGATCGTAGGTTTACCCTGGGAATCATCTCTGTGTCACTGCTGGACAGAGGCACAACAAACTAATGGGCACAGTATTTTTTCATATAAGGGGTGGTGTAAGCCACAAAAATTTGGGCTAGGCTTATAAATGCCTTAGGGCAGATAGCCTAGTATAAACCTATGAACCTATGAACCTATTTAGTATATGTTCTAACATCTCCCTCCCTTATACTCAGTTCAATTGCTTCCACAACTCTAAATCTAAAAGTGTGATGTACTCCTTGCTCAGTGACATGTTTTGACGGGGCATTGTTAGGAAGGTTCTTCTTTATATTATACAAGTGTTCCCTCATTCTATCACGTAATACTCTATTAGTTTTTCCTATGTAGAATGCCCCGCAGGATTCACATTCCGCTAGGTATACCACATGGGGGAGTCATGCAATTGTGAACACCTCTAAACCTGAAATTTTTATCTAAATCTGGATGATGGAACACCTTTATGGTATTTATATAACTACAAAAGTTGCAAGAACCACATTGTTCAGTGTAACCAAAACCTATCTTTTCCATACCCCTTTGACTAGTGCATAAAAGTCTCTTCAAACTCTTATGATTTTTAATCAGGTCAGTTACTGTTTTATGAAAAGGCTCAAAATGAAAGTAGAGGTTTAATAGGGCTTGTAAACACACCACAGCAATCCTTGTGTTTACAAGCCCTATTAAACCTCTACTTTCATTTTGAGCCTTTTCATTGTGGAACTGGTGCTTTGTTTTTGGTTATTTGTCTAGCCGGCACCTTCCTTTGTATACGCTTATGATTTTTAAACCTGAACCTGGGCACACTACCTACTATCTTACCAATAGCATCATTGACCAACAAAGTCGGCCAATGTTGTTGGAACAATTTCGTAACAAACCCCGTGTCACTGGTATGATATAGTGGGATCTTAGTAACACTTATCCTACCATCACTCCTTAAACTTTCAGAGGGGTTAGATGGACCAAAGTATGGTTTAGCTTTGGTCTCCCTCAAGCGAGCCAGATCTTCCCATTGTCTTTCTAATTCTGTTCGAGTGCACCCTCTATCTAACAAACTCTTTTCAATATTAGCTAGCTCCGAATGAAACCCAGTCTCTGAGGAATTCATCCTGGAGGCTCTCATACCTTGTCCTCTAATAAGGTTTTTAAAGACGTAGCCTGGGGAATTTTCAAAATTTTTTTTTCCCTTTTTTTTGGAAAAAAAAAAAATAAAAAGGAAGAAAAAAAAAAAAACCCCAAAAAAAATTTTTTTATGAAAAAAAAAGATCAAAAAATGCAAACTAAAAGTTTAAAAAATACTTATGATCAAGAAAGTTGCTTTTTCTACTCTCTGCTGGCTTAGGAACTCTGCAGGGGACCACGAGGAGCTATGCCTAGTTCTCTAATGCCAGAAAAGCCTGCCAAAGCGTGCTTTATAGCAGGGGGCTGGAAAAAACAGGAAATGACCCAAAATGGCCGACAAATTACTAGTTGCTGCTTCTAACCACTCCTCTGAGGACAAACAAGCAGCTCAGTACTCCCCACTCCCACTGGTGAGTAAAGAAACTACCTCTGGCCACACAAGAAAATGGAGGAACACAGAACAACTAGCTAGGAAAGTTTAGGAAAGGAGAAATATTTTTTTGGTTTTTTTTTTTTTTTTTTTGCAAACAGACAGAAAAAAATGCAGTAAATGCTTTGTTTTCGACTAAATTGCTATCAAAGGCTGGTACACTTGAGTGTATTAGCCTGTTTGTTACTTTTAAGCAATACTTTAGCCCACACGTGCAATAAACAATATAAGCTCACAAAAACAGGTAAATAAGGTAATAAAACAGTAATAATGTGTACTGGGGTGTGTGGGAATTGGGGGTAGGGTAGGGAAGTGAAGTGAGCCCGCAGGGTGAACAAAGCGGGTTAGAGCAAGTGAGAAATAGCTCACAGAAACAATCAGTGAAATAGCAGAATACAGCTAACATGTCAAAAGAATGTACGTGTAGCAGGGCATGAAGTTGGGTTATTTTATTATTTAGGCTATGAATATTGAGGTGGCCTATGAGGAGAGAATTGTCGGAGATAGTGAAGATGCGAGAAGTGATGGGATGGTCAGAATGAGGATCTGAGATTGTATTATTTGGACCTGGGTTAGGATGTATATCTCCATGCAGTAATAGGAGCTGTAAAGGGCTGTGAAGGTGTTTCAAGAATTTATAGAGGAAAGGGATTTGTTTTCTAGTGTGTGGATACATAATATGGGTTATTCTATGGAATTTAGGAAGAAGGTAGGATGATGATGATGTTATGCACAAGTGGGTTTGTATGGATAGAGGAGAGATTGAAATTGTGTGTTTTAAGGGGAGCTGAAAATTAGAGAGGCTATGATGCTCATAGCAAGTAAGATAATGGGATAAAAATAGGGGGGTAATGATAGTGAGAAAGAGAAGGCCATTATTGAGGGTAGGCCTGTGTATAGTAGGCATGGCTGGGATAAATAGGAGATAGATGCTAGGAGATATGAGATAGAGGTAAGAGCAAGGTTAAAGGGTAGAGTTGTTAAAGGGAAAAACAGGTGATAGGATAGGTAAGTTAATGCGATTGTGAAAGGGTGGAGTAGTTAGAGTGAAAAATGAGGTAGGTGAAGGTAGCAGGGGATAGGATGGCTAAGTTAATGAGGAAGTGAGAGGTAATTGGTTAATAGAAGATAGGCGCGTGGTTTGAGTAGTATAAGGTTAAGTGTACTGGGGTGTGTGGGAATTGGGGGTAGGGTAGGGAAGTGAAGTGAGCCCGCAGGGTGAACAAAGCGGGTTAGAGCAAGTGAGAAATAGCTCACAGAAACAATCAGTGAAATAGCAGAATACAGCTAACTTCTTGGAAGTAAGAGGTAAGAGGTGAGTGCTAGTATATTTATAAAATAGCTTGGGCTAAGGACTATAGCAGAAAAAAAAGAAAAGGAGGAGGGACTAGACAAAGTAAGATAAATGACAGGACAGAAGAGTATAACAGAGTAGTTTAGTGTTGAACTAAAATAGATAAAGGTAAGGATTATTTAGAAGCTAATAGGAGCCTTGGGAAGGGAGCCCCCTAGTGGCCAAAGTTTAAAATTACATTTAAATTATGTAGGAGGACGAAGAAGAAAAAGGACAGAGTTAGACAACACAAAAATAAGGAGAGACAAATACCCTAAGGGGGTGATAGGGAGGTAGGCTGTTGGGTACCTGGTTCAGGTAGGAGATTTAATACAAAGTACTACACTGTAGCAAATGTCTAGGTTTTAGTTACAATACAACTTCTCAGCTTAGTTGAGAGGTCAGACATACTTTCTCTGATTCTTTGGATGGAGGGAGATTTGAAAAATAGGACAACAGCTTCCTTTAGTTTGTAGTTTGATAGTTGAATTTATGTTGGGGGTTCTTGCAGGGTAGGCAGGTAGCATACATAGGTCTTACAGCAGGATAGAGTTTATAAGCTAGGTGGGTTAAGGAGAGGAGAAAGAAGGCAGTAGATTAAAAAACTGTACAGTAAAAAAGTCTAACATATGACATAGAACAAAAATTAAGGTTGAAAGACTGAATATGCATTAATAAACAGCATCTTACACATGCATTCCTATGTAGAGAGCCACCATATACACCAAGAATGATACTATGCAGCAACTGCACGCTAGGATGACTTCAATAATCAGCATTAATTTCAAATCATGTAGGGCAGAATTAAAAACATTGTCTATTAACAAACATAGGTATACATTAGACTGGAAAGAATAAGACAGTATCAATCAAATTATATTGCAATAGAATAAGAGAGTAACAATCAAATGAACAGCTTCATTTAGCTAACATTAGTATACATTAGTCTACAAAATAATAAAATAGTATTAAAACAGAAACATATTAAACGGTTCAGGAGTAGAAAAAAAAGGGTAGTCCTCATAGACCTAATGTTGTTAAGAAAAGGTAAGTTAAGGAGGTATTCTACAGCATAAGTAAACCTTGACCTTTGTATATATAAATGTAATAAGATTCAACTAGCCTGAAACAAGGTGTACTTTTAGTACATGAATTTACAGCCACTCACCAACAAAAAACAGTCGGTGGCAGGCCAATAGGTGTAAATAAAAGGGTAAAATAGTTGGTCGGGACTTATCTATGTGAGAGGATACCGTCCACTTTTAAGCCAAAGAGCTGTTTCTTAGGCAAAGAGGAAACAAGAAAGAGGGCACAGCCTCTTATAAGCAGGGTTTAGTTATGCTGCTACCTCTTAATAAAAGAATAAAAGTAGCTAAAAAAATGTATTGAATTTGACTGCGTTTAGATAAAGTTTTATCGAGTCATCCAAAGAGTATTTCAGCTTTAAAATTGCTTTCACATAGTGTATCCATGCTACAATAGACCACTCCGCACTTAGAATTGCGTAGTTTTCAATAGCAGCGACTACCAATAGGGTTGTCACTAGCAGAAACTACCGATAAAGGTGGCCAATTCACAAACACGCACTAACGTTAATGAACAGCTGTTTTACAGTTAAAATAATGCTCCTGATAAGTAGTGTAGCCTTGCGCTGCAACACTATTGCATGGAGGGGTGAGTTAACCAAGGAAAGGAAAAACATACGCAGACATAAGTCGGCGATAACAGGAGTATATGCATCCCTTCCAAATGATACTTTCGGCGCCAAAAAAAGTAAATCTAAAACAGCAAGCCAATACACTGTTTTGTCCCCCTAAAACGCCAGGCTTTAGGACTGATAAATGGAAATCAGCAACGCTTCCAGAAGTGGCACGTTGTAACCAAAATTCACAGATATATAAGCACAGTAGGCCAAATGCTAGTAAATCACCCCTAGTAATACAGTAAACCTGAGTCAATTTGTGTGGCGTAGATACTAGCCACATGCGGGGTGAAGTATGGAGGCAGTGCTTTCAAAGATGTTTTTAAATAAACATCTAAATGGTAAATATTGAAAAGAAAAGAAAACAACATTGCTGAAAGACAGAGGTATGCGTGTAGTAATGTCAGAAGATCCTCGATTGAGTGAGGGAGAAGAAACGAGGTAAAAATAAGAGCTACTGTGTGCCACTAAAGAGGGTCAGAGTGATGTTATATGAATGTTATGAAGGTTATGAGACTTAACAGCACTCAGATTTTTCTTGTAGGTTATGAAGGAGGTTTAGCCTAACTAGAGAAAGAAATGGGAGACTTCTAATTTCTGGTTGTATGTTTACTTAAGTAGATCCAAAATTTTCACTAATCCTCAAACATCGTTGATCATGAATTGACACCTCACAATCATACTTTGCAGAATGTCCTGATATTGTCTCATATTTTTCCCTGTCCCTTATATATATATATATATATATATATATATATATATATATATATATATATATATATATACACATAGGATCCATACTAATGCATGAATGGCAGTTTCACCAAAAGTGAAACCGCCAATCATACATTTGCGAAAGTGCTTTTCACCAAAAAAGCACTTTCGCAAAAGTATGATAAGATATAGGGAAAATCAGGGGGGAATGGCTGTTGCTGAGATCGTAGTACAGTGGGGATGAGGGAATATTCCCTTTACCCCACTGTAGTGTGATCTCGGAGTGAGAATATAAAAGTAGGGGGGTGTGGGGGGCACAGGGGGGCTTACCCCCCTGTGTAAACATTAGTTATGTGTTTTTTGTTTTATTTATTTATTTATTTTTTTTTGGTGTTTATTTTGGGGACTTTAGCAAAAGCATTTTTTCGGTTAAAAGTGCTTTCGCTAAAGTGTGTTTGGTGAATGTGGATTCGGACTATTGAACTTTCGTTCAATAGTACTAGATCCATATATATATATATATATATATATATATATATATATATATATATATATATTTATATATATATATATATTTTTTTTCTGGTACATCATTGAAGATTACACTCGATAATGCCAGTCAGAGTTTCATACTTTGTATTGTTCAGGAACTGCATGATGATGCAAAACCTGTTGTTAATGCTTAAGTGCTATAGAGTAATATTTAAAAATTGTCCCTAATTTTGGTTCTCCCCTATTATTTTTGTTTGCTCAGAATTCTTGACCAAAGAGTTGAGAGATACACATTAAGTCCCATCTGTCCACTCTCCTGACATGCTTCTATTCTTTAATGCCACCCCATTTCATCCACTGTTTTTATTTGTGTTGTAACCTGTCTCTGTGTTTTTTCTATCTGTATTTTTTTCTGTCTCTCTTTGCTTGCGTGTTGCGAAAATGTATATTTTTCTAAGTGCTGTGAGTCTTTTACTTAAGCTATGCTTTTTCTTACCATGGAAATATCTCTGAGATGTTCCTACATTTTAGCATGCGTGACTTCCTGTAACCCTACATTTTAGCATGCGTGACTTCCTGTAACCCTACATTTTAGCATGCGTGACTTCCTGTAACCCTACATTTTAGCATGCGTGACTTCCTGTAACCCTACATTTTAGCATGCGTGACTTCCTGTAACCCTACATTTTAGCATGCGTGACTTCCTTTAACTCATCAGACTTTGAATCACTCATCATTTCCTGTCTCCTAATTGCCAGACACTACCGCTGTTTGCATTATTGCCACCATTACTGCTATTTCTCTGATGTTTGTCATTCTTTGCTTATTCTTCTCCTGTTCTCCTCACTTCTGGGCCTGACATCATTCCCAGCACATAGTCCCATACTGAGCTCTCATCAGACATGATACTACTCCCAGCTACATCCTTCATCCCCACCTCATCCTCCTGCCAATGCACAATACACCTGCGCCATGTCTTTGATATCAGACATCCTTGTTGGGGCACTTTATCTGCCTCCCTGCCATACTGTATAGTAAGGCCCCAACACTCTTAGGAGCTCTGACCACCCACATCAATGCATACATGAAAGGCATTGGCTAATATGATCTTTCCCCTTCACAGTCTCCTACACTAGCTGCTTGCCTGATCCCTCTGTTTTTTGCCCAGCACATCCCTCTTGCCCACAGTGTATCTAACATACATGGGCAAATCATTTTTAGGTGTTGAACTGAATACATCCTCCACTCAAGACCACGCTCTCACCTTAGCTTCAAGACTGGCTGATCTGGATTCTATCTCTCTGTCGCTCTCTCTCTTTGTTTGTGTAAGCCTGAAGCAGATAGGCAGACCCTTAACTCATTCCCTCCAATGGAGCTCTGGAGGTTTGCACTTACAACTTCCAATGGGCAGAGCCTAAGCTTTTCGATAGAATCAAGTTATCTCCTCAGATTTCAAGTGAATGTCCCTATCTCTGGAAACATAGTGGTTACGTTCTGGTCTTTGGTGCAGGCTGGAGAAGTTGTTTGACCGCAACTGAGCTACAAAATATAAGTATCTTTTGATTATTTTAACAGATTACTGTTTTTATAATTTAATATATATAAAGCACTTTGTCTATTCAGAATCTTCAGAAATCTTTTTCTGTTTAAAAACTTTCATAGCTTGTTGTCTTAGGCTATTTTGTCCCACCCTCCCTCCCTGTTGGTGTCTTGCTCTTATACTTGGTGGCTTTGCAGTTGCCGCCCTACTGTGACACACACCTCCCAGTCTAGTGTCATTAGCTCATTCTTCTTAATACAGAGAGAACATTTGATAAGGCCTTTTGTTCCTCCTTTTACCTTTTCAAAAGTAAAACAAAACTTTTTTTCTTTTTCGCCTGAACCTTCTTGTGTTCTGACTGTCCTTCTCAAACATATTGGAAATATACAGTATATTTCAGAGCATTTGTTATAACTGTATTTGCTATAACTGATTTAAGTATTTTTCTGGCTTTTGAATATTTACTGCTTAGCGACTGCATCTAGCCTGTTTATACAGCTCTGCATTCTATTTAAACTGTTTGTGTTGATTAACTGTTTTGCACTCTTAAAAAGTTATTTGTTGCTTAATTTTACCTGTAGGCTAACACACTCAAGTGTGCTAGCCACTTAAAAGCATTTATAGCATTTACTGTCTGTTTTTTCCTTGTCTCTGTAAAAAAAAAAAAAAAAAAAAAATCTCTTGTTTTCCTACCTTACTGAACTAGAGTAGTCCAGTTTCAGAGTTGCTGATCCCTGGGCCTTGTTTTTAGTTCCTGTTACTGATCCATTGCCTTATTAGGAAGGAGGGAAGTTTCTTTGCTTACCAGTGGGAGTGGGAAGCACTGAGCAGCCTTTTGTCCGAATTGGTGAAGTTTCAGCCAGAAACTAGTAGTCTATTGGTCGTTTTGGGCCAATTCTAGCTCCTTTCAGCCCCTGCTATAAAACACGCTAAACACGTGTTTTCCAGCTTGTACCAACTCTGCACAGATCCTCGTGGTGGCCTGCAGAGTGATCCAAGCAGCAGAGAGCTAAAAGAGTGACTTTCTACCAGATATAAGTATTTTTGTGGCTTTCCCACTGTTATTAAGCTAGCGACTGCATTTTGCCTGTTTTACTGCTACTTTAAGTGATTTCTGCATTTTACACTGTTTATTGCACTTTAAATTACTAATTGTTGCAAATTGTTTCTGTAGGCTACACACTAAAGTGCGCTAGCCGATTTACAGCATTTATAGCATTTACTGTCTGTTTTTCCTTATCTCTGTAATAAAACAAAAAATCTCTTGTTTTCCCACTTTACTGAACTAGAGTAGTCCAGTTTCAGAGTTGCTGATCCCTGGGCTTTGTTTTTAGTTCCTGTTACTGGTCCATTGCCTTATTAGGAAGGAGGGAAGTTTCTTTGCTTACCAGTGGGAGTGGGAAGCACTGGGCGGCCTTTTTGTTCGACGGTGAAGTTTCAGCCAGAAACTAGTAGTCCATTGGTCGTTTTGGGCCAATTCCTAGCTCCCTTCAGCCCCCTGCTATAAAACACGCTAAACTGTACTGCTGATCTAACCAGCATATCCTATAACTGAAAAGTTCATCTCTACTTGATTCCCAAGTAGACTATTCTCTATCTGTAAAGCCTAGCACTTACTCCTACAGTACTTGCACCTTGATAAAGTACTCTTATTATAGATAGTACCCCACCAGCCCAAAACCCACTTCCCCCGGAATCCTTTGAAAGTTCTTTATCTACTACTTCTAGTATGTCGAGGGATCAGTTGCTAGTGTCCTCTCCAGCTCAACTGGTGAACCTGGGAATATTGAGGCAATGTTACAATTGCCTCATGTACACAGACAATCCTCTCCTTCTCCCACAAAACACAAATACATGCGAGAGATGCAACTATACGGCCAAACTGGAGGCTGAGCTCTCTCAACATAGGACTGGCAAGACCAGACAGGAGGAGAAGGCAACCACACAAAATACATACCCAGTCACACATGGTACCATCACAACTTCAAATCATACACATACTCACACAAAGACATACTCGGAGGCTCTGATCAAAAATTTACCAAAACAGCAGAGGCCACCAAAGCAGACACCCAAACAACTACCACCTCACGACCCAACACATGCAACACATAGACCACACAGTCAGAGTGTCAAACAGTCACAGCCCTTAAGGCCAAACAAAATGCCAGACACACTTGTCATTGGTGATTCCATAGTCAGACACACTGACGCCCCACTCACCAGACTGAGTAAGGAGAAGGTCACAGTAAGCTGCCTGTCGGGCGCTAGAATCCGCCACATAACGCAAGCACTCAGGTCTCTCAACAGCAGGTACAAGTACGACTCAGTCATTGTCCACGCTGGTGTCAACGACCTGAGACGCACTCCTTGGACTACATGAAAAGGGACGCCGAGGAGCTCTCTGATTATGTAGCCCAGGCAGGTATGACCCTGACCTTGAGCAGTATCCTACCTTCACCTAGAATGATGCCACAATACAGTGATAAGATGATCAGCTTTAATAATTGGCTTAAATTCTGGTGTCATTCAAAGGGGATCCAATGTCTGTCTGCCTGGGATGACATGCTGGACAAGCCACGCTGCTTCGCAAGGGACGGCTTGCACCTGTCACCCCTGGGCTTCCGGATATTGGCAAAGGCTCTTGCCACCCCCATAGTGCCTATTTTAGGCAAGGCTCAAATTCTAAACCTACCACCCTAGAACACCAAAAAGGAAAAAAACTAAGGGTAATGCTGCTCAATGCCAGAAGTCTCAATCTCAAGATGCACGCACTCGAGGCCCTTCTCAATATGGAGAACATCGATGTCTGTGCTGTGACAGAAACCTGGTTCAAGGCTCCTGAGAGCACCCCAGCACTAACAGGTTTCACCTCATATCATGCTCCGCCCCAAAATCGGGACAACACCAAGAAAGGAGGGGGGGTGTCCATATACATAAAGGACACCCACACCTCAAGGTTGGTGGCAACGCACGATGCATCGGAGACCATCCAGGTGCAATTAACCATAGGCAAGACTGCTCTGCAATTTGTAGCATGTTACAGGCCACCCTCTCAAACTCAGGAACCTCACATGGCCTTCCTGAAAACATTGGAGGGATAAATGTATCTCCAAACACCATCATACTAGGTGACTTCAACTACCCTAATATAGACTGGGAACACTACTCAAGCCCGAACACTCTAACCCAAAGATTCCTGGAGTTCATAAACTCAAATGCCATGGAACAACTAGTCACCATCCCCACAAGAGGTGAAAACATACTGGATCTCATCATCACGAACATGGGATCAAAATGTTCAACACCGGAAGTATACTCCTCACTGGTGAGATCAGATCATAAACTAATCTCGCTGGAGGTCCTCATCCCGCCCCCACCTGAAACAAAAAAGACCACAGTGAAAAACTTCTCAAAAGCCGATTTCACACTTCTAAAAACTAGTGTGGTCTCCTTTAAGGCCCCTGAGCCAGTGGTAAACATTACTCAAACCGCTGAATCACTTACAAATGCCTTCTACCAGCACCTACAGGACTGCATGGATCAGGCAATCCCAAACAAAACTAAGACTCTCTGTACCAAAGGCAAGCGTCCAGTCTGGTGGACCCCAGCCATAAACAAGCTCTACAACAAAAGGAGGAAGCTACTACAAGATAGAGCAAAATCCTTGAAAGGTAAGACACCTTTGATCATTATAAGTAAAAACTAAGAGCTCTCATAAAATCATCCAAGGCAAATTTTGAGAGAAAAATCGCCAAGGACTCTAAAGACAATCATAAGGCCTTCTTTAGCTATGTTAGAAACCTAGGAGGAAACTCCCAGATATGCTCAGAATTAGTTCAAAATGATGTGAAAATTACTGAACCTACACACATTGCTAACATACTGGCTGACAGGTTCAGTGCAAACTTCTCCCCCCCAAAAGGAGAGATATCTATTCCAGAGGATTGTAGCCCCAAACATCTCCAACGCCCAGGTGAGAACTGCCCTCACTAAGGCAAAAAACACAGCATCCATGGGACCGGATGGTGTCCCCGGCTGTGTGCTTCATGAACTCAACGAGGAATTAAACCCACAGTTAGGACAGCTGTTTAATCTTAGCCTCACCTCAGGATACGTACTCAAGGAGTGGCGCACGGCGACTGTGGTCCCACTTCATAAGGGCGGTGCCTCCACAGACCCTGGAAATTACCGGCCCATTAGCTTGACAAGCCTTATCTGCAAAGCCATGGAGAGGATCATAATGGAACTCATAAATAAAGACATAGGGAACTTGCAGACTTTGGATCCAACCCAGTTTGGCTTTGTCAAAGGCAGATCCTGCCTCTTAAACTTGGTTGACTTTTTCGAGACAGTCACCAAGGCCATTGATGAGGGAAAGGCAGTCCATACAGCCTACCTCGACCTGGCAAAGGCCTTCGACACAATACCCCACTCAGGTATCATCGAAAAACTCATCAGCTTGAATGTAAACCCATACATCACAAGATGGGTTGCAAACTGGCTAAGCGACAGAACCCACAGGGTCAGAGTTGCTGGAGCCATGTCAGACTCAAAGCCTGTCACAAGTGGTGTCCCACAGGGCTCAGTCCTGGGTCCACTCTTGTTCGGCATCTACTTTTCTGAAGTACAAGCAAACACAGGAGGGTTATGGCTGACAAAGTTTGCAGATGACTGCAAACTGGGCGCCATAGTCGAAAACACATCTGACACAGATATCCTCCAGAAGGGCCTCACAGAAACGGATAACTGGTGCCAGAGCCATGGCCTGAAGTTAAACGCCAAAAATGCATAGTCATACCCTTCGGGAAAAACAAGGTTACCCCTAGCTACCATATAGGTGACAATCCACTGAGCACAGAAAAGTCATCAGGGATCTGGGGACCCAAGTTGAGAGTAGTATTTCGTTTGACACTCATGTTGCTAAAGTAGTTAGGAAAACCTTCTATATCGCCCACCTGATCATGAAGGGATTCACATCTAGATCAAGGGAGGTCATCGTCCCCTGTACTCATCACTCATTAGACCTATGATTGAGTACAATGCCCGCTCGAATGTATCTGACCAGACACCTGATGCAGCTTGAAAGGCCCCAAAAGTTCCTCACCAAAAGGATAAAGGGTCTCAAAAATATGTCTTATGCTGCCCGAGTGAAAGAACTCCAGCTTTATTCAGTCTCATACCGCTTGCTCAGAGGTGACCTGTGCCTGACATATAAGGCCATGTCAAACCCAGATTTGATGAATATGCTTCACCTCAAAAATCTAGATCCCTCAGAACCAAAAGGGCGGAGACTTAAACCTTGACACGGTTATAAATAGAACGTGCTGGAGGGACAGATTCATCACCCAGAGACTCCTATGCTGTGGAACAAAATCCCGGTACATGTGAGGCAGAGCACTCGCTGGCCTTGTTCAAGAGGAATCTTGAGCAATGGATGGGAGATCGCAGATATACCCCAGGGATTACTTCAGTGTCACTGCTTGACAGAGGCACAGAAAAATGATAGGCATAGTTTTTATTCAAACTAAAGGGGTGGCGAAAGCCACATAACTATGGGCTAGGCTTATAAATGCCCTTGGGCAGATAGCCTAGTATGAACCTATGAACCTATGAACCTATGAAGTGTAAATGGCAAACTCTTTACCACAGACTATTTTTATATGGTAATATTCGTTAGGTTCTAGGTCTTAAACTGGATTTTATAAGTCACAGTAAACACAGTAACTGTTAAGTTTATAATATTTTGTAAACAACTTACAATATCTCAGCAATGACTCAAGTTGCACACATACAGTCAGATGAATTTTATTCACCCAACTGAGGGTTTTCTTATGAAGCTAAGCAGTTCTGGTTGTACTATTTGGTTTTCAAAATATTTAGAAAATTATGAAATTTATGATAATATAAATAAATATTATATAAACAACAATTAATTTATCTTTACCTGCAAAAGATGTAATATGGTTTTAGAATTATTAATGTTAATATGAACAAGCAATATTTGATGCTTAGAGACATCAGCAGGATGTAACTACAGAAGCAGCTGGAGACGTCACCCATCAGTAAGGAGTTAATGCTCCATGTTATCTCACTGAGTCCAGCTAACTTGCCCCATGTTATATATCACAGTCCTGCCTCATTTCTTAGACACATCTCACAGTTTGCTCTTCTGATCCTATTGTTTGGGAATTACTTTTTCTCTGTACTTAACAAAATGTTATTATAGGGTTATATCCTTCAAGTTTTTGTTAACTTATTTTAGATATTTTCCTTTTGTCCAATCAATTTCTTCTTGAATCCTAGAAGAGTCCTTCTCTGAGGCACTAATCTCCTATTTTGGTATACTTTTCATACAAGGTCTCCTATGATTCCACCCCACCCTTATCAGTTTAGCCAAGACCCTGTCTTCATAATGACAAATAAACCAACAGGCTTTCTTAGCTACTGAATCCTGGATAGACAACTCGTAACTTCTACTTAACCCTAAAAAGACCAAATTAATGTTATTCAACCCTGAGCATCCAGAAAACAAAAACAAAAACAACTCTTCACTATAACTTCAAAGGATAGTACCAGAACAGAGGTTGTCTGTTATACAAAGGTGCCTGGCATAATCATATACAGATAAATTAAATTCAACCAACATATCCTACTGCTAACACCCCCACCAAAAAAAAAAAAACACCAGAAGGTAGTCTCACTATAAAGAATAAAATGCTACCTGACAGATAGTGCCAGGCCTAAAATTACAGCAGCCCATCTATTTCCTACATTGCTCTATGCCTCACCTGTACTTTCCAGACTTAGATCTACCCAACCCGCAGGGCTTAAGCAATGATACAACAATATGGCAAAGTATGCTGCTAATTACCCACACAGAACTCATCACTTCATCTCACTTAGACAAATACGCTGGGTATAGCTTCCCATGCACTCATGCCAACTAATATTTGGGCCTTCGTGTTCTGTTACCAATGATGTGAGTGGCAAGCTTACCTCTCAACTTTCCAGATTTCCACAGAATATCCAGATTTTTGGTTCATATTTTTGGTTTGTTACTCATGAAATTTGTGGTTTTCTGGCAAACCCAGTTACTCTAGCAATTTTCTAAGTTTATAATAGAATATGTCCCTATTTTTGGGCCTTTGTTTCCCCCATTTTGTTGGGCTTTTTCCAGATTTCTTGCATTAAGAGGATGAGAGATATGTCAGCAAGCATTTTGAGCTCCAGGAATTGCTAGCCTCAAAGTACAACAAAACAGATAGAAGCACTCATTCCTATTTTTCAAGGCTGACTGCTGAGGTCTGAAGCTTCCTACATGCTGCCCAAGATGATCAAAGCCTAAGCAAAAGTTAATTTAAATACATTTTGGTCAGATACTTCAACCAAAACCAGTTCACCCAGTATGACAACATCTGCAACAACTGCTTCTCTAAATGATGGTGGGCTACTGAACACTTCATTTTACTCCTCCTCTGAATTGTCAACTTCCGAGGTAACACTTTTCACCTCCTCTGATCCAGTAAACAAAAGTCATTGTAAAGGGAGTTGCTGAATGTATGAAGGACATTAATTAATCAACATAAACCTTGACAGGCCATTTGGATGAGATGGAACATCAAATTACTTTTTTGCTAGATTTTATTTAAACCCTGAATGATCAACTAGGTGACCAAGAGAACAGATATCAGTGGAAAAATATTGGAATACTGCAGCTGCATGAGGGGGCAGAGCAAAAGGACATGCTTACATTTTTACAAGCTTGGATCGCAGCTACACTTAGACTTGCCATTGCACTTAAAGTATTTCTAGCGAGAGCACATCACACGTTAGCTCCCCTACCGCAGCCCAGTGTGCCACTAGGCTGGCTAGTGTACATTTTTTGTCATACGAATGAAAGGAAAAGGTGCTGCAGGCTTCCTGGGGGAAACGAACAAAAACACAAATTCACAGGCTGCACCAAGCTGTTTTAATGAAGAACTAAAAGGCTCCAAAATACTAAGCGCTTTCACCATCAACTGATGGCTTCTTCAGAGTAAAAGGAGCTCACAATCACATTGTTTAAATACAAAATTCCAAATGTACATTGACCAATCAACTTCCTTGATTAATTACAATCCCAATAGACATACTGTTACATCTTTCAAATAAACCATAAAACATGCATGCTAAACTTGCTTAAAAGCATATGTTAAAATATCTATGCACTCACTTTGAACACACTCATTCTACACATATTAGTACTGAAACATTTATTTAAATTATTACTGGCTTTTCCCCCAAGAAAGCTAAGCAGAATGACTTTAAACAACCATAGCACTTTGCTTCAAAATGTGCTTAATAGAAATGTAGTAGTTGAGTCCAGGGTAAGTTGTTGCATTTAAAATTACCTGCCATTTAAATTCTAAAGACTCAACTCTGATGTTATCATCACCCCCTCTTTCACTTGTCATCACCCTATCAATTACAAAAAATATAAACGTTTTAAAGTTAACACAATTCTTGCAAATTGAATACAACGCATTATGGTTATCCTTATTGTTAATAGCCCTCTGATGTTCTGCTATTCTTTCCCTTAAGCTACATATAGTTTTCCCTACGTAAAATCCTGCACACATCGTGCAAGTCGCAAGGTAAACCACCTTTTTAGTGTTGCAACTACATTTACCCGGGCATGAAATTGCCTACCTTCTAACTTTAGGCCAATTTCCCTTCTCAATATGGTCAGTATAATTTATATGGGCATATAAGTCCTGCGCCTATCCCCTATGCTACCTATCTTAATATACCCAGATCAGGTAGGTTTTATTAAGGGTAGACATTCTTGGCATCATATATTAAGAGCTGCACAATGACTTGAGAATGGGCATTCACAAAGCTTACCAAAAGTTTACTCACAGTCACTGTCGAAAAAAAACATTCAATAATCTGAGATGGCCCTATTTATTTAAAGTGCATACCGCCTTCCAGTTCATACAATCATTTATCGATGCAGTCTCAGCTATGTATCACGGCCCATGAGCAGATATCCATACGGACTCTTACCTGTCTATGTCATTAGGAATTGCTAACAGCAAGGCTGTCCTCTTGCCCCGTTGTTCTCTATATATGCCATCAAGATTTTAGTTATAGCTGTCTGTGAGATGCTATACCCAGAAAGGAATTCAAAAACTCTTTTTGAGTAGCAAGGTAGCCTTATATGCAGAAGATCTCTTAATTTACATGGCAGAGCTGTAACTTACTGTTCCTCTTAGCTGAGATGTTTTAATTAGACGGCATAATGAGTCAGGCTATAAAGTTAATCCCACCAAATCTATTTTATTTATTAATATTATGGTCTTCTCATTGGAAGACAGAAATTTTATTTATTTATTTTATTTTATTTTATTTTACATTTGTTTACCAGGTAATGTTTGACTGGGCCAGAAGCCCGTTTTTAGCAGAGACTCAGGGAGAAAAGTTGTATTTTTCTTGTAATCCTCTATATTTCAAATATTTGGGTATTTTGTTGTTCCCCACCCCTAAGGAAACTAACAATATGAATGTTCAGGTTATTCAAACATTAATAGAAGATCATCTTTTAGAATAGAAATCATGCAGTACCCCCATTTGAAATCAAGCTCTCTCTAGTTAAGATGATTTTATATCTCAAGGTCTTACATATTCTTCAAAGACTCTCTTTTTGAATTCCATATAAGGTCTTTCAGAAATGGGATAAAATGGTTTGTAGATTTTATGATTTCCTCTTTTACTAAATAGAAGTATACACCTCTCTAACCTTTTGCTTTCACATCAAACAGCTATTCTTAGGATATTGGAGTCCTTGTCAGCATAGACAAGTCACCACTCTGGGTCATTTCAGTGTTACATGATCTCTACCCATCATTGCTCATCAATCCCAGTGCTATAGACAATGATAAAGCATCACTATTATGCAATGGGATGTCCCACTAAAGATCATAGCATCTGGGTCTACCAATGACTTAATACTTTCTACAAAGTTGTCCACTCCATTTTTAATGCTCCTGACCCCAATGACACATTTGGAACTATGATGTTCCCTTTAGGAGCTCACCCCCACTTTAGGTTGCCATGATAGTCTTTCCGATGACACCACTGGTGGGAGAAAGTATTACATTTAAATTTTCAGATATATTCAGGGTTTATACTAAGAACTTTTTAGAATTAGCAATTGCTCATGGCTTTTCCTCAACAAGATCTTTTTAAATACTATTAACTTCTTTCTCTCTTTCAAAGGTCAGATCCATTGTCAACCCTTTGCATATTGAGCAGGCTGTTAATTTAGCACTTATGCAAACATATAAAAATGTGTTTAGGCAGCTTGATTATTCTGGGACTTGTTTGTCCTCCACTCATTACCATTCTAAATACTTTTCATAATAAGAGGTTTTAAGCCTCTCAGCTTTTGAGGCTCCAATTTAAAATGACCTTTTCACGTACATGGATATTATATGCTTAGAAATGTTTGTTTTCCTAGGCTATTTTGACCCCAGATTTTCTATCTGGTTACCTGCTGCAGAACATTGGAGATGCCACTTCAGTTTATGCAAGGGAGATTGTGAACATATAGTTTAGAACTTCCCATCCTTACAAAAGTCTGGGATTAGTGCCTGGGAGGACACTGTGTTCATTTATCATACAATGGTAGAGGAAAGAATAGATGTAGTTATTTATGGCACATCTCCTGAGTTTAAGATTGAATGCTTCTGCTGGCCAAAAATTCACATCACGAGGCATCAGAATAATGCTGTACCTCCATCTTTCACTGAATATAGCCACATTCTGTCATCCATATATAAGGCAGAGCTCCAGATTTCCAGAAGAAAGGGCAAAGAGTATGTTTTTTCTTACTGAAATGATCCCTTTGGTTAGATAAATGTAAGAACTTTTTGGATACATAGCCTTTAGAGATAGCCATTAATAAAGTGGTCCAGCCTGTCCCTTACTGCTCCTATTCTCCCCCTCCTCCTCAGGTGAGCCTTTACCTTTATCCTTGTTTTTATAGTTATCGTTTTCCTTTCTTTCACTCGTCCTATAATGCCCATCTATTTTACTTGCATTTCTAGTTGGCAACCTACACTACTTAACTGGTCATTAGCTTCGGTTGTGTACTTCTATCATGTACATGACTACAAGTATCATTTTACAAACCTTTGCATGCTGATTACAGTACTATACAATTACATATTTAATTTTTAGTACATCCATCATCTATATGCCATGATCCTATAAGTTCAGTGCCAGATATTAGTTTTATATGTCATAACTGTATAGTATTGGAAGAGGTTCAGTTGCTTGATGGAATTATTTGCTGTTCTGTATTTGCTGTTCTGTATATCTTTCTTCTATATGATTTTGAAAATCTAAAGCTATGTGGAAAAAAAACAAAACAAAACTACAAATACCCCAGAAAATAATGCTCTGTCCACAAACTGCACAGGCCCTAGCTTCCCAGCAGAGCACTGCACATAACTGACAAAACACCACTCACTACCCAAATCGATTAACTTAGCCGGACACTCTATACTCATACGGCATTTCTAAAAATGGAATAATATCCTTCCCTCCCTTAGACAAATTGACAAACTACCAACATTTAAATCCAAACTAAAAAAAAAAACAAACTTAATGGACACATGGCTCTGTACCTGTATACTCACAGGTTAATCACAATGATCCCACACAGGATCAGCACAACATAAGTATGCAATGGAAGAGCCTCACCCTGGGAAACCACCTTCTTGATTGTGGTATTCCCCCTGCTACTCTGCTCTAAATCCACCTGTAACACACTGTTTTAATCTCCATCTTTTCTCTTTAATCTCTGACATCCACTTATTTTTATTCGTCTTTTCTGCTTATTGTGATGTATTTTCTATTTCATGCCTCATCCTGCTGTCACAGAGCTCATAAATCTTACCTTATACTTTTTGTATACACCCCCAAACTCCTGTTATTTTTAACTCTTACAGCCCCTGCTCTCAACATCCTGTGATTTATTCCCGAGATAAAACAGTGTCTCTTTCTCACTTACAGTTAATCTTTGGATTCTTTCTATTACCTTCTCTTTATTATTATTTCCTCTTCCTGCACGCCGTACTATCTGACCTCTCTCTCCTGTAATGTACAGTTTCTGTATCTGGCTAGCCACCCGGTGGTGTGAACCTTCGCCCAAGATAACTGTCACTGTTGCAGAGACACCCTGACCCTATGTGTAAAAATGGGAAAAAACTGTTTTGGATTGATGGATATGCATGATTTAGTAATGTAATATATTTAGTTAGCACATTGTACAAATAGTTATTACAATATACTTTACTGTCGAACTTTCTTCTTTATGCAAAGTTTTTCTATTGTAACAATTATGTTAATTTTCTGGAGCTTTTCTATGCTGATCACCACTGAAAAGACATGCTTTCCCTAGTTGCACTCTTGCCATAATCAAATGCAGAATCAATAAAATAAATAAAAAGACCTCACACAAAATAAAATGCCTATCTTAAATACTTTTTTCTCAACGGTTTAGTTTTTCTCTTTTTAATTGTGCATTATGTAAACACTGCAATATGTTTTTTCTTTTATAATTTTTTCAGTATCCTGTATTTTTCCTTGTCCTAAGGACTGAAAGATTACTGTATAATTTGCCTTGTGTCCTTCATAGGAAATCGCATAAAGACTGGGGTTCTACTTTTCATTTTATCTCATAATCTCATGAGTCAGTATATTTGTAAATCAAACCAGCACACTGACTGTTTTTTTTTCAAAAAGGTTATAGTTTGATTTTAGGGACCCTTTATAAGGAAAGGGAGACCCCTACTGGGCTTATAATGTGAGAAGCTAACAAAAAAAAAAAAAAAGTTCATGTTTCATTTTCAGTCACATGATATGCTGCGAGATCATATTACACTTGGGCAACAGAGACAGACTGAACAAAACAGTTAAAGTGACGGTAATGAAGATGATCACATCCAGAAAGAGTACCAGGATGGGAGTTTAGAAAGGTCAGATATGGAGTAGATGTCTCACAGAGCTTTTGAAAACACCCTGTACTGCAGGTCTGAAGTATCTTTCGAATGCTTTGTGGATTTGAGACTACTTCTGGAAGAGGCAGACTTATTTTACTCTGTGTTATTTACCCAGCATTCTGAAACTTGCTGTTTGGGAAATGTGAAAAAAAAGACAGGGAATACAACTGTAAAAGAGTGGAGAAGCAGACAGGTAGTAGGTTCTGTTCCCATCAGACACAACTTCTTGCAGGTTTAGTTTACAAGCTTTGCACACTAAAATGTATCTCATCAAATGCTGCATGTATCTTAGAAATATTTTTTGGAAGCAGCATTTAACTCAGATCAGGTCTGTACTGTGCAGAAACATTAGAAGCATTCCTTTTGTGAAATACCAGGCCAGTTGCTTGTTTATACTTTCATAAAATTAATGCAGTTTGAGAGTGGGTAGTGAGAAGGCATAAATGGTTGCAAGACTCAGTTGCCTTGTACTTCCTACGATCCGTCAATCTTATGATATGTCCAGTTCGCTTATCAGTCTTAATCCATTCTCAAG
This sequence comes from Protopterus annectens, assembly GCF_019279795.1. Lineage (NCBI taxonomy): Eukaryota > Metazoa > Chordata > Ceratodontiformes > Protopteridae > Protopterus > Protopterus annectens. The sequence goes on from NC_056729.1 coordinate 1,884,082,483, forward strand.
TCTTTATTCACCCTACTTGGCAGTTTGAGGAAAAGACTCACTAATAATAACTTGTGGTAGTTGCAGACACTGAAAAGTATGCCCTGGAACACATTTGGTATTTTGCTGGGCTTGATCAGCCTTTTCTATTTCAAAGCAATCCTTTGTTTTTTTTTGATAAACAATACATTTCTATACTCCATATTTGTTGAACCAAGGTTAATCCTGGTCAATCATCCTTCTTTAGTGTTCTCAGAAGTTCCTCTGTGGACAGAATTGGCTATGACAAAATCTTCAAGAGTTATGCCAAGCACAAACTTCATCATGACATGTGTCTGCTTCTGCACATATCTGTGAGATGTTCTAGTGATGTTCCATCATGGCATGTGTCTGCTTCTGCACATATCTGTGAGATGTTCTAGTGATGTTCCATCATGGCATGTGTCTGCTTCTGCACATATCTGTGAGATGTTCTAGTGATGTTCCATCATGGCATGTGTCTGCTTCTGCACATATCTGTGAGATGTTCTAGTGATGTTCCATCATGGCATGTGTCTGCTTCTGCACATATCTGTGAGATGTTCTAGTGATGCTCCATCATGGCAAGTGTCTGCTTCTGCACATATCTGTGAGATGTTCTAGTGATGCTCCATCATGGCAAGTGTCTGCTTCTGCACATATCTGTGAGATGTTCTAGTGATGTTCCATCATGACAAGTGTCTGCTTCTGCACAGATGTTCTAGTGATGTTCCACCATGGCATGTGTCTGCTTCTGCACATATCTGTGAGATGTTCTAGTGATGTTCCATCATGGCAAGTGTCTGCTTCTGCACATATCTGTGAGATGTTCTAGTGATGTTCCATCATGGCATGTGTCTGCTTCTGCACATATCTGAGAGATGTTCTAGTGATGTTCCATTATGGCAAGTGCCTGCTTCTGCACATATCTGTGAGATGTTCTAGTGATGTTCCATCATGGCAAGTGTCTGCTTCTGCACATATCTGTGAGATGTTCTAGTGATGTTCCATCATGACAAGTGTCTGCTTCTGCACATATCTGTGAGATGTTCTTGTGATGTTCCATCATGGCATGTGTCTGCTTCTGTACATATCTGTGAGATGTTCTAGTGATGCTCCATCATGTCATGTGTCTGCTTCTGCACATATCTGTGAGATGTTCTAGTGATGTTCCATCATGGCATGTGTCTGCTTCTGCACATATCTGTGAGATGTTCTATTGATGTTCCATCATGGCATGTGTCTGCTTCTGCACATATCTGTGAGATGTTCTAGTGATGTTCCATCATGGTATGTGTCTGCTTCTGCACATATCTGTGAGATGTGCAAGTGATGTTCCATCGTGGTATGTGTTTGCTTCTGCACACATCTGTGAGATGTACTAGTGATGTTCCATCATGGCATGTGTCTGCTTCTGCTCATATCTGTGAGATGTTCTAGTGATGTTCCATCATGGCATGTGTCTGCTTCTGCACATATCTGTGAGATGTTCTAGTGATGTTCCATCATGGTATGTGTCTGCTTCTGCACATATCTGTGAGATGTTCTAGTGATGTTCCATCATGGCAAGTGTTTGCTTCTGCTCATATCTGTGAGATGTTCTAGTGATGTTCCATCATGGCATGTGTCTGCTTCTGCACATATCTGTGAGATGTTCTAGTGATGTTCCATCATGGCATGTGTCTGCTTCTGTACATATCTGTGAGATGTTCTAGTGATGTTCCATCATGGAAAGTGTTTGCTTCTGCTCATATCTGTGAGATGTTCTAGTGATGTTCCATCATGGCATGTGTCTGCTTCTGCACAAATCTGTGAGATGTTCTTGTGATGTTCCATCATGGCATATGTCTGCTTCTGGGGATATCTGTGAGATGTTCTAGTGATGCTCCACCAAACCTTATGTTAGGCCTTCTTGCTATAAAATTCCCAGTCTAAACAATGAATCATTAACAGACTAACAATAAAGGTATTGCTGGCCATTATTGTTTGTTTCTGAAGGGTGCTTGGACGTACAAGCTTTATTTCCACTGCCAACTCCCAGTGGGCCAGCCTAATTTAAAACCCTCGACCACTGACATAGCATAACATGAAATAATGTTTCAAGACGTGTCACCACCAAGCTAGCCTATCCAGAGAGGTTTAGAACCCTGTATCCATGTTTGACTAATCCCAGCTACAGTTCAGGTCCTCCTAATCAAGGAATAGTACTGACCTCTTGGAAGAACAGGAATAAATCAGGCAGTTTTTAAATAGTGCAATATTGCCCCAACGGCAGTATTACCTTCACTGGAAACATTGTGACGACACAGCTCTTGTATTTACACCTTGACAGCATGTTATCCCCCTAGTACAATGTAAGGCTGTTGTGAGTTAGATCACTTCTCCCCCTCCCCCTTTTAATTCCCTAGATGGTTGTTTTAAATTGCCAACTCTTTTATGTTTAATTTTTGGGGAGGGGAAGCTCTATTTCCTAGGCTATTATTACTTTTTTGTACTAAAAAAACTCCAGTATTTGGACAGTCTGAGAACTGCTAAAAGCAATTTTATTAGAATCTGTTATTTTAGATCAGTGGAGTACGCAGAAAACTTTTTGCTTGTTTTAGTGATAATTTTTGCTTCTTTTGTTGCCCATTTGTTTAGTTTAATATTTTGTATTCTGAGCCTAATTTTATGCTACCTCTTTACAGCCAAGCAAGAGAAAGAAAAAGGAGAATTATTATAACATCTACAAGTCAAGTAGAATTGTTGGATTTTTTCCCTTAAGTAAATGGAATTTCATTATAATCATCATAAACCGGTAGTGGTAACCTTGGTTATTTTCTAGAAAAGAGTGGCTGTCCTGTTTTCACCCACATAAACCCGTCAGCAAGCAAAACTTACTGTTGCCATTACATGCTTTGCTTTATGTTTTTCCAGAATAAAAGGTTCACAGGAAGTGGTGCCTTGCCTGGTTGCTTTTCTTTGCCTCATTTTATGGATTTATTGTCATTTATTTATAGTGCCAGGTGTATATTTAGCTACAACTGTACCGCAGTGGTACTGCATTTCTTACGTTAACTCTCTGAACACTGTGGAGAAGAGATGAGAGGTGGTTTATGACATTAACAGTAATCAATATCTGGTTATTACTTTGTTTATTCATGTTAACAGTCCATTATCTTTTGTAAGTGCCACTGTGCTTTGTGAAAATGGCAATAGTTAAAGGACATAAAAAATGCAACAGGTGCAAGCCACAGTGTTGAAAAAGTAATTCACTTGAACTGCTTATGACGTGTCCATTAACCCCACACCCACAAGTTCATTCATCTGTCTGAGAATGATGCTAACTTAAGACACAGTTAAAGATGACAAATCGTTATGCAATTTGCTAAATGTTAACCATTTACTGTTCTGTTTACTACCCTGCCAAAGGTTCTTTATAAGTCTACATCAGTGGAGCTATGCCGTTGCTGAAATTTGCATTTTTTTTAAGTTGTGATCAATTTTCTTTTGTTTCTTTCCTTTTTGTTTTAATTTGTAAAGTGACATGAAATATGTGTGGCAGTTTAGCTCAGAGGGTTAAGGCTACAAGCTTCTAACGTGCTTCACCCTGCATTTGATTCTTACCATTTGCATACAGTGAAGCTCTGATTATGTCATTTAACAAACTAATGCTATCAGGTCACCCCTGAAAAGGAACTCTTGTGTCTGGAGGACTAACCTGGTTAACACATAGGCTCAGAAACAAGTCCTAGGCTAGCTGCCCTTGCAGGCTAAATGCTAGGCATCTAAACATGAAACTGCACTCATTGCATTCTTAACCCTGGAAGATGCTGACATTTGTGCAGTCACAGAAACCTGGTTCAAAGCTAAGGAGAGCACCCCAGCCTTACCTGATTACTCATCCTATCATACATTCAGACCCCAAACTGTGGGTAGCAAAGCCAAAGGAGATGGACATTCAATATATATTGAAAGACATACACACCTCCAGGCTGGCCAGTCAGTATGATGCACATGAGACACACCAGGTGCAGTTAACCACTGACAAGACCCCTATTCAAATCATAGCTAGCTACATTCCCCCAAATTTGACTCAAGATGTCCAACCTAGATCTCTTCATATCTATCAAGATTTAACCCTTTACCCTGATCCATGGGGACTTTAACTACCCAAACATAGACTGGAAGAACTACTCATGCCAGAATACAAATACCCAGAGATTCCTCGATTTTGTTAATGCAAACACCTTGGAATAGCTAGTTGATATCCCCATATGAGGTGATAATATCTTGGACTTGGTATTAACCAACATGAGTAACCACTGCAACATCCCTACAGTATCATCCTCCCTGGTAAGATCTGACCATAAAGCGGTCACTTTCAAAGTTACCATCTCCCACCACCCCCCTCTAGCTAGAGTCAAACATAAAAACTACTCCAAAGCTGATTACAGCCACCTGAGGGATGGTATAAAAGCTTCACAACCCCCTCCCCCTCTATAGGAACTGGCACCAATATTCAAATCTACACCAAAGTACTATACAAGCATTTATACAGATGCATAGAATCAGGAATACCCAACAAGATGAAATAATACCCTGCAAGGAAGAGTAAACCTGTCTGGAGGAAATCTGCAATAAATAAACTCTGTAACTAAAGGAAAACATTGCTGTCCAGGACCAAGAAGGAGCAGGTGCCCAATTGGAAGCAATCTCTCCTTAGCCTGAACAAGCAAGTAAGAGCACTAGTGAAATCCTACAAAGCAAACTTTGAGTACAAATTGACCACATATACTAGCGACAGTCATAAGGCCTTCTTTACATACGTCCGCAGTCTCAAAGGTAGCAGCCAGATCTGCTCAGAACTGGTGGTTAAGGACACCACATACACAAATGCCATAGATATAGCCAACTTGCTGGATGACAGATTCAGTGAAAATTTCACCCCACTGTCCCCCATCAGTAAATCAAGACATCCCCAGTACCTTCCCCCTCCCCTTATCTCTAGGGAACAGGTCATCACTGCCCTCTCAAAGGCAATAAAATACAGCCTCTATGGTACACAATAACATCCCAGGCTGCATCCTACAGGAGCTCAGGCAGGAACTTGCAGCATCATTAGGGACTCTATTTAACCAAAGCCAGAGTACTGGATTCATCCCAGCTGAGTGGAGGACAGCCACTGTCATTCCTTAGCACAAAGATGGAGCATCCACCAATCTGGGAAATTATAGATGCATCAGCCTAATAAGCCTGATCTGCAAGGCCATGGAATGGATTATCATGGGCCTCATAAACAAGGACATTGGCAGCCTCCAAACACTCAATCCCACACAGTTTGGCTTTGTCAAGGGGAGGGCATGTTTGTTAAATGTGGTCGACTTCTTTGAGACAGTCAACAAAGCCATGGACGACGGGAAGACAGTGCATACCACCTCTGCCTTGACCTAGCTAAGGCCTTTGACACTATTCTCTACTCAGGCATAATAGATAAACTCTCTCAACTAGGCATCAATCTGTTTACTAGATGGGTAGCAAACTGGCCCACTGATAGAACCCACCTAGTCAAAACAGGGAAAGCCACCTCAAGTAGTAGACCTGTAACGAATGGCATACCCCAGGGATCAGTCTTGGGGCCTCTGTTATTTGGGATATACTTTTCTGAGGTGCAGGCCAAAAACAATGGGCTATGGCTGACTAAGTCTGCAGATGAGTGCAAGCTGGGTGCTGTTATCAATTCCCCTAGTGATGTGGAAATCCTGCAAGAGGGTCTCACCCAAACAAATGACTAGTGCCAGAAACATGGCCTCAAGCTGAATACCAAAAAATGCATCATCATCCCCTTTGGGGAGAGTGATGTCCCCACAAATTATCACATTAATAACAACATCCTAAGCATGCAGTCAGTCATGAGGGACTTGGGCATCTAGATTGATAGCAACCTGACTTTTGACTACCATGTTGCTACCGTTGTACAGAACAATTTTCCACATGGCCCACCTTATAAGTAAGGGTATCTCATCCAGGGACAAGGAGGTCATAATATCCCCTGTAGTCTTCCCTTATAAGGCCCTTTATTGAGTACAATGCCCCTTTTGGCATGTACCTCATAAAGCACATGCAGCAGATGGAGAGACCACAGAGGTTCCTCACCAGGAGAATCCAGGGCCTCAAACATCTATCCTACACTGACAGGCTAAAAGCCCTGTCATTTTACTTAGTTTCACAGACTCAGAAGTGACCTCTATCTGGCATACAAAGCAATCTCAGACCCTGCCTTGATGGGACTGCTGCATATCCGCAAGTCAAGTTCCACTTGAGTAACCCACACGTGCGACCTCAACCTGGTCTGTGACATCAATAGGACTTGTTAGTAGGACAGATTTGTGTCCCAGAGACTCCCCCATCTGTGGAATAGACTCCCTCTCCACATCAAGCAGAGCACCTCATTATCCCTTTTTAAGTGCAACCTGGATAACTGGATGGGAAACAGAAAATACACCCCTGAGATACCACCTGTGTCCCTGCTGGACTAGGGCATTGGGTGCTGACTTGGTTAAACATGGGATAAACTCTTGGCTAGTGTAATAAGTGCCTCAGAGCCAATAGCCTAGTAACTTCCTATGATCCTATGATCCAAAGCCTAGCCAATTTTTCTTTCTGAGATAAGAATCAACCCCCGTGCCTTTTGTCTGTGTGGTAAACACCTTAATCATTATGTTAACCTCTAACTCTTATAAAAGATCTTTGCCATCTATGTCTCACAGATTATGAACTATAGTGCATTTAAAAGTATCTCAGTTTTTTGTTCAGAAGCTGAAAGTAATGCAGTGATGTCATACATTAGGCAATACTTTTAGGGCAGTAATTTAATTTATGTGTAAATGACCTTCCATTAATAAAGACATGCATATGAGTTAATATGAGACAATATGTGCAGATGAGTCTATGTGTTGCACCCCTACAACACTGGATGAGTGATATCAAGATGACTTTAAGGTACACATACTGTATGTACCATATTTACTATAGGTGATGGGTCAGGCAATGTACCATATGGAATCATTAATAGCTTTTCCTATTCACAACATTCAGTGGTCTTTTTTCCTACATGTTTAGCTCTCCTCTCCCATGACTATCAAACATCCTTCCACCGTTGGCCTGTTTAGGCCTTACTTACTACTGTAGGACATCAGATGAGGGAGATACGAGTGACTATCAAACATCCTTCCACCGTTGGCCTGTTTAGGCCTTACTTACTATTGTAGGACATCAGATGAAGGAGATACGAGTGACTATCAAAAATCCTTCCACTGTTGGCCTATTTAGGCTTTACTTACTATTGAAGGACATCAGATGAGGGAGATACGAGTGACTATTAAACATCCTTCCACCATTGGCCTGTTGAGGCCTTACTTACTATTGTAGGACATCAGATGAAGGAGATACGAGTGACTATTAAACATCCTTCCACCATTGGCCTGTTGAGGCCTTACTTATTACTGCAGGACATCAGATGAGGGAGATATGAGTGACTATCAAACATCCTTCCACCGTTGGCCTGTTTAGGCCTTACTTACTATTGAAGGACATCAGATGAGGGAGATATAAGTTGCTGATCATGGCCATTACCATATGAGGATTAGGAGATTTTTTTAATATATATTTTGATCCTTCCCCCATGGTGATTGATGGACACTTCATCAAAACAGGGCTGACAATGCTGACCCAGTGGTGTGTGTGTATGTGTGTGTCTATGTGTATGTGTGTGTGTGAGTGTGTTTTTGTGTGTGTGTGTGTGTGTGTGTGTCTGTGTGTGTGTATGCGTGTGCATGATTGTCTGTGTGTATGTTTGTGTGTATGTGTTTGTGTGTGTCTATGTGTGTGTGTGTGTGTGTGTGTGTGTGTGTGTGTGTGTGTGTGTGTGTGCATGCATGTATGTGTATGTGTGTGTGTGTGTGTGTGTGTGTGTGTGTGTGTGTGTGTGTGTGTGTGTGTGTGTGTGTGTGTGTGTGTGTGTGTGTGTGTGTGTGTGTGTGTGTGTATGTGTGTGTGTGTGTGCATGTGTACTTCTACACACATACTAATTCCAGCTTACGTGTTACATGCTGTTTAGCAGGTTAATACTCTTGTCCACAACACTGTTTGTTACACCACCCAGACTCCAACAGGTAGCAGTCATGCAGTGGGCATGCAAGCCTCAGCTTTTCATTTCCACGAGTGTATCCCCTAGGCCCCAGTCCCCCAATTGGCTTCTATGACACCCAACCTCACTAGTGAAATCTGAATTAAGTGGGCTGCAATCTAGACACAGCCCTTGAGTGCCAACTGGTTGGCAAGAGTTAGTCACAAAACACAGATCAGTAGGTCTTGAGTGTTCCCCAAACAGAATTCAGGCTATAGAAACAGATTTAGGTAAAGTCTAAGCCTTATAAGATATCTGACCATGGACTGCTAAGCAATAAGGTGTTGGAACACAGATAGACAGAGACCCACAGCTATTTTGTATGTATTTGTTAGAGGTATTTATGCCGGGCTAAGCTGCAGTGTCACTATGGTCAAATCTAGTTAAATTAACACAAAACTATGCAAATAATGTAAGTGGAACAGTGGAGCAAAACAAAATAATGGCTGAATCTGTAATGGCGTAAACGCTAGGCTAGTTCTTTGTACAGTCTTTGAGATGAGTATGGGGCTATCAGTTGCCTAATGGCTAGCAGTTGCTTATGATATCCTTGATGTGTTTAAGAAGGATTAATAGTAGCATTTAGTCTGTCAACAAATGGAACTTAAAGTGTGGAAGAACATGGTAACAGGATACAGTATGCCATGACCTCATTCGCTGTCAAACCATTCAGACAGGAGCAGGGGATAGTGGGAAAATGTAGCTGACACATTAGTTCATGCAATCACTTGTTTGGTGTGTTATTTAACCTAACTTGAGTCAGTTGTTTTGCATTATGGGGCTTATTTTGTACTGGTGGAAAGACATATCTCAGAGAAATTATCTGTAAGACAGGGACGGGCTGTGTAAATGTTTATTTTCATCTTTCCTGACACCTTGGACCTAAACTAGCCTTGACAGAGTCAGCATAACAGCTCAGATTTAGAAAGAGGCAGAGCATTTGTACAACTCTCTGGTTACCATGACAACGGCAGGCACCTCTGATTAAATATAGATTTAGATCTCTACCCATGAATACTGCATCTGCGATCCTGGAAAAAGAAGACAAGGCTATTTCCCACCCTGGAGAATGCTCTAAGAAATGCTTCAAGAAGTAAGAGCAATGTGGAAGCAATCTTTGAGAAATTGTCAAATACAAAAAACAACTGAAACAGTAACAGTACTTTCTCTGTCATGACAGAATATATGAAGAGATTTAAGCTCATAAGCAGAATTAATCAGTTTAGCTCTATTGTCTACCTGTGTTTTTCATTCTCATGTCTAAACTACATATTGAGATCTGTGGCTAAAGTTAAAGTGATGATGCTATTTTTCAGTATGGGAGCTTTCTGAGACACTTCTTTTAATGGAGAGTGGTAGACTGCCATTCGTCATGTCAGTAAGGAGTACTGGAGAATAGGTGATAAGGCAGTTAGCGGTATAGAGCTGTACTGATAAGGTTGCACTAGTCTGCACCCATGTGAGACATGAATTGTACATTTTCACTGGAAGTAGCTTAGTGAGAGCTTCGATAAGATGACAGAGTGGCAGTGATGACACCTGTCTTCCCTGAGAAGGATGCACACATCTATAACTGTACAGCTGGTGTTAGACTCAGTTATTACCCTGATAATGAGCATGAAGGATAAGGGGTCAGTGGCATGGAGTCATTGTCAAGCCCCAGTGAACAATTAGTCAGGGTTTTATTCTTGTTCTGAGTTCATTTATCCCAGCACTGACCCTGTTATGTCAGAACAGTAAGGGTGTTGTGTGACTGCACCAGAAAAGTCATTCTCAGATTGTCTATAGAAGTGAAAATAGACTTCAGGCTTTAGGCAAGATAACTGGAAATGTCATTATGAAGACAGTGAATTAAAGCTGAAAACTGTAAGTCTCTGAAATATGTGCTCATATCCATACTCAGTATTAAAATAAATTGTATGTTGTTAACTTAGACTGCACCAATAAATCCTGGGGATAAAGGGAGACAGAATTACAATGATTTCCCTATAACTCTGGTCTTCTGTCTGCAGATCTCTTTCTTTCTGTTGAACAACATTTACACTGTCAGTTCTATTCCTGATAATGGGGAGTTTTAGAACAATTCTGATGATTGCTAATGCTATAGTTTTGTGCTAAGACTTTTCTCCACCTGTAAAATGAATTGAACATTCTCAGTTCTGACGAAGCATTTGAGAGCTGAGGATACAAACACTTGAGAAGAACACTGACAAGAGTGTGTGAAGACCTGCTTTCAAACTGTTGTCACCAGTGCAAGATGAATATTTAGATAACAACAATCTGTGGCTGAAGACGGAGAGTAGAAATAGGCCAATACCTTCATGGGGCTTTAAGTACACAAATCTGCAAGAGTCAGTAGAACAAGTTCAGCTTTCTTACTTTTTACACCAGAAATGTGTTGCACTTTTTTACTTCTTTGGTAAATACAATAATGGCAGGTAAGGAAAAGGAAACAAAATATTGTTTAATCACAACTCTACAAAACACGTATGCTTGGAAGAAGTAATCAGTAAACAGAAATAAGATGCCACAGAATTAGAACATATAGTTTGTGCAATGATAACCTCTTAATGTGGCACTGATTTACTGACATGTTTTAAAGTCATGTTTATATATTTGCTAACTGGGTAGGCTCACTGGACACAAGCATCCTTTTTTAGGGACAACTATTGGCTGTTCAAGTAACTTAGTCACACAGTAGGCAAATGGAGGTGGAAGGAAACAAACCCCGTACTCTTTAACAATAGTAAGCAGCTAATTAGCAAATCTGAGCCTTAAGGCCTCTGCACCAATTACCACACATGTTCTATAGGGTATTTGATGTATTACACAACAAAATGCCTTACTGAGATGTAGTTCACAGTTTACCTTGTTCATAGGTTCATAGGTAGGTACTAGGCTATCTGCCCAAAGGCATTTATAAGCCTAGCCAGAATGTGTTGGCTTTTGCCACCCCATTAGATTAGTTCCCTGTGCCTCTGTCCAACAGAGCCATTGAAGTGATCCCTGGGGTAAACTTTCTGTTTCCCATCCACTCGTCAAGGTTGCTCTTGAAGAGGGTTAGTGAGGAGCTCTGCCTAATATAGATTGGAATCTTGTTCCAGAGCATGGGAAGTCTCTGGGACAGGAATCTATCCCTCCAGCACGTCCTATTTATTTTTGTGGTGAGGTTTAGATCCCTGGAGTGCGTAGCTCGAGGGGATATGGTTTTCTTTAGGTGGAGCATGTCCATTAACTCTAGATTGGACATGGCCTTGTATGTCAGGCAGAGATCACCTCTGAGTAGGCGGTATGCAACCGAGTACAGCTGGAGTTTCTTCGGTCGAGCTGCATAGGGCATCTGCTTGAGGCCAGTGATCCTCTTGGTGAGGTACTTCTGTGGTCTTTCCAGTTGTTGCAGATGTCTTGTAAGGTACATCCCAAACGGACCATTGTACTCTATGATGGGTCTGATGAGTGATGCGTAGAGGGGTCCAATCACCTCTTTCGATCTGGATGCAAACCCTTTTGTGATTAGGTGGGCCACATAGAAGGATTTTCTAACCACTTTGGCAGTGTGATTATCAAAGAAGAGGTTACTATCTACCTGGGTCCCCAGATCCCTTATTACGTCTTCTGTATTTAGGGGGCTACCACCTATGTGGTAGTTTGTGTGTACTTTGTTTTTTCCAAAGGGGATGACTATGCACTTTTTGGCACTTAGCTTGAGGCCATGGTTTTGACACCAGGTATTGGTCTCAGTGAGACCCTTTTGGAGGATGTCTGTGTCAGCCGGAGAGTCAATTATAGCCCGTAGTTTGCAGTTGTCTGCGAACTTGGTCAGCCATAGTCCTCCTGTGCTTGTCTGTACCTCTGAGAAGTATATGACAAACAGGAGGGGGTCCTAGGACTGAGCCCTGGGGAATGCCACTTGTAACCGGTTTAGAGTCAGACCTAACTCCCACAACTCTTACCATGTGGGTTCTGTCCGTGAGCCAGTTGGCAACCCATCTCATGATGTAGGGGTTTATTTTCAGGCTGGTGAGCTTGTCTATAATACCTGATTGGGGAATAGTGTCAAAGGCCTTTGTGAGGTCTAGGTAGGCTGTGTGGACCACCTTTCCCTCATCTATAGCCTTGGTAACTGTCTCAAAGAAGTCCACCAGGTTTAGGAGGCATGATCTGCCCTTAACAAAGCTGAACTGGGTAGGGTCCAGTGTTTGGAGGTTCCCAATGTCTCTGTTAATGAGATCCATGATGATGCGCTCCATAGCTTTGCAGACCAAGCTAGTCAGGCTTATAGGGCAATAGTTCCCGGGGTCCATTGTGGCTCCACCTTTGTGGAGCGGAATAACCATTGCTGTGCACCACTCTGTGGGTACATAGCCTGTGGAGAGGCTGTGTTTAAACAGTGTGTTTAGTTGAGGGGTTAGTTCATCTTTGAGCTCATGTAGGACACAGCCTGGTACACTGTCCGGTCCCATTGATGCTGTGTTTTTGGCTTTGGAGAGGGCTGTTTTAACCTGAGTATCTGTGATTTCAGGGGCACTACATTCTTCTGGTATAGTTATGGGCCCTTTCGGCCGTGAGAGGGGGGTGAAGTTTGCACTGAACCTGTCTGCCAGGATGTTGGCTATATCAGTTGGTTCAGTGTATTTTGTGCCATTTTGTACTAACTCCGATCAGATCTGAGAATTGCCACTTAGATTCTTGACATAGCTAAAGAATGCCTTGTGGTTATCTTTGGAGTCCATGGCAATTTTTCTTTCGAAGCTAGCCTTGGATGATTTTATGAGGGAATGTAGTTTCTTGCTGATTGTAAATTGTTTAATGACCAGCATTATGTTCCTAAATGTCCCATGCCATTATTTATCTGCTGAAATGTGTATTTCTGCAAACTGATGTACAAATCAGCCATTATCATAGACAATTATGTAACAAATGCAACCTGGTCCCTTCAGTGTTCCTACAAACCTTACAGTGAACTCATAATGGTTCATAATAATCCACAGGAGTCATGCTATCAAGTCTGCCCTACTGCTGCCACAATGAATAATAGCTAAGTTGTTGCAATTTATTGAAATGTCAGACTCATTTTCCAATGTATGGCTTTATAACTCTTCATGTTGAAAGAAACTCTCACTTCCCTCATAGGTTCATAGGTACATATGAGGCAGTTAGTCTGCAGACCATTTCAGACCTAGTCAAAAAATGCTATTCAAAATTTCCCTGTAGCCTCATTAAATTAAATTATCTAGGTTTACTTTGACTGTGGCAAGGGTGCTACTCTGCTTGACATATAGTAGGTTTGTTTCAGAGGTAAGGGATACGTTGGGATATGAATCTGTCATGCCAATGTGTCTTACTTATCTGCTGCTGAAGATTTAGTTCCTTTAACCGAGTATTTAAGGTACCCTTAATTCCTAGAATAAATAGGAGGTCAAATAAGGTTGGAGCTTTCATAGCACAAAAACTATACACAGATCTTCATGACAGAGTGTGTGAGAGACTGAGTGCAGAGAAAAGGCTGCCAGTGGAACCTACAACTAAGATTTTTAAGGCCACTGATCTTTTTGGTTACGAATCTCTGAGGTCTGTCAAGTTGTGTGTTATGTTTAGATAACTACACATCAAAAGGTGCATTATATTCAATAATGGATCTGATACGATATAAGTAAGGAGGAATTAAGACTTCTTTGGGTCTAGTGCAAATGCCTTTGTAAATTAGATGAGCCAGATAAAAGGCTTTTGAACTACTGTGGAGACATGATGGTGAAATGATAAGGAATTATAAAAAGAGTACCCAGATGCCTTACAGTGTCTGGATGGAGGGGTGGATCCCCTATACAATAAGTGAAACTATTTTGTTTACCTAAATGAAGTATGCTATATTTTTTACATTTAACTTGAGACCACTCTCCTTACACCAGTTGTTAACATGGTCTAACCTGTGTTGGAGCAACTGGGAGTCAGTTGAAGATTGAATAACAACACCCAGTTTACAGTTATCTGCAAAATTCGTTAACCATAGGCCAGGAGTGCTGGGCTGAAGGTCTGAGAAATATATGCCAAATAGGAGAGGGTCCAAAACTGAGTCCAGGGGTACACCACTGATAACATTTTTACTTTCAGAAGTGGCATCTGCTACTCTAACCACATGGGTTCTGTTAGACAACCAGTTAGCTATCCATTGCACAATATAAGGAATTACATTCAGACTTACAAGTCTATTAATAATGCCTGCATGGGGAATAATGTCAAAGTCCTTGACCAGGTTTAGCTATTCTGTATGCACTGCAAAACCACTATCCATGGCTTCAGTTACATTTTCAAAGAAATTAATGAGGTTAAAGAAGCAGGACGTTTCTTTGACAAAGCCAGACTAATGATGGTCCACAGTTATGAGATTTCCAATGTCCAGATTAATGAAATCTGAGATTATGCACTCCACAGCTTTACATATGAGGCTAGTGAGACTAATGGACCTATAGTTACCAGGGTCCGTGGTTTGGCCAGCCTTGTGTAATGACATTACAGTGGCTGTTTTCCAGGCTTCAGGAGTGTATCCAGTGGCGAGGCTGATTAAACAGGCTAAATAGGGGATCAGAAAGACCATATCTGACACATAATCAGGCACCCTGGTATGTTATCAGGGCCTATGGATGAAGTATTTGTAGTTTTTGAGATGGCTGAGAGAACCTGTCCCATAGTAATTAAAGGGGTGTCTGGGACTGTGGATCCTGTGGAATAGCTATAACTGTGGGTGGAGTAAAATTTAAATGTGCAGCCATCAGTTTATGTTTGAAGCTCTACATTACTGATTCAGTATTATGCTATTTTTGTACTTTACAGTCTCTGTTACTAGCCTTAAAATATCTTGATACTCCTTGGGCTATATCTTTCCTCATCAGTCTGGCTTTCAGTGAAAACAGTCAGTGCTTTAAGCTGGTACTTCTACAGTATTTCCTAGAAGAAGTGATTAATGTTGCTCTGCCTACACCAAATAATACCCAAGTCTGCTTAGGATGAGCCTATGGCAGTCTCAGTTAGGGCGAGCCTATGGCAGTCTCAGTTAGGGCGAGCCTATGGCAGTCTCAGTTAGGGCGAGCCTATGGCAGTCTCAGTTAGGCTGAGCCTATGGCAGTCTCAGTTAGGACGAGCCTATGGCAGTCTCAGTGAACTGATTTGTTATAAAAAGAGGAACAACACTGTATTCCAAGAGCTATATAAACAGTACTCAGTGATGTGTGTAATAAAGTAGACAAAAAATTAGTACAGTAGGTTGCAACACAGTCAGACTTTATATTAACATGTCCATGTCACCTGTAAATTCACAGGTTTTAACTAGTAATGTTACACTGCTTAAACTGTTTCCCATAATGGAGTCAGACAGTAGAACATTCGCACTTTATACATGCATACCTTAAGTAGTTTTCTGTCAGAATAAAAATGTACTGTGGATGAAGTATGTTCTTTTGGGGGGCATGTCAGTCCATTGAAGGAGACTTCAGCAAACGCAAAGAAACCAAAGCCAGTTCACAGAGAATGTGTTTGGCAAAAGAGGAGATTGCCTTTTTCTTCACTGTTGCACTACCTTGGGGTTAGTATATATAACTGGGGGGCAAAAATTGTTTCAATGTTTACTGAAGGCAGTTTTGGTGAACTGTTTTGGTTTATTTGCATTCATCAAAACTGCCTTTGATGGATTGACATGAATCCGTTTATTTGACGGTGTGCTCAAGTTAGTTATGGAGATCAGATTTGATGACAGTCATTCTGCCCACAGTTCATCTGTTTTCTGCAGTAAAAATGATGTATAGATTACTGAATTAGCATCTACCCCATGTCATGTCTTGTATACACAAGTGAGGTTCAGTTGGGCACTCGCTTGGCTGGTACATGTAGATGCACTTTATATAGTAGGGACAATGGAGGATGTGACATATCTTGGGTCCATGTTTGGGTTTTCTAAGCTGTTCTCTTGGCTTACACCTGAACTAATTTTCCACATGTTGCTGTCAACCAGGTACCTTTTCCAAGTTCCTCCTTAAATGCACCACCATCAGGGGAACCTCAGAAAAAATATTGCTGTTTATGCTTACTGGTCTCACTCCTCATCTGCAGTGTGTGCCTGTTTTCTAAAGCTAGTAATTCTTACATCCATGCTTGCAGCTGATTTTATTTTCAGTTTCTGCTGAGAACTGCTTTTTGCAGTTGTACCATGAAGATTTACGAAGTTCCTTGATGTAGGCAGATTATTCTGGATTGTTTATTCATGGAATTTATTTATATTTGTTAACCAGGTAGAACACAGATACACACAGACCCTTTTCAGACTCTGCCTAAGAGAATTGTCTGGTTAATTAATTTGCTCAGAGTCACACAGGCAAATAAATTCAAACCCTGGACCACAGTTAGCACTTTGTTAATAGCTCATTGTCTTAACCTCTGTACCATCTCCAAAGGTCCATGATTCCTGCATATGGTTTGGCACTCTGTGTGGTGTTTCTGTGAAGCAGAAGGCCTTGGTATCACATGATCAAGTACAGAAAAAACAACGAACAAAACCAAATACAGATCCATAGACAGACCAAATGGTAAATGTAAATAATAGAGTTATTACATATGCTAGAACAGACCACAACATATAAAACCATAAGTGCTTTCATTCGGAATTATACCAAACGTCCTCAGATGAAATTTAAAAAACATCATGTTCATAGGTTCATAGGTTCATAGGTTGGTACTAGGCTATCAGCCTTAGGGCCTATACAAGCCCAGCCATAACAATTCCTTGGATATTTCTTCCCACAATATTTACTTCTCTGGACCCCTGTCTAGCAGGGCAACTGACGTTATCCCCAGGGTGAATTTCCTTTCTTCCATCCAATCAAGGTTCCTTTTGAAGAGGGCTAAAGAGGCACTCTGCTTGACATGAATGGGCAGTCTGTTCCAGAGTCTGGGGAGTCTCTGGGTCAGGAACCTATCCCTCCAGCATATTTTGTTTTTGTGATGACAAGGTTTAGATCCCTGGAGTGTGTGGCTCTGAGGGATTGGGATTTCTTTAAGTGTAGCATGTCCAACAGCTCTGGGTTTGACATGGCCTTGTATGTTAAGCAGAGATCACCTCGGAGTAGATGATATGCAACAGAGTATAGCTGGAGTTTTTTAAGGTGGTCAGTATAGGGCATCTGCTTTAGGCCTGTGATTCTTTTAGTGAGGTATTTCTGCAGCCTTTCCAGTTGTTGCAGATGTCTTGAGAGGTACATACCAAATGGGGCATTGTATTCTATAATGAGTCTAATGAGGGATGAGTACAGTGGGACAATTACCTCCTTTTTTCTGGATGAAAAGCCCTTAGTGATGAGGTGTGTCACATAGAAGGATTTCCTGACTGTTGTGGCGATGTGGTTATTGAAGGTGAGGCCACTGTCGCTCTGTGTCCCTAAGTTTCTTATCACACTTTCAGTGTTTAGTGTACTGCCACCTATGTGGTAATTCATGGGTACATGTTTTTTCCCAAAGGGGATAACTATACATTTCTTGGCATTGAGCTTGAGCCTATGGCTCTGGCACCAAACATCTATTTCTTTAAGGCCCTTTTGTAGAGTATCAACATAATCTGGGGATTCAAAAATGGCTCCCAGTTTGCAGTCATCTGCGAACTTTGTTAGCCAGAGTCCCTTAGTGTTGGTCTGTACTTCAGAGAAGTAGATGCCAAACAAGAGAGGTCCCAGGACGGAACCCTGAGGTACTCCGCTTATCACTTGTCTGGAGCTGGATTTGGAGTCAGCTACTTTTACAGTGTGGGTTCTGTCAGTAAGCCAGTTGGCAACCCATCAAGTGATGTAGGGATTAATGCCCAGCTTAGTAAGTTTATCTATGATTCCAGAGTGGGGGATGGTGTCAAAGGCCTTGGCGAGGTCCAGATAGGCTGTGTGGATTGTCTTACCCTCATCCACGGCTCTGGAGACTGACAACCGTATATATCAAAAAAAAAAATCACATGACAACTCCGAACCTTAAAGATACATTGCAACAAGTACAGACACAAAGTATAATATCAGCTCAAATTGTTAAAAATACATGAAATACCTATCCGCAAAAAAGTAACAAAAACTGCTGGATCCTACTTTAAAATGAACCCAAAAGGATTATTATGTATTGAGGAGACTGGTAATTGAAATAATATCATTCAAACCTGGTGGAGGTGTGGCATGCAGATAAATTTGTCACCATAGTTCCCGCTGCTCCTATATAATACATATGTGTTATAGTCTGTTCTAGCATATGTAGTAAATCTATCCTTCGCATTTACCGTCTGGTCTTCCTGTGGATCTGTTATCACGTTCAAAACATGATATGCAGCTCATAATTAATAAAATACACATTCATCATTATATGCATGTATGGGCAAAACACTTTTGTAAAAATTCCACTTTCTTCTTAAAAAGTTATACATATTAATGCACTATATAAAACATTTTAAAAATGTACTTATAATTGATGAAATAATTTATCCCAGTGCAGAAAAAGTGTCAAACATCAACTGCCATTTATATGCTGTTTAAGTTGAAGTGTATTTTTCCACATCACCTACCCTAATCACAAGGAGCTAGATGTCAGTGACATAAAAGTAACATTTTTTGTAACTTTGTAACTACTGCATATTATCACATGCATACATAATGTGTTCAGGGAGAATGTATACTGTATATGCACACATTACAATTTTCAAAGTAATAAGTGTTTCTTTTGTTACTAGTAACAGCAGTTTGATTCTAATTACTTTCAAATAGGTCCCAAAAATTTAAAAATAACCACCAAATGGCAGCCACGCGGGGAATCCCAATGTCATCACTAGTATACAAGCAGTGCTAAGGTTCTATCAGCAGGCATAGAGGGCTGTCATCTGTGCACATTCTGCTGATAGCCATGATGACATAGATGACTGCTGTGATGCACATCTTCCATGATGATGTCACCCAGCATTTTCAATGCCTTAGTGAGGCTATGGAGTCTGAGGCAATGCTATTCTAAGTCATGTGATGACCATGGTGGGACACATGGCTTCCATATCCACGTCTGTGTCGAGGATAGCAAGCAGTGTCATCTGTGGTCAAGATCAGGTACATACATAGGGCAGTGGCAATGGAAGGCCATTGCAGGTTACACAGTCTGCTTCTGTGAGACTAGGTGTATCCTATTACACCACTCCATGTTGTGGATGGCAATGAATGCCAAACTCCAGTGGAAGGAAACCTTGCCAGTAGAGTCCATCCAGGCTCCATTCATACAGTACTGCTATATCCCTGTCAGAGGGGCCTGTAGTTCTGCTACAACAAGCCACAGCAGTAGCCACAGATCATGGTCACTTAGTAGTACCCCTCCATGTGATCACCCTTTAGTGTTATTTCATCCCTGCTATTACAGAATATTGTCTGTAACAGAGTATTCTTTTACTACCACATGCCTGCCTCTGTGTCCAGTACCATGTCCCCATCCCCCTGCTCAGATTGTGATGTCAGCCTTATATCATTGTCCTTTGGCACCTATACAAGTGATGATGACTGTGAATCGCAGCACTATCCCCCTCCCCATACATTGGTACATATAGAGATGTCCGATGCATAGTGTGACATGCCTAGTATAGCCATTAACTAACATTGCATGTATTATCTTTGTTCTGTGTGGTACAATATTGGCATTGTGTGCTCATCATGGTCCCGCAGAGATAGACTAGAGGCTACTGCTTCTTCTATACCTTTCTACGTAATCTAAGTGTATTTCTCTGTGTTTTTCACTTTTGCTACTACTTTTTGAATTAAACTGCAGCTTTGTTAAAACAGCCAATATTGTGTATTTGTTGGTTGCCTGGTTATTTGTGTAGCTAATAGATCCTCAGTTTTGTTACACTGAGTGTTCTCCTTTGTAAATTTATTAGATAATGGCTCCATCTTGCTCATAAAAGTGTTTCTACAGTGATTGTCCATGGTTTCTCCTACTTTTAGAACTTTTCTTACTTTAAAGTACATTTTCAGATAGTGTACTAGACAAAGTATAAACTTGCTGAGGGCAGAAGTGGCTATTTGGTGGCAGGAAGTAATTAGTGGGCATTCTGAGGGGTAGATATTATTGATTGACCTCCAACTATTCTCTTATTAGTTCTTAATCTTTTATCACTCTGCTTTAAACAGTGGATGGCATTGCTCTGTGTGCACTGCGCAGCACTGTATTTGACAGACACAGATGCTTTCACTTTCAAATTCTCTCTTAGGAACCATAGTTAAATACTCCTCCCAGTTATAGCTGTATGAACTGCAGAGTTAAGAAGAGGCACATTGTTGCATGTCAAAGGAGTTCTCACTGGCAGTCAGATTATTTGGGTCTATATCAGTTCAACGAAACAGCTCATCATCGAATACAACCTCGAACTTCTGACCACGAAATCTACAAATATCGAAAGCTCAGAACAGCAAATTTTTTCCCCTGTGAAAAAATTCACTGTTCTGAGAAACACACACAACACAAGCACACCAAAAAAACAGCAATCCACACACATACACTTAAAATCCTATATCTAACCCTACATTAAACTGTACATACAGTACTATCCACTATCCTTAACCCAAACCCTAACCCAAAGGTCCGTCACTATCGCACACTCACCTCACCAGCACCCTAACCCTAACTCACATACCCCGCCCTAACCCTAAAGTCTATCACTATCACACACTCACCTCACCCTCACCTTAACCCTAACTCACATACCCCACCCTAACCCTAAAGTCTATCACTATCGCACCGTCACCCGCGCCCTAACCCTAACTCATATACCCCGCCCTAACCCTAAAGTCCACACAATCGCACACTTACCTGAACCCAACCCGTAATTTTTCACCACAGCAGGTTGTCTATATCGCACATCACCACACTAAACAAATCACACAACTCAGAGCAAACACACAGACCTACGTTAGCTGAGTTTCTTAAAAGTAACTTACCTAAACAACAAAGGCTTCCAAAATGTAACCTAAGAAACAAGCCTCGGCAATCTACACAAACTCTCAAACATGCAGCAGAGACAACACCCATCAAGAAACACACAACTAAGTCACAATGTTTCAGTTAAAAAGTTCACAAGGTGATCCTTGTCGTATGTAACACCATATTGAGACACATCAGTGAGGCACTCACCAGGTTGTGTAAGGAGAGGATCACACTCGATTTCTTCTCAAATGCCAGGATTTACCACACCATACATGCACTCAAGTCCTTGAACCAAAAATACACATGACACAGTCATTATACATGTGGGTGTTAATGACTTCAGACATACCTCCCTGGACTATATAAAGAGAGAAACCACGATAGCCCCTTTTTTAAGAAATGTCAGTCTTTCTAAAGCTTCCCACATAAGTAAACAGAGTTCAGACAGCATTAAGGTATTGCTGCTCAATGTTAGGAGCCTAAACAGATAAGTCCATACCCTGTGGGCCCTACTTACCCTGGAAAACAGCGATAAAGGTATCGTCACAGAGACCTGGATCAAGACTGGTGAAAACACTCTAACAGTGCAGGGCTTCAGTGCCCATCACTCATACAGGCCCCACTATATTAGATGAAGTCACTAAAGGTGGAGGTGTCTCTATATTTCTAAAAACATCTTACTTCCAGATTCGTTAGACAAGATGATTACCTGGAACTTTTCCATGTCCAGCTTATTATGAACAAAACCCCTTATCACATCATTTCTAAATACAGGACCCCTCTCTATGACCCATTTGACCTCTACCTCCTACCTAATCATTACAGACAACAATCACCATTCTCTTAGGAGACTTCAACTATCACACCATAAACTGGGAAAAATTATACTGCCTCAATCATGTATGCAATGAGATTTCTGGACTTCATCAGTACAAACTATCTGAACCAGTTAGTCCACAACCCAACAAGGGTTGATAAAATCCCAGACCTAGTGCTTACCAATATGAGGCAGCTCTGTTCCCCACCAATTAAAACTTCTTCTGTGGCCAAATCAAATCATGAGTCAGTCACATTCACCATAAGCCTGAAGCATCCTCAAACACCTTAGCATTTAGAGAGTATGTAAAGGCCAAGTTACTAAAACTGAGTGATAAACTGGCTAAATTTGAAAGCCCCTCCACCTCAAAGGCCCCATTGCTTATGCGGAATCCTTTGCTTTCAAATTCTGTGTACATGTAAATAGCAATAGTAAATGCAATGTTAAATTCAATAATAAACCCTATGGTGGAACCCTAATGTAAACAGGCTTTATAATAAAAGAAAAAAATAATTGCATTAAAAAATAAATCTAACTCTAAAGAAGCCAAAAAATGCACTTGATAAACTGAACAAGGAACTCTGAATCCTGAACAAATTAACAAAAGCCAAACACTTGAGTTGATATTTTGCACCATGAAATTTCACCAGTATCTTGTTGCACACAGTACAACTAGTTTGCAGTGACAAGCAATTTCCTCCAGAGTTACAAACCAGATAATTTGACATTACTTTATCATCGCATTCCAACTGTCTAATCAATAAGAAAAGGTCTGTTACCATGGCTATGAAATTTACCACTCTACACGTCATCAGCTTGGTGGATATGGGCATCCTGAGGCTATCATAGGATCATAGGAAGTTACTAGGCTATTGGTCCTGAGGCACTTATAAGCCTAGCCAAGAGTTTAACTTATAGTTAGACAAGTCAGCACCCAAAGCCCCTGTCCAACAGAGACATGGGTGGAATCCCAGGGGTGTATTTTCTGTTTCCTATCCAGTTATCCCAGTTGCACTTAAAAAGGGATAATAAGGTACTCTGCCTGACATGGAGAGGGAGTCTATTCCACAGATGGGGGAGTCTCTGGGACACAAATCTGTCCCACCAACAAGTTCTATTGATATCAAAGACCAGGTTGACGTTGCGCATATGTGTTACTCAAGTGGTGCTTGACTTGTGGATAGTCCCACCAAGACGTGGTCTGAGATTGCTTTGTATATCAGACAGAGGTCACCTCTGAGGAGTCTGTATAAAACTGAGTAGAGGGACAGGGCTTTTAGCCTATCTGTGTAGGGTAGATGTTTGAAGGTCTGGATTCTCCTGGTGAGGAACCTCTGTGGTCTCTCCAGCTGCTGTATGTGCTTTGTGAGTTACATGCTGAAGGGGGTGTTGTACTCAATAATTGGCCTTATAAGGGAAGAATACAGGGATGTTATGACCTCTTTGTCCCTGCATGAGATCCCCTTACTTATGAGGTGGGCCATGTAGAAAGATTTCCGTACAATGGAAGCAACATGGTGGTCAAAAGTCAGGTTGCTATCACCCTGGGTACTCGAGTCCCTCACTACTGATTGCATAATTAGGACGTTATTAATGAGATAATATGTGGGGACATCACTCTCCCCATTTTTTTAGTATTCAGCTTGAGGCTATGTTGCTGGCACCAGTCATTTGTTTGGGTGAGACCCTCTTGGAGGACATCCACATCACTTGGGGAATTGATGACCACATCCAGCTTGCGGTCATTGGCAAACTTGGTCAGACTTAGCCCACTGGTTTTGACCTGCACCTCAAAGAACTATGTCTTGAATAACAGAGGTCCCAAGACCAATCCCTGGTGTATGCCACTCATTACAGTTCTACTGCTTGAGGTGGCTTCTCCTATTTTGATTAGGTGTGTTCTATCAGTGAGCCAGTTTGCTACCCATCTGGTAACATATGGATTGATGCCTGGTTGAGAGAGTTTATCTATTATGCCCTAGTGGGGAATAGTGTTGAAGGCTTTGGCCAGGTCAAGGTAGGTGATGTCCATGACTTTGGTGACTGTCTCAAAGAGGTCGACCAGATTTAACAGACATGACCTCCCCTTGACAAAGCCAAACTGTGTGGGGTCGAGTGTTTGGAGGTTGCCAATGTCTATGTTAATGAGGTCCATGATAATCCATTCCATGGCCTTGCAGATCAGACTAGTTAGGCTGATGGGTCTGGAATTTCCCATATTGGTGGACACTCCACCTTTGTGTAAACGGATGACAGTGACTGTCCCCCACTTGGCTTGGACAAAGCCAGTACTCAGTCTTTGGTTGAATTGGGTGCCTAATGGTGCTGCAAGTTCATGCCTGAGTTCATGTAGGATGCAGCCTGGAATGTTATTGGGTCCCATGGAGGCTGTATTTGTTGCAGTTAAGAGGGCAGTGATGACCTGTTCCCTAGAGATAAGGGGTGGGGTCAGGTACTGGGGATGTCCTGATTTAATGATGGGGTGACAGAGGGGTGAGGTTTTCCCTGAATCTGTCAGCCAGTAGATTAGCTATATCTACAGCATTTATGTATGTGGTGTCCTTGACCACCAGTTCTGAACAGATCTGGATACTTCCTTTGAGATTGTGGACATATGTGAATAAGGCCTTATGATTGTCTCTAGCAGATGAGGCCAATTTAGACTCGTTGTTGGCTTTAGAGGGTTTCACTAGTGCTCTTATTTGCTTGTTCAGGCTAAGAAGAGATTGTTTCCAATTGGACACCTGCTCCTTCTTGGTCCTAGACAGCAATTGTTTTCCTTTTGTTACATAGTTTATTCATTGCAGATGTCTATCAGACAGGTTTACTCTTCTTTGTGGAGGATGCGTTTGTCCTGTCAGGTATTCCTGATTCCATGCATCTATTTAAATGCTTGTATAGTACTTTGGTGTAGATTTGGACATTGGTATCAATTCCTACGGGGGGGGGGGGGGGGGGGCTGTGAAGCTGTTTATACCATCCCTCAGGAGGTTGTAATCAGCTTTGGAAAATTTTTTCTTGTTTGACCCTAGCTAGAAGGGGGTCAGGGGAGATGGTGACTTCAAAAGTGACCACTTTATGGTCAGAGCTTACCAGGGAGGATGATACTGCAGGGGTGCTGCAGTGGTTACTCATGTTGGTTAATACCAAGTCCAAGATATTATCATCGCTTGTGGGGGTATCGTCTAGGCATTCCACGGCATTTGCATTGATAAAATTGGGGAATCGCTGGGCATTTGTGCTGTTGCATGAGTAGTTTTTCCACTCTGTGGTTCGATAAATAAAGTCTCCCAGGATCAGGGTTAAGGGTTGAATCTTGATAGATTCGAAGTGGTCCAGATAGATGGCTGGGCATCTTGAGTCAAATTTGGGGTTCTGTAGCTATCTATAATTTGAATAGGGGTCTTGTCAATGGTTAACTGAACCTGGAGTGTCTCCTGTGCATCATACTGTTTGACCAGCCAGGAGGTGTGTGTGTCTTTAATATATATTGAAATTACACCTCCTTTGGATTTGCTTCCCACAGTTTGTGGTCTGAATGTATGATAGGATGAGTAATCAGGTAAGGTTGGGATGCTCTCAGCAGCTTTGAACCAGGTTTCTGTGAATGCACAAATGTCAGCCTCTCCCACGGTGACTAATGCTTGCAATGAGTGCAGTTTCATGTTTACACTCCCAGCGTTTAATAGCATGACCTTTAATTTGCATTTTGTTGAAATTATTATGTTGGTAGTATCGAGCTCGTGACTTTTTGTAAAAAAGGCACTATGTGGGAGGCGAGGGCCTTTGCCATAAGCCTGAAGCCTAAGTGAGACAGATGCAGGCCATCTCTAGCAAAGCATCATGGTCTGTCAATCATATCTTCCCAGGCTGTCAGGTAATGGAACCCCCTGGAATGACACCAGAAACTAAGCCAATTGTTAAAGTCAGTCATTTTCTGATTGTATTGAGGTATCATTCCTGGTGACAGTAGAATGCTGCTTAAGGTTAGGGACATACCTGCCTGGGACACATATTCAGCAAGCTCTATCATGTCTCTCTTCATATTGTCCACGGAGGTATGTCTCAAGTCCTTCATGCCAACATGGACTATGACAGAGTCATAACATTACCTTTTTGTTGAGAGACTTGAGTGCGTGTGTGATATGGCGGATTCTAGCACCTGACAGACAACTAAATGTGACTTTCTCCTCATACAGCCTGGTGAGGGGCACATCTGTGTGTTTCACAATGGAGTCTCCTATGACTAATATGTTGGGTTTATGGTTAGGCCTTAGTGGTTGCAAGACACTGGTGTGTGGACTATGTGTGGTATGTGGTGTAGTGGGTTATGGAGTTCAAGTGTGTTTTTGTCTCTCAGGTCTCCTTTGTTTGGGTTTGTTTTTGTTGAGAACCTCCACATATGTGGGTGTGTGTTGTGTAGTTGTGGGTGGTGTTTGAGTTGTAGTGATTGTGTTGACAACCTTCTCAGTGCCAGATATACTGGATTGTGAGGGAGAGAGCACAGTCTCTAACCTCTTAATGTAATTGTATCTCTCACAAATTGTGTTCCTAGGTGGTATTAGTAGGTGTTTTTCTGTGTATATAGAAATTGCCTTATGTTTACTGACAACCAGTTATTTCTCAAGCAAACGGATAAGGTATGTGAGAGATGCATTATACAATGTCACTAGAGGCAAAGCTCTCAAATAAAAGCATTTCTAATGTCAATAAAGTTGTCAGTAGTATACATGCTGCACCCATGACACACAATTCAAAGCAGACACATAGACCCATATATGCTAAGACACTTAAATGGAACCTTCCTAAATCCCAAAGACTTTCTAGATAAAGTAGACATAACAAATACCCTCAGCAGCCCCAAATGCACTCTTTCAAAACAACACCCACATCAACACATAAAGCCACATCTTATGGAGCCTCTACTTCTAAGCCCATAAGGCAAGCCATCACGCAATCCTGCATTCTGGTCATTGGAGACTCCATTGTGAAACATACTGATGTCCATCTCACCAGGCTGAGTAAGCAGAAAGTCATGGTCATTTGCTTATTGGGGCCAGGATCTGCCACATTACACATGCACT
Source organism: Protopterus annectens (assembly GCF_019279795.1). NCBI lineage: Eukaryota > Metazoa > Chordata > Ceratodontiformes > Protopteridae > Protopterus > Protopterus annectens. Next base: position 1,884,109,517 of record NC_056729.1, read on the forward strand.
CAGGTCATTGGACCACAAGTACTAGTATGACTCAGTCATAGTCCATGTGGGTGTTAATGACCTGAGAAATACCTCCTTAGACTGTATGAAAAGAGAGATCATGTTCCAGGCTGGTATGAGCCTAGGAATGAGCGCCATTTTACCTTCTCCAAGAATGATGCCAATACGAACAAAAGATGACTGACTTTAATAATTGGCTTCATACTAAGGGGCTGCGATATTTGTCAGCATGGAAGGAGATGGTCAACAGACCACGCTGCTTTACCAGGAATGGTCTGCACCTATCCCATCTAGGCTTTCATCTATTAGCTAAAACACTGTCCTCCCCATAGTGCCTTTTTTAGGCAATGGCAATCTAAAATGTATTTATTTATTTATTTTATTTATTGTATTTGATAACCGGGAAAGGCCACTGGGCCTAGAAGGAGTCCATTTTCAGTTGAGGCTCGGGGAGAAAAGCTCCACAAGATAAAATATAAAGATAAATATTAATACAACATCAGAAAAAAGTTCACAAAAATGCATACAAAGAATGTGATCATTTGCATAACAGAGGACATAAAGCAGTACTATTATACTGAATGAAAAACTAGTAAAAAATATATAGAAACTAGAAAATAGAAACAGAAGTAGAAGATGACATAAGTTCAAATAACACGACATAAATCTACACAGCTCCTAGTGTGCATTCAAATAATGCATGAGTGTAATATATCGCTGCAAAGCTGGCTGCTATGGGGAGATGAGTGTAGTTTAAGCATAGTAAGAGATAGAAGGGCTATAGGGAGAGAAAGGACAGTGTCATTTCACAGGGAAGCAGTGAATGGGCAAAGTGAAAGGGAAGGAAGTGATAGAGGTATAACACTGGGGAGAGAAATCGGGTGTTGGGACTGTGTTTTGGGGTACAGTTGCATGACCAGTGTGTGGATAGATGTCGTTTGAGGGACTTTTTAAAGGAGGCTGTGTTGCTGATAGTTCTGAGTGAATAGGGGAGATTGTTCCATGCTTTAGAGATGGTATAGGAATACAACATTTGACCAACTGTAAGCTTAGGTTTCTCTACGGATAGTAACATTTTGTTTTTAGACCTGAGGTGTCAGTTAGGGTGGCACATGGTCAGAATAGAGGAGAGGGAGGGGCACGTTTCTGGATGGTAGATGAGCTTGTGGGCTGTAGTTAATTGTAAGAATGTGAGATAGTGAGGGGATTCTAGCCAAGGTAATTGATGCAGAGAGGAACAGTGATGGGTGGAAAATGTCGTGTTTGTAGCAAATTTAGCAATTTTATTGTAGCAGGAGTCTAATTTTGTCCTCAAGGAGGACTGCAGATTAGTGAGAATGGGAGTGTCATATAGGAGTGTTTGAAGGAGAAAGGATGAGGCTAGAGCCTTTTTTGTGGAGATGCTAAGAAAATAGTTGTGCCTATACAGGGCACCTGGATTTTGATGTTTTTTTGATGTTGCTGTTTATGTGAAGGTTGAAAGATAATCTGTCATCAGTGGTGACACCTAACAATCTGGTACTGGGGGCAACTTCAATGACGGTGTTATTTTGGGAATGAATGGAGAATAGTAACTTGTCAACAGTGCTGGATTTTGTGGGGGTAAATTTTAAAAGTTTTCTTTTATTGGGGTTGAGAGCTAGATGGTTTTGGGACATCTAGGTTTTGGTGGACTTAAACGTGTCTTGGGTGAGATGCTGTAGTATGGGGCAGATTCAGCAGAGCAGATAATAGTTGAGTCATCTGCATATTGGATGACAGTACTGTTGGTGAGAGAGGAATGAAAATTATTTACAAATATGCATATGAATAAGGGGGTCCCAGTACTGAGCCTTGGGGAACACCTGTACTGGTAGTTAAGAAAGGAATGAAAGTTATTGACAAATATGCATATGAATAAGGGGGTCCCAGTACTGAGCCTTGGGGAACACCTGTACTGGTAGTTAAGAAAGGAATGAAAGTTATTGACAAATATGCATATGAATAAGGGGGTCCCAGTACTGAGCCTTGGGGAACACCTGTACTGGTAGTTAAGAAAGGAATGAAAGTTATTGACAAATATGCATATGAATAAGGGGGTCCCAGTACTGAGCCTCGGGGAGCACCTGTACTGGTAGTTAAGAAAGGAATGAAAGTTTTGACAAATATGCATATGAATAAGGGGGCCCCAGTACTGAGCCTTGGGGAGCACCTGTACTGGTAGTTAAGAAAGGAATGAAAGTTATTGACAAATATACATATGAATAAGGGGGTCCCAGTATTGAGCCTTGGGGAGCACCTGTACTGGTAGCTAAGAAAGGAATGAAAGTTATTGACAAATATGCATATGAATAAGGGGGTCCCAGTATTGAGCCTTGGGGAACACCTGTACTGGTAGTTAAGAAAGGAGAGGAAAATTACCTCTGACATGGCAAATCAAAACCAAGAAAATAAATGCTGAATGCTAGGAGTCTGAATAAGAAACTCCATTCCCGCTCTTCACCCTTGAGAAATCTGACATCTGTGAGGTCACTGAGACATGGTTTAAAACCACGGAGAACACTCCAACAGTGCAATGTTATAATGCCTTCCACACATATAGACCAGCTACTACACATGCAGAAACTAAAGGTGGAGGTGTCTCAGTTTATATCAAGAATAAATATACCTCAAGGCTGGTCAAACAGGACAATGCACTTGAACGTCTCCATGTTCAAATCACCACAGGTAAAATCCAATACCACTTCCTTGCAAACTATAGCTCCCCCACTATGACCCAGGAAACCCATACCATGTATTTAAACTTTTTGGAAACACTCAGCATCCAACCCAGTACCATATTCATGAGTGACTTTAATTACCACAGTATTAACTGGGAATCATATATGACACCAAACATATAGGCATAGAGATTCCTTGATTTTGTAAGCACAGACTCCCTGACCAGATTGTCAATACACTATATAGGAGTGCAGCCATACTGGATCTGGTCCTCACACATACGGGAGAGTGCTGCACATCCCCTAGTATAATGTTTACTGTGGTAAGGTGAAATCACAAAATGGTCTCCATTAAAGTAAAAATAACATATGGAACCCCAGCATATTCCGGGATTGCTCTAAGGTTCATAAATTAGTATTAGACTAACTGCCCTTGTAGGCCATTTTAAGACTAGCCAATTACCCCATGTAAGAATCAAACCATGCATCTTGTGTCAGTAAAGTAAACACCTTAACCATCATACCAACCTCCCTCCTTCCTACTATTAAGTGATAGCCTGGTAAAATGTCACACCTCCATAAAACCTGAGAACACTGCTGCCTATGTGGGAGCTATTCACTGAAACCCGATACAAGCATGTTAATAGCTGCATAGATGCAGCTGTACCCACCAGGATGAAGTACAGAGCTAACTCAAAAAACAAGCCACCCTGGTGGAATCACAACATCAATAGGTTATATAAAAAAGGGAGTAAATCATGGCAAAAATTAGGAGGTGCAGCACCCAGCAGGATAAAAGCACTCTCATCAAACTAAACAAACATCTCAGAGGACAAATAAAGTATACGAAAGCCAAATTTATGTTACATTTGGCTTCCTAGGCCAAGGACAACCGCAAGATCTTCTTTAGCTATGTCTGCAACCTTTAAGGATTACACAATTGTGTGCAGAGCTCATTGTTAATGGAGCCACCTGTACTGAGCCAGAAGATATAGCAAACTTACTGGCCAGCAAACTCAGCCTCAGCTTTATCCCTCTCTCCCCCCCTCAAACTTCCCTCATGAAATACCATCAAATATACCCCCCCCCCGCTATCACTTGGGAGTAGGTCCTTAATTTTCTCTCTAAGGCCAAGAACACTGCATCAATGGGTCCAGACAATATCTTAGGATGCCTTCTAAATAGCATAAACATGGCCTATTTGGCCCTCTGGAACTGTTATTTAACTGCAGCCTCCAAACAGCTTTCATGTCTCATGAATGGAGACCAGCAACAGTCATCTCTCTGCACAAAGGTGGGCCATCTACAGATTCTGGAAATTACAGAGTCGTAAGTTTCAATAGTTTCCTATGCAAAGCCATGGAAAAATTGATCATGGAAATGATCGATAATGACATAGGAAACCTTCAGACATGGGATCCAACCCAATTTGGCTTAGTCAGGGGCAGGTCATGCTTACTCAACCCTGTGGACTTTTTTGAGAAGGTCACCAAAGCAATGGATGAGCACAAAATGGTTCACATTGCTTACCCTGACCTGGCCAAGACATTTGACACAAAACCCTACTCAGGCATTGTTGACAAACTCAAGATATTAGGTACAAACCCTTATATCACCTAATGGATAGTCAGCTGGCTCACAGACATGACCCAGGGAATTAGAATTGGGGAGTCCACCTCTACAAAGGGGCCAGTCACAAGCAAAGTGCATCAAGGATCAGTTCTAAGACCACTACTTTTTGCCATGTGCTTCTCTAAAGTCAAGGCCAATGTCAATGGCCTCTGGCTGACTAAATTTGCAGATGATTGCAAATTAGTAGCTGCCATTGAACCCTCCCCACTGACACTAATTGCGACAAGAAGGGCTGGCACAGACAAACAACTGGTGTCAGAGACATGGACTAAAATTAAATGACAAGAAATGCATAATAGTATCCTTCCAAAAATCATCTATCCCTGGTAACTATCATACTGACAACACACCCCTAAGAGTTGACCCAGTAGTCAGAAACTTGGGGACACACATAGACAGTTATCTAGCCTTCTACCATCACATGTTTAAAGTAGTGAGGAAATTATTCTATGTTGTACAACTTATAAACAAAGGTATGGCATCTAAGTCCAAGGAGGTCATTGTTCCACTATATTCAGCATAAATCCAACCTACCCTTCAGTACAATGCCCCTTTTCCTATGTACCTAACCAGGCATACTCAACAACTGGAATGTCCGTGGAGGTTCTTCACTAAAAGAATACAGGGAGTATGTAACATGTTCTATGCAGACCTCCTCAAGGCCTTATCCTTAAATTCTGTCTCCTACAGGCTGTTATGAGGAGATCTATGCTTGTCATACAAGGCATTATCATACCCCACTCTGATAGACCTCCTGCATATCTGCAAAACAAACAGCACCAGAATTACCAGGCATCCTGTAAAGGGTTCATCATCCAAGGCACTGCTTGTAAATGTGTCAGCCTCCAAGCTCCTGTTTACACTTATCAAGGGTACCAGAACTTGTTAGTGATTTGGGATGCATGGCTAGGTTTAAAAATGCCCTCATAGTTGTTACCCTGGTAAACACCTATGAACCTATGAGGTAAGAATAGCTACCCAGGGAAAAGATAACCAAATAGCCTTATTTAACTGTGTTTGAAACCTCAGAAATAATGCCCAACACTGGCAGCCCCTTCTCAGCCCCAGAGTACACAGCCAGTCTACTAGTGGATAAATTTAGCTCAAACATCACCCCCCCCAACATTTCCAGATCCCATAACTGCATCTACACCTCCAGTCTAATCTCCCAAGAAGCAAGTCCTCAAGGCACTATCCAAGGCCAAGAACACTGCTTGTATGGGGCCAAATAGCATACCAGGATATCTAGTGGCTAGACTGAAACAGGGCCTGTCAAACCCAGCTACAGAAATTATTCAGGATCAACTGCCAAACAGGCTTTGTGCCAGACAAATGGAGGTCATCAATAGTCACCCCCTGCACAAAGGTGGGGCATGGAGTGACCCAGGAAATTATAGATGCATAACTCTGACAAGCCTCATCTTTAAGATTATGGAAAGGATCATTATGGAACTATTAAGCACGGATACAGGTAACATACAAACACTTGACCCAAGCCAGTTTGGTTTTGTCAAAGGCAGATTCTGTACACTTATCCTGGATGACTTCTTTGACAAAGTTACTGAAGTAATGAATGAGGGAAGAACAGTTCACACCACATGTCAGACTCTCGCTAAGGTATTCAATATCATTCCACACTATAGTATTGCTAAATGTCAATCCATTTGTAACTTTGTTGACAGCAAACTGAATCACAAATAGAACCCAGGAAATTAGGGTGGGTAGCGCCATCTCCTCCAAAGGACATGTCACCACTGGTGTACCCCAGGATCTGCCCTTGGGCCAGTCCTCTTCGGAATTTGTTTCTTGGAGGTCAAAGCCAACATTAAGGGCTTATTGCTGATAATGTTTGCTGATGACTGTAATCTAGATGCCATTATTACAAAGGACTCTGAGATCGTCAATGAGGGTCTTTCCCAAACAAATTGTTGGTGTCAAAACCATGAACTAAAACTAAATGTCAACTAACGTTTAATAGTATCCTTTGAGAAGCCCAATGTCCCCTGCAGTTATCACATTGGTAACACATACCCCTGAAAACTGATCCAGTAGTTACGGACATGCAAACCTATGTAGACAGTGGTCTGTATTTTTATTACAATGTATTCAGTATGTAAGAAAGTATGTTTTATTGTGTAGCTTGTTAATAAGAGTATGGTGTCCAGATCCAGGGATGTGACCATTCCACTTTATTTGCACTTGTTAGGTCAGTCATGAATGCCCACAGCATTCTCTTACCAAGAAAATCAAGAGCATATATCAAAAGAATTATAAGGTTCATCTCAAAACTTTGTCCCTACTCTCAATATCATATAGGCTGCTGAGGTGTGACCTTTGCCCCACATGCAAAGCCTGAACAGATCCTACTGTATATCTGCAAGGCCAATGATGGTGTGCCCGTCTGCTTAAGAGATCTTAGTCTCTTCTACAATATAAATAGAACATGTTTGAGGGATAGATATGCATCACAGAGAATTCCACTTCTTTGGAATTGTCTTCCTCTCCACATAAAATAAAGTACTTCTCTTACTCTATCAAATGTAATCTATATGATTGGATGGGAAAATTTATCCCTGGAGTACCACTGTTATCCCTAAGTATAGGCTTCATTCCAGCAGAGTGGAGAACTGCCATTGTCATCTCCTTGCACAAAGGTGGTGCCACTATTCATCCCAGAAACTATCGCCCCATTAGCTTGACAAGTCTGATCTGTAAAACCATAGAGCATATTATTATGGATCTCATAAACAAGGACGTAGGCAATCTCCAATCACTTGACCCCGCCCAGTTTGGATTTGTCAAGGGCATATCTTGCCTGTTGAACCTGGTTGACATCTTTGAGACTGTCACCAAGGCCCTAAATGAGGGAAAGTCAGTACATGCAGCTTACCTTGACTTGGCCAAGGCCTTTGACACAATACCCTACTTAGGCATCATCGAAAAGCTAACACAACTTGGCATAAATCCCTATCTCATCACATGAGTGGCCAACTGGCTCACTGATAGGACCCACAAGGTCAAAATAGGTGCCTCCACCTCTGACAGCAAACTTGTCACTAGTGGTGTTCCCAGGGATCTCTACTGGGACCCCTACTATTTAGCATCTACTTCTCAGACATCCAGACAAAGACAAAAGGCCTGTGGCTGACCAGGTTTGCTGACAATTGCAAGTGAGGTGCTGTCATGGACTCCCCAAATGATGTTAGCATACTGCAAGAGGGCTTCACAGCAACAAATGACTGGTGCCAAAGACATTGCCTTAAGTTAAATGCAGAAAAATGTATTATCATACCATTTGGAAAAAACACGGCTCCTACAGATTACCACATCAACGGCAACTCCCTAAGCACATAACCTGTGGTGACAGACCTGGGTACTCAGGTTGACAACAATCTCACATTTGACTATCATGTAGCAGCAGTGGTCAGAAAAGCCTTTTACTTGGTTCATCTCATAAACAAAGGGATTGCATCTAGAAAAAAAGAGGTTATTACCTCTCTGTATTCCTCCCTCATTAGGCCAGTAATTGAGTATAACACCCTATTTGGTAGGTACCTGTCCAAACACCTGCACCAACTGGAAAGGCCACAGAAATACCTCACAAAGAGAATCCATGGCCTGCAACACCTGTCCTATGTGGAAGGCTCAAATCACTATCACTCTACTCGGTATCATACAAATTGCCTAGAGGTGGTCTGTGTCTCGCCTACAAGGTAATATCAGACCCTGCCGTATTAGAGATGCTCCGTATCCATAAATCTAACTCCTTATGCATTACCCACACAAAAGGCCTAAATCTAATATGCAACATCAACAAAACCTACTGGAGAGACAGGTTTGTCTCCCAGAGGCTGCCCTGTCTCTGGAATATACTTCCCATACATGTCAAACAGAGTACCTTGCTGACCCTCTTCAAGCGCAACCTTGATGAGTGGATGAGAAACCACAAATTTGTCCCAGGGGTTCCACTTGTGTCCCTCACTGACAGGGGTAACAGCTGCTGACTAAGTTTTCACTTTTGGGGATAATATCTTGGCTTGGCTTCTAAGGGCCCCAGGGCCATTATCCTAGTAACCACCTATGATCCTATAATCCTGTTATGGAAAGGGAGTAACATGTAAATGTTCTGCTGCTCTGGTTTGTTTCCTATTTAGATTATAAAGGTAAAAATCTTCATGAGAATGCATGGCTAGGCTTCTAAAGATCCTCTAGTGTCGACAGCCTAAGATGAGCCTGTGAAACTATGTACCTATACTATCTTGGGCTGTGGCTGTCACTGACAAGCAGTGTGGCTGTCACTCATGAGCTATCAAACTCATTGTCACTGCAAGACGGTATTAGTGTTCTGGATATTACCAGGGTAACTGAAACTGGTCTGAAGGTTCCCTGGACAGATAGCTCGTCTGCATGTTTCCTTGTAATCATTATATAGCATGCAACATGCAGAAAACTTCTTGCAGGCAGTGGCAGGAATGTAATGTGCAGCCTCCTCCCCACATGGCAGTGATGTAATGTGTAGCCTCTCCCCCAATATGGCAGGGACATACTGTGCAGCCCCACCCCCTACACCCCAGACATATCCAAGCAGTGTAATTGTGTATTCAACAGGCCAAATACATGCTCTACAATGTTTCTGATTTGCCATTGGGTAGTGTTATGCTACGGTTAAACAGTGTTCATGTTTTCCTTAAGGGCATCACCAAGCAGTACTTCAGAGTTATCTTGCATCGCTAAACCACAGTAGAAACATAGGAGGATGTGAGACTTGTGCATGCAGTCTTTGGCTATATATAATATATATCTGCTTCCCAGAGTATCTGCACTTACTAGCTAGGTGGCACTGTGGAATTATCCTATGCAAGTGGAAATTTAGATCAGTTGCATATGAGATAGGGAATCATGGAGTATTATGGATTCTGCCAGGGTGCAATGCAAACAAATTTGTTATCAACCCTTGTGCATTGCACACCACCTTAAGTTGATGGAATGGTAGCCCTTCTTAATAATAATAATAATAATAATAATAATAAAACAACATTTATTAACCAGGTAGGCCCACTGGACACACAATCCGTTTTCAGGGGATACCCAGGAGCAAACCTCTCACCCTGGAAACATCAGAAATCTGGACAAATGCCCATGAAAAGTAGGTACAACTGGATAAAAATCGTGACACTGATTTGCATACATAATCATGTAACCCTGCCCACACCAATGGACTTGTGGGATGCCAACAAGAAGATTTATGTCACTAAATAATAATAAATAATGGCAGACATTTGAATTTTAGACGTTATATCCCTCAGAGAATACATAATAATGCAATACCTGTTATTCTAGCAACTATCTGAGTTTACAGAAGCAATATTTAAAATCTGTCCCTATTTTTGGGCCTTTGTCCCACCATTATTTTTGGCTTTGCCCAGATTTCTTGCTCTGAGAGATTGAGAAGTATGGCCCAGACATCTGCAAACAAAATAAGTATTTGGAGAGTGGGGGAAAACAGGGCACACACACACACACACACACACACACACACACACACACACACACACACACACACACACACGCATAAACAAAGAAAATAAATGATGATGTCATGTTTCCTAATCTCATTCACACTAACTGTAATATAGCGGACCAGGCCATCCTCAACTGTTCTGGTATAACTAGAGTGTTTCTGTCAGTTCTGTGACTTATATGTAATGGAAGAGATTCTGATAACCAGTAACTGCAATTTAACTCAGACTTTGAATTCCCTCTCACAGACATTTAAAGTAAAAAAAAAAACTTCTTAAAAGGCACAAAAGATATGACAATGGCATTCAAATGCAAACTGAAAGGAAAACCAAGACGGGTAACCATACTTGACAAAGGATCATATACAAACTGTTAAAGTGCACAAAAGTAATGCTTAAATACTAACTGTTTGAGACAATTTAATTGAGTTAAGGGGCACAGTGCTGAAAGTATACTTAACAGCAATCCCCACACAACCCTCCCCCATAAAAAAAAAATGTCAAAGTACAGTAACTACCCCGGTTCTGACAAAACCCCAGATAATTTAATCTTTGGCATAGGTTTGCCTGACTCCCTCTGCTCTGCCAGCCACTCTCTTTCCTGTCACCCACTGCCAGCCGGTTTATTTCTGCCGACCAACCCACGAAGAATGATTAGCACAGGCATTTCCAGAAAAAGTGTTAGCTGCTTCTGATGTTCACCTAAATAAATCCTTCTGGAGCTAATTAAATGCTCTGAAGAGACAAACTTTAGCTTTACCACAACAAGCAGCACTGGAATGAAACCTTGTGCTGAACTGTGGCATGACTGTGCATAGATAAACTTTGTTTTTAAGGAGATGTATGGTATCATTAACAGTTTGTAATGCATACTGTACTGCTTTAAATTCTAGGTAAAATTGCCCCAGTGATGTGCATTTTGTATATTTAGGAACATTTGACACCAGTTGATCTATTACGCCCTGAGTGTACACAATGGCATATTGCTGCAGTTGTGTTGAACTAGCTCTGAGCATATCCTGCCTCTTCTGCACAAAAAAATAATAATTTTTTGGCTAGCCAGCAAAACATATAATACATTTCTCAGTCTCCTCTACTTTCTAAACACTAGTCTGCATTCTGTTGTGTCACTTTTTCAATTATATTAAAATATTTGGCTCTTTCTTTTAACAATACTTTTATATCAGCCTTCGTCACTACATTATTCCTGTGGAGGTTTGCTCAGGCCCTTTCTTGGTTATCAGCTAATTAAACCAGTCAAGTTTCTTGCAATGCATTGTATCAATTTGCTAAATAAGAAGTTAACAGACATTCAGAAATGACAAGTGTACAAAACTGATATCAAACACATTCTGAGAGCCTGTATGAATGAAGGCTCTTGCGTAAGCAGGCCTTATAAAGAGGGATGAACAAGAGTCTCTAAAAGCAATTCTTTTATAAGGTGACTTTCTGTCTGATTTTAAATAAAATATAATTGTGCTTTTCTTGCTTTTCCTCTCCAGCTGTTGCCTAGTTTTTCACATTCTAGTGACACATCTGCCTCTCATTTGATATACTCCACTTCCCAGTAGCAGAAACAAGCACCTTACAAACTGACTCAAAAGCTTTCTGTGTATTACCAGCAGCTTATTCTACTTCCCAAACAATTGTTTCTACAGCTTTTCTGGCAAAATAACTGTATAATACAACTCTATGAAGTATTAGCTTTGTTATCAATACTCTTACCAGGTCGAACAGGATGTTGTTCCTTAGCTCCCACATCTGACATCATATTCTGTTATGTACTCCCGAAGCTCTCTCAATCTCCAGCTTAATGTCTCAGTAACAGAGAGTTGCTAATGCATGAAAACTTAAATTACAAAACAATCATATTGCAGTATAAACATGACATTTTATAGGATTCCATTAACAATTTCGAAATACCAAAATCTCGAGTTTCAAAATCTCGAGTTCAGAATCTTGAGATCTTGGAATCTCGAAACTGTGACACCTCCCCTTAAACGGGTCTATATTATAACATCGAAGTCTTAAAACTTCGAATGCTATAATATCAAACCCATTCGATCGAAACACCAGAAAATCAAACAGTCAGAATAGCGAATTTTTTCTCAGGGAAAAAATTTGCTGTTCCGACAAACATACACACAACACAAGCACACCAAACTAAATAATCCACAAACATACACTTCACAAAACCCTACACTAAACCATGCATACACTACTAGCGATCCACTTACCTTAACCCAACCCTAAACCTAAGGTCCCTAACTACCGCACACTCACCTTACCCGCACCCTAACCCTAAAATCCCTATCGCACACTCACCTTACCCACTCCCTAACTCTAAAGTCTCTATCGCACACTCACTTTAGTGCTTAATAGAAATTTATCATCAGAACAGTACGGCGATAGTATATTTTTTAATGCAGGACATTTTTCAAGAAAATATATTAGTATATATGCTATAACTAGCTGAGAGCATGTAAGGTAGTCATACCTCTCAACCTCTTAGCACAAGAAAACTGGACAAAGGCACAAACAATGGGTGGGCAAAAGTCCAAAAATAGGGACAGATTTTAAATATTGCTCATATAAACTTATAAAGTTGCTAAAATAAAGATTTTACACTGACATGCATTTTCTGAAGGATATGAAGTCTGAAAGTCAAATATCTGTCATTATTTAGTGACTCTGTTCCTCAATCATACCTCTCAACCATACCAAATTCCTTGGTATTTACCAGTTTTGAGGACAAAATAATGTGGTGCAATGAATTTCCAAGTGGCCCCTTTAATTCCTGAATTTTTTTTTTTACTATTTTAAATAATGGCATCATCACACATAGCCAAAGTGCAAGGGTGCATGATGACATCAGCTTAGTGACTGCCTGTGCCTCTTCAACTCGAATGTGATATGAGATTGAAGAAACCAACCTAAGTAAAACTAGCTATCCATGGGAAAATTAATTTGACCGCCATATTGCAACTTGAAACTACTATGGTACATCATTAAAGCGAGGAAGCCAAGCATTTTACTTAAAATGAAGTTAAACAGAGCTTTAGATGCCGGTACTTTTGTCACCACTGTAAAGCTTTAATTTTATTAGAGCTGGACAGACTGCTGAATGGAAAAGAAGCTGAGCCTGAAACAATATGATATTTGGCATTAACCAAAGGTAATCATGTACCTGTCCTGGCCTGATGATGATTTATTGGCATACTGTGTAGAGTTCTTGTATCCTGTTCATTGCTACTACACTTCTGTTCACACAAATTGAATTTCTTTGTCTCTGGAGTACAGAATCAGATTATGTTAAAAGTTTTAAACTGTAACAAGCTACTCATACTCCCTGTTTGTTTACTTAATACGGAAATTTTTACTTAAGCACTGTTGCAAGAATGCATGAATTCATCTGCTAAAGATCACCAATAACTTAGTCTAGTTACCCAGGTATACCTGCTCTACCCCAAACATATGGGCTTGTCAGACTGAACTCCTATTCAAACCTTTTGTATTTTTTTCTCAAACACTGTACTAATTCTAATATCACAAAGTACCACAGAATAACCTTACTACCAATAATACTTTAAAAACTTTTTCTACTTCTTTTTCACAAATACTGTACGACTCTCAATCTTACATTAAGTAGTTTACCAGTTATTGTTTTAGGAATGGGTGACATTCTTGGAAACTAACTGTTTGATGAACTAGCCTGCCACTAAAAAGTACGGGCTGGGCATTCATTTTTTTGAAAGGATTTCTGACGTACACTGCTATGATAATGACTGCTGGTGCTGGGATGGTCTTTAGGAAATGTGTTTTGTTTGTGCTTGTTGGTTGGTGATGGTCAGTGATGAATGCAGTCGTTTTGTAACACAGTCTCGTTCACCTTGTTCCTTTGCAGTCACATTGCCGTTGCATCATCGTTTATCGTACTTCTCAACTGTCGTTAATTTTATTCAAATTTTAGCTCTATCCTGGTTAAATACTCCTGTTTAAAACTGGGTGACTTTTAGAGAAAATATGGTGAATAAATCTTAAGTAATGACACTAATTTGAGTTATAGACTTCTTTTATTTCAGAAAATGTATATTCACATTGAGACTGTTATTCTGTTGATATCTCAAGTTAATAGTGCTTGGTGCTACTATTTTAAGTGTCCCTACTGCTGCATATGCTTGGTAAAGTCAATTGTTATGCTTAGGCACCGCGAACATTATTCTTGGTTGAGGTCTCTCTGTCATGTTTTTCAACTGACCTTTACATAAGCTAAAAAAAAAAATGTGTCTATATTACATCCTCAAAAAACCTCTTCACCGACCAATAAACAGCAAAACCCAACTTCTTCGAATGGCCATTTCAGTGAATTTTTTCCAAGGGGAAAACATCGCTTGGCCAACCAAAAAACAGACAAACTTTTATACCCTTCAAAGTGGAAGGCTTCGTCTTTCAGAACCCCCAATGTGGGAGGCTGTGCCCCCATGCCCCCCCCCAACTAAATATACCAACTTTGAGATTGCACTACAGTGGGGAAAAGGGCAAATTCCCGATGATGGCCAGCCGTTGTTTCCCCTAGGAAAAAAATTCGCTGAAACAGCGGTTCGTGGGAGTTAGATTTCGCTGTTTATTGGTTGGCAAACAGTTGTTCGCTGAAGAGGTTTTTCGAAGATGTAATATAGATCCAAAAAAAATGCCTCTACTTTTTACTTTATTTATACACTGCATTAAAGTCAAGTTATGGGAAATATGTCCACTACTCTGTATACTTAAGAAACGGCTTACTCGACCCGACCATTTGCAATACAATGCCAAGAACACATTTGATGCTGTTTTCAACATGTACTATATATGCACATATACTAGAAACCCAGAAATATTATCCTTAGCTATAAATATCTGGCTGTAGTCCAACATTTGAGTTACTTTTGCCTTGGGCTTGCCAGAAGCGAACAGCCTAGTCTTTTTCGACTGAAAAAAAATCCTTCACTGATTTGGTATGACTTAATTACAGTTGCAGCAATTAGCAAAGCAAGTTATCTAAAAATTAAAGCCATCAATAATGATTACCTCTCAATTGCCCAGATTTTCACAGACTGTCCAGATTTTTGCCTCATATTTTTGGTCTGTTTCTCATAAAGTTTGTGGTTTTCTGACAAATGGCTGAGGATTGAAGTCACTAAATAATGATCTATGTAGGAGTTTCAAACTTTATATCCTTCATAAAATGTATGCTAACATGAATTATGTTATTTTAGCAATTTTCAGGTTTATAGGAGCAATATTTAAAACCTGTCCCTATTTTGAGCCTTTGTTCCTCCATTAATTTAGACACTGTCCAGATTTCTTAGGCTAAGAGGTTGAGAGGTATGATAATGAGTCATTTGCTACCAAGTACCCAGAACTTATAATGGATTACCTTTTCTACTCTACAGCTTCTGTTATCTGGATGCTTAAGATTTGCCCAACGTTGCCTTAGTAAATAAGGTAATAGCATATCAGAATATAGTAATACTTGCTAGTTGTCCTCTACTGCTACCCAAGTGGCAAGTGCACATCATAATTAAATGACAACCATAACTCTCAATCTTTCAGAGCAAGAAATCTGGACAAATTAAAGCCAAACATGATGGTATGACAAAGGTCCAAAAATAGGACAGATTTTAAATATTGCTCCTGTAAACTCATAGTTGCTAGAATAACAAGTTTTGCATTATTATTTATTTTCTGAGGGATATGAAGTCTGAAATTCAAAAGTCTGCCATTATTTTTTGTTATTATTTAGTGTCTTCAATCTTCATGTTGGTATCCCACAATTCCAGTGGAGTGGGTGGGGTTACATGATTGTGTATACGTGATGTAAACTTCATCATTTTCTATGATGCTTTGTGGCTCATGTTTCCAGTGATTTTCAGCCACTTCAATGCCATAATATTTCACAATCCCCAGTGCAACAATCTTGCTACATTATTATGCCTTTCAGTATACAGTCCTTCTGCTATTAGTATGTCACAACCAGCAAAGAGGTGTCCGACTGTTTCCAGTTCTGTTTTACAAAACCTACATTTGTCTGTTTCTCCCACATGTTCAATAGATTTTGTAAACCAACAAGTATGTACCCCACTGTTGTGTGCTGCCAATATTAACCTTTCATCTCTTAGTTTGAAGGACTGTATAAGTAGGAAGATGGTCATTTAGGCTGTCTGGAAGACTACCAGCTGCCCTAATTTTGTTGGGTCTGTCAGTAAGAATCCAGTCTAAGGTTCATTTCCTACCAGTGCTTCTGTGGGCTCTAGTAACTTAAGTAATTAACTGTGTAAATCCATATAGGTTTATGGAATCAAATTCTGTGTTACTCTTGATAAGCTGCCAGATAACTTTTGTCTCCTAGTATTATTGTTTCATGTTGGATATGGTGAGAAGTCCAGTATAGAATATTATCCACAGTGGTATTGTTTTTACCTGCTGTGATATACATGGCTGCTAAACAAAGCACTTTTCTATTATTGATTTTGAGGCATGATACAAGTAGTTCTGCTTTATTAAATTCTGGTATCTCCTGGTTTCATTTCTACAAGTCTTTTGGGTTTCTAATGCCATAATTGGAAAGGACACCATTCCTAAGTCAAAGTACGATTAAAGTTCATGAAATTAGTATTGTTTCAATCTTTGATGTCAGCCAAAAGTACACTTCTCAGCACCCGCAAAGTGCCCAGTAATGACTCCTTCTGCAATTCCTATGGAGTTACATGTACTGGTATCATATCTAAATAGGATTGTAGATTCTTTTTTTATAAGACCCGTTACTCCTATTACTATTGGAACTGTCTGGGTATCTTTCTTCCACATTGCTCTCATTTCTACCTGCAGATCCTGATGACTTTGTACCTCTCTGTATGCAAGACACTGTAGTCAATGAGTGTGGCGATTTCAATGATCAGTGCTACTTTGGTCTTCTTTTGATGGACCACTATATCCGGTTTCTAGCATCTGTCTTTTGAACTGTTGGTAATGGATGATCCCACGTGATGTAAACTTCATTTTCTATGATGCTTTGTGGCTCATGTTTCCAGTGTTTTTCAGCCAATTCAATGCCATAATGTTTGCACAATCACCAGTGGAACAGTCTTGCCACATTATTATGCCTTTCAGTATGCAGTCTTTCTGCCATTAGTAAGTCACAACCAGCAATGAGGTGTGTGACTGTTTGCAGTTCTGTTTTACAAAACCTACATTTGTCTGTTTCATGTTGGATATGGTGGGATGTCCAATATAGAATATTTTCCATGGTGTTATTGTTTTTACCTGCTGTGATATACATGGCTGCTAAACAAAGTACTTTTATATTATTGATTTTGAGGCATGATACAAGTAGTTCTGCTTTATTAAATTCTGGTATCTCCTGGTTTAATTTCTCCCAAATCGTTTGGGTTTCTAATGCCATAATGGGAAAGGACACCATTCCTAAGTCAGGGTATGATTAAAGTTCATGAGGTTAGTTTAGTATTAATTGGCTGGCTTTTTGGATTGTTTCCCTTGTTAATGAGGGAGTTATAAAAATGGTCTGTGCTTATCTGTGGTTCTGATGAAGTCTTAAATTTGAAAGACAAAAGCACTCAATTTTTTTTATTTTTGTATATATTTATTTAATTTTTTTGTATATATTTATTGTGGTTAAATAAATTTACTGATTTTGACCCTTGTCTTGGCTCCATGATCCTTGCTCACTGTTGTTGGTTTCGTTCATGAGCAGGAAGTTATTTCTAGAAAGCAGAGACGTCATCTTAGATTTATTCTCCTCATGTTTCAAAACTTTCACTACATTTGGGTCTTGTGAGGTGAGCAGATATATGTAGAGTCCCACGATTGCAGATCTATACATGTAATCAATTTCAAGGAGGCCCATCCCTCCTTCGGAACGGGGAATATATAATCTTGGTATACACTGATTTTTATAAATCATTTGGTGAGCATGAAGCATCCTTCTTGTTTTCCAATCTAATCTATGCAACACATTTTGGGGTCAGTCAATCACTCCAAAACTGTGAGTTAGGACAGGAAGAGCAAACTGGATTATGGCTTGGATTTTGTTCTTAGACGTCAAGTGCTGTTTTCAGAATTAATTTAAGTCTTCTAAAGTATTCCTTACTAAGTTTTATTTGCATTTGTTTGTGTTTTATTATTGATCCTTCATCAATTTCCAAACATTTATACACTTCCTCTTGCTCAAGTTCTTTAATGTCACATTCTTGTCCCAAACTGATGTTTATCTGGTGCTGCAGTTTTCCTGCTTTAAAGGTTGCTTTTGCACATTTATCAAGACCAAATGACATTCTTATATCATCTGAAAAAGTTTTGACAACCTGCAGCTGTGCTTTCAGTTCCTCATCTGATGAGCTATACAGTTTTAAATCATCGACAAAGAAAAGATGAGAAGTCTTTACACTTTGTTGTTTTCTAGGGGCCAAACTGTAGCCATGACCTAAGTTGTTAAGTAGACAGCTTAATGAGTTAAGACCAAGGCGGAATAGCAATGGTGACAGAGAGTCACCCTGGAATACCCCCCCCTTTGAATTTTTATCCCTGGGATAATCATGGCTTAATTGCAAAGTGGTCTGCTACTGTTTCATGGTCACTGTAATGTAGTCGATCAGTGTAGGGAGTAACTTATACATTTTTAAGCAGTCTTTTATCCATGAATGAGGGATACTATCAAATTCTTTTTTATAGTCAATAAATGCCATATTTAAATTCCCTTTTTACAGTTCTCCAGTATGACTTTATTTAACAACAAATGATCCTTTGTTCCATATAACTTTCTTTTATTGTCCTTTTGTTCTACTGCAATGATTGAGTTTTCTTCTAAATGACTATAAACTCTGTCGGCATGAATTCCCATATATAGTTTATACGTCGTCGGAAGGCAAGTAATTGGTCTATAATTTTTAGGGTAGCTTGCAGGTTCACTCTTAAGAAGGAGCATCATTTTGCCTGTTGTTAGCCAGGTTGGTGTCAGTTCTGGGTACGCAAATAAATAGTTATGGCTAAATCCTCGTGCAAGGATGTTAATACTGTTAACCAAAAGTTAGGTACTGCATATGGGCCTGGGGTTTCCAATTAGAGGCTTTTCTTAACCTTGTCTCAATCTCTCTGACTGTTACTTCATCCCATTTCATATCCGGCACCTTTAAACTTCTCATTCTTTCTTTTAATTCTTCTATCCATTTAGCATCTTTGTTATGTTCCACAGGATCTTCATAGATACTTCTCCAAAATACATCTACTTCCTCTTTTTTTTGGCGATATTTCAATTCCTTTTACCTTATTTCCCAATTCTCTATAAAACTTTTTTGGGTCATCAATAAATTGTTTATTTGTACGTTTCCTTTATATTTATCTGTGTATCTTCTAAGTTTTTCTGCTTGTGCTGAACTTTTTAGTTTGTTATTTGCGATAGTGCATGATAGATCCTAGTCTGTTCTGATACTGTACATTGCTTTAATCACAACTATCTTTCTTAGTATTTTTGTTGATCTATTCCCTCTTCTATAGTCTAAGAGTGACACTTCTTGTCTTAGTTGCTTTATAGTTTTCTCTATTCGATACTTCCATGATGGTATTTGATTTCTCCCCTTCTTTCCCTAGCTACCCTGTGTTCTTGTGGTAGAACTTTATCAGTTATGAATTTAGCTGCACAGTAATATATCCTGTTTACTTCTGTTATATCACATGGATCTCTATGGACAGTCCTAATTACTGCATTCATTTATTTTATCAGACTTTTTGGGTTTTATTGACCTTCTGCGGTCTATTCCTCTCATTGATCTTGATCTATTTCTCTCATTGATCTGTATTTGTCTATTAAATCAAGCAACTCTTCTCTTAGCTCATTTTCTTCCATACTGAGGGCACATCCCTTATTTTCTGTTTCCTGTGGGCATTCTATAGAAAGTTCTGTAACATCTTCCTGTGGCACATTCTCTTCACTTTCATCCTGTGCCATCCATTGTTCTGTCATATGGGAACTCACTAGCCTATCACTCCTCAACATTGACTGCATCAGAGTTTCCACAGTTTCCTGTTCCTTCCCTTGCTGTCCAGTTTCAAGTGAATGTTTATACTGATTTCCTGTGGAAGGCTCCAAAATATCTTGATATGGCACCTGACCAATTGCTTCCTATTCCACTGGTTTCCCCTTAATTTGGATATCCATTGCTCTATCCTGTTGATGTACTTTCTGTATTCGATTTTCCACACTGAATCCTTGACTGTATAAGTCGTTAGATGGCCATTTAGGCTGTCTGGAAGGCTACCGGCTGCCCTAATTTTGTTGGGTTTGTTAGTAAGAATCCAGTTTAAGGTTCATTTCCTACCAGTGCTTTTGTGGACTCTAGTAACTGAAAATATATTAATATGTCTGACTGATGTTATTAACTGTGTAAAGCTATATCGGCTTATGAAATCAGATTCTGTGTTGCTATTGATAAGCTGCCAGTCTATCTTTTGGTCTCCTAGTACTATTGTTTCATGTTGGATTTGGTGGGACATCCAGTACTGAATATTTTCCACAGCGGTAATGTTTTTACCTGGTGAGATATACATGGCTGCTAAACAAAGCACATTCCTATTATTGATTCTGAGGTGTGATACAAATAGCTTTATTAAATTCTGGTATCTCCTGGTTTAATTTCTCCAAGTCTTTTGGGTTTCTAATGCCATGATGGAAATGGACCCCATTCCTAAGTCAGGGTATGACTGAAGTTCATGAAATCAGTATAGTTTTAGCCTTTGATGTTAGTTAAAAGTGCTCTTTGCAGCAAATGCAAGGTGCCCAGAACTGATATCCTTTTGTAATTCACATGGATTTACTAGTATCGGTTGTTGTTGTTTGTCTTTTGGCTTTTCCTGGTTAGGGGTCGCCACAGCAGAACTCTGGTCCGCTAATGATTGGCAGTGGATTTTTACGGCGCCGAGTTGCCAGCCCGACACCCAGCCTTCAAAGAAAAGCACACCCATTCATGCACTCACCTTCCTGCATGTCTTTAAACTTTACTCAACCTCAGGGAGGACATGCAGACTCCACACAGAAGGCGCTCCAACTGAAAATCAAATGGAAGAACCTCTTGCTGTGAGGCGACAATGCTAACCGCTGCACCACTGTGGTCGTATTTACTTGTATCAGTAGCATACCTAAATACAACTGTAAACTGTTTTTTATTAGATTTGTTGCTCCAACTACTATTGGAACTGTCTGGAAATCCTTCCTCTACATTGCTCTTCTGCCTGAAAAATCCTAATATTTCATGACCTTTTGTCTCTTTCTATGTAAGACACTGTAATCACTGGGTGTGGTACTTTCAGTGATACTTTTGTCTTTTTTCCTGGAATACTATATCTAGTTTTCTTGTATCTATTTTTTGAAATGTTGGGAATGGGTGATCCCATGTGATATAAACTCCATTATTTACTACAGTGCTTTGTGGTTCATGTTTTCAATGCTTCCAACTACTTCAGTATTGTAATGTTTGCACAATTCCCAATGTAAAGGTCTCGCCACATTATTGTACCTTTGAGTGTATCACACCCATTACCAAGATATGCAATTGTTTCCAATTCTTTTTTTTTTTTTTTACAAAACCTGCATTTGGCTGTTTCTCCCACAAGTTCAATGGACTTTGTAAACCAATGTGTACTTCGTCAACTACCCCGGGCCGCCATTATTAATCTCTCATCTTTTGGTTTCAGTTCACCTCTCCTTAACCATTCCTGTGTGAAATCTTGATCAACATAAGGTTATTTCTGGAAATCTCTTTACTTGCCATAATATTTATGACTTTTCCACATTTCTTGCCTTCTCACCTGATCCTTCTTATATTCCTTCTTTTGTTTTTGTAGCACATTCAGTTGCTGCCTGATTTTTGCCTGCTATTGGTTTAACATCCATTCCTGCTGACACAAATGTGCTTCTGCTAAACTAAGCAGGGAAATCATCCTAGACTTCCTCTCCTCATGTTTTAAAACTTTCACTATGTTTGGATCAGGTGAGGTCAGCAGATATCTATGCAGTCCCACGACTGCAGATCTATACACGTAATTAACTTTGAGGAGTCCCATACTTCCTTCTGAATGAGGAATAGATAATCTTGGTACACTCTGATTTTTGTATGTCATTTGATAAGCATGAAGCATTTTTCTTGTTTTCTTGTCCAACTGATTGCTAGAGTCATAGATGTTTATTAGGTTAATGACCACAAGGGCCTTTTTAAGTCTAGCCACGCATACCAAATCTCTGACAAGTTTTGGTACCTTGAAAAGTGTAAGCAGGGGCTAGGGAGGTGATACATTTACAGGCTGCCTGTGTCCATTAGAGACTTAGGTGCCAAACCAGGGATGAATTTCCTGTTCCCCATCCAGTTGTCCAAGTTAGTCTTCATGGATGGAGAGCCTCCTCCAGAGATGGGGTGATCTCTAGGATGCATACTTATCTCTCCGGCAGGTCCTACTTATGTCACAGGCAAGGTTTAAGTCTTTAGAACAGGTAATTCTGGTGCTGTTTGTTTTGTGGATATGCAGGAAGTCCATCAGAGTGGGGTCTGACCAAGCCTTGTATGCCAAGCAGAGCTCTCTCCTCAACAGCCTGTAGGAGACAGAATACAGCGATAGGGGCTTGAGGTGATCTGCATAGGACATGTTACTTACACCCTGTATTCTTCTGGTGAGGAGCCTCTGCGGATGTTGCAGTTGTTGGATATGCCTGGTTAGGTGCATACTAAAGGGGGCGTTGTACTCAATGATAGGCCTGATGAATGCCGAATACATTGGAACAATGACATCCTTGGAACTAGATGCCATACCTTTGTTTATAAGTTGAACAACATAGAATGATTTCCCCACTGTAGACAGGTGATGGTCAAAGGCTAGATTACTGTCTGTGCGTGCCCAAGTCCCTGACTACTGGGTCTACTCTTAAGGGTGTGTTGTCAATATGGTAGTTACCAGCGGTGGATGACTTCCCAAAGGATACTATTATACAATTTTTGGCATTTAGTTTTAGTCCATGGCTCTGGCAACAGTTGTTTGTCTGTGTCAGCCATTGCTGGTGAACATTTATGTCAGTGGCCATTTCAATAACAGCTCCTAATTTGCAATCATTTACAGATTTAATCAGCTAGAGGCCATTGACAGCTTTAACTTCAGAGACGTGAATGTCAAAAAGGAGTAGCACCAGGATCAATCTCTGAGGGACACCGCTTGAGACAAGCCTCTTTGTAGCAGTGGACTCCCTAATTCTTACTTCCTGGGTCCTGTCTGTGAGTTGTCTGGCTATTCACCAGGTGACATAAGGGTGTGTACCTAACCTCTTAAGTAGTGTCAACAATGCCCGAATGGGTGATTGTGTCAAATAGTTTGGCCAAGTCAAGGTAGGCAGTATGAACCATTTTGCCTTCATCCATTGCTTTGGTGACCTTCTCAAAGAAATCCACCAGGCTGAGTATCCATGATAATTCCTTTTATGGCTTTGCATATGAGACTAGTGATACTTATGGGTCTGTAGTTTTTAGGGTCTGTAGATGGCCAATCTTTGTGCAGGGGGATGACTGCTGCTGTTCTCCATTCATGAGGCATGAAGCCTGTTAGGAGGGTATGTGTAATAGTAATTCCAGAGGTCCTGACACATCATGTTTCACACTATTTAGAAGGCATCCTCGGATGTTGTCTGGGCCCACTGATGCAATGTTCTTGGCCTTGGGAAGAGCATTAAGATAGTGATAGCAGGGGAGTTATATATGATGGGATTTCCTGAGGGTAGGTTGATGGGGAGAGAGGGATAAAGTTGGAGCTGACTTTGTTGGCCAGTAGGTGTCTATATCTTCTGGCTCATTATAGGTGGCTCCATTTACAATGCGCTCAGCACATAACTGTGTATTGCCTTTGAGGTTGTGGCCATAGCTAAAGAATGCCTTGTGGTTTTCCTTGGCCTGGGAGGCTAAATTTACCTCAAATGTGGCTTTGGTAGACTTCACTTTCCTGCATTGTTTTTTAGTTTGATGGAGGTACTTTGATCCTGCTGGGTGCTGCACCTCCAATTTTTTGCCATAATATTCTTCCTTCTGTGTTGTGATTCCACCAGGGTGGCTTGCTTTTTGAGTTAGTTCTATACTTTTTCCTTTTGGGTACAGCTGCCTCCATGCAGCTATTAGCATGCTTATACAGGGTTTCTCTGAGCAGTTCTGCATAGGCAGCAGTGTTATCAGGGTTTAGGGAGGCTTGCAATTTTGCCAGGTTATCACTTGAAAGTAGGAAATTAGCCTTATAGTAGTTCCTGAATATTCCAGGTTTAGCTGGGGTTCTAAGTTTCATTTTTACTTCAGAGGAGACCATTTTGTAGTCTGACCTTACCAGAGAAGACATTACACTGGGGGGTGTGTAGCACTTTCCTATATTAGTGAGGACAAGATCCAGTACGGTCACAAACCTTGTTGGTGTATTGACAGTCTGTTCCATGGTGATTGTGTTTGCAAAATCCAGGAATCTCCATGCCTGTACATTTGGTGTTGTATATGATTCTCAGTTAACACTGGGGTAATTAAAGTCACCCATGAATATGGTTTTTGGTTGTATGGTGAGTGTTTGCAATAAGTTTAAATACATGGTATGGATTTCTTGGGTCATAGAGGGGAGCATATAGCTTGCAAAGAAGTTGTACTGGATTTTGCCTGTGGCGATTTGGACATGAAGAAGCTCAAGTGTATTGCACTGTTTGACCACCTTAGAGGTACATTTATTTTTGATGTAAATTGTGGAGTCCACTTTTAAATCACGAAATACCAAAATCTCGAGTTTTGAAATAAGAAACCCAAAACATAGAGATTTCGGTATCTCGAAATATAAAAGTGGGGAAAAAAAACACAAATTAACTAAAAGAAAATGTTTGCAGGGGGGCAAGCCCCCCCTGCTCCCCTCACACCCCCCCTACCTAAATATATCAACTCCGAGATCACGCTACAGTAAAGAGAACTGTAAGTGCAACAAGAGCATTACCGTTCTCTTCACTGTAGCACGATCTCAGAGTTGGTATATTTAATTAGGGGAGTTTGGGGGGTGCAGGGGGGCTTGCCCCCTGCAAACACTTTATTTTAGCTGTCTTTTTTTTTTTTACACTTTTAAATTTCGAGATACCGAAATCTCTATGGTTTGGGTTCGTTATCTCAAAACTTGAGATTTTGGTATTTTGGGATTTAAAAGTGGACCCAAATTGAGACACCTCCACCTTTAGTCCCTGCCTGTGAAGTAGCTAGTCTAAATATGTGGAAGGTATTATAATCTTGCACTGTCAGTGTGCTGTCTGTGACTTTAAACCATATCTCAGTGACCACACAGACATTGGCATTTTCTAGGGTGACGAGAGCTTCTAAAGAGCGGAGTTTTTTGTTTAGATTCCCAGTATTGAGCATCAGCGCCTTTAAATTGTCTTGGTTTGATGTGCTATGTTGGAAGTACTTTCAGTTTAGTAGTGCGTAAAAAAGGCATTGAGGGGGAGCACAATGTTTAAGCTAATATTCAAAAACCTAAAGGGGAGAGGTGCAGACCATCCCTGGCAAAGCAGTGTGATCTGACCATCTCCTTCTATGCTGACAAATATTGCACCTCCTTAGAATGTTACCAGAAATTAAGCCAATTATTAGTCGTTCATCTTTTGTTCATATTGTGGCATCATCCTTTAAAGAAGGTAAAATGCTGCTCAGTGCTAGGGTCATACCAGCCTGGGACATGTATTTTGAGAGCTCCATGATATCTCTCTTCATATAGTCTAGGGAGGTACATCTCAGGTCATTTACACCCACATGGACTATTTTATTGATTAGACAGGTGGAGTGAGAATATAAAGTAATGTCAGGAGTACCCACTTTGCACCTCTGGGGACAATGCTTATCACTGGAAACTTGTCCTGTGTGCAAGTTGATATTGGTGAAATTTCAATGGTGCTTTTACAGGAAAATTGTCAACTTAAGGCATTTGTGGCTATACAAGGCACTGTCAAATGCTTGAGGTGAACTAATAAGTAGAGCCTGATGATTTATGGATAAAGTATTTAGGCAGATATTCTTAAGATAGAAACAAATCAAGTAGGGCTTACTGAAAAGAAAGAATTAGCTTGTTAAGAATGATGAAAAGGTGGGAGTCGCCCGAATAGCTACTGCCTGACTACTATATCTGACTGTCTCTATTAAATCAAACAGTCCTTCCCTTAGATCATTTTCTTCTAGACTGAGATCACCTTTGTGATGACCCACCACTGCCAACCAGTAATCAAGGAGCCTCATTCCTCACCAATGGCAACAGTGGGGGACATACACTGAGAGGATGACAGGTACACACAGTATTTCCAGATGTACCTCTCTGCATCAAGTGTAATTTCCCTTAAGAGGACACAGATACCACAGTCAGTCCTGGGCTGGTTTCTCCTACTTTCTCCAGATCCCAAATAAGACTCCCCACTGGCACAGCTATAGAGTTGAGATCTCAGCTGAGGGACCTCCGGCAGCCTCTCTGTCCAGACAGTGTTTCTTTTCCCTGCCCCAGTAGCTGACACACACACATTTTTTGAGGTTTGATTTACACACACAAACGCGCGCACACACACACACACACACACACACACACACACACACACACACACACACACACACACACACACACACGCACACACACGTGCACACACACACACACACAAACACACACATGCACACACACACACAACACACACACACACACACACACACACACACACACACACACACACACACACACACACACACACACACACACACACACACGCACACACACACACACACACACACACACACACACACACACACACACACACACACACACACACACACACACACACACACACACACACACACACACGCACACACACACCTAGGAAAGGATAACACAGGTTTATTAGCTATGCTCCTTTTTGCCCAGACTATAAAGTAGTTATCACTGCCACCAGCCAACTCCTTGTCAGCTACTTTAAGGCCCTTAACAAAGGGTGTCCAATCTTATTGTGTAATATTAATATTAATACAAATGGTAGTTTGACCAAGAGCAAGGCTATTAGGAGTGGCTTACAATGTCACCAAATAAATATGCAAGTACTCTCAAAACTTAATCATGTCTCACAAAGATCAGCCACAATGAAAGATTTAAATATATTTAATAATAAATAATAAAAGAATAGGAAAATACTCAGTATATATTCACAGTAACATCAGAGTTCAAAACCACAGGAAATATTTAAAACACTATTGCAGGACAATTCTCATATAAATAAAGAAAAACATCTAAATTATGCTTCACTATATTCCTGACTGAATCTAAGAGAATTTCTATACCCTCTTTAACTTAAGAGCAAGGCAGATGTGTAGTGAATGGATCTTCTAGTTGTTGTCAGGTCCAAGACAGAATACAGAATGGTGTGTCGCTCTAAGAGACTTTTTAAATTAATATCTCAAATATTACTGTTGGGATAGCTTGCAGAATAACATAATTTCTTGTTGTCTGACTCTATCCCAGGTGAAACCCCCACTGCTGGAAGCTAGCAGTAGTTATCATCTACCTGTGAAAATACATAGACGTCAGATCTTTGGCAGATGCTGGAAGTCATAAAACAATTGTAGTAATTAGTTCACTCTGAAGACAATACAGAAAGCTTCTCAGCACAGACATTGTGTCTGTAGCTGCCATAAACTAATTTAATTTCAGCTATTTTTCTGAAGTTTTGCTGAACTGAAGTTAACCTCATGTGTTCTGGTTTCCACTGTTAAAATATGGATCTAGGACTGTTGAACAAAAGTTCAACAGTCCGAATCCAACATCACTGAACACACTTTAATGAAAGCGCTTGTACCAAAAAAGCACTTTCGTTAAAGTGCGTTAAAAGAAAAATAGAAAAAAACAACAAAAAGGTGTTTATGCAGGGGGGCTATGCCCTCCTGCACCCCCATGTGGGGGGCTGTGCCCCCCCACTTTAATATTCTCACTCCGATATCGCACTACAGTGGGGAAAAGGAAAACAATTTCTTACCTGCACTGTAGTATGATCTCCACAACAGTCATTCCCCCACAACTTCTTCTGGCTGCAGGCATACATAAGCAAAAGTGCTTTTTCGGTTAAAAGCACTTTCGCGTAAGTATGTCCGGCCATTAAGCCTTCAGTGAAAAGCACCATCGAGCATCAGTCCGAGACCCTAAAATATATACAATTAAACAGTTACAATAGTGCATGTGCACTTCTGTTCTATTCCAGTAGGGCATGCTGTGGTTACATTTTAAGCACAAGCACTTTATAAAATATCTTTTCAACACATGCCTGTACAAACCTAGTTTGATATGTACATGGCATTTGTACACAAGTATCTTATACAAATCATTTCAACATTCACCAGTAACACATACTTACTTACAAAATTCCAGCTAGCTGGGCTGGCAGTATCTCCCTTTGTTGCACTTTTTCCCCCTCTAAGAATCAAGCTAGTTTTTCAAGTGACCATTGAGAAATGTTGCTTGAGAAGGATGAGCCTATCTGAGAATACATTACCCCGTTCCCTGTCTTGAGATCCCAGCTGCCTTTGCATTGCTGACTCCAATACAGTACTGCACTGTCATATCATATGCCTGCAATCCTAGGCTCCACCTTAGTAGATTTGCATTTTGCTGGCTGGCTGGCTGCCTGTAGCGATCAATTCTCCTCAGACACCTCCTGCCTTCTACTGCAAATACTTAGCACCAGGCCCTCCCTATCATGGAAAGGTTTCATGGTGTTAACATGGTACAATTTGTGCCCCTACATCCTGCCTAGCAGTTCTACCATGTAGTTAGACAGCACTGACCTTCCTTACCACTTTGAAGGGTCCCTCACAAGCTGCCTGCAGCTTATGTCTGATAGGAATGAGAACCGTAACCTGCTGCCCCACAGTATACCCTCTAGCTTGAGCATTCCTGTCATACCAGACGTTTTTCTGCTGTCGGGCTCCTGCCAGATTCTCCTGGGCCAAACTCAGGTGTGCCCTGAGCCTTGTTCTAAGGTTTAGGCCACATGCCACAACAGACCCCTTGTGAGATTCACACTCAGCCTCCCACTAATCACAAATCAAATCAAGAGGTCCCCTCACCTTATGCCCATACAGCAACTCAAAGGGGGAAATACCTGTGGATTCCTGGGGAACCTCTCTGTAAGCAAGCAACAGATGGGGCAAATATTTGCCCCACTCCCTATTAACTCATGACATCTGAGTGACCGCCAAATATTGCTTGTTCATATTTGCATCAATAATACTAAAAACATGTATACAAAGTTTTAAAAGATTTCATCTTAAAGCTTACACAATGGCAAACTCAACTGCATTAATACTTGACCTCTGTCTAGCGCAGGCAAAAAGATATTAACTGTTGTTTTTATGATATTAATTTGTATAGATATAATTTTGACATTTTTCTAAATATCTCAACAAGCAAGTAACACAGACAGAACTCCTTAGCATCATATGAATGCTCTCAACTAGATGACTAAAATGCTGCTGACAGCATATATGTAACTTGAGTGGTTGCTGAGTTGTTGTAAGTTGTTTGCAAAATATTACAAATGTAATAGTTACTGTGTTTACTGTGAATTATAAAATTCAGTTTAAGACCTAGAGCCTAAAGAATACTACCACTAAATAAATAGTTTGTATTGAAGTGTTTGCCATTTATACTTCTTTCATAACCCCGATGGATCCAGAGATATGAACATTTGTTTGATATGTGAGGACATAATTTGATTCTGTCAAAAGGCTTAGGCTCTGCCCATTGGAAGTTACAGTGCAAACATCCTGAGCTCCATTGGAGTGAATGAGTTAAACTGGTCTGCCAATGCCCGTAGCATGATCTTAGTGCAGAGTTTAACCTCTCCACCAGACCATTAGTCTGGGGATGGTAGGGGGTGTTCTTTAGGTGCTTCACCCCACAGTGCTTCCACAGACAAGTCAGCAGATCTGACATGAAATTGGCACCTCTGTTAGTCGGTATTTATTTTGAGAAACCTAGCCTGCTGAAAATCTCTAACAAAGCATTTGCCACCTTTTCTGCCTCAGTGGAAGACAATGCCACTGCCTTACACACACACACACACACACACACACACACACACCTGTGAAAGTCTGGCACAGGTTTACTAGCTGTACCCGCTTTTGCCCAGACTATCAGGTAGTTATCACTGCCACCAGCAAACTCCTTATCAGCTACTTTAAGGCCCTTAACAAAGGGTGTCCAATCCTATTGTGTAATATTAATATTAATACAAATGGTAGTTTGACCAAGAGCAAGGCTATTAGGAGTGTACCGCAGTGTCTCCAAATAAATATGCAAGTACTCTCAAAAGTTAAATGTGTCTCACCAAGATCAACCACAATGAAATGTTTAAATATATTTAATAATAAATGATAAAAGAACAAGAAAATACTCAGTATATATTCACAGTTGAATCAGAGTTCAAAACCACAGGAAATATTTAAGACAACATTGCAGGGCAATCTCAAATAAATAAAGAAAAACATCTAAACTATGCTTCATTATATTCCTGACTGAATCTAGGAGAGTTACTATACCCTAGTTAACTTACGTAACAGCAAGGCAGATATGTGGTGAATGGATCTTCTAGTTGTTGTCAGGTCCAAGACAGGATACAGAATGCTGTGTCTCTCTAAGAGACTTTTCAAATTAATACCTCAAATATTACTGCTGGGACAGCTTGGAATTACATCATTTCTTGTCATCTTACTCTATCCCAGGTGAAACTGCTAAAAGCTAGCAGTATTTAGCATCTACCTGTGAAAACACATATACCTCAGATCTTTGGGAGATGCTAGAAGTCATAAAATAATTTTAGTAATTAGTTCACTCTGAAGACAATGCAGAAAGATTCTCAGCACAGACATGGTGTCTATAGCTGCCATAAAGTAATTTGATTTCAGCTATTTTTCTGAAGTTTTGCTGGACTGAAGTTAACCTCCTACATTACAGTTTCCACTGTTAAAATATATACATTTAAACAGTTGCAATAGTACGTGTAATATCTGTCCTATTCCAGAAGGGCACGGTGTGGTTACATTTTAAGCACAACGCACATATCTGCACAAACCAAGTTTGATATATATATATATATATATATATATATATATATATATATATATATATATATATATATGTGTGTGTGTGTGTGGCATATGGTTCTAATACATTTGTAACATACGCATCTTACAGAAATCATTTCAATATTCACCAATGACATATAATGATTTACAAAATTCCAGCTGGGTGGGCTGGCAGTATCTCCCTTTGTTACAGTCTTCTTTGCTGTCCATTTCCTGTGAGTATTTTACAGAAAGTTCCAGAACATCTTCCTGTGGTCTATTCTCTTTATGTGCACCCTTTTTCATCTGCTGCTCCTTCGTATGGAAGTGCATTAGCCCATCACACTGCAACATTGCCTGCTTCAGAGTTGCAACTGTTTCCTGCTCCTTCCCTTCCTGTGCAGCTTCAGTTAAACCTTTGCACCAGTCTCCTACAGAAAAATCCAGAGCATCACCATGTGGCAAGCCTTCACATACCTCCCACTCCACCTATTTCTGTTAATTCGGGATTCATTGTTCCATCATACAGTGACATTACCTACGTTAAATTTTTGACACTTTGCAAATAATCTATAACTTCAGTTTTTATTTGCTTAACTTCTTCCTTAATAATTTTCTTTTCTATTTTCTCTTTGGTTTCTTATTTTTGTATCATGACATTTTCCATACCTGGGTGCCTTTGCCTGCATTTCTCTTCAGATATCATTGGTGCTGCCTTTTATGCTGATTAGGTTTGCTTTCTGCTTTACATAACTATTGCATCATATTAAATTTCTTTTCCTTTCCTGTGTCCGTTCTTATTCAGATGTCTCCCTCTCCCCTTACTGCTTCTTAATCGGGGGACTCATTGTTCCATGACCTGTGCTGGATTTTCTAAACTAAAGCCGCCACTTCACAGATAATCCATAACTTCATTTTCTGTTTGTTTAATTCCTGCCTTATTAATTCTCTGCTATACATTTCTTATTGATGTCTTATTTTCTGTATTGTGAAATTCTCCATGTCTGGGTGCCTTTGCCTGTATTTCTCTTCAAGTATCTTTGACGTTTTTATTGTATTGATTACTTTTGCTATCTCCTTTGCATAAATATTGCAACATATCAGATCTCTTTTTCTTTTCCATGGCCATGCATCTTTTTTATACCTTTTAAAAATATCTTGTTTTAACTTTATATTTTTGCACTTCCTCTGTCGCTTCTTTTTCCAGGCTGCCCAAAATTTCTTCATCTATTTAACATTTTATGGCTCCGTCTTATTAATGAATGTAATTTTTGCAGCTTTTGACAGTTTTTCTTGTGCAAGTATTTAATGTCCACTAATTTCTCTCTCTTAATCTTTCTGAATATTTTCTATCTGAAAATTCTGGACTTATTGCATAATGGTAACAATACATAATTTATTCCTTATCCTGAATAATCTACTCTGTCGACTTTATGCGGTGTGCTAGCTGAGGCTCATTTCAACAGGATCGATGGAGTAGGAGTAGAGATGATTTACTTAGACTAGAGGCTAGGAGCTCCAAGAAAGGCATGTATTCAGTGTGGATTCAAAGATGGTGCCAGCATTTTTAAATACAGAAATCCCACTTAGAAATAATAATTAAATGTAATTTTAATTTTTTCAGTTCTTAATAGGATAAGTGAACCAGTCTTTCTCGGGTCCTTCTCAGCCTCAACCAGAACCACAAAGGCAAGGTTAAAAAAGTGAAATGTTGAATCATTAAATTAATATTTCTGAGTGCCAAACATTGCCCTGCATTAGAGGTGGGTTGTAGCACTAACATGTGCTAAAGAAATTATGAAATGAGTTATACAACAAACTGAAGTCAAAGCCAGAACTGACAAAATAGAAAAGTGTTAAGGAGCTTTCCATTTTAAAGGCTGTTTTGAAGAAGAGGTCAGAGTGAATGCCAATGCAGCAAAATCAATATTTTCATGGAAGTACAGTTGTGTAAGTAAACTTACCTTAACAACAGACATTTGAATAATCCCTGCTGCTGTAGCCTAAGATGTATGGGTTATATCCTGCCAAGTGTGGCTCTCCCTCGCCTGTCAAAGGCACTCCAATAGCTAAAGAGGATGTGTCTAATCCCTGTACATGGTGGCCGAAGGGACTACACCAGATGAAGCCAAGGTTAATGATGAATGGTCAGAGGAACCAGAAATGACCACAGCAGAGTCAGTCACGCCTGATTAAGGGGCAAAGGCTTTTTGAGGATGGAAGAAGGAAGAACAGAGGAGTCAGCAAACTGTTCCACAGTGAAGCCAAAAATGATGCCTGAAGTCTAGATAAGACTGACAACAGTAGTCAGTGCAACAGATAAGTATTATAAGAGTAGATTTATCCACAAAAACATACTGCAAAGCACTTTAAACCCTTATCCCAGCCCCACAAGTCAATTAACATAGGTTTTGACAACTTTTTTTCCTACAAAATTAATAAGATACACTTCACATTAAAACGTGAGTAAAGGTCACATGACAATCCATAAAAACACCTTTTCCTGGCTTTAATTAAGTTATTTCACAGAAAATGTAAAATTTCTGTCATAAAAATAAAATGTGGAAATATTTTCACCCTACGTGAACTTATCTGCCTAATGATGGAGAACCATTAACTAACCATTGATCCTCAAAAGCCTGCAAAAGGAGTCCTGTTTGGCATCAGGAAAGCTCTGAAGGACTGAGTACCCAAACTATTGATCTTGTTCAGCTTTGTTCAAGCTGAAAAGTGTTTGGGTGTGTGAAAGGTGCCCTTATGGCCAGGAATCTACCCAACTGTAATATCCTTTGCAAGATATAAATGAAATAGCTAAGGCTACTACAGCAGTGATCAAATGGTGAACATCTGGATGGAAATAAATGCAGTCTTTTGATTTACAGCCTATTAAAGAGATTTGAAATTATAAAAAAGCAAACAGATTTCCCTTACAGAGGCAGAAGATTTGCTATAAAATCTGATATTTGTTTAGTATCAAGTTTTACAATGAAATGCACTTATCATTGTGAACCCTGTACAATGTGTAACCAGGTGATTCAGAGTAATTCTTTCTTCATTAACAGGCAAAACAAAATTATTCCTGACAGAAACAAGTATCCCTGTCAGGAAATCCAGTTTTGATGAATGCTTGTCAGGTATTGAGTTATAATGAATGCCAACATGTTGCCAAAATAAGTTTTCCCAGAACATTACTATTTCACTTGGATTTCTTAGCTGAAGTTAACCTTTATTGTTAGAATGGTATTATTTGTTTTGACTGAAAGCTAGGAGGTATATAATATGACCATTAGCAATCAATTAGCTTAGAGTACTCTTGATGGAACATGCAGATTCTTGGAAGTCTGTGGGAATGCTTATTAACCAAGAACTCTGCGTCAAATAACCCATTGATACCACCATGGGAGAAACAAACAATACACTAGATGGTTTCTAAAGAACTGGTCCTTTTTCCTTATTTGACTCCAGATAAGTGTGCTTTTACCTACTTCTCTAGTACAACACTCGGTTTGATTAGTTATCTGTAAGAGAAACATAAATACACTTGCTGCATAATTGTAAGGTTTGCAGCAAATCTCCCACAGTGACCCACTGCTGTATTGCACTTACGAGAATAACTGGATGACCTTTCTCTCCTAGAGCACTCTATAATTAATATAGTATCACTTATCAACTCCTACATACCTTGTTCCACACGAGGCTAACTCTACATTGGCTTCACTTTTCTAGACAGATTCTATAAAATGATTAAATTTAACTTATGACAGGCCTGCTTCCATTCCACTTCTCCTTTCCCTTATCCTGTATTTATTTATTCTCCACACTCAAAATGCTTCCTGTCTTCTGCATTCTACTCCCCTTTTTTCATCCTCTTCAGCTGTATTTGTCTGTTCTTTCTCTAAACTTTCCCACTCTGCCTTCCATCATTTCTCTTTCTGAAATTCACTTAATCTAACCCCTGTAGATCTAGACTCTTCTCACATGAGAACTCCTCTGTACTACACACACACACACACACACACACACACACACACACGCGCGTGTGTGTGTGTGTGTGTGTGTGTGTGTCTATATATATATATATATATATATATATATATATATATATATATATATATATATATATATATATATGGGTTACCCTTAGTTCACTGAATGGCCACAACATTGAAACCCACTTCTTCAACATGGCATAGCATCGAAAACTAGAGAGCCAATGTTTCCCCCACAGTAAGTAACCGTTTGGCCAGCAACTTGAACTTTGCCCCATACCCAGCAGTAGTGCTTTCTCAGAGTTGGAATATAAAGTAAGGGGGTGTGGGGGGGGTGAAACCCCCACGTAGGGGTTTGTGGGGGGAGTAGCCCCCCACATCTATGTGTTTGTTTCAATGGTAGATTTCGACTTCTGGATGGCCAAATGGTTACTTACCATGTGGGAAACATCGGCTCTCTGGTTTTCGATGTTATGCCATGTTGAAGAAGTGGGTTTCGATGTTGTGGCCATTCGATGAACTAAAGGTAAACCATATCTATATCTATATCTATATCTATATATATATATATATATATATATATATATATATATATATATATATATATATATATATATATATATATATATATATATATATATATGCTCTGTACTGCACTGTAACTATATCACTGTAATATAGCTACACAACTGTATATAAATGTGACTAATTTTTAAAACTATCTAATGTGAATCTGCTTTGTATAGGTTAATTGTGAAAATTATCATTGTAATTGTTTATCTGCAGGATTATGTCCTGCTTTGGCTACTGTTTATTAATAATTTTACTTAGCATTATGCTACCCTGGTATGATAATTATTGTAATGTTCTTATATTTGTGTACTTTGTCATTTTGACACTGATGTATTGGAAAGGGGTATACTTTTGCTGACTCAGTTGGATTATTGCAGTAAACAACTGTAAATAAACAAATATATATGAGAATAAATGTTCTTATTTATCTAATCTTTAACAGACTACCTTCAATCTCTCACTTAAGTAACCTTTAACAAATTACCTGCTGGCAAATAGTTAACACTGAGAATTACAAATTACCAAAAATAAAATCCTGATAGACGTTTTTTCTCTTGTGGCCGTTTGCATTTAAACTGCTCTGAGCATGCATTTGCTGGTAGCTAGTTTCCAGTGGAAGACTTTATTGTCACTTGTCTTTTTGTGTATATTTGCTCTTGTTTGAGCTTAGCTACATCACAACAATCCATGTTATATAGCAGGCAATAGGTATTTATTTTTTTTTATCAAATTCTCTATTTCAATGAATATAAAAATAGTTATCCATCTTGCACTTAATCTCGCTGTTCCACTTATCTTTGCACTATCATGTCCTGAACATGCTGCACTATTCAGTTATCTGTGTTACGTATTACATCTTGCATAATGGTTAAAGCAATGCACAATACTACTTTTCAGTTACTGCAATGTTCAAATTGTGTCCACTCCTCCATGCTGTTTAAGCTCTGTCATATACATTAAGCTGTGTTTTCAAATTTTCTTATCAATCTTTTCTGTTCAGAATTAGTGCCTGTACTGCTGTGTCATAATCATAAAGCTGACGTTTACATTTTCATATTACTCTGCTTCAGAAATTGTCACTCATGCCTGTAATGTTCTATTCTCCTTACTAAGCCTCTTTGTTTTTGTTTCCTGCCGCTCTGCTCTGCAGTATCCATCATGTCTGGGTTGCAGTCTTGTTTATAGGTTCATACTAATCTTTCAGTAAGCAGAGTATTACAAATCCCAGCAAATAATCCAAGGTCAGAATCAAACCATGGACATTGTATCTACAAGATAAAAATAACAGCCATTCTGACATCCTCTTTTATAGGCAGTATGCTGTGCTTTACTAATCCTGTCAGTCATTATCTATATGCAGTGCTGTGTACTGAGCAGTGTTTATTGATTAGTAAATTGTTTTAGTGTTGCTCAGGTGTAGAGTTGTGGTTGTGTGTCTTGTTGCACTAGACTGCACACTGTGGTAATACTGTAGACTAACTTATAATTGTTTATGACATTCATCTGCCTAACCAGAAATGCAGTTAGCTCTTGCTTCACTGATGTCAGCCTAAACACTTGATGTTTTGCGACAGTCTAGTAACTGCCTCATCCTTACCAAAAATAAAATAAGAGTGAGTGTGAGAGATGCAAATACTTACTGTGGGTGTCACACATTGAAGTCATGACACACTTGATAAGCAGCACACACCCTCACCCACAATACAGGGCACCCACACTACTCTCACTTATGCGAAGGTACACTGAGAAGTCACTCCCCACCTCCAAAAATTAAAACAATGCAAGTTATGGCCATGAGACTTTAGCCAATAGGCCACTAGGCTAGATCACTTTTGCAGTACCAGCAACATAGGTTCACAGGTTGTTACTAGGCTATCGGCCCTAGGGCCTATACAAGCCTAGCCATAACAATTCCCCGGATATTTCTTCCCACAATATTTACTTCCCTGGACTCCTGTCTAGCAGGGCGACTGACGTGATCCCCGGGGTGAATTTCCTATCTCCCATCCAATCGTCAAGGTTCCTTTTGAAGAGGGCCAAGGAGGTGCTCTGCTTGACATGTATGGGCAGTCTATTCCAGAGTATGGGGAGTCTATGGGTCAGGAACCTATCCCTCCAGCATGTTTTGTTCATTGTGATGACAAGGTTTAGATCCCTGGAGCATGTGGCTCTGAGGGATTGGGATTTCTTTAAGTGAAGCATGTCCAACAGTTCAGGGTTTGACATGGCCTTATATGTTAAGCAGAGATTGCCTCTGAGTAGACGATGTGCCACAGAGTATAGCTGGAGTTTTTTTAGATGGTCAGTATAGGGCATCTGCTTTAGGCCTGTGATTCTTTTAGTGAGGTATTTCTGCAGCCTTTCCAGCTGTTGCAGATGTCTTGTGGGGTACATACCAAATGGAGCATTGTACTCTATAATGGGTCTAATGAGGGATGAGTACATTGGGACAATGACCTCCTTTTTTCTGGAGGAAAAGCCCTTAGTGATGAGGTGTGCCACATCGAAGGATTCCGTGACTGCTGTGGCGATGTGGTTATCGAAGGTGAGACCACTGTGTCCCTAAGTCTCTCATCATACTTTCAGTGTTTAGTGTACTGCCACCTATGTGGTAATTCATGGGTACATGTTTTTTCTCAAAGGGGATAACTATACATTTCTTGGCATTAAACTTGAGCCCATGGCTCTGGCACCAAGCATCTGTTTCTGTAAGGAACTTTTGTAGAATATCCACATCATTTGGGGATTCAATAATGGCTCCCATTTTGCAGTCATCTGCGAACTTTGTTAGCCAGAGTCCCTTAGTGTTGGCCTGTACTTCAGAGAAGTAGATGCCAAACATGATAGGTCCCAGGACTGAACCATGAGGTACTCTACTTGTCACTTGTCTGGAGCTGGATTTGGAGTCGGCTACTTTTACAGTCTGGGTTCTGTCAGTAAGCCAGTTGGCAACCCATCGACTGATGTTGGGATTTATGCCCAGCTTAGTATGTTTATCTATGACTCCAGAGTGGGGGATGGTGTTGAAGGCCTTGGCAAGGTCTAGATAGGCTGTGTGGACTGCCTTACCCTCATTCACAGTGCTGGAGACTGATTCAAAGAAGTCAATCAGGTTCAGAAGACAAGATTGGCCCTTCATGAACCCAAACTGGGTGGGGTCCAGTGTTTGAAGGTTGTGATGTCTTTGTTTAGAAGTTCCATGATAATGCATTCCATGCCCTTGCAGATCAGGCTCGTCTGACTGATGGAACAGTAGTTTCTGGGATCCAAGGTGGATCCCCCCTTGTGGAGTGGGATAACTGTAGCTGTGCGCCACTTAGTGGGCATGAAGCCAAAGGTGAGGCTATGATTAAACATGACTCTTAGGTGAGGTGTCAGTTCATTTTGTAGTTCATGTAGTACACAGCCTGGGATGTCATCTGGTCCCATGGATGCTGTATTCCTAGCTTTGGAGAGTGCATGTTCTACCTGTGTGGCCATGATTACTGGAATTTGGCAATCCTTTGGTATTGAGATGGGCCGTTTAGGGAGTGAGAGGGGGGTGAAGTTTGCACTAAATCGATCTGCCAGGATATTGGCAATATCCTTGGGATCAGTGTATTTAATGTCATTCTGTTGTAGCTCAGAGCAGATCTGAGCATTGCCATTTAGATCCTTGATATAACTATAGAATGCTTTGTGGTTGTCTTTGGAATCTTTGGCAGTTTTATTTTCGTAACTAGCTTTGGAGGATTTTACGAGGGATCTTAGCTTTTTATTGAGGCTGGTAAGGGAGTATTTTTTGCATCCTGGGATTTTCCTCTTTTCTGCAACAGTTTCTTCCTTCTGTTGTGTAGTTTGTTTATGGCAGGTGACCACCAGATTGGCTTTCTTTTTTTGGAGGAGAGCATCTTGGTTCTATTTGGGATGGCACAATTCATGCACGAGTGGATGTGCTCATACAGTGCCTTAGTGTAGGATTCAGCAGTCGCACTTTCAGCTCCTGTCTGCATGGGTGTCATGAAGTTTGTCACTTCTGACTTGAGTAGCATGAAGTTGGCTTTGGAGAAGTTTTTTCGGAGGTTTCCTTACAGGGGGGTGGGGGTGGGATGTGGATGTCAAGGGTGATTTGCTTATGGTCAGACCTGACCAATGAGGGGGTGACCACTGGTGTGGAGCATCTATCTCCCATGTTGGTAATGACCAGGTCTAGGATATTGGAGCCCCTGGTGGGAAAATGGATTAGTTGATCCAGGGCACTGGAATTTATGAATTCCAAGAACCGTTGGGAAAAGGTGTTGGTACCCGAGTAGTTTTCCTAGTTAATGGCAGGGTAGTTAAAATCAGCCAGTATTAGGGTGTCTGGTTGTATCTTAATATTTTCCAGTATGTTTAGAAAGGTATAATGAGAATCTTGGGGCATGGTGGGGGATCTGTAGCAAGCTAAAATTTGGATTGCAGTCTTACCTAGTGTTAATTGCACCTGGAGAATTTCAGATGCATAGTGTTGGGCAACTAGTCTGGAGGTGTGAATAT
Organism: Protopterus annectens; assembly: GCF_019279795.1. Taxonomy (NCBI): domain Eukaryota; kingdom Metazoa; phylum Chordata; order Ceratodontiformes; family Protopteridae; genus Protopterus; species Protopterus annectens. The sequence goes on from NC_056729.1 coordinate 1,884,149,620, forward strand.
CCTTGGTGAATATGGACAGTCCTCCACATTTAGTGTTTTAGTCTTGGTTTGGTGGCCGAAAAAAGTGTGGTAAGAGTTGTAGCCTGGTAATGAAGGGGTGCTCTCTGGAGCCTTGAACCAGGTTTCAGTTACTGCACAGATATCAATGTTCTCCATTTTTAGGAGTGCCTTGAGAGAGTGCATTTTGAGGTTTCGACTTCTAGCATTGAGTAGCATTACCTTCAGATTTTACATGCTTGTATCTGTTATGTTGGTGGTTTTGTCCTTTGAACCTTGCCTAAAAAAAGCACTATACGGGTGGCAAGAGCTTTAACTAGTAACCTGAATCCCAGGGGTGACAGGTGCAGACCATCTCTGGCAAAGCAATGTGGTTTGTCGATCATGTCATCCCAGGTAGACAGATACTGGATCCCCTTTTTAATGACACCAGAAGCTTACCCAATTGTTGAAGTAAATCATTTTGTCCTTATACTGTGGTATCATTCTGGGTGAAGGCAGGATGAAACTCAGGGCTAGGGTCATACCTGCCTGGGCCATATGATCCGAGAGGTCTTCCATGTCTCTTTTCATGTAGTCCAGGGAGGTACATCTCAAGTCATTCACTCCAACATGGACAATGACAGAGTCGTATTTATACTTGTTGTGGAGTGACTTGAGTGCATGCGTTATGTGGCGGATCCTGGTAGCCGACAAGCAGCTGACTGCAATTTTCTCTTTGTTCAGCCTGGTGAGTGTGACATCAGTGTTCCTGACTATAGAGTCACCTATGACTAAAGTGCTCATCACAGGGGTTCAGATTTTAGTGCTACTACTGAGAAACCAGCTAGTTCTAAGGGAAAATTTGAAGAAAGACTTTCTGGCTCCTGGAATAGTTTAACCGTAGCCCCGCGGTGCTGCATGATGCGAAAAATGCGCAAACACATGCGTTTTTAAGCCAGAAAGTTGAAAGGGATAGAAATCAGCCCAAAATGGCTAATAAAATTACAATTTCAGAGCTGGAAACCACTCCTCTAGTGTTAGATAGGCAGCCCGATGCTCACCACTCCCACTGGTAAGCGGTAGGACTTCCTTCTACCACAGCAAGTACTGTAAACTTCAACAGACACCGCATGTACTATTATAAGTCACATGGGAGCACATCCTAGGCCCTTAAGGCACTCTGTATCTGCAACAACACTAGGCATCATCATCATCATCATCATCACCAACCCCCTTATTCTTATTCTACATGGGGTCGGGTTGTCTCATCAACTGTTGCCATCTCTCTTGATTCAGCGTCACTAACCTACCTTATTTGATAGTCATGAACATGCTAAATGACATAGTTGTAAACTAGTAATGGATAAGTTTTACAACAAAAATGTAGTGCAACATATTAAAGGAAGGAAAGAAGTAAAATGCCACCCTGGAAGCATCACATAGAGAAATGTATAAAGCAATTAAGGCAATAAATATCACTTAGAAAGATGTAGAAAAGGTAATAGATAATCCAAATACTTAAAGAGAGATTGACATGGTATAAGCAATGCACAATATTAAAACAGACCGTTATTCATCATACATTACTGCCAATAATAAACCAAGGACAACACGCACAGGCTGAAAATGCAGAAGGTATGCAAATAAATATAAATGAAAAGTTTAACACAAGCAATTCATGGATGTCCCAACAAGATTTCATAGAGAATTGAGGAAACAAAGCAAAATTGACAGAAACACCACTACAACAACAAAAAAGGTCCATTTTGGAGAAGTATTTATGAAGAGCCTGCTGAATATAACAAAGGTACTGAATGGACAGAAAAATTAAAAGAAACAGCAAAGAGCTCCGATACAGAGGATGTGAAACAGGATAATATAATGGCCAGATAAACTGAAATAAAATTTAGAAAAACTCCTATGTAACAGCAGACAAATTATGACATTATTAGACAGAGTGGTGCTACAAAAGTAGAGTGAAAATAGCAACAATCCTTTTTAGGTGCCATGGCATAAATGCAGCTTCACTCCCCCACCCCCAAATGAAGAATATACCAGCTAAAAGTGTAAACCCCATGAAACAGACTATTCATACTGTCATGTAAGCATATATAGTATGTAGCTGATGGAATACAGTCAAACTTTATCCAAAACTGTATTTCTCTGTGTTAATATATAACAAAGTAATATCCTCTCTCATGTTTACAACATTAGGATCCCCTTCAGTTTCCCTGCCTGGGTGGTTACTGACCATGTAGATTCAGGGCTGTCAGCACAGTGAATATGCAAATGAGGTAAAAACTCATTAGAATTGCTGAACTGCTAAAAATTGTAACTGTGTAGGGATGTTCACTCAAGGCAGGCACTTCCACAATGTATGTTTCAGTCGATGTCAACAGTAAATGATGACATCAGGGGTGTGTGTCAGGTTACATTTACAGAGGCATGCATGTACGTCTGTGAAGGGTGAAAGTGCATGTAAGCAGTTCACAATGCACACATTCTGTTTCATTATCTGAATTTTATGTTAAAATGTGCCATCTCTGTCTGCTATAAGTAATTTTGTTTTTTTTATTTTTGTCATTGTTTGCACAATACGGCACTTAGCGCAATCACAGCAAATGGAGGAATGAATGGCAGGTTTCACTTTGCTTGTCATGTAACTGCTTGGAAGCATGCATGTTTAGGGCTAGAGTACAGATGATCCTGGGTTCTAGTACAGGGTGTGCAACCTTCCCTTCACATTTGTGCTCCATGTTTGCACAATATCACAGGAATGGAGGTAAGTAACACCAATTTGCCTGTACTTACATAATTTTGTTTTTTTAATTTTATTTTTTATTTTGATTTTAGATTTTGGTGTATGGAGGTGCATGGAGGTGTGCAGAAGTGCGTATAACCCACTAATGAGCAAGCAGTATGTGTGTTTAATAGATGTAATGACAGCATAAGCAAGTGAATTGTATTTTAATGAACTAACCCACCACGGTGGAACTATTCAACAAGCTATAAAGCATCCAAGTAGCCTCCATTCTGTTTTCCCTGAATACTTCAATACTATTGGAGTAGAGACAGGGAAATTTTAACTGGACACAATGCTAGAGGTTGCTGCAGCTTTGCTCTAGATGTATGCACTAGAGGCTGAAGTCAATGCTGCAGGTGCTGCTGACAATAGACCTAGGCCTAGAAGGAGAACAGTGTTCAGGCCCAGGGTAACATATCAGATGCTACATGACCTAGAGGTTGCAGAGCACTACAAGGTGGACAGGGACACATTACAAGAACTCCGTGAGCTCTGCTGCTCTCAACTCTGAGCCAGAGCCAACCTAGGGGAACCCATCCCAGTGGAAACTAAGGTATGTGTAGCCCTTAGAATATTAGCTGCAGGTACTTTTCAAAAATTAACTGTGGACATGATGGGTGTGTCATAGGCATCAGCATCCAGGATCCTCTACCAGTTCCTAGATGCTATGCTCATACATGACAGTCAGCACATATGTTTCCCTGTAGTACCGAGGAAAGGGCCAGCAATATGTGACAGTTCCTCCATGTAGTGCACTACCCTGAAGTACTGGGTGACAAAGATTGCACTCATGTACACATTAAGGCACCATCTGGTGAGCAGGGTAGTATCTAGATTAACCACAAGGGATACAATTCCATCAACTGCCAAGTCATGTGTAATGTCCAGGGAATTATCTTGAACTTGTGAGATGACAACACTTGCAGTTATCATGCCTCCCATATCTGGTACACATCACAGCTGTACCAGATGTTTCCTAGGAGGGACATCCCACAGGGCCCTTTACTGGGGGATTCTGGCTATGCATTGGAACTGTGGCTGATGACACCCATCAGATGTACACACACAGCCATGGAAGAATGCCATAATGAGACACATGCTCAAACTAGAAACATCACAGAGCATGTGTGTGGGCTGCTAAAGTCCTGGTTCCGGTGTCTACATACATCTGGTGGATCCCTGCAGTATAATCCACACACATGTATGCAGTCTTCACAGCATGTGCTGTGCTGCATAATCTGATCCTGCAGAAACAGCTGCAGCAGGATCAGCAAGGGAAAGGGACACACATTCTCCCACGAATGCCAAGGTTACCACAGCCACAGAAGGAGGCAGATGTAGGCAAGTTTGGTATCCCCATGCTTTGACTAAGAGACAATGCACAGCACATTCACTGACCACCTAGGTGCCTAATACCTTTCTCCTACTCACATACATATAGTAAAATTGATGCCAGGCAACTCGCACAAACTTTACCTCCCCATGTATTGGTTGTGTACTGCTTGCATCAGAGTCAGCCTTGAACTAAAATTGTGTCAACTGCTGCATTTGCAAGGTAAGTCCTAAACCTAGACTGTATTCTTGAATAATACTGTGTCATAGCTTTGTATTTTGTAACTTCATACAATAATCAAATAAATAGTGGTGGATTTGTGCAAAAAGTACTTTACATGTTACAGCAGAAACTTATTTGAGTTATAGGTGTCCATTACTAAGAAGTAGGCTTCAGACATCAAAGATTCACACACTCATACTTCTCAGGAGTATTGATGATCACTGCATGACCTCAGTTTAGCACCACACCTTTGAAGTGGAAAATCATTAAAAACAGAAGTTAGAAAGTAATGATATACATTGCAGTTTCTGATTTCACAACCCTTCCCAAGATCAAATAACAGGCAGGATGCAGAACAAAGATAGTAACAAGAGCATCATATCCTTGTTTGTGCCATAGCAGTAACACATTTGCTCCCCTAAAAAGAACAGACTATGCTTGTTTGTGACATAACAGTAACTGAGCTTTGCCCCTCCCCAAAGAGCAGTGCACCCTTGTTCATGGAATAACTGTAACTCAAGTATGCTCCTCCCAAAAGAACAGTATATGCCTGCTTGTGGCACCCAACCTGGCCTTCAGTTGCTGGCAAATATCATATAACTCCTAGTTAATATCCTCACACATTTTAAGGCCTATGATATGGAATGGTTTACCCACTGGTGTCTCACACTGCTGGTCACATAACTGATGAGGTACCAAGAAACACAGACATGTAAGACAGAGCTGTATATTTGCAAGCATAATCATAACAGGCTGGGTGATCATTAAGTGCACTACATCCAAATATAATGAAGAGAATTATATGTACAAATCACAGCTGATGGCTTGATAGCAGTGTACATTCTGATGCAGTTGGTTGTGTGACGAATAACTTCAATCCTTTGATGCAAAGCTGTTTCTGTGGGAAAGAGGATTAAGACATCCATCCTGTTTTCTGAAGATGCATTGGTGTGAGAGTTCAAATCCTGAGCTATGTAGAAATATGTTGTGTGTACTATCATGTTCTACTGTGTATGTCATACATTGGTTTTCCTCATTTACGTATTTCTCCTTTTTGTTTTTTTCAGTTTCATATTCCTGTTACTTTTACCAGACAACAAATACATTACAGGTTTGGCTGTGCTCATTTGATTTGTGGGAAGCATCACATTGTTTAAACAGGACAAACCAGGCCACCTAGGAAGCAGACAGCCACAAATATAAACCGGATATATTGAATTAATGCTCTTGGACATCACAAAAACCAGCCCTGGAGTACAGCTGGAACTATCAGATGTTTAAAATGCAGCTCACATTTGCTCAGTGTTTACCTATGTACAAATGGATGTACTTTGCATGCGTTTACACTTTGTTCACCATCGAGCAAACCAGCTGCTGCTGCGCTATGGAGTAGCATTTATTTTCCATTTCCTTAAACATAAAACTACATGTGGAAACATTACAAGCCAAGGGCCAGATCTAACTATACATCCTGTATTTACAATACATTCATGTGTGCCCCCCCCCCCCACACCACCAAGCACTACAACACTGGGGTCTCAGTACCTTTTCCACATACATATCAACCACACTACAAAGTGTAGTATATAATATCTTGTGCTCCATCATGGATAGGGCCAGTTGGTGGTGCTCACAATCTCACTCTGCTAAACTCAAACATCCAACTATGCTCAATAAGAGTACTTGCTACACAACTAGGCTTCTAAGCAGCCTAGTGCTACTAGCGTCATATAATGCTATGAAGCTATATGCCTAAGCATGCCTCTCAAGCTGTTGTACACCGCATGGTCTGTTGGTGTCATCTACTATAAGTGCACCTGCACTGTTGTATAAATCAAACTTGTGTCATGGTGCTTGCATTAAGTACTGTGTTCTGTAGTCGTTTCACTTAGGTACGGGTTAAGTTCTCACTACAGTTGACTGTGTGTATGTGTGTGTCTAGTCAGCAGAGTAAATGTGTTATCCTACAGTTATGTCTTCAAGGGCATGGATTGTCAGTACTTTGATACTTCCACAAGACTACCCATCCATTTCATGCAGCCCTCCCAACCTCTTGCTTCCCACATGGCCTACTGATGTCATCTACTATAAGTTTACCTGTACTCCTGTAAAAGTCAGACTTGTGCCATTGCTCTTGCATTAAGTACATTGTGTTCTGTAGTTTGAGAACTTAGCTAGGGGTTCTGTTCTCACTGAAGTCAACTGTGTGTATCTAGTCAGCACAGTAGATGTAGTATCTTACAGTTACTTCTCCAATGGCATGAATTGCCAGTAGTTTGATACTTGCACAAGCCTACATGTCCATTTCATGCAGTCCTACCAACCTCTTCTCTCCCACATGGCCTGCTGATGTCATCTGCTATAAGTTCACCTGCACTCCTGCAAAAGTCAGACTTGTGCTGTGGTGCTCGCATTAAGTCCTGTGTTCTGTAGTGTGTTCACCTAGATAGGTCAGGGTTCTGTTCTCACTGCAGTCAAGTGTGTGTGTGTGTGTGTGTGTGTGTGTGTGTGTGTGTGTGTGTGTGTGTGTGTGTGTGTGTGTGTGAGCTGTTGCTTGACATTACAGAAAGCACATTACACCAGCATGTGGGAAACTTCATCTGGCCTCAATGGACTCTGCTGAAGTCATCAGCTATATGTTAGTTATGGATATGCAGTAATTCCACCAGAGCATGGTCAAGCAGTGGGCTGGAGGTCAGACAGATGTGACCTCATCCTATACCAGACAGGTTACAGTGACATGGCTTTTAATGTACCCACAAACATCATGACATGTTTTGTAGCGTTTGTGTTATGTTGATGAGAAAGGCCTGTGGGCTCTCCAGAGACACTTTCTAGACTTAAGCTGAGCCACCCAGTGGAAGTAAGACAGCCTGCATTGCTGCTGTGAATTCCTCCTTCCAAACAGTAATCACCCACAGCTACAATCCAGTATTAATATATGACATATAAAAAGGCCACTCTGTAGCTAGGAAAACTGATGTTGAGGAGAGTTCTACATGTTTAGAACAGGGATTGCAAGCTTCTACTACAGGATATCTAGACAGAGGAGTACTGTATCTTAGAAGGTATATTTCGATTTTGTCACCTACATACTGCATGTGCTGGAATGTTTTTAACAATAATGTGAAGCACAAGGTTTTACAATGTTATCTATATGCATTACTTAGAATTGTACTGATGGCATGGCCATGTTGGTCAAGCCATTTCAGAGGTCCACATAATTGGCAAGATATGTAAATACATGGAAAGGAATGCTGTATGAGAAATATGTACAAATGTTTCAGGGACAAGACCTTTGACAGCACTTAGCATTTCAAAGATGTTTTGTTAGACAAAAGGATAATTTGCCTGCATTGTAGGGGTGGGGGCTAAGGTGAGTTACTCTTATGGCACTAACACTGATGTGTTTCTCTTCTTGCTCTCCTTGTTTTGCATCCTGCCTGTTGTTATTATAGCATCTGTAGACTAATGTTTCTCCAGTAGGCACTAATGACTGGCAACCTTTTATGTTGCATCTGTAAACACTTATGTTGTAGTTATGTGATACTTATGTGCATTATACATCTGTTTTCTTTTAGAGCACCTACAATAATGGCATGGAGATATCTCAACCCACACCAAAGACCATTTACAGATGCTGAAAACCAGGTTATCATTGATGGTTTACAGCAGCATGGTGTCTTCCTATTTTACAGGGGAAGGTGACAGATGGCTCTTCGGCAGCAAACAGAACCAAGACGCTATCCTCCAAAAAAAGGAAGCCAATCTGGGGGTCCCCTGCCATAAACAAACTGTACAACAGAAGGAAGAAACTCTTGCAAAAGAGAGTAAAATCCCATGAGTGGAGGACCTCCCTGGTCAGCCTCAGTAAGAAGCTGCGATCCCTGATAAAATCCTCCAAAGCTAGTTACAAAAACAAAATTGACACTGATTCTAAAGACAACCACAAAACATTCTATAGCTATGTCAAGAATCTCAATGGCAACACTCAGATCTGCTCTGAGTTACAGCACATAGGCACTAAATATACAGACCCAACTGATATTGCCAACATCCTGGCAGATAGGTTCAGTGCTAACTTTACCCTCCTCTCACCCCCTAAAGAGCCCATCTCTATACTGGAAGAATGCAAAGTTCCTGTAATCATGGCTGCACAGGTAAAAAACACACTCTCCAAAGCCAGGAACACAGCATCCATGGGACCAGACAACATCCCAGGCTGTGTTCTACATGAACTACAGAACAAACTGGCACCCCACCTAAGTACCATGTTGAGTCATAGCCTCACCTCAGGCTTTGTGCCTGCTGAATGGCGCACAGTGACGGTTATCCCACTCCACAAGGGGGGAGCCACCACAGACCCCAGGAACTACCACCTCATTAGCCTGATGAGCCTGGTCTGCAAGGCCAATGGAATGTATCATCATGGAACTTATAAACAAAGACATTGACAATCTCCAAACTCTGGACCCCACCCAGTTTGGGTTTGTAAAAGGCAGATCATGTCTCCTAAACCTGATAGACTTCTTTGAAGCAGACACCAAAGCCATAGACAAGGGTAAGGTGGTTAACACAGCCTATCTAGATCTTGCCAAGGCTTTTGACACCATCCCCCATTCTGGAATTATAGATAAACTCACTAAACTAGGAATAAATCCTTATGTCACAAGATGGGTTGCCAACTGGCTCACTGACAGAACCCACACTGAAAGTAGCAGACTCCAAATCTGACTTCAGACCAGTGACAAGTGGAGTACCACAGGGTTCAGTCCTGAGTCCTCTCCTGTTTGGTATCTACTTCTCTGAAGTACAGGCTAACACAGAAGGTCTTTGGCTAATGAAGTTCGCAGATGACTGCAAACTAGGAGCCATAATCAAAGCTCCTAACGATGTGGACATCCTACAAAAGGGCCTCACTGAGACAGATGCCTGGTGTCAAAGCCATGGCTTCAAGCTCAATGCCAAAAAGTGCATTGTCATCCCCCTTGATAAAAACTCTGTACCCATGAACTACAACATAGGTGGTAGTATACTTAACACCAAAAGTGTGATAAGAGACCTTGGGATACAGGTGGACAGTAGTCTCTCCTTTGATAATCACATCACCACAGTAGTCAGGAAATCCTTCTACGTGGCACACCTCATCACAAAATGTTTCTCATCCAGAAAAAAGAGGTCATTGTTCCCCTCTACTCATCACTCATTAGAGCCATTATAGAGTACAATGCCCCTTTCGGTATGTACCTCACAAGACATCTACAACAACTGGAAAGGTTGCAGAAATACCTCACAAAGAGGATTACTGGCCTCAAACAGATGCCTTACGGAGACCGTCTCAAAAAACTCCAGCTTTACTCCATCGCATATCGCCTACTCAGAGATGATCTCTGCCTAACATACAAAGCTATGGCAAACCCAGAGCTGTTGGACATGCTCCACTTAAAGAAATCCCAATCCCTCCGAGCTACACTCTCTAGGGACCTAAATCTTGTCACCACAATAAACAGAACATGCCAGAGGGATAGATTCCTGTCCCAGAGACTTCCCATACTCTGGAATAAACTACCTATCTTTATCAAACAAATCTCCTCATTATCACTCTTCAAGAAAAATCTTGATGACTGGATGGGAAATAGGAAATTCACCTTGGGGATCACCTCTGTGGCTCTGCTCGACAGTGGCACAGGAAAATAATTTTCTTGGGTGGAAAAAGCCATGGTACCTTTTTGGCTGGGCTTGTATAGGCCCCAGGGCCGATAGCCTAGTACCTACCTATGAATCTATGAACCTAAATATGGCTGCAAATTGTTGCATATCTCAACTCCATGGCTGGCCATGGACAAAGCTGTGAACAGGTGCACTACAGGGCCACTGATATGATCACCTCTGCAAGAAGGCAAACAGCTGCAGTAGGCAGTGACCTCTTGGTTACAGGTGGAGGCCTTCCTATGGAACCACTACTGACCACCAATGAGCAGTTCCTAGCAAACCTAAGAGACACTGACAGCTCCCAGGACACAACCATACAACATGGACTGGATGTGGGAAGCAGCATTTCAGAGATACCAACCACATACCAGAAGATCTTCCAGGTAGGCCTTATTATATGAACAGTTGAATACTGTTGTACAGTTAAACAATTTAAATCAATAAGTTAAATCTGTGTCACATGTATTTATTTGATTGGTAGGGGACTGAGGATTCCTACAGGAATAAGCTTAACTTGGAGTTGTCAGCCACATTCTTGTTTAAACAATTGTTTACTGCAGCTATAAAGGGGTAAATGTATTAACCTCTGTGTTACTGTTGATTACGATGTTGCTGCCCTTACCTCTTGCTTAACATCTTTCAGGACCATCAGGCCTTTTGCAGTTGGTAAGCCAATTAGTTTGATGTCAGCACTGATGATCAATTTAAACAAATACTGTAGTGTGTGATATTGATCTCAGGCATGTTGTGTGTATTGCTGAACTGTCTGTAATAGTGGCAGCAGTGTTACTATGTAAGTATAAATTGCACTATAGTAGTCCCAGTATTAATGTGTTCCTATGTTTCTTGTTTTTTATCACAGGTGAGTCTGACAGTGGAACTGTGAGCCCTGTGCCACCTGATGTGAAAGTAACAGCAGACTCTGTTGATCATAATGGTCACCTGAGGCACAGTCAGAGGGTGCAGAGGTTGAATCTGACACAGAGGTTGACATACCACCATCCCCTGCATTTACATTGCACATAGCCAATAGGTCTATGCCTACTCACGCTGCTGAGCCCACAGATATTGGACAGGTAGAGGGCAAAGACATTGATCAGGGAAGTGTGGTTACTAAAGCTTCAGTGCCCATTGAGTCTGCATGTAGCCAAAATATGGGAAAGGTGCCACACAGGAGGATTAATAGGGGTGTCTGTCATGGAACGAGCAGTGTCTTTGATGAAATGTCTTCTGGGAGGGGAACGTCATCATCTGCTGATAGCCAAGATGGCTGTGCCTGATCATGCTCCCATAGTGGCAGCACTTCCACTGTTATGTCAGTGAGTGTGCTGTCCACACCCAGATGTGGCAGGCCATGGGGTCATGGTCCTGGACATTCCTGTGAAGGGAGTCCATCCAGCAGACAGCAGTCATGTTCAGTTAACAGCACTGTATCCGATCATGATCCTGGATGTCAGTGTGCCAGTACAACTCTTGACAGAGCCAGCTCTCATGGTTGGGGATGACAATGATGAATTGACACCTCTACCATGAATGTCTCGCACCTGTCCAATGCACCATGATGTAGAGCTAGTACCTTGCTTGGCTGTGTTCATACACACACTCTCATACTAATCTCACCTAAAGGACCCCTACAGAGACCCCCCCCCCACACACACACAGACGTACGTGCACACACACACACACACACACACACACACACACACACACACACACACACACACACACACACACACACACACACACACAAAACAGTTACTTATTTTGTCTCACTACCCCTTTTTTTGTCCAAATGTCAGCCTTTGTCTTCTTTGTACTCACACACACACTCACCAACCTCTTGTTTCAGCCTAGGCTTCCTGCCCACCAAACAACACACTGCGCAAGTGATGATAACTGTGCCATATCCCTGTGTTCTATCTTTCTAATTCAGGTATACAAAATCTGTGTCTGATGCTCAGGGTGCATAGCTAACTTACTGATTATTATAAATACATTGGTGTTGTAGAAGTGTTCATTCTACCTGTGACTTATGTTGCCTTTGGAAATTTAGAGAGTTGATAGCATCCACTTCATAAATTTATAGTGAATGCTGTTGTAAGTGTTGTGAAGTCAGAAACTGCAATGTGTATCATTACTTTGTAACTTCTCTCTGTAATGACCATCACACAACACCCTGTGCTAGTGATGATAACTGTGCCATATCCATGATTTCTATATTTTGGATTCAGGTAGACAAAGGCTTTCTGTCTGATGCTTAGGGTGCATAGCTAGCTTACTGCTTAGTATATCTCCATTTGTGGTGTTTAACTGGTCATTGTACATTTAACGTATACTGGTCTTGGAAAATTGCACAGTTGATAGCATCAAAATGTTAAAATTAACTCCAGGCTGTTAATTTTTAATTTTGAGGTCTTGTACTTCTTTCATATGTTTGATTTTTTTGGGTACATTAGCTTGTGATGTACATATATTTATGAATTGATGAGTTATTATTTTTTACATCCTAATATTTAATATATGTATTTATCATATTGCATAGCACGTGACACTTTATATAACATAACCAGTGATTTTTACTGATTTATAGAAATATAGATTGATGCTTAGAAACATATAGCCCCCATTAAAGCGAGTCAGGTTTATAGCTGGCTCTGGATTATCGCTAAGCTCTGTTGAAACAGCATGTTTGAGGAGCAGATACTAGCTTGACTTTGCTGTTGCTCATGAGTTTTAAAGTATCTTTTATTTAGCGAGTGAGATGGGGTTGCTATATGCCTTGAAGTTTCAACAAGTTTTATTCCTGATTCAATCAATAAACTCATATAGCATTCAATATATACATATTTTTTCCTACATTGTATTGATTTGTTTAGACAACGTAGCTATTAGCAACTCAGTATTTATATAATTATATACTCGACACTGGACAGATGCTTACGCAACACCTTCAGGAGGTATTCTAGCTTTCTTTTTAGGTTTTAGATTTATCCGACTGCTGATAGTACTATATATTTTTTACATTATATATATTTTTTTTTTTTACTAACAGCAGTCACTGGGTAAATTGCAAGATGATGAGTGAAAATGCTTTTTCCGTGCACAATATAATATACGAGAGGCAGTATATATGCATTTCATCTAGTCCTGCTATGTGTTGTTGATAAAACCACATGGAATTTACTGTATTTATTTATTTATTGGATATCGTATATATTCTCTTTAAACTAACATCTCATCATGTGTATTTGTGTATTGTTGTTTTATTCTGTTTGCATTGTTTGCAATGTTTGTTTTGTTCTTCAGATAGATTTATATTGTAAGCACCATTACTTAATATCTGTAATGAATTAATGTTTTGATGATGCAAGAAGAAATATTTGTTGATGAGCTAAAACATGTTTTCAGTTTGTATTAATTTTAGGATGAGGTTACTTTAACAGAGATTTCTGTACATGCGCTCGTATATACTACATTTTCATACACACATATTCATACCATTTAATGAAGTTGAATTAATTGTGATTTTTATCACGCTTTGATTTTTATTATTTTTCATTATTCCTTGTTTTTAATCAGATTAATTTTAGCAACTCTTAGAACAATAACATGATCAGCTTTTTGTATCACAGATAGAATACTATATTAGTATACTATTACATAGTAATCCTTTATATGACTGACCAACAAGCATTCGCATAGCTACAACAGTGACAGCGATTGTTTTGTTTTGTTTCTTGGCCAGTGTAAGAACGCTATCTGTAGTACCTGGATATGAATTGAGTGATTAACCATTTAGCTCAATTAAGCATTTAATTAATGACTTAAGTGTATAATTGGTGTATGCAATGATTTGATCAGCTGATACTGTTTTAATATAAAAACTCTGGACTTTCACACAAGTAATTGTATCTGAAGAAGCTTGCCAGCAGCAAGCGAAAGCACTTATTCATCTATTTTTATCCATTGGAATAAAGTTTTTACTTTGAGAAGGTGTCTCGTGGTGTATCCTGACTAGTTGCTTCTGGTGATTTTGCTGATTTCGTTTGCTACAGGATACTTTAGGGAGTAGTGCGACAATTACTCTTATTTTTTGCTGTCGGAGCTTTTCTCACTTGTTGTTGCCTCTTCCACGCTATGGAGAACACCGTTGTAGAATTGGACTATAACCCGACGCTCAGGATGAGCCCGCCAGGGATTGAAGCTTTTTTGCCCAGCAAAGGTAATCCTCTGCTACATATAGACTTTCCTGAGTTGAATATCAATACGCCGACTTTGAATGCCTCTGAGAATATGAATGATTTTTTTCCATTATTAAGAGAACTTGAGAATAACCTATATAAATTTCAGAGAATGTCATGGCAAAGAAAACATCTACAGGCATGCCTTAATTTTAAGGTCATTCCGAGAGGCATGCGCGTTTTGTGCATGCCGACTTATGGACAGAAATATCCAGACCTTCTCAAAAAATGGCAAGACTTAAATTTAGAATTAAGCAACAAATACATTCAACTGCTGCTTGACTATTTTGAGCCTTTAGAGAAAGAACTGCAGAGTGAAATCGATGCAGCATACAGTAATATAGTTGAGAGGTTTAACTCTGAGATATGCAATAGAAAATTAAACGATATTTCGTTACAAATTAAATTATATGGTGAAAAACTAAGAGGCATAAAGCAGAAAAAACTGATGAGAGACGTACAAGACTTTCGAACAGGCAATATATTCATATGGGAGAGAGGCAATGAGAACCAGGTGAATCGGAATGAACGAGCGCCTTACCAACAACAGAGGAAACAGGATGTGAGCGCAGCAGGACGTTCAAATTTGGCGCCAACAGAACGAACTCTGAACAACTCTACAGAACCCAGCAGTGACAGCAGAGGGGTTCTCGCAGTTAACATCGATGAACTTACACCGCCACCGAATCAATTGGCTTTAAAACCCATTGATGATTCCATTAGAACTGGCACGATTAGAAAAAACCATGCAACCCACACCAAGAACTCTGAGGCTCCTTTTCCAATCAGGACATACCCGAATACCAGGGGGAGATCAGTAAGTCGGGGTCCGAGAAAACGGAAGTCCTCAACAAGCAGGTACGACACGAACAGCAAAAGGAATTGGAACTGACTTTGTTGGTTTTCAATTTTTCTAATACTAAGTTATCTAGTTCTGATGTATCGCTACTTAACAAAGGGTTGAACTATGTACCCTCCCAATACAGTAAATTATCAGATACTCTAGTATATTTGAGGCTGTTTGCCAGAAAAGTAGCGTTGAAACTGTTTTTTAAAAATCAAACAGGTTCAATAGGTGGAGCAGAGAATGTATTTAAGTCCAGGAGCACTTTTTCACCAACATTGCCAATGGATGTTGAATGCTTTGTGAAATGCTGTGAAAAGGATTTTTATACAATGTACGCAGAGAAACATGTTAGGAATAGGTTTTTTAATCTTGAGAAAGCTGAATATGAATCGTTGAAATTTTTGAAAGACAACAAGAATATAGTTATCACAAATGCCGACAAGGGTGGGGGAGTAGTGGTGCTTGACAGGCATGAGTACATACAGAATGTAGAAAGCACCTTACAATCTAATAGTACCTATCAAGAATTAACACATGAGGAAGTCATGAAAATTATTTACATAGTTAAAGAAGAGTTATATGACATTTTAATGTGTCGACAAGTGAGCAAGGAGATGTTTGATTTTTTGTACATCAAAGATCCTCTAATACCCGTCCTGAAAGGTCTGCCCAAGATCCATAAAAATGTAAAACCAATACCCATGAGGCCTATAGTATCTGGTAGGTCATGGGCCACCTACAATTTATCGGTCTTTATAGAAAAAATGTTGAGGCCGATAGTGAATAATATAAACACCATCCTTAGAGACACGCAACACCTATTAAAGGACTTAGCATCCTTTGACTCTCTAGATAGGACACATGGAAAATTACTCTTGGTAACTTTAGATGTCCGTGACCTATTTACATGCATTCCCAATGAGTATGGAATGCAGGCGGTGAGAGAAATTTTGGCATTGAGCAGCAATTTTTCTAGGAATAGACAAATATTAATCAATCAGTTATTAGAGCTAGTACTAGAATGCAATGTGTTCACATTTCATAACAAATACTACTTACAAACATGGGGTGTCGCTATGGGCACTCCGTGTGCCAATTCTTACGTGAACCTGGTACTATACCATTGGGAGCAGGCACATGTGTTTAACAGTCATTGGATGGACAAGATACGCATCTACAGGAGGTTTGTAGATGATGTGATCTTGGCATGGGATGGGACCATTCAGGAATTGGACAGCTTTGTGGAATATCTAGAAACCACTACTACATTCCTAAAATTCACTTATGAATATTCTTATAGGGAGATTAGCTTCTTAGATCTAACTCTATTTTATGATAGAAATGATAAATTGTCGCATAGACTTTTCAGAAAAACCTGCTGGAGGAATGCTCTTTTGGAATATAGTAGTATGCATCCGAGATACACGTTTACAGGCATAATGAAAGGACAATTCTCGAGGCTAATTAGGTTATGCAACGACACAGAAATTCTAAGCAATGAGGCTGACTATTTAGAAAAGATGTTTGTAGCCAGAGGATATAAGAGTAACATAGTGAAAGATATGAGGAATTATGTTATACATGATGTGATTAGACATACTGGTGTGATATTGGATAAGAAGAGACCTAAAGAAGCCAAAAAGTTACAGTTTCCAACTTTGTCTAAACACAACACAAAAATTAACTATATATTGAAATATACTAATGATATACATGAAATCAAGATGATTATTAACAGACATTGGAACCTTCTTGGGATCAATGATGATACAAGGGAAATAGTAGGTAGTAGACCCAATTTTGTTTTCAAGACATGTGACAACTTGAAAACAATATTTTCATACAACTCAAATGATATGCCACCCAGAGATGAAATCAACGTTGACCAGGTAGGAACTTTTCCATGCAACCATTGTAGCATGTGTCAACACATCAATCCCATTCAGGAATATATACATCCTGATGGACATTTTCATTTTATACCTAGGAGCTATACAAATTGTGATACCATGAATTTAATTTATATGGCCAACTGTGAGCTATGTTCAGCGTTCTATGTTGGCCTCACCAAGAGGAAACTAAGAGAACGCATATACAATCACACTTATGATATACGTAGACAAAATGAGCTCAATGCGTTAGCTAAGCATATTGTTTCCAACCCTACGCATAGATTTAGATTTAGGGTATTGCAGAATATTAAAATTAGTCCGAGGTTGGGAGACAATGAGAGAACTCTAGCTAAATCAGAGATGGACTGGATATTTAGAACTGGAGCACATAGAGCTCCAGGTATAAATAATTATGTTTCGATAAAACCATTTCTAGAATAGTAGATGAATAGGGCCTACCATGATTAGAGCTATTGATTCCATCTGATAGCATCTGCACTTATAACATACACACTAGTTTCCCTTTGATGATTGGTGAGATGTCCATAGTTCATACAAATGAACACACTAAAGGTTTTGATTTGAATCTTTTTCCTCATTATGAGAGAATAGTGTTGGGAATATGGACATGCACACTTTTTAGTTTTTTATTTTCACCACAGAAAAGATATAGTATTATGTGTGAATATTTCCAATAGTGTAGTGGGATTATCATACACGTTCTCAGACATCTGAGCTTACTTTCAAGAAACTCAAGGCTTTTAATTTTCAATTTTGCGGTCTTGCACTTCTTTTATATGTTGGATTTTTTAGGTACATTAGTCTGTGATGTACATATATCAATGAAGTGATGAATTATTATTTTTTACATTCTGATATTTAATATATGTATTTATCATATTGCATAGCACGTGACACTTTACATAATATAACCAGTGATTTTTACTGATTTATAGAAATATAGATTGATGCTTAGAAATATACAATCCCCATCAAAACGAGTCAGGTTTATAGCTGGCTCTGATTATCGCTAAGCTCTGTTGAAACAGCATGGTTGAGGAGTAGATACCAGCTTGACTTTGCTGTTGCTCATGAGTTTTAAAGTATCTTTTATTTAGCGAGTGAGATGGGGTTGCTATATGCCTTGAAGTTTCAACAAGTTTTATTCCTGATTCAATCAATAAACTCATATAGCATTCAATATATACATATTTTTTCCTACATTGTATTGATTTGTTTAGACAACGTAGCTATTAGCAACTCAGTATTTATATAATTATATACTCGACACTGGACAGATGCTTACGCAACACCTTCAGGAGGTATTCTAGCTTTCTTTTTAGGTTTTAGATTTATCCGACTGCTGATAGTACTATATATTTTTTACATTATATATATATATTTTTTTTTTTTTACTAACAGCAGTCACTGGGTAAATTGCAAGATGATGAGTGAAAATGCTTTTTCCGTGCACAATATAATATACGAGAGGCAGTATATATGCATTTCATCTAGTCCTGCTATGTGTTGTTGATAAAACCACATGGAATTTACTGTATTTATTTATTTATTGGATATCGTATATATTCTCTTTAAACTAACATCTCATCATGTGTATTTGTGTATTGTTGTTTTATTCTGTTTGCATTGTTTGCAATGTTTGTTTTGTTCTTCAGATAGATTTATATTGTAAGCACCATTACTTAATATCTGTAATGAATTAATGTTTTGATGATGCAAGAAGAAATATTTGTTGATGAGCTAAAACATGTTTTCAGTTTGTATTAATTTTAGGATGAGGTTACTTTAACAGAGATTTCTGTACATGCTTTCAGATATACTACATTTTCATACACACATATTCATACCATTTAATGAAGTTGAATTAATTGTGATTTTTATCACGCTTTGATTTTTATTATTTTTCATTATTCCTTGTTTTTAATCAGATTAATTTTAGCAACTCTTAGAACAATAACATGATCAGCTTTTTGTATCACAGATAGAATACTATATTAGTATACTATTACATAGTAATCCTTTATATGACTGACCAACAAGCATTCGCATAGCTACAACAGTGACAGCGATTGTTTTGTTTTGTTTCTTGGCCAGTGTAAGAACGCTATCTGTAGCACCTGGATATGAATTGAGTGATTAACCATTTAGCTCAATTAAGCATTTAATTAATGACTTAAGTGTATAATTGGTGTATGCAATGATTTGATCAGCTGATACTGTTTTAATATAAAAACTCTGGACTTTCACACAAGTAATTGTATCTGAAGAAGCTTGCCAGCAGCAAGCAAAAGCGCTTATTCATCTATTTTTATCCATTGGAATAAAGTTTTTACTTTGAGAAGGTGTCTCATGGTGTATCCTGACTAGTTGCTTCTGGTGGTGGTGGTGAGCATCAAAATGTTACAATTTTATAGTGGATGCTCTTGTGAGGGTCATGAAGTAAGAAACTGTAATGTGTATAATTACTTTTTGACATCTCTCTTACAGAATTTTCAAGTCCAAATGTATGGTGCACATCACAGGTTACACCATGATATTCTGATCTTAGGATTGTATGCCAACATGGCAATTTATTTTCCCATTCTTTAGTGTCCTAAAGTTCTTATTTGTTGTAACTGTTTGCAGTTGTGTTCAGGGGGAACCACCAGCAGCTGTGGGTATAGGCAGACATAGGCGTGCTCAGTATGCCCTTGCACTGGCTGAGAGCAATGCATAGCACACTCTCTCATCACCTACAGGCCTAAAACCTTCTTCCTACCAACAGACATATAGTAACATTGATGCCAGCCAACTTACATAACCTTTACCTTCCCATGTATTAGTTGTGTACTGCTTGCATCAGACAGAGTCAGTCCTGAACTAACACTGTGGCAGCTGTTGCATTTACAAAGTCCTGAACCTGGAGTGTCTTGTTTCATAATATCATGGCATATCTTTTTATTTCATAACTTGGTACAGTAAGCAAGTCAAAGGTGAGAGATTTGTACAGAAATTACCTTAACATGTGACAGCAGAGACTTATTTGACTTATATGTGTTAATTAGCAAGTACTAGGCCTCATAGATCAAAGATTCACACAGTCATACCTCTCCAAAGTACTGATGATCACTGCATTCCCTCAGTTTAGCAACATACACTTGTAATGGAAAATCATTAAAGAGAGAAGCTAGAAAGTAATGAGACACATTGCAGTTTCTGACTTCACAACCCTCACAGGATCAAACAGGCAGGATGCAAAAACAAGGATAGTAACAAGAGCAACATATCCTTATTTGTGGCATAGCAGTAACTCAGATTTGTCCCCCCTCAAAAGAACAGTGTACCACTGTATGTGCCATAACAGAAACTCACATTTTCTTCCCCCCAAAAAGAGCAGTCTATGCTTCTTTGTGCCATCTAACTTGTCCTTCAGTTGTTGGCAACTGCATATCATATTATTCCCAGTTAATATCCTCACACATTTTAAGGTTAATGATATAGTAACATGGCTGACACACTGCATGTGTCAGAGTACTGGTCAGATAACTGATGAATGATCAAGAAACACAGAAAGGTAAGACAGAGCTATGTATTTGCAAACAATAATCATAACAGGTTCTGTGATCACTAAGTGCACTATATCAAAATATACTAAATATAATAAATGTGCAAAAAACAGCTGATGCCTTGATAGTGTACATTCAGTTTTGTTTGATTGTGAAGCTGTTTGCATGGCAAAGAGGGATAAGTCACCCATCCTGTTTTCTGAAGGTGCATTGGAGTGAAAGTTGAAAAACAGACCTATGTAGACATATCTCATGTGTACTAACATTGTCTACTGTGAATGTCATATATTGTTTCCTCATTTTAAGTATTTATCCCTTTTTTATTTTATTTTTGGGGGGGCAGTGCTTGCACAATGCACCGTTTAGCACAGATGGGTATGGCAGTGCTGCACAACAGTTTCAAATGTTGCAAAACAAAAAAGTGTGCACCCCCAGTAAGCAAGATACCTGCAGTTGGTAGGAAAATATCATTCTGCATTGGTCTTGCTCTGTGGTAGGCATGGCAGATGTTCTTGGAGAGGAATTGATATTCTATGCTGAAAGATGGGGTGTCCAGGAGTCCAAAGTGTTTTGTTGGACTCCTAGTGAGTGAACATGGGCCCAGGCTATTGCAAAGGGACTATCATGGCTCAGATTACAAGTCAGAGACATGTAATAGTCTTGCCTGGGCTTTGACCATTGCTACTGGTATCCACACACTGTTGAGCAATGTAGAAATCACTACAGAGACCTCCAGAGGAGGAAGAGATACCCCCGAACATTGGATTGAGGAATGTAGGACTGGTGGCACCCCACAGATGTGTAAGAATAAATTACAGAGACTACATATAAAAGTTAAAAGCTGAATATAGTCAGGATTGGTATTCATAATGGTATTTTGTTCTGTTCTGTTTTTTCCACAGCCATCACAGACCAGGAACTGAATATGCGAACCCATGCCACTAGATTGGCATGGATGAGAAAAGCATGTGGTATCTATGGAGGAGAACAGTGCTGTTACTGTAGCATTAAAAGTTTAAGATATTTTGGGGGGTATCTTCTACAGTTGTAGCAAAGTGAGCATGCATATCTCAACTGTAATAGCAAGTATGCATGCATTAGTCTGTAGTACTAACCAACAGTGCAGTATTAAATAGTAGTCAGAGGTTGTGGGTTCACATACTACACTTCACAGCTATACAGTAGCGTTAACTTTTCATCTGTATTCAGTATTGTACTGTACATTCAAACCTCTATAGTAGTGGCACAAATGGCCTGCTGTAAACTGTAATCTGTATAATTGGAACATGCATATGTGCAATGTACGCACACATCAAGGATTGATTGCTATAATTTGTAGTATAGTGTACATCTCTTATGAACTGGATAGTCTTAAAAGTAAAAAAGGTTAGTTGTTAGGAGGAGTTAGTAGTCTTAAAAGTAAAGGTAACAGAATAGTCAGATAATGGTATCAATGCATTGCATGTCACATATAAAGTTGCTAATGTTCTCCCTTGTTTTTCTCTCATCCCAACCCTTATCTTCTCTTTTTTATTTCTTCCACCCCCCACAGCAAAGCTGGGTAGGCCTGCCCAACAGGATCTTCCTGCTCCCACTCCACTGGCTATGGTAACAAGGCCCAGCACATCTGGGACCCATCATGGCAGTACCCTCCTCTGTTGACCCTGCACTACCTGGCCCCTTAGGTAGATCTGCCTCACAGGATAGGACAGTGGCTCCCCCTGGGAGCAGTGGCAGAGGTAGTGATTTTATCACCTGCAATGAACTGCCAGGGTTGGTGCGAAGGATTGTGTGCCACACAGTTGGTGCATACCTATGCCAGATGGAGACGCTGCTCTCCATCATTGAACTTAATAAGATGAGAAGGAGATGTAGCCATCAGTGCAGTGAGGTGACAGTGATGACAGTCCAGTGGGTGATGACTTGATTCTCATTGTCACCCAACTTGACGTCTATGGGATCGTGATGTCCACACCCTCACCCCAACCATGGTGTTCACCCATCTCCTGTGTCATTCACCATCCCTGTGTCTTGACTTGTATGTTCTGTCTGTCTGTGACTGCTTCCTCACCTACCCAACCTACCTGACTCAGACATACGTATGTCCCTTCCCCAAAATTCCTTTTTCTCTCAAAAAAAGGGCACCTGTCCCACAAAAATAAAAAAAAATTGTCCCATACATAGCTCTCCATTTCACAAACATATCTTCTTGACAGATGTGATGTGGTCCAGTTAGCTGTACAACATTACTGTGTTGTGGTCACCCCTCTCTCTGTAGGTGATGGTCCAAATTCAGCTAATTTTCTGCATATATGATCAGTTTTTTACTGTTGAAGAAATGGATAGGTATGGTTCTTTCCTACCATCCTCCTGCACATTCCTACCCTTCTTTCACTTTGTTCATTCCCTGCTTGCTCCCCATTTCACCACTTTCGTACCTTTCACATTTTTCTTTAAAGGCTTATTGCACACAAATAGTGGCAAAAAAATTAATGAAGAAAATTAAAGGAAGGGAAAAAGCAAATGCCATGCTGCCATACTATCACTGGGCAGAATCACTGTTATCTGTGTCCAAGCTCTCAGCCTTCCATCTCCAAAAAGAGGAACAGTAGCCCTCATAATGTAGAACATATGGTCAATATGGGGAACACATTCTATGGCTTACTAGTATCTTAAAGTAATGTGGAATGTTGTGTAACATGAATTGTTTAAGACCCAAAATGAGAGACCAGCAACCATACATGGAAACAATATTCACATTCATGTAAGAGGTTTCGTGGCCAGCTAGACTTCTGCAAGCTGTAAAACTTTGCTTACACACTCCACACCTCATTAATATGCATGGTGCAATGCCAGGCAATGTGTAACATCACATCAGCAGTAACACTCTGTGTAGGCTCTTTGCAAAACCTACACAGAGTTTATTGCATCTTGAGGATAGTCTTTACTGGAAGATTTTTGAGTATCACTCTTGAATGAAGAATGACAGTATTATGATTGCAATAAATTAGAAGGGGAAGGATGAATCTGTTAAACTGCTTTTGCCTTACTATCGTGAATGTATTCATGATAGTGCAAATATTAGTTCAACACAACCTTACTAGGCTGGAATGAGACTCTGCACATATATATAATTATGGCTTTTGGTCAAGCTAACTTTTTTTATTCATTGTTCTATTATTTGACTGATGAGTTTAAGTTGCTTTGTTGGAACATTACACTTGCAATCAATCATTTTTGGTGTTTTTACATCAAGCCCCGTACAGACACAAATGCTCAGAAAGTAAATTCTATCTATAAAACTATCCTTAGAACTGAAACCAGTAACTTAGTGTATATAAAACAAAGCCACTACAAGGAGCCAAGATTAGAGCAGCTAGTTTGCACATTAAACAGACATAAATGCCCAGAAAGTAAATTATGTCTATAAAACTACCCTTATAACTGAAACCATAACTTAAGTGTGGCTAGAACAAAGCCACTGTGCAGAAACAAGCTTAGTGCAACTAATTTATACATTTAACAGCACTACTATCAAACCTTAGCACAGTCTAACTCAGTCTAGTGCCAAACCCTGAAGACCACCCAAAGTGACCTCTGTATAACCCAGTCCACAGCCTGCAGTAGCCCATTCAAATACAGGTCTGGACAACATGGATATGCAATTTCCAAATGTTTTCATAGCCATCCTAGTAGATATGGACATTCTAAGACAATGTAGCAATTGTCTCATGATCACAGACAACTATTTAATCCTTAAAGAAATAAACACAGTATGCAAGAGGTGCACATACACAATTTCACATCAAAAACCTCCTAGGCCTACAAATGGCAATGCCTGTCCTCATCAATCTCTTAAGAAGTCACCAAAAGTAACACCACAGATATGCTTACACCCAATGGAGCCCTAAGAGCAAAGCCCATAAGGTAAATAAGCACACTATCCAGCACTGTTGTCATAGGGGACTCCCTTATATGACACACAAATGCTTACTCATCAGACTGAACAAGTTTGATGACTGCAAATTGGGAGCTATAATAGAGTCCTCCAGTGACACAAACATCTTACATCAGGATCTAACACAGACAAATGACTGGTGCCAAAGTCAAAGATTAACACTCAGTGCCAAGGAATGCATTCTAGTGCCTTTTGGGAAAACTGTTATCCAGGCTAATTACTCCATCAGTAAGACAGTTGATCCCAGTAGTCAGGGATGTGGGAACATATGTAGTCAGTAATCTGGCCTTTGACCAACATGTGGCCAAGGTAGCAAGAAAATCATTCTATGTCACCCAATGTATAAGTAAGGACATGGCATTTAGGTCTAAGGAGGTAACAGTGCCACTTTATTAATCTCTTATCAGACCAATCATTCAGTGTAATACCCCCTTCATCGTGTACCTAACCAGACATATGCAACAGCTTGAATACTCACAAAGGTTCCTTACCAGAGGAATCCATAGTATAAACAAACTGTCCTTTATAGATCACTTTAAAGCCTTATCTTTATACTCAGTCTTCTACAAGTTACTAACAGATGATCTATACCTAGCAAACAAGGCATCCTTGGATCCAGCTATGATGGACCTTTTGCACAACCACAAAAAAAGAACAATATCATCACCACTAGACCCAAGAATTTAAATTTTGCTTGTGACATGAATAAAACATGTTGGCAAGACACATATGCATGTCTGAGGCTCCCCATGCTCTGGAACAGGCTCCCCATTCATGTGAAATGGAGTCATCCATCCAGAACCCTATTTAAGTGTAACCTTGACCAATGGATTGGAAATCAGATATTCATCCTGGGTCTGACCTTCACATGTCTGATATTCAAAAATTTCAGATAGTAATGCCAAAACTAATATGCCCCCCCCCCCAATAACCTCTAGAAATGTCCTAACTAACATAACTCCTCCTAATAAATGCCCATGATACATAGGGGCACATTTGGGTTGGGTTGCAAGGCTAGGCCTACAAAGGCCTTAGTGGTCATTAGCCTAATATATACCTATGAATCTATGAACTTATTACAGTATAAGTTTTTTGTGTATGACTGTGGTATATTGTTTTAGGTTCAAGAAAGATACAAAACTAGAGATTAAGGCAGCAAAAGGATAGGTTTAGCCATGAGGATAACCGCATCCTCATGGCAGCCATTAGGACATATGGTAAATGCCTTGTAGGAAAGGGGGGGGCAAACAATGTGAAGGGGTCAAAGACCTAGAATCAAGTAGTTACAGATATAAATGTTGTCTGTGGAAGGAACTGCACAGTAACACAGTGCAAGAAGAGGGAAAATGATATGGTAGGATGCGCCAGAGCCAAGGGGAGTCAGAATGCAATTGCCTGAAGCAGTACGGGGGGGGGGGGGGTTGGCTCCAGCACTTTACCACCAGATGCAGAATACCTCCTCTCCATTTGTGGAGGTGACACAAAACATGATGGCACTGGAATAATCAGTGGTGGTGTGGACACTGGCTCTTACACTAGGATAATCAGAGGTGGTGTGGACACTAGCTATTACCAATGTCTGCAGCAGGAACAGTGGTGGTGCAGACACTAGCTATTAGCAATGTCTGCAGCAGGGACACATGTCTGTTCAAAAAGGTGGTTTAAAACAGTAACATATACTTATACAGAGAACTGAAATTAATTAAACCGGAATTAATGGGCATGCTGCACCTCAGAAAATCCATATCCCATTGAGCTACGCGCTCGAGAGACTTGAACCTCAGCACTGAAATAAATAGGACATGCTGGAGCGACAGATTCATAACCCAGAGGCTCCCTTCACTCTGGAATAAAATCCCAGTTCAGGTTAGGCAGAGTCCCTCATTGACTCTCTTCAAGAGGAATCTTGATGAGTGGATGGGAGATCATAGGTTTACCCCGGGTATCACTTCTGTGTCACTGTTAGACAGAGGCACAGTATACTAACCTCGAAAAAGGGCATAGCAAAATTAATTTAAAATGGGTGGCAAAAGCCAAACACACTCTGGCTAGGCTTATAAATGCCCTAGGGCAGATAGCCTAGTATGAACCTATGAACCTATGAATGCTAGCATGGAATGATTACATTTAACATGCAGTAATTACTATTGACAGGTGAACTCACCATATCTGCACAGAATGACAGTGAAGGCAATGTGCATGGCAACCATCCTCCACCATACCTACTCTGTTGGCATAAGAGGTTAAGGCCACTGCTTTCTGTGAATTTGAAACACTTTTCCCTTTTATCAGCAGCTGGTGCAGAAGGTTAAGAATGTGAGCTGTAGTTCCAGTAATACAGGGTTTGATTCCCTCAGCCCTCAATTGCCGACTGTGTGAACTTGAATGAGTCATTTACCTCCCTAGTGACATGCCCCCCCATATAGACACCCATGATACTCATGAGCCAAATGGGCTTGGGTACACGGCTAGGCTACTAAGGGTCCTAGTCGTCATTAGCCTAATAACCTAAGGACTGCCTAGATTTTTGCCTTTATTTTTGGTCCATTCCTCATGAAATTTGTGGTTTTGTAGAAAATTAATGTGGCTTGAGGTCACTAAATAATGACAGACATTTGAGTTTCAGACTTCATATTCTTTAGAAAATGCATGCTAACATAAAACCTATTATTCTAGCAACTTTCTAAGTTTATAAGAGCAATATTTAAACCTGTCCCTGTTTTGGGCCTTTGTACCCCACATTAATTCTGGCTTTGTTTAGATTTCTGTTGCTAATAGATTGAGAGGTATGTCCACTATAACTCCTTACTCAGCATATAGTAGTGTATGCTATTTCTTTATTGGTAATGCTTCCAAATATTTTTTACATGGTTAACAGTGTAAACAAACAGCTCCACTATACCAGTAAATTTGGAGGATGTCAGCAGCACAATGGCTAGTGAATATGATGATGATGATGATGATGATGACATAGTTATGTTATGAGTCAGCCTGAGGAAAGTGGCATGCAGTCCCCAGGTTTAATGGCAGGATCTCACACCTCAAAACATATTAGTTACTCTGCGGGAAGTGACAGTGCATCACAAAGTTAAGCACATGCTGACATTAGACTCACATTTGTACAGGGAGAAAACCCCTGCACCTCTACACCAGTATCTTCAAACCCAGAGGAACACCGCTGCACTTCTACACCAGTATCTACAAACCCAGATGAACACTTTCAGGATGATGACAGAAATTCTGAGGTGAAAGTGTCCACAGTGAAATCTTTGCAAAGGGTACTATGTGCAGGAATTTATCACAGCCATCCCAGGAAACACATAAAGGATTGGCTGTCCAGCAGCAAATGTGATACTGTTAGGACTCAGAGCACTGCCGCAGAGAGTCAGCTGGAAATGGCAAGACTCCTCTATGGTATGCGTCAAGATTTCCAGCACTATGTGGAAATTGCAAAGCGTAGGGATGATGCAATGATCACACTGATGCCTTATATGGTGACACACCATGCATTCTTAGCAGCCTCCATTCATACACTAGTTAGGACTTACCAGACTCAAGTAGGAGTCGGTTTTGGAAGGAGAAGACGATGGAGTACTGTCTGGGCACATTGGGGAAGATCATATCAGACTACGTGTTTCTCAAGAAAGTACTGTAATTAGTAGAGGAGGTCAAGCATGACATATTTCATGCAGGCCACCTCAGTGCTCACCTGCACCTAGCATAACCTCTTATTCCAGGTCTTGATCATGTTGCAACAGTACTGCCAAATCAGTCTCTACAGGATCACCTGCATCAAGTCAGTCATGACACTGGACCAAATCACCATCCAGCTCTCATGACAATCTCTTTTCAAAATGACTTGCACCATCACCTAGCCTGTCTTTAGGAGGTGTGTATGATACATTTGACCTTGACCTGTTTTGAATCAAGAGTGACTTTTCTGTTGCTTACAATTCAGTCTTCACACATACATGTCAAAGTTTAACTTGAATGGGAGTAAGTTATTAAATTAAGGTAAAAAAACCCACACACACAGGAAAAAGGAAAAAAAAAAGGGGAGAGGTTGGAACTTGGGGCACTTTTAAACTGCATGCATTTCATTTCTCTATAATGATACTGCTTCAAACCTCGGAACTGTGGAAAGAAAGCTGTATGTCATAACATAATATCTCAGTGATTAACAGCATTAATGCTCTATGCATTACCATTGATACAGCTGGCAATTATCTACAACATAAAAGTAGTAATAAACAAGTATTCAGGGAAATGCTAATAAGAAAATTAAGAAAATGGATATCCTGCCTTGTAAACAAACACTGTTGCCACTTCACCCTCACCATTCATAAATTATGTTTTTGTTTCTGATACTACAAATTATTGTGTATGACAAAATGAAATAATCTGATATGCAGTACCTTAACAGAGGACATAATTCAAACTGGTGGAACATCGTGTAGTATAAAAAGCAATATAATACATTTTCATTCTGTTGCAAGGTATGAACTCGAATTAAATACTGAAGTAACAGTTTTTGCTAATTGTGCCACTTCTGGGAGTCAGTACATGCATACTTTGATACACCACCTCAGCAGAATTTATTGTGCAAAACAGTTAAAATGTGGTTATTCCTTATATGATGCCTTATGACATCACTGAATAGGAGTCAGTGAGCACTCAGGCATGACTTTTACAGTCATATGAGTACCAATTCTGAAATAAAAAAATACTTAAAATTGAGAAGGAATGTCTGATGAACAGTGACAGCAGACCACACACCACACATCATAGCCCACAGAGATCACTGCATGTATCAGTTGTACTATGTGTGTTTTTTACGGGAAAGGAAGCAATAACATGAATGCCATGGTCCATAGTTCTGGACTAGATGCCGCGTCTTTACCTGCGCAGCCATATGCTGGGCATGAGGCTACTGTATGGGGTCCCATACTGCTGCTGCCAGCTGGTCATCATTAATCAGCAGTGGCAGGACAGGAAATGATAGCTGCAGTGACAGCAGGGGTTACATCACCACCAGACCAGTGCAAGATCATGTAAGCATCCTGCATGCAGTAGCTGGGTTATACTGAAAGGCACCCACAGACTCATTCAGGCACCTAAAATGACTCTACAAGAGGTTAAAGACCCTATTGGTAACAATACATGTCTGAGACAGGGCTGTGTTGTAGTTCTCTTCAGCAGTTCCACTTGGATTTCTCACTGACATCATGAGCCATGGCGTCATTAGATACCCAGCATCACCTGAAAGAAAATAAAATGACAGAAAAAAGATGGAGGACCCAAAAGAAAAAAAATTGGTTAAGTATTCAGCAATACATTGGAAAGCACTGATCATCTTTATGCATTTGTTTAATAACCATGAATACCACCTCATATGTAACACACCTCTTTATCCATTCCCACTCTCAACACTCCTTCCCCAGAATATAGAAAGATGCTTTGTTAGTCCCTATCCTTAAATGCAATATGTCAACTTGCACCTCTGATATCATTGCTCTCACAGTTATCTAAACTGCTTCTAAAGGCCGTATATAATCAAGTACTTAATTTCTTTTACAATTACCACTTTCTATCCTGCCATCAACATGGGTTTTATAAAGGAAAATATCCAAACTGCCCAATTAACACTAAATGACAATATACTAATTCTGGTAAAGACAGCTTAATGGGAACACTAGTGATTTCGCAAAAGCTTTTGAGTGCCAATCACAATTTCTTATTTCAGTCCCTGACCTCCCATAGCTTTGGATCTTCTTCTAGCGACTTGCCTGAAAGAACATTTGTTGTCAATTGCATGTCTCCCTCACAAATCATCAAACAGGAGTTCCCCATGGCTCAGCTTCAGACCTATTCATTTCAATGCCTTCTCTGACCTGCTTCCCTTAGATTCCAACAACCTAATTTAATTCTTAATACAGACAGCCTAATAGGTTGAAACCATAAAACAATCCTTAACAACATTTCAGTAACCCATAACATACGCCGCATTAAACACTTAGAAAACTAAACCAATGAGCTTTAGCTGACATCATCATCATCATAATAATCATCATCATCATCATCAACCTGCTTTTTCCAATTTTTCTACATGGGGTTGGGGTGTCATGTTAGGTGTCACCATAACTCTTGATTCAGTGCCACACCCCTGCCTTCCTTGACACTCATGCCTGACTGTCGCAGATCTTCCCTCACACAGTCCATCCACCTCTTTGCTGGACGCCCTCGTTTCCTCTTACCTTCTTCCTGTTTGGCCCAAATGTTCACCAATGTATCTTTTGCTTTTCTGCACATCTGCCAGAACCACTGTAATCTGTTCTTTTTGAACTTTTCTGCAATTGGAGCTACTTTGGCGTCTGCTTTTATGTCCTCATTTCTTTGTCTGTCCCACAGTGAACATCCTACCATCAAACGAAAAATACAAAACATATTATTGATTAAATGAAATGTTCGAAACTATGACGTTAAAATTATTTGAAATACTTATGAGAGCATTCAGAACTACTTTGGAATTGCATAACAAACATGTTAAAAGTAAAACAAGCACAAGAAAAGTATAACAAGCGTGATAAAAGTCAATTGAGAATAATGAGTACAATTAAAGGGCAAAATGAGTGTGGAAAAGCAAAACGGCTGCATTTTTTAGTAAATGACCATGTTTTTTGATATGAGCTGCTATTTCATATTGACTAGAGCTATGCAAAGTATAACTAGAGTTGTTTGAAGTATCTCAGAGTGTGCAAAGCTTTTGCTTTGCAGTGTGTGCTTTATTACAGTGCAATTATTTCAGAGTTTACAGTGTGCAAAGTATATTTCTTCTGCAAAGTGCAGTCATTTCAAAGTGTTTCTTACACTGCACAGAGTTATTCTGCAAAGTACAGTCATTCTGAGAAGTTTCTTGTGCTGTGTACAATTCATTCACAAAGTGCAGTCATTTCAAAATATTTCTTACACTGATAAGGGTGGTTTCACAAAGTACAGTGATTTCAAAGTGTTCTTGTGCTATAGAGACTTATTTCGCAAAGTGTAGTTATTTTGAAGAGTCTATTGTGTTGTTGACCGTAATTATAACTTTCTGGCATAAATTTCTGATATATATACGTGCATGTTCATACATAACTCCAAGGGTCTTTACTACTGTGTGTTGCCATGCTAGAAGCATTTCTCAGACCCAGTCCACTTGTGTTTGATCATAATATTGCAGAGAATTGTAGAGTACTTGAGCAGGAATACATATTTTCATACAAGCAGCTTTTTCTGACAAAGATGCATGTATAAGGGCATTTATTCTGTTTAAACTATCGCGGTCGGAAGCCATTGAAAGAGAATGTTCATTTGTGTATGCACCAGCAGTATATGCAGGAGAAGGAGAAAACCTCATATTGTTGTACAAGCTGAATCAAGGGAGGACCCTGAGTGCTTGAAACGTAAATTTAAAGAAATGTGTAACCCCAGACAAATGTTATATTTTAGAGGCACTTATTATATACAAGAGACCAAAATCCAGGAGAAACTTTTGTAGCTTACATTACTGACTTGAGAAACAAAGCTAAAACATGCAGATTTGGTGATTTGAAAGATGAGTTGATAAAGGACAGGCTTGTGTGTGATGTTAATAATGCTGCAATGAGAAAGATTTTGCTTCGAGACAGTGATTTAAAGTTGAGCAAAGCCATAAAGGTTTGTCAAATACACAAGCTAACAGAAAGGCACACAAACATGCTTGCAAGTTATGAGAGCATGGTTTCAGCAGCCTCTAGAGCAAATGTAGACAGCATGCAGCATGTGGCTAACAGAAATAAGCCTAAGCACATGGCAGCTGCAGCCCCTGTGGAATTTTCAGGGAGAGCCCATATCTTTCCAGAAAGTTCTAAGACTAGCTCAGTAAAGAGGCATGCTCAGTGCAGCACAAGGATGAGTCAGCAAAACCCAAGTCAAGTCTCATTGTTAACTGTTGTAATTGCGTTGCCAATCACATGTCCAAAAGAGAAAAGTGCTTAGCATTTGATCAGCAATGTAACAAGTGTAAAAAAATGGAAAAATTTTCACAAGCTTTGTAAATCAAGCAAGCCTCATTCATTTATTAAGAAAGGTCACTCAGAAAAGCAAGTTGATCATATAGAAAGCTGCAACTCTACTTTCTATGTAGATGGTGTATCAGTGGTTGGTGAAAAGGTTAATGCAGTAGATTTGTTAGCAAAAAATGAAGTGTTTTGTACTGTCCTGATTAATGGTAAACCCACACAGCTCAAAGTGGACACTGGTTCAAGGTGCAATGTTATGTCAGCAGAAACATTTGCTGAAGTAAGAGCTGATGAACAACTTAACTTAGCCAATTGTGCGAAGGTTGTTGCTTATAGAGGTGAAAAGATTCAAACTGAAGGCACAGTAGTGCTTTCATGCTATTCAGCTGGGAACAGTTACAGCTTGCAATTTTATGTAGTCAAATGACCTGTATAGTCATTATTAGGTCTCAGAGACAGTTTACAAATGAAACTGCTTTCTTTTACCAAAGAAGTCCATCACATAAACATGTCCTAGTTCCAGTTTCACCAATGCTATTTTCTCAGAGTATGCTGATATTTTTGAAGACAAGCAAGGTAAACTTCCAGTTTTGTACTCCATGAAATTAGACCCAGTCCAGTGGTCAGACCAGCTAGAAGAGTTCTGATAGCTATGCATGACAGAGTCAAAGTGCAGTTAGATATAATGGTGCAGCAAGGTGTGATTTGCCCAGTTACAGAACCAACTGAATGGGTGTCTTCCATGGCAGTTGCTCATAAGAATAGCTCAGATGAAATCAGAATATGTCTTGACCCAAGAGACTTAAACAAAGCATTAAAAAGACCCCTCCATCCTATGCGTACAGTTGAGGAAGTTGCTACTCTCATGCCAAATGCCACTATTTTTTCTGTCTTAGATGTGAAGAGTTCATTTTGGCAAGTAATGCTTGATTGCAAATTTTCACTACTGACTACATTCAGCACACCTTTTGGTAGATACAGATTTCTCAGAATGCCTTTTGGAGTAAATTCTTCCAGTGAAGTCTTTCAGTGTGCAATGGAGCAAATTTTTGTCAGGCTATCCGTGTGCTATAATAGTAGATGATTTACTAATTGGAGGCAATGGTGAAGCAGAGCATGACAACAACCACAGGAAAGTTCTGGAAAGAGCACATGAAATGAATCTAAAGCCCAGTCCTCTGAAATATAAATTCAGGCTACCAGAAGTTACTTATGTCAATCATTTATTTACCAGTTCAGGCTTATGACCAGATCCTTCCAAACAAACAGCCATTGTTGAGATGCAAGCTCCAGACAATGTCCAAGTCTTAAAGCGTTTTTTGGTATAGTTAACTATTTGGGCAAGTTTATACCAGACTTCAGTGAATTATCAGCACTGTTAAGAGAGATAGCAAGCAAAAATGTTACCTGGTCATGGTTGGAACAACACCAGAGAGCAATTTAATGAACTGAAACAGAAAATTGCCTTTCCACCAACATTAAAATACTATGATGTCCACAAATCAATAATTCTTTCCTGTGACGATTCAATGTTCAGTCTTGGTGCAGTTATTCTTCAAAAAGTTGACCAGTAGCCTATGCTTCTAGAACTCTTACCCAAACTGAAATGCAGTATGCACAAATTGAGAAGGAACTTTTGGCAATTGTGTTTGCATGTTCCAAGTTTCATGATTATATTTATGGCCGAGCTATTCAGAATGAGACTGATCATCAACCTCTAGTCACTATTTTAAAGAAGCCTATGCATTCAGCTCAAGCAAAAGTACAAAGAATGAAGCTCAGATTACAAAAGTGGAACTTCAAAATGGTCTTTACAAAAGGCAGACTTCTTTATCTGGCTGTTACTTTATCCAGCTCGCCAGAAATACCACAGAAAAGCTTGATGCAGAGAGGTTTAAATTCGACATCATGGAAGTGCATAATTTTTCTACCACAGGACTTGATGAGCTAAGAGATCATACAAAGGCTGATCCAATTTTTGCAATAGCTCAACCACTTCATCAATGTTGGATGGCCATCAAAGCAATCTTGTGTACCAACAAAAGTGTAACCTTATTTTCCTTACAGAGATAAGATGTTGATGGAAGATGGTATCATTTTCAAAGGTCCTAAAGTTGTCACTCCTATTTCCTTACAACATGAGTACATCCAAATTTTGCATTGTGGCCACACAGGTTTTGAAGCTACCAAAAGAAGGGCAAGAAAGCTAGTATTTTGGTCTTCTCAGTCAAAAGATATTGATACAGTACTTTCATCTTGTTCAGTATGCAATAGTACTAAACTGCATTTGCAAAAAGAACCACTTCAGCTAAGCCAGATTCCTGAAGTACCTTGATCAACAGTAGCCACTGACATATTCGAGTGAAATAGTCAGCATTACTTAGTGTTGGTAGACTCTTATTTGAATTTGTTTGAGATTGATCTGCTTCCTAACCTGATGTCCAGTACTCTCATTACTAAGTTGAAAAGTCATTTCTCAGTCCATGGTAGTCCATACAAAATTATTTCTGACAACGGTGCCCAGTTTTGCAGTCAGCTATTTCAGAAATTTGCAAAAGAGTGGGACTTTACCCATGTTACCACTAGTCCTGAGTACTCACAGTCAAACAGCCTAGCTGAACATGCAGTACAAAGTGCAAAGCAATTACTAGAGAGGCCAAAGCGTGACAATGCAGATGTTTTCTTGAATTTGCTTAATCTTAGAAATATACCTCATGATAATTTACTTGGTTCACATGCTCAAAGACTTCTGTCTAGGTAAACCAGAACAACCTTGCCTATCAGTTCCAGTTTGTTGGTACCTAATGCTAAAAACACCAGAGCAATCAAAGCCCAACTATTCAAAAAACATTCATTTCAGAAGTCCAGCTATGATAAAATGAGCAGATTTCTTCATCCACTGACGAAGGAAAGGTAGTGAGGATGCAAATGGTGAAATGTTTTGATCAAATTGGTCAAGTGAGAGATGTATGTGCCAAGTCGAGATCTTACTTAGAAGAATCTGAAGATATAGAATACAGAAGAAATTGCAGGCATCTTCTTCTGGTGTCTGAATCAATATTGTAGCATTGCACCTGTGTTACAGACTCTAGATCTCAGAGCAATCCAGATGATGTTCCTGTTGAAGGACATGTCTCAGTTCTTATTTCTGTTCCTGATGATGTCCCTGAAGTTGAACATTCATTAAAGACCGTCCCTGTTGCTCAACCCAGTCCTAATTTTTATGTCACATGATCTGGTCATATTTCCAGACCTAGTGTAAAATACACAGCAACCTGGACATGATTGTTTCACTTGTATTAGTTTTGTATAATTGCATGTCAAAGGACTATTTCTGTACAATTACATGTCAATGATTGTTGTCATTATTACTATGCATGCCTTATTTGCCTTATTTCTCAAAGAGGGAGGATGTAGAACAGAGCATGTGTTGTGACTTTAAGAAGCATGTCAAAGTGAGGGCATGCGTGTATAAATAGAGAGCATGTGCAGGCAGCAGTGCCATTTTGAGCGAACATCCAGAGTGTTAACTTGTATGAGTGCAGTAGTCAGTCTACGTATAAGTTTATTTAAGTTTAAGTTACTAAGCCTCAATTCTGATGTGTTTGTATGTAATAAAGCTGGCTGAACTGAATCTACAACTGTTTGTCTGTTTTATCCTGACCGGATGAGTGACAGAGGGGGAGGGATTACGCCTTAAGGAGAAAACACTCCCTCAGCAGCAGTATAACACTGCCCCATGATGTTGTAATCTCCACAACAGCTCTAAATATGGGTCATTTTGTCTACAGGTGGCCAGTTCAGGTTTAGTAGCCATGACCTGCGGCATACCTCCTTGGACTATATAAAGAGAGACATGATGGAGCTCTCAGAGTATATGTTCAAGGCAGGAATGAACCTAGCCATGAGCAGCATTTTACCTTCACCTAAAATTATGCCACATAATGAGAAAAAAATGATTTGGTTTAACAACTGGCTTAGCTTCTGGTGTCATTCGAAGGGGGTACTATATATCTATATCTATCTATATATATATATATATATATATCTAAAATTAACCGCACTCAAAAAAATTGAACGAAGAGAAGAAACTTTAACTAAGAAAAGAACTTCGTGACAATAAAAGCATTCAATAAAATAGTAAATAACACCAACAACTCTTGTAGAACTTTAGCGCTTTCGTCTTATTTATTATCAAGACTTCTTCAGAAAGACATGTTTCATAAGTATGAGCAACCATTTTCACTTCCTTTATATACATTAGTTCTAGCAGGCCATTTAAATTAACAACAGTTCCTTTCCAATAGAAAAGTGTGAACAAGCAGGTGCTGTGTGCATTTTCATTAACATTACAATTGCAGTCAACTAAGGCAAATTGGTCAGACAGTAATAGCCTTGTGGTGCCGTGTGCATACTAAAAGGGATAGTGTGCAAAAAGGGATCGTGTGCAAAAAAGGGATTGTGTGCAAAAAGGGATCGTGTGCAAAAAAGGGGATTGTGTGCAAAAAGAGACTGTGTGCAGTAAGGGATTGTGTGCAAAAAGGGATTGTGTGCAAAAAAAAAAAAAAA
The DNA here is from genome assembly GCF_019279795.1 of Protopterus annectens. NCBI lineage: Eukaryota > Metazoa > Chordata > Ceratodontiformes > Protopteridae > Protopterus > Protopterus annectens. The sequence continues at coordinate 1,884,186,781 of NC_056729.1, forward strand.
AAAAAGGTTGGGAGGGGGGGCCAGGAAAGATGACAGTCATGCTGTGATGATTCTAATATAAACACATAACTTATGAGTGTTTGCCTCCAAAGGTAAGTAAAGAAGGGAACGGAGGAAGGTGGAGGAGTCAGGTAGAGAGTCCTACTATGCTTTGGCATCCGTGTGTGTGTAGAGAAATGTGTGGGTATGCCACCTGATGGGGGAGTGGGAGGAATGCGGTGTGGACTTGAGGGGGGGGCTGTTAGGGGGCTGCCCATGACAAGGAGCCTATGAATAACAGTGTCCCCCAGAAGACTGTCAGTGCAGATGGTACCACCCGTGGGCTGGTTTGGGTGGTATCACCCCTTGAATGGCTGCGTGAAAATGTGAGACCGGGGGGTATAGTTGGTGGGGTCAGCGGGGGCTAGCCTGGTGATTGGGAGCATGTGTGTAGGGGGTATGGGGGAGTCAAAAGTAGAGAGAGAGTGGGAGCATGTGTGCAGGGGGTATGGGGGAGTCAAAAGTCAGAGAGAGAGAGAGAGAGAGAGAGAGAGGAAACACATTATATTCACTTGCACAGTTGTAAATCCATAAACACATTAAATCTACTTGCACAATTCTTCAAACCCTCTTGCACAGTTCTTCAAACCCTATCACATTTCAATCTCTATACCATTTAAGTGCACATTTAATGTTCAGTGTCTCGTTGAGACCTGGATAGACATCAGCTCTCAGTTCTATCTGCCATTTTAATTCCCGGACTTGCAGGAATGTGTCCATGTCCCCTACAAATTCTGTTATTTTTTCCAGCACTGTGAATTTGAATCCTGTGAAGTTTGGGCAAATAGTACTGTGTTTAGCCAAGGCATTCAAACTGTCCTGTTTGTGTATTGCTGCAGTGTGTTCTTTAATATGGCTACTCAGCTTCCTGTTCGTTTTGCCGATATAGAAATTCCCACAGTGTTCGCAGAAAGCACAGTAGACTACATTTTTTGTGTTGCAGTCATAGTGGTCATCTAGACCGACAGTTCTGTTGCAGTGCGGGAAGGTGACATTGTTGTTTTTTCGTATGTGTACACAGGCAACACACTTGCCGCAGTCAGACATTCCAGGTTCTGTCGATACTTCGCTCTGTGGGGATGGGCTTTTATTCCTCTCGAACGCACCACCAAAAGAAGAGGTTCGTTTGAAACAGAAGTTTGGGGATGTCCCAAGTAACTTTGTCAGACCTTTTTCTCCTCCCAAAATGTCCCAATTGTTGGTGAGGACCCCTCTAATTCCAAACATATCAGTGGAAATTGGAAGGGGGAAACTTGACACCCAGTCCTTTTTGTTCGGTCCGTTCTGTGCCCTTGCTGTGAATCCCTTTTCCAGGATTGGTGGGTACCTGGAGTGTCTGTGCTGTATGATCTCTTGGAACAGGTTGTCCACTAGATACTCTGGGTATTTTCTTTCTAGGAACAAGTTTCTGAGGTAAAAACCTTCCTTGATGAAAACCTCGTCCCTAAAAATGAGTCCGGATAACCGGATGAATTGTCCTTTTACAATATTCTTTTTCATGAAATGGGGATGCTGGCTGCTGAACTCTAGATAGTTATTCCGGAAAGTGGGCTTGCGGTAGATGTTGGAGTCAAACTGTCCATTTTCCGGGTCTATAGTGAGGTGGATATCCAAGAATTGAGTGGTGGTTCCGATATGTCCTACCGTGAGGGTCAGGAAGTCCAGACTCTGGAAAAGGGTTTCCAGAAAATTGCTCAGAGAAAGTCTGTCCCCCTTCCAGACAAAAAAGACGTCATCAATATAACGCCTGTACATTATGGTGTTGTTGAACCCGGGTGGTCAGCTGGAGAGTCGATTATGGTGCCTAGTTTGCAGTCATCTGCGAACTTGGCCAGCCACAGTCCTTCCGTGTTGGCCTGTACCTCCAAGAAATATATACCGAACAAGAGAGGACCCAGGACTGAGCCTTGTGGGACGCCACTTGTAACTGGTTTGGAGTCTGACATGGCTCCAGCAATTCTAACCATGTGGGTTCTGTCCTTGAGCCAGATTGCAACCCATCTAGTGACATAGGGGTTTATATTTAAGCTGGTGAACTTATCTATAATGCCCGAGTGGGGTATTGTATCGAAGGCTTTTGCGAGGTCCAGGTAGGCTGTGTGGACCACCTTCCCTTCGTCAATGGCCTTGGTGACTGTTTCAAAGAAATCAACCAGGTTTAAGAGGCAGGATCTGCCTTTAACAAATCCGAACTGGGTAGGATCCAGTGTCTGTAGGTCCCCAATATCTTTACTTATGAGGTCCATGATGATCCTTTCCACAGCTTTGCAGACCAAGCTAGTCAGGCTTATGGGGCGATAGTTTCCAGGATCCGTTGAGGCCCCACCTTTGTGGAGAGGGACCACTGTTGCTGTACGCCACTCTTTGGGTACATATCCTGTAGTAAGGCTGAGATTGAACAGTAGTTTTATGTTTGGGTTTAGCTCTTCTTGGAGTTCATGTAGGACACAGCCCGGGTCACCGTCTGGTCCCATTGATGCTGTGTTTTTTGCTTTGGAGAGGGTGGTTCTTACCTGAGCATCTGAGATGTCAGGGGGGAAGCACTCTGCTGGGATAGATATTTGCCCTTTTGGTGGTGGGGGGGAGAAGTTTGCGCTGAACCTGTCAGCTAGGATGTTGGCAATGTCTGTGGGTTTGGTGTATTTTTGTCATTTTGGACTAATTCTGAGCATATCTGGGAAGTCCCACCCAGGTTCCTAACATAACTAAAGAAAGCCTTGTGATTATCCTTAGTGTCCTGTGCAATTTTTCTCTCAAAGCTGGCCTTAGACGATTTTATGAGTGCCCGTAGTTTTTTGCTAATACTGATCAGAGATGCCTTCCCTTTTTGGGATTTTGCTCTAGCATGTAGTAGCTTCCTCCTTCTATTGTATAGTTTGTTTATGGCTGGGGTCCACCAGACAGGACGTCTGCCTTTGGAGGATTGGGCCTTGGTTTTATTTGGGATTGCATGATCCATGCATTCCTGAAGGTGTTCATAGAATGCGTTTATGAAGGAGTCTGCTGTTTATGCTTTGTGATCATAACATAGGAAGAATAAGATTGTCCACTACTTTGGAAGTGACAGTCACTTTGTAGAAATGCATTACAGGTCATACGTAATAAGTATCACAGTGATTACTATTATTTATTTTTCCTAAATTGGATGACTGAGAGAAAATGTTTCCACTAATAGTTGAATATCATTTGATCAGTACTTTGATGGGCAGTATAAAGTACAAGTGGAATGATGGAATAGATGAAAAAATATATCAATAATATGGCGGATGACTTACCTCTTCTTGATGGGCCCTAACAGACAATAGATTTGGTAGATGATTAGTCGACTGTGTTTTATTCTATCAATATTGTAGAGCCATCAAGCATAAAATGTAAAATAATTAGGTTGTTCTAAGATGTAGCAGGTTTTCCGATGTGACTCTCAACAAAATGTTTGTGGATGCCTCATCCACTTGGAGGGCCACATATACTGGCATGTATTGTAACTGGTTTGGTGATTGCTCTGGAATGAGCTTGAGAATTGTAGATTGGTTGAGTTTAGTCCCCTGTAAAAAGAATGCAAGTGAGACAACCGCCAAGGTCACACTTGTACTATGGCTGAGTCGTATGAATGAATGTGTAGGTATCGTTAACACTTGTACTATAGCTGAGTTGTATGAATGAGTGGAGTAGGTATCACTGATAATTGTACTATGGCTGAGTTGTATGAATGAATGCTGTAGTTATTGTTGACACTTGTACTATGGCTGAGTTGTATGAATGAATGTGTAGGTATCAATGACACTTGTGCGATGGCTAAGTTGTATGAATGAATGTGTAGGTATCATTGACACTTGTACTATGGCTGAGTTGTATGAATGAATGCTGTAGTTATTGTTGACACGTACTATGGCTGAGTTGTATGAATGAATGTGTAGGTATCATTGACACTTGTGCGATGGCTAAGTTGTATGAATGAATGTGTAGGTATCATTGACACTTGTACTATGGCTGAGTTGTATGAATGAATGCTGTAGTTATCGTTGACACTTGTACTATGGCTGAGTTGTATGAATGAATGCTGTAGGTATGATTGACACTTGTACTATAGCTGAGTTGTATGAATGAGTGGAGTAGGTATCACTGATAATTGTACTATGGCTGAGTTGTATGAATGAATGTGTAGATATCATTGACACTTGTACTATGGCCGAGTTGTATGAATGAATGTGTTGGTATCATTGACACTTGTACTATGGCTGAGTTGTATGAATGAATGTGTAGGTATCGTTGACACTTGTACTATGGCCGAGTTGTATGAATGAATGTGTAGGTATCATTGATACTTGTACTATGACTGAGTTGTATGAATGAATGTGTAGGTATCATTGACACTGGTACTATGGCTGAGTTGTATGAATGAATGTGTAAGTATTGTTGACACTTGTGCTATGGCTGAGTTGTATGAATGAATGTGTAGGTATCATTGACACTTGTACTATGGCTGAGTTGTATGAATGAATGTGTAGGTATCGTTGACACTGGTACTATGGCTGAGTTGTATGAATGAATGTGTAAGTATTGTTGACACTTGTGCTATCGCTGAGTTGTATGAATGAATGTGTAGGTATCATTGACACTTGTGCGATGGCTGAGTTGTATGAATGAATGTGTAGGTATTGTTGACACTTGTACTATGGCTGAGTTGTATGAATGAATGCTGTAGGTATTGTTGATACTTGTACTATAGCTGAGTTGTATGAATGAATGTGTAGGTATTGTTGACACTTGTACTATGGCTGAGTTGTATGAATGAAGGTGTAGGTATTGTTGACACTTGTGCTATGGCTGAGTTGTATGAATGAATGTGTAGGTATCATTGACACTTGTGCGATGGCTGAGTTGTATGAATGAATGTGTAGGTATTGTTGACACTTGTACTATGGCTGAGTTGTATGAATGAATGCTGTAGGTATTGTTGATACTTGTACTATGGCTGAGTTGTATGAATGAATGCTGTAGGTATGATTGACCCTTGTACTATGGCTGTGTTGTATGAATGAATGGGTAGGTATCGTTGACACTTGTGCGATGGCTGAGTTGTATGAATGAATGTGTAGGTATCGTTGACACTTGTACCATGGCTGAGTTGTATGAATGAAGGTGTAGGTATAGTTGACACTTGTACTATGGCTGAATTGTATGAATGAATGCTGTAGTTATTGTTGACACTTGTACTATAGCTGAGTTGTATGAATGAATGTGTAGGTATCATTGACACTTGTACTATAGCTGAGTTGTATGAATGAATGTGTAGGTATCGTTGACACTTGTACTATGGCTGAGTTGTATGAATGAAGGTGTAGGTATAGTTGACACTGGTGCTATGGCTGAGTTGTATGAATGAATGCTGTAGTTATTGTTGACACTTGTACTATAGCTGAGTTGTATGAATGAATGTGTAGGTATCGTTGACACTTGTACTATGGCTGAGTTGTATGAATGAAGGTGTAGGTATAGTTGACACTTGTACTATGGCTGAGTTGTATGAATGAATGTGTAGGTATCGCTGACACTTGTACTATGGCTGAGTTGTATAAATGAATGCTGTAGGTATCGTTGACACTTGTACTATGGCTGAGTTGTATGAATGAATGTGTAGGTATTGTTGGCACGTACTATGGCTGAGTTGTATAAATGAAAGTGTAGGTATTTTTGACACTTGTGCTATGGCCGAGTTGTATGAATGAATGTGAAGGTATCATTGACACTTGTGCTATGCCGAGTTGTATGAATGAATGCTGTAGTTATTGTTGACACTTGTACTATGGCTGAGTTGTATGAATGAATGCTGTAGGTATTATTGACCCTTGTACTATAGCTGAGTTGTATGAATGAATGTGTAGGTATTGTTGACACTTGTACTATGGCTGAGTTGTATGAATGAATGGGTAGGTATCGCTGACACTTGTACTATGGCTGAGTTGTGTGAATGAATGTGTAGGTATCGTTGACACTTGTACTATGGCTGAGCTGTATGAATGAATGGTGTAGGTATCGGTGACACTTGTACTATAGCCGAGTTGTATAAATGAATGCTGTAGGTATCATTGACACTTGTACTGTGGTTGAGTTGTATGAATGAATGTGTAGGTATCGCTGACACTTGTACTTTGACTGAGTTGTACAAATGAATGTGTAGGTATCGTTGACACTTGTACTACGGCTGAGTTGTATAAATGAATGCTGTAGGTATCGCTGACACTTGTACTATGGCTGAGTTGTATGAATGAATGCTGTAGGTATCGTTGACACTTGTACTATGGCTGAGTTGTATGAATGAATGTGTAGGTATCATTGACATTTGTACTATGGACGAGTTGTATAAATGAATGCTGTAGGTATCGTTGACACTTGTACTATGGCTTAGTTGTATGAATAAATGCTGTAGGTATTGTTGACACTTGTACTATGGCTGAGCTGTATGAATGAATGTGTAGGTATCGTTGACACTTGTACTATGGCTGAGTTGTATGAATGAATGCTGTAGGTATCGTTGACACTTGTACTATGACTGAGTTGTATGAATGAATGTGTAGGTATCATTGACACTTGTACTATGGCTGTGTTGTATGAATGAATGTGTCGGTATCGTTGACACTTGTGCTATGGCTGAGTTAAATGAATGAATGTGTAGGTATCATTGACACTTGTGCGATGGCTGAGTTGTATGAATGAATGATCCCACTTGAGATCCCTGTGGGACACCGCAAGTAACTCCATTGATCTAGTCAGGTAACCTTTCACCCTAACATCTTGTATCCTGATACCTGTCCAATGTTTGCCCTATAGAAGTATATACAAAATGATAGTCAGTGCTTTTCTAATTACCTTATGTGGAGCCATGTTGACTACTTTAGGAAGGTGTAGATAAGCTGCATGCAGAAGCCAGCTCTGAGGTATAGAGGGATAAAGCCCTGACTGTGCCACAAGTGACCCAAGTTCAGTTAGTGGCTCTTCAGACCTCCAGGACCTGCCTGGAGAAGATGGGAGTGATGAGTCACTGCCAACTCACTCTTCCAGAGGGGGCAGTTCAAACACATCACAATGGAGACACCTATTGGCAGTCCAAGGTATTACACCCAGTGGAGGCTAGCCTGTTGAGTCCATCCTGTCAAAGTGTGGTCACACTAGAAGCCTATTCCTGTCTGGAGACAGCAACCGAAGAGCTTAGAGGAGCTGACAATGAGGGACTGAGTGCTCCTACAGGGAAAGGGTAGGTCACCTCCCAGGACTAACAAACTGGCCTAGTCCCTACAACCTAACTCTTGTTGGACAATGAAAGGCTGATGAGGATTTCAGGTAGAAATGACTGGATCATGGAGCTTTCACTTAGCCCATGACTGCCCAGCTCTTGACCCCCCCGCCATCTCAGAACAAATAGACTAATTTTATGCAGCTAGAGAAGCAACTAGGTGAGGTCCTGGGGGAATAGAAAAAAAGTAGTATGCACTGTCAGTGTATTTATAAGTGCTGCTGTTACCCTTTCAAAGAATGGCACAATATTTAAAAGACAATATATTCTTTTAGCAAATCCATAAATCTCCATATCTAATGGCAGTAGGTCCCCAGTGATATTTTGGGTAAACTGTATTATAATTCCATCCATAATTTTACATAGAATACTGGTCTGACTGAAGTGTCTTAAATTCCTAATCTGGTGTTAGGCTCCTCAATGGTGTAGCCAGGTACAGGCATGCAAATTGAACTGGATCAAACATTGCTTTAGAGAGCAGGCAGAGATAATCCCTAAATAAATCCCTAACACCCTTCCACTCTCATCTGTTCAACCACCTCCCCATCCGAACTACAAATCTTAACCCAAAATACATTTAACACTATTGAGAATTGGCTCGCCAACCAACCCCTACTACTGAAACCCAATAAAACTAAACTTCTACTCTTCACCCCCACTTGTAGATCTGCCACACTTTCATTCTCTGTCACGTCTAACAATGGCACCACTATCTCCCCAGATCAACACACTAAACTTCTAGGGGTTATCACAGACAATAATCTCAAATTTGACCTACAGGTCAACAAAACCATACAGACCATCAATAAGAAGCTTGGATCACTGTATAGAAACAAGACACTCTTAACCCCAATGGCTAGGACTGAAATCGCCTGATCACACCTGCTTTCTACTCTTTTATATGCCTCACCTGTACTCTCAAACCTCAATAAAACTGAACTAAGTAAGCTGTCCCATAGCTACAACCACATTGCCAGATTCGCCACTGGCTCTATCTATAGAACCCATCACTGCCAGAACCTGAAACAACTAGAATGGCTAGAACTGCCCAGCTTAATTCAATTCAATCAACTCTTAATAGCGCACAAAGTTCTGTACCACCCTAAAGATACACCCTCTCATAAATATTATTAAGCCATATAGCAACCTGAGATCCCTACGGTCAGCCGACAAATTACTTGTCCAAACCCACAAAGCTAATAACTCAGCTGGTGAATCCCTGTTCAACAACTTTGTTGGCAAAACCTGGAATGCCTTGCCAAACTATATAACCCTACAATCCTCCAAAAGTCCCTTAAAAAAAAACCTCAAACAGTATCTCAAATTGAACTGGTTATGCCCATGTTCCAACCCGGATTAAGTTATAAAACAATAGCATAATCAATAATTATCATAGCATAATCAGTAATTATCATAACATCTAACTACATCACAATGCTATGTATCCAATCTTACTTGTAATTGCATCTGTCCATGAAGAACTGTGAGTTCCTACTAGGGACTAACTGTGAGTTACAATCTTACTTGTAATTGTCTCTGTCCATGAGAACTGTGAGTCCCTACTAGGGAACATTACTAAACCAATGTACATAAGATATATTACCACTCTGTTTTTATATATTCTAATTGTTTTCTAACTTCTTGTGTAACCTTTGTATGTCTGTCCATGAGAACTGTGAGTCCCTACTAGGGAACACTTCTAAACCAATGTACATAAGGTATATTACCATTTTTTTATATATTCTAATTGTTTTCTAACTTCTTGTGTAACCTTTTGTATGTTTGACTATGTGGAGCTTTTCTCCCCCAGGCCTCCACTGAAAATGGACATGTATCCAGTCGGACTATCCCGGTAAACAAATGTATACTAAAATAAATAAATAAATAATAAATAAATAACTTATAAGACATAGATCATGAACAATTGTTTTTCAAATGTCTCTACAACCTTCTGCAACGGGTTGGGGATACCGCCACATGCTAACTTTGATTTAAGTTGAATAACAGGCTTAGTTAAGAATACAAGTTATGATTTTTGATAAACAATTATTTTATACTAGATTATAATGTTTTGATTGTGTTCTGCTACTGTTAATGTATTACGTAGCTCTGTTTTCATTCTTTCCTAGATAGTGGCTGAAATAGGCCTTAAGGGTCAGTCCTTTACCTTAGTTAGAGAACAAAGAAACGCACAAACATACCATAAAAAATAAAGGCAGAAACACTGCTCTCCTTAGACATAGTGAATAGTGTGAAGATTTTAAATGGTTCATGTTTATTTTATTTTTTTATTTTATTTTTATTTTCTTATTTTTTTGTTTGTTTTGTTAGAGAGGTTGAAGGAAGTTAAGAGCACAAGTTCACTTCTAGAATGAAATGAATTCATGTAGGAGTCACCTCTCAACTCTCCAGATTTTTGCAAAAAGTTGAGATTTTTGCCTCATATTTGTGGGCTGTTACTCATAAAATATGTGTTTTTTCCTGGCAAATTACTGAGGATTGAAATCACTAAATAATGACATAAATTTTATTTCGGACTTCGTATCTTTTAGAAAATGCATGCTAACCCAAATCCTGCTACTCTTGAAACTTTCTAAGTTTAAAAGAGCAATATTTAAAATCTGACCCCCCCCCCCATTATTTTAGGCTTTGTCCTGATTTCTTGCACAAAGAGGTTGAGAGCTGTTGTGGAAGATCAAATTTAATGCATTTAAATGCTCTAGACTTCTCAAATGCTTTTCAAAGATGCAATCTATAAACATGACTTAATTAGACATGTTTTACAAAAGTTATTTATTTATTTATTTTTACATTTGTTAATCGGGTTAGTCTGTCTGGGTTCTTAGAAGCCCTTTTTCTGCAGAGACCCAAGGAGGAAAGCTCCCAAAAAAAGTTTAAGTAAACAAATAGTAACAAATCACATTTTAAGTATACATACTTCTGAAGTAATTACATAACATGCAATAAAGGAATATATAGAATGGACAGAAATACAATACAATACATATATGGAAATTTTCACGTAGTATGGCAAGAAACTAAACAGAAATATTGTAAGACTAAGGTCAATACATTGCTGAACCAAAGTACTAGGCATGAAGTAAGTAAATACACAGATAAAGTTGTGTGAACTTTGCAAGTTAAATAAATTAAAGAACAGTAATAAGGCATTGTGGGAATTGAGTGTAACATGAGCTAACTAGTATGGAATATGACGGAAAAAAATGTGTAGGTAGTAGTAAGAGAGAGAGCTAGAAGTGATACAGTTAAGTTAGGTTATCCCTGAATGTTTCTTGGGTATTAGTTTAGAGCATGAACATATCCAATTTGATAGGAAAAAAGATTTAAGTTGTTTCTTGAAGGCATTTTTGTCTTTAAGTAGTCTAAGGGCTAAAGGGAGTGTGTTCCAATTTCTTGCAACTAAATGACACTAGAGTATTTTCCCAAAAGTTTTGTTTGGCTTATGAACTTCAAGAAAGTATTGATTAGTACTTCTTAGTGGGCATTGAGGAGTATAACGTGTCAGAGAATTTGCAAGGGATGGGCAGGATTTAGGATTGTTTAGTATATTGTGTGCTATAAGGAGTTAGGATTGAGGCACTAAGTTGGAAAATTCAAGCCATGTAAAGCTTTTAATGAGAGGCAGTGATGGGATTTGTAAGGTTGATTTGCACCAAATCTGGCTACGTTGTTATATGTGGTTTCTAGTTTGGATATTAGGTTACTCTGTATATGGGTAAGAATAGGCGAAACATAGAGTAGGAATGGTAGAAGCAGGGATTGGGCAAGGGATGGCCTGGATGCACAGGGAAGAAAGTATTTGTGATGGTAAAGCAGACCTTTAAGTTCATCATCTAATATTGCTCCAAGGAGTTTTGTTTGGGTGCCAACAGAAATTTTAGTTCCATTAAGGGATGTTACGGAAAAGTTCTGTTTTGCATGTTCCAGATTTTTAGGTAGGAAAGGTAGTAGCTTAGTTTTGCTCACATTTAGCAGGAGGTGGTTGGATTGTAGCCAGTTTTCAACTGAGTTTTGTGTAAGGGATTGAAGGTTTTCTATGTTGTCAGCAGAGGTGATGATGGTCGAGTCTTCAGCATACTGAATAAGATTGGATTGGGGGCAGGATGGGAAAAGGTCATTGGTAAATACATTGAAGAGGAGAGGGGCCAGGAGTCAGCTTAAGTATTTGGACCACCCTGACAGCTTGTTTCACTAAGTCAGCTGATATTCCACCACCCCATGGCACATTAATTTTTCTTGATATACTTGCCAGTGGCTATAAAATAATAATTGCTTGCAAAGATTTAGGAGTGTGTTGTACATATTATTGAAACATACAACTACAAGTAAGAAACAGTAAAATGCCTCATCTGAGACTTGATCCTGGACCTATAAATAGCACTGTACTTGCTCTGTGTGCTGCCTGCTGCCTCACTCAAACAACTCAAGAGTTTTGAGGCACATAGGATCATAGGAGATTACTAGGCTAATGGCCCTGGAGCCCTTACAAGCCTAGCCAAGAGTTTATCCCCAAAAAAGAAACCTCTTTGGCCTTTTCTCTATGTACAGCCCTGCAGCTACTGATTACTCACTAGATGTACCCAGGATTATTTGTTGTGTCTACAAAATAATGCAAGCACTAATGAGAAAGAATCGATTGCTTCTTCTGGGCTTGAGCATAAGACCATCAGAGTGTCGTGCTTTTTAAGCTACTGGCTATGCCACTGAGGGAGCTAAAATTTTAATGATCTAAAGCACATTTTTTTTTAAATTCACAACTCAATGACAATCCAAATTATTGCTCATTATGAACATCTAGGAGTGTTGTGTACAGATTAATGAAATAGATAAACACAAGTGATAGAGAATGTCATCTCGCACCTTCAGACGTTGTCGTCATACTGCGCAGACAACACACTGTCAGTACAGCGAAGGAGAGCAACTGAAGGACATCCTTCCACTATCCAGCTAACACTAATGAAGTCCTGCTTTATTTGAGACTCTTGATTTTCAGCTCTACAAATGAGCCTCCTTACCTCAGTGTCACTGGATCACAATACAAATGAACCTCCTTACCTCAGTGTCACTGGATCACAATACAAATGAACCTCCTTACCTCAGTGTCACTGGATCACAATACAAATGAACCTCCTTACCTCAGTGTCACTGGATCACAATACAAATGAACCTCCTTACCTAAGTGTCACTGAATCACAATACAAATGAGCCTCCTTACCTCAGTGTCACTGGATCACAATACAAATGAACCTCCTTACCTTAGTGTCACTGGATCACAATGCAAATGAACCTCCTTACCTCAGTGTCACTGGATCACAATACAAATGAACCTCTTACCTCAGTGTCACTGGATCACAATACAAATGAACCTCCTTACCTTAGTGTCACTGGATCACAATACAAATGAACCTCCTTACCTCAGTGTCACTGGATCACAATACAAATGAGCCTCCTTACCTCAGTGTCACTGGATCACAATACAAATGAACCTCCTTACCTCAGTGGCACTGGATCACAATACAAATGAACCTCCTTACCTTAGTGTCACTGGATCACAATGCAAATGAACCTCCTTACCTCAGTGTGACTGGATCACAATACAAATGAACCTCTTACCTCAGTGTCACTGGATCACAATACAAATGAACCTCCTTACCTTAGTGTCACTGGATCACAATACAAATGAACCTCCTTACCTCAGTGTCACTGGATCACAATACAAATGAGCCTCCTTACCTCAGTGTCACTGGATCACAATACAAATGAACCTCCTTACCTCAGTGTCACTGGATCACAATACAAATGAACCTCCTTACCTAAGTGTCACTGGATCACAATACAAATGAACTTCCTTACCTTAGTGTCACTGGATCACAATACAAATGAACCTCCTTACCTCAGTGTCACTGGATCACAATACGAATGAACCTCCTTACCTCAGTGTCACCGGATCACAATACAAATGAACCTCCTTACCTCAGTGTCACTGGATAACAATAGAAATTAGCCTCCTTACCTCAGTGTCACTGGATCACAATACAAATGAACCTCCTTACCTCAGTGTCACTGGATCACAATACAAATGAACCTCCTTACCTCAGTGTCACTGGATCACAATACAAATGAACCTCCTTACCTCAGTGTCACTGAATAAAAATAGAAATGAGCCTCCTTAGCTCAGTGTCACTGGATCACAATACAACTGAACCTCCTTACCTCAGTGTCACTGGATCACAGTACAAATGAACCTCCTTACCTCAGTGTCACTGGATCACAATACAAATGAACCTCCTTACCTCAGTGTCACTGGATAACAATAGAAATGAGCCTCCTTACCTCAGTGTCACTGGATCACAATACAAATGAACCTCCTTACCTCAGTGTCACTGGATCACAATACAAATGAACCTCCTTCCCTCAGTGTCACTGGATAACAATACAAATGAGCCTCCTTACATCAGTGTCACAGGATCACAATATATTCTCAGTTTTTCCAATGTATTATTACTGCAGATGGCACAAGACTTTATCATTATATGTTCCTAGACTAGATTTTGCTACTGATGTAGGAGATTTAAATAGTGGATGGTAAACCTGCATCCTGAAAGGGTAAGCAGATTACAGTTGCAAGATGAAAATTACAAAGTATGATAGTAAACACATTAGTGTTGTCATAGCATGGGGATGCTGTTTTTCTCTGCTTCTTAGCAGTAATCAGTTATTAACAGCTTCAAACCCTTTCCTTAATCTGAGTCCTGAGAGTTTATGGAGTGAACCTCAGTGGTACAGGCTTACTGAGGCACTAGAATGTTCTTTCACCTCAGTAATTGGTTCCTGCTAGTTCATAGGTAAGTACTAGACTAACTGCACTTTTAAACCATTTAAGCCTAGCCAAGTTCCCCAAAGGTGAGAATCAAACCCTGCACTTTGTGTCTATCAGGTCAACACTTTAACCATTATGTTAACTGTCAACCCCACAGTGACATTAAAAGGCAATCTTGTAAAGCTAAGGGAGTCTCTGCTTCATGCATTTCATGTGCCGCTCCGTAAGGGTTACACTGAAGTTTGCAGAGTTTCTGCTTTCATAAGACAGCATGATTTTTTGGCTATTTTTGTCCTGAGGATGTAATCCAGACATGTAGAAAGTACTGCAGTTGTTACTAACGGGAGCCACTTTACCATTCCAAAATATGCCAGTGCAGCAGCTGTTCTTGTCTTGGTACCTCATGACAGGTATCACGTGAGAGTCCTGCAACAGATGGTCAGTGTGTACTGATCTCAGGAGAAAGGCATGACTTTTTAGATATGAAGATAAAGCTTTTGATGATTTTCACTGTGGTCTGTTCCAGCTCACCTTCCAGGGAAGTAAATAGTGTGGGAAGAAATAGCCAGGGAATTATTATGGCTAGGCTTGTATAGGCCCTAGGGCCGATAGCCTAGTACCAACCTATGAACCTATGAAGGGAAGACCATTTACTCTAGTGACCATCTTAAAGCAGACATGCCCAACTACAAGTGGGAGAAAGGGACATTGTAAAGCATGGATAACTCACTTTGTTCCAATAAGAAATCTCACTTGTGCATCAGTGTCCTGAAATGAGACCTGTAATTAATAACTCTGCAGAAGTTTCTTCTCCACAGTCATATCTCCATTCAGTCAGTGAATACAGGAGTACATGTTTGGTAAATCAACTAGCAAAGGAACACTTGCTCATGTTTACCTGACAAACACAAAATACATGGTTTGGTTCCTGTATTGGGGAAACTGGATAGGTTTAAAATGACCCACAAGCACATGTAGCCTAGTACTTACCTATGAACAAGGCTTTATCTTTGGCATTTACGTTTGGATGTCAAAGCCAATATCAAAGACCTCTAACTAACTAAGTTCGAAGATGACTGCAAACTGGGAGTAGTCATTGAACCCCCCCCCCCCCAATGACAAGAACACCCTTCTGGAAGGTCTAACATAGACAAATGCTTGTTGCCAAAGCCTCAACTTAAAACGTAATACCAGGAAATGCATTATAGTACCTTTTGGGAAGTCTGCCACCCTGGGTAACTACGGCATCAATAAAACATGCTTAAAAGTTGATTCACTCAATAATCAGGGATCTGGGAACTCATGTAGACAGTAACTTAGTCTTCAAACAGCACATGTCCACGGTAGTAAGAAAATTCTTCTATGTTGCTCAACTTATAAGCAAGGGCATGGCATCTAAGTCCAGAAAGGCCAGCCTACTACTGTACGCAGCCCTCATCAGACCCATTATAGAGTATAATGCCCCCTGTGGTATGTAGCTGACCAGACACATGCAGCATCTGGAGCACTGACACTGCTAATGTAGTCAGTTTTATTCTGGAAGACCTTATTTCTAGTCACAAGCATTTCTGAGTTACAGGCCTTTTCTTTCTAGCTTCTTTATTTCTCATTTTACAAAGAGATGGTTTCTCTAAGGACTAACCTTTATTTATGTGTACTATAGTCACTGAAACTTATCAGACCCATTTGCTTCACTTGTCTGCAGTGTTTTCTTATTATATCAGTCAGCATGTTTCTTCTCCACTACATGAAAGTATACCAGTAGCTGAGGAATTATGTTGTCAGAATCTAGTCTATCTGTATGGATCACTACTTTTTGCTGTTTTCTGCTAATGGTGACACTGGCACAGCAGGTAGTGCTGTTACCTCACAGCAAGCGACTCTCCAGTTCAGTTCTTGGCTGGGGTGTGTTCTGTGTGGAGTCTTCATGCCCTCCTTGTGTATGTGTGGGTTTTCTCCAGGTGTTCTGGTTTCCTTCCACGTTTCAAAGACATGCAGTAGTTCGAATGGACACTCTAAATTGACCATAAGTATGAGTGTGCATGCATGTGTGCGGTGTGAAAGAACAACTGCAGCTGGGCTAGCCACCTGGCAGTGTAAACACTGGCTCCATATGATTGTTACTTTTGATGTGACACCCAAACTCCAACTGCAAAAATGGGTAAAAGGGGTTGTGGATGGATGGATTGGTGACTAATTCAGGAAAGTCACTAAACAGTGTCTATCTAAATGGATATCTAACTATATAGTTATCTATAATGGCATGTATGGCAAAACATTATGGCCTACTGCAAACGCACATACTATTAAACCTGCAGTCACATTTTATACTTACCTTGGTCAATAATGTCAAAGGAGCTTTTTGGGCATCACTAACTTCCTTTGAAAAGCACAGCCTTGCTAAGACATTTGACTCAATTCCATATAAGTGACTGACAAATTAAGAGCTTTTCATGTCAATCCTTTTGTAAATCAATTGGTAAAACTGTAGTTAAGCAGTAAGGTGCACCAAGTTAGGGTGGAGTGGGTATCTATGTATTCCAACAAGGGTCACCACTAGTATTTCACCAGGATCTTTACTAGTGTCACTTCTTTTTGGACTATTTTTCTCATATATAAAAGTTAGGAATGAGTTATGGATAACCAAATATGCTAATGATTGCAGGCTGGGTAATATAATTATTATGCAAAACGTCTGTAGGACAGTTTGCAAAAATACATACCTGGTGCAACAGTACACTTGGCAAAAAAGAAATATATTATAATTACAGATAAGACACTGTCATGAAAGAGTTAAGAGACAGCAGTAGACAATTCAACATTTCATTAGTGTGTACTCGCCATGATCAAAAACATAATTTTGTAGCATTTCCAGTTATTCCAGGTAGATTATTGCATCCCTTTATACCTCACTGATATTGCTCATTACTGAATATTTGTTTGTGTCTTTCGGCTTTTCCCGGTTAGTGGTCGCCACAGTGGAACTCTGGTCCGCTAATGATTGTCAGTTGATTTTTACGTACCGGCTTGCCAGGCCTGACGCACAACCTTCAACGAAGGCACGCCCATTCATGCATGTCTCCACGCAGAAGACGCTCTAGCTGAGAATCGAACCGGGCAGCATCTTACTGTGAGGCAACAACGCTGAATATAATGCTGCTTTTTATTTTGTAGAAGTCTTCTAAAACAATTTGAAAAGATACAATGATTTTATACTGGGAAAATTATAGGGTTTCAAAGCTTAACTATTCAGAAAGGCTTCAGGAATTGTCATTATATTATGTACCCTATATTTTACCAAGAGGTGACCTTTGCCTGGTTTATAGGCCATGTCTGAACCGATTGTAGTTGAAAATCTAGGCCTGGGATTGCGCCTTGTAGTTGAAAGTCTAGGCCTGGGATTGCACCCATGGGGAGAGCTAATAGCAGACAGGAAATCTGACACCAAAAATATATATCAATAACATTAACAAACACTAATGTTTCATGGAATAATATTGTCTTTAAAATCAGAAGTCCTTAAAAAATAATCTTGATATGTATATGGGAAGAAGAACATGTCAACATGAAAGTACGTCAGTCAAGCATCTTGCAGTCCAATAGGTTGTGAGACTGACAATCAAACCTAAAAACTATAAGCTCGACATTCTGTTCAGATCTTGGCCTTCATCTGGGGCCACAGTAATCAGGGATATTTATCTACAGGTATAACATGGGAACACTGTCCTATCCATTGCTGCAATTGGAGCTCCATAGCATCAGATAGGAATGGTATAGCTAGTTACCGTAACAACAGATTTGTGAGTAGAGAGTTGGCTGCAGAAACTAATCCTCTCTCTGTCCTCTACCTTATACTGAGGTGTTTACTACTGTGCATCTTTAGCTTGGTGTAAAAGTGGGGAGGCAAAAAGAAACAGTGCAGCATGGGATGGGGTGGTGGGTGGAGCTAGCAGTTTTGGAATGTTTTATGTACTATTTGGGTGTAACACCTGCTGCACAGACACCTAGATCTGAACAGAATGTCCAGTTTACAGTTTATAGGTTTGGTTGTCTGTCTTACAATGTGAGTCACAGATCTAGTTCATAGGTTCATAGTTGTATACTAAGCTAACACTCACCAGGGCCATTATACTTTTAGCTGTGGAACCCAAATGTGTCCCACAAGTTATATGTTTTAGACGGTTATATAGGGAAAGATTGTTGATTATGACATTTTTTACTGTCTGCCTCTATCCATCACAGACACAGGTGCCAGACCAGGGGTGAATTTTCGATTTCCCATTCAGTAGTCCAAGTTAGGTTGAGGGAGGGACTTTGTTTCACATGGGTGGGGAGTCTCTTCCAGAGAATAGGAATTCTCAGAGCAATATATCTGTCTCTCCAACATGTCCTATTTATGTTGCAAGCAAAATTGAGGTCCTTTAATTTAGCAGTTCTTAGGTTCAGAGGCTTATAGTATGTTACTAAGCTGTTGACCTGAGGGTCTTTACAATCCTAGCCGTTCAATCCCAATATAATACCAGATGAGAGAAATCATCTATGCCCAAAGTTTTTCTAGCAAGGACTACCCATGTCCAGGACAGAAGACAGGGAAATCCCTGGCAGAAATGTATAGTTTCCCACCCAGTCATCCAGGCTGCACTTAAACAGGATCATGGAGGTGCTCTTCTTGATATGGATTGGAAGCCTATTACAGAGGAGTGGCAACCTCTGGGAGATGTATGTTTCTCCATCTGGTCCTGTTTATGTCGCAGGCTAGAT
The DNA here is from genome assembly GCF_019279795.1 of Protopterus annectens. Lineage (NCBI taxonomy): Eukaryota > Metazoa > Chordata > Ceratodontiformes > Protopteridae > Protopterus > Protopterus annectens. The sequence continues at coordinate 1,884,205,716 of NC_056729.1, forward strand.
TGAGGTCCCTGTAAAGTCTGGATTCCAGTCCCATTTGACTTATGGATGTGCAGCATTTCCATTAGATTTGGGTTAAAGATAGCCCTGTAAACCAGACACAAGTTGCCTCTAAGTAGTCTATATGCTACTGAGTACAGTGACAATGATTTCAGTCTGTCCATATAAGACATGTGCTGGTGACCCTGAATTTTCTTAGTTAGAAATCTCTGAGGTTTCTCAAGTTGCCGCAGGAGTCTGTTATGGTACGTACCAAAGGGAACATTATATTCAATAATAGGCCTGATGAGGGACGAGTACACCTCTTTTGCTCTTGAGGCGATACCTTTGCTAATCAAGTGAGCGAAGTAGAATGCCTTCCTCACCACAGTAGACACAAGGTGGTCAAAGTTGAGGTCACAGTCATCTTGTGTTTGCAGATCTTTCACTACTGAATTGATACTTAGGTTTGTTGTTGTTTGTCTTTCTGCTTTTTCCCAGTAAGGGGTCGCCACAGCGGAACTCCGGTCCGCTAATGATTGGCAGTAGATTTTTACAAAACGCCGAGGTGCCAGCTTGACGCCCAACCTTCAACTAAGGCATTCCCATTTACGCACACATGTCTTTTGAATGCTACCCAACCACGGGGAAGACATGCAGACTTCACACAGAAGGCACTCCCAAGCCAAGCCGAGAATCGAACGGGAGAACCTATTGCTGTGAGGTAACAATGCTACCGCTGTACCACCGCGGAATCTACTGAATTGATACTTAGGGTATTATTGTTTATTTTATAATCAGCAGGGACATTACGGGAATGATGATGAATTTTTTAGCATTTAGTTTAAGACCATGGCTTTGGCACCAATCACTGGTCTGTGTAAGCCCCTTTTGAAGTACCCTGACATCGCTAGGGGTTTCAATGATAGCACCTAATTTGCAGTCGTCTGCAAACCTGGTTAACCACAGACCCTCTGTTTTGGCTTGGACTTCTAAGACGTATATGCCAAACAAGAGGAGGTCCAGCACTGACCCTTGTGGAACCCCACTGGTGACAGGTCTGCTGGTAGGGGTAAAGTCTCCCAGTTTGACTGAGTGTTGTCAATCATTGAGCCAGTTTGCAACCCAACTGATAACATAGGGGTTGATATTCAACTGAGTTAGCTTGTCAATGATGCTAGTATGTGGGATAATGTTGAAGGCCTTGACCAAGTCAAGATAGGCTGTGTGGATGGCTTTGCCCTCATCTATGGTTCTGGTCACATTCTCGAAGAAGTCCGCCAGGTTTAGCAGGCATGACCTGCCTTTGACAAAACCAAACTGGGATGGATTCAGGGAATTGAGGTTACCTATATCCTTATTTATGAGGTCCATGGTGATTTGCTCAACTGCCTTACAGATAAGGCTGGTTAAACTTATGGGTCTATAGTTACCCGGGTCTGTTACTGAGCCGTTCTTGTAGAGGGGGATTCCATTCAGTGGGGACAAAGTCAGTTGTCAGGCTGTGGTTGAAAAAAGTGCCTAATGGAGTAGCTAGTTCTTGTTTTAGAACATTAAGAATGCAGCCCAGAATGCCATCTGGTCCCATGGAGGCTGTGTTCTTAGCCTTGGAGAGATCATTGATGACTTGCTGTTTGGAGATGCAGGGAGCAGGAGTTGATGAAGACATAGTTTGTGGTATGCTTGGGTGGGATAGGGAGGTTAAATTTTCACCTAACCTGTCTGCTAGCAGGTTTGCAATTTCCACAGGGTCAGTGTGTGTGTGATGCCATCCACAATTAGTTCATCACACATCTGAGTCCTACCTTTCAGGCTGCAGACGTAGCTGAAGAAAGCCTTATGATTATCATTGGCTATGGTTGCTAAATTTTTCTTATAGTTGCTCTTTGAAGATTTTACAGGTTGTCTTATTTGCTTGTTTAGGCTATGGAGGGAGTTCTTCCAGTTCTGTGATCCATCTTTTGTATTTTTAGACAGCAGCTTCTTCTGTTTATTGTATAATTTATTAATGCTAGACGTCCACCAAGATGGTTTGTTTTTTCTTGAGGATCTTGCTTTAATCCTATCTGGCATGGCAGTGTGTATATATTTGTGAAGATGTTTATACAGGGCATCAGTGTTTACCTTAGTATAGCCGTCAATGCCACCTGTGGAAACTGGAGCTTGGAAGTTGATTATACCTTCCCTTAGGAAGGTATAATTAGTTTTGGTGAAGTTTTCTAGCCTGATTTCTACTTTGGGGAGTTCTGGTGCTATCGCTACTTCAACAATGACTGATTTTTGGTCAGATTTAACCAGTGCGGGCCCTAAATTTAAGGTGTTGCATCAGTCACTCATATTGGTGAGGACCAGGTCTAGAATATTAAAGTCTCTTGTGGGGTGGTGCACTATTTGTTCCACGGCATTGGAATTAACAAAGTCCAAGAACTTTTTGTGCAAGTGAGTTTGGGCTCATGTAAGTTTCTCAATTAATGGAAGGATAGTTGAAGTCACCCATGACTAGGTTGTTAGGTTGCACCTTAATTTTCCAAGTAGGTCTAAATAAGCTGTGTGGGCATCTTGGCTCATGGAAAGGGGCCTGTAACTGATGATGACCTGAAAGGGGGGGGGGTCTTACCCATGGTAATTTAGATTTGGAGTAGCCCCATAGAGTTTTCTTGTCTACCCAGTCTAGAGGTGTTATTATCTTTAATGAAGATTTGGTTCTCACACTTTCAATTTGTGGTCTGAAGGTAGGAAGGTATTGCAGGTTTGCAAGGCTAGGATACTTTCTGTGGTCTTCAGCCAGGTTTCTGTAACTGCACAGATGTCAACATCTTCCAAAGAGAGAGGTGCTTCCAGAGAGTGCAGTTTCTGATTTAAATTCCTAGTGTTTAGTGGCATGAGCCTTAGTGTCTCTGTGTTTGATATTTTTACATCAGGAATTTTGTTGTTGTGACCTTGCCTAAAAAAGGCGTTATGGGATTTTTACATCAGGAATTTTGTTGTTGTGACCTTGCCTAAAAAAGGCGTTATGGGGGAGGCAAGTGCCTTAGCTGGCAACCAAAAGCTTAGAAGTGCCAGGTGAAGACCATTTCTGGCAAAGCAGTGTGGTCTATCCACCATGTCATCCCAAGCTGACAGGAACTGGATCCCCTTAGAATGACACCAGAAACTAAGCCAATTATTGACGTCAATCATTTTCTGTTTATATTGTGGTATCATCCTAGGTGAGAGTAAAATGCTGTTCAAAGCTGGGGACATACCTGCCTGGAACACATATTCATAGAGCTCAATTCTAATGCTATTTGTTTTGTGGACATGCAAAAGATTCATCAAAACAGGCTTTAGGGATGTCATATTTATGTTGCAAGGAAAATTTAGGCCTTAACTCTAGAAGTTCTGATGCTGTTTGTTTTGAAGACGTGAAAAGGGTTCATCAGAGAAGGGTCCAGGAATGCCTTCTATGGTAGGCATAGACTACTTCTCAGTACTCTGTAGGAAACCGAATATAGAGACAGGCCTTTGAGGCAATCCACATATGACATTGTGTTTATGCCTTTTATTCTTTTTCCAAGGAGCCTTTGTGGATGTTTCAGTTGCTGCATGTGACTGGTCAAATACATACCGAAGGGGGTATTATACTCATTAATGGATCTGATGATTGCAGAGTAAAGTGATGCAATGACTTCCCTGGACTTAGATGCCATGCACTTACTTATAAGTTGAGCAACATAGAATGATTTCATTCCTACTTTGGATATATGTTGGTTGAAGGACAGGTTGCTGTCAACGTATGTTCCCAGATCCCTGACTAGTGGGTATGATAAAGGTGTTTTATTGATGATGTAGCTTCTTAGCGTGGCCAACTTCCCAAAAGATACTATAATGCATTTCTTGGCTTTGAGGTTTCAGCTGTGGCTTTGGCACCAGTTGACCATCTTGTAAGATGCCTGCATCTTGGGGGGATTCTGTGACTACTCCCAATCTGCAATCACCTGTGAACCTGGTCTACCAGAGGCCTTTGACACTGGCCCTAACTTTCAAGAAGTAGATGCTAAAGAGAAGCAAGCCCAGCACAAAGTCCTAAAGAAATTCACTGGTAATGTGCCTCTTTGTGGAGGTGGTCTGACTAAGCCTAACTTTCTGTGATTCTATCTGTGAGTCAGTTGGCTATCCAGCACTTTATATAGGGGCTTATGCCTAATGGGCTTGTGGTTTCCAGGATCTGTTGATTGTCCACCCTTGTGAAGGGGATGACCATTGCAGTTCTCCATTCTTGTGGCACAAAACCTGTTTTGAGACTATAGTTAAATAACTCCAGTGGTCCTGATAAGTCATATTTTAGACTATTCAGGAGGCATCCAGGGATATTATCAAGGCCTAGTAAGGCTGTGTTCTTGGCCTTAGTGAGCACAGCCAGGACATGCTGCTTATTGATAGCTGGAGGGGTTATGTTTGAAGGTATTTGTTAAGATGACTGGAAGTGAGTAGAGGTAAAGCTGGAACTGAATTTGGCAGCCAACAGATGCCCCCCCCCCCCCATATCGCCCAGCTTTGTGAATGCGGCATTATTAACCACTAGTTCAGCAAACTTCTGTGTGCTGTCATTGAGGTTTCTGACATAGCAGAAGAAGGTCTTATGGTTGTTCCTTCCTGAGAGGCTATCCTGACCTCAAAAGTGGATTTATTGGGCTTAATTAAACCTCGTAGTTGCCTGTTTAATTTGATGTAAGAGTTCTTATCTTTATGGGAGTTACATTTCCCAATTTTAGCCATTTTTTTTTCTTTTTGTTATATACCCTGTTTAATTTGGGATGCCACCATGGTGGTTTGTTTTTGGAGTTAGCTTTGGACTTAATTCTGATAGATACAGCAACTTCTATGCAGCCAGTGACATTGTTGTACAGGGATTCTGTGAACAATTCTTCATAGGCTGATGTGTTCTCTGAGTTTGGAGGGGCACTGAATTTTGACATATTATTTCATAATAAAAGGTAGTTTGCCTTAGAATAGTTCCTAACTGTTACTAGATTTAGGGTTACTGAGCTGATTTTAATTTTGAAAGAGACAGTTTATTGTCAAACCTTACCGGAAAGGACATGACATGAGGGGAAGCATTCTTCTATATTTGTGAGTACGAGATCTAATATTTTGGAAGCTCTATTCAGAGTATGCACTAAGTGGTCAAGGCTGTTTATATTTATGAAGTTCAGGAATCAATGGCCTGCAGATTTGAGGCAGTGTAGGATTCCCTGTCTTCTTCTTCTTTCAGCTTTTCGCGGTTAGAGGTCGCCACAGCAGATCACCTGTCCGCTCATGATTGGCAGTGGAGTTCTATGGTGTCGAGTTGCCAGCCCGGCGCCCAACCTTCCACAAAAGACACACATGCACGCACTCATGCCTAGGGCCAATTTAGAGTGTCCAATCCACCTACAGCATGTCTTTGGGATGTGGGAGGAAACCAGTGCACCCGGAGGAATTCCCTGCAACTACAGGGAGGACATGCAGAATCCGCACAGAAGGCACCCCAGCCAAGGATTGTCTATAGAGGAGTAATTTCAGTCTCCCATGAGTAAGGTGTTAGGTTGTATGCTGAGTGTCTCCAGTAGGTTTAAGTATGCACTATGAGTTTTACGGGATATAGATGGTGACCTATAGTTTGCTAGGATATGACACAAGATTTTATCTATAGTGACCTGCATGTTGAGAAACTCTAGTGTGTCATCCTGTTTAACTAACCTAGAGGTATACTTATCACTGATGTATATTGAGACACTCTCTGTGCATCTTGTTGTTGTTGTCTTTCAGCTTTTCCCGGTTAGGGGTCGCCACAGCGGAACTCTGGTCCGCTAATGATTGGCAGTAGATTTTGACGAACGCCGAGGTGCCAGCTCGACGTTCAACCTTCAACGAAGGTACATCCATTTACGCATGTCTTTTGAATGCCCACCCAACTGCGGGGAGGACATGCAGACTCCACACAGAAGGCACTCCCCGCACTCCAGCCGAGAATCGAACGGGAGAACCTCTTGCTGTGAGGCAACAATGCTACCACTGCACCTCTCTGTGCATCTACTGGTCTAAAAATGTGGAAGGCACTGAAAACTTGAACTGCTGGGGTACTCTCTGCAGTTTTAAACCATGTCTCAGTAACTGCACAGATGTCTATATTCTCTAGGGTGAGGAGTACTAGTGTAAGTACCTATAGCATTTTTTTTTTCTTACTTGTTCAGGTTTTACAAAATACAGTAGAATACCATGTCTACGCTTTCTAAAAGGATCTAATCTTAGGATGGTGCAGTGGTACAGTGGTAGTGTTGTTTCCTCACAACAAGAGGTTCTTTGGTTTGATTCTTGGCTGGGGTGCCTTATGTGTGGAGTCTGCATGTCCTCTCTGCATTCATGTAGGTTTCCTCCCACATCACAAAGACATGCATCGGGAGTATTTCTCATGGGCTTCTGCTAAAAATTGGCTTTGTTCCAAGGCAGACTTTCCCTAGTAAACAAATGTTAAATAAAACATTGGTTTTACATAAAGGCTGAGTAACATTATGAACTATAATTCTTTACATTTATATATTTACTTTGTTCTGTATGCCAGTAGAACAGGGTTGTGCAGAAAGGATAGAACCATCTCTGCTGATTTTATCCCACCTTACATGTGTACACTAATGCAAGGATGTAAAGGCCATTTCACAATTCAAAACCTGGTCTAAGCAACTACTTATAAAGCAGCATTATTTGACCCTTACTTCCTTTTCAGTTATCAGGCCGTTCACAAACTGGTCACTCCAGAGACACAACCCATAGATCATTGTCTTTAGGTTAAGCTCCACTAAGCTCCAGCAAGGTTCTCTGAAAAGATCACAGAGACTGTGCACAGTTTTCACTCAGTGCATGCTGCTTATATTGACCTGGCCAAGGCTTTTGACACTGTGCCCCCTTAATGCTATTATTAAGAAATGCAAGTTGCCTATCCAAAAGACTCCAGCTGGTGAAAGTTGTTGGTACCTTCTCTGAACATAAAATTGTAACTAGAGGGGGTATCACAAGGATCAGAGTTGGACTCTTCCCTGCTTGGCATTGGTTTTATGTATATCTAATCCATTATTCTAAAAGTGGGCACTGTTACCTGCTCATCCACTGATACTAAAGAGCTCCAGCAAGGACTGGAATGCACATAGCTGATGCAATGATCATGGTTTCAAGCTATGGTGTATTGAAAATGGCCTCAAGCTAAGTGCAGAAAAGTACAATATAGTGATGTTCTGCAAAAAAAAAAAAAAAGATGTTCTGCCTTATATGTTATAAATGTTACTCCTCTCCAGACAGAAACTGCCAAACAGGCCTGTGTACTCAGCTGGACAGCTATCTCTCATTTGATCATTATGTTTTCACCATAGTCAGGAAATAATTTTATCTGGCCTAGCTAATTTCCAAGGAAATATCTTAAAACTCTGAAGAAGTCATCTTACAACTGTACTCTTCCCTTACCAGATCAATCACTGAATGCAGTCCTCCTTTGGTATGTGTAAATCCAGGCATATTGCTCAATTGAAAAGGCCTCAAAGATACCTAACCAAGAAAATTAAAGCCATGAATCCTTCAAGTATCTTGATAGATTAGCACAATTCAGCATAAACTCATTAGCCTTCAGATTGCATCAAGGTGACCTGTGTTTCACTTTTTGGGCCATTAAGACCCATTCCTATTTGACCTCCTATTTCTCAGCAAAACCAGTGAGTCCACAAAAACCCACAGCAGAGGTCTAACTCTACACCAACAAATAAAAAAGACTGTCTGGTAACATATGTTCCTAAATTAATGTATTCTTAGCCTGTGTCATAAGTTACCACTACCAGTCAAACAAAGCACTGCTTTAACTGCCACTAATGGCTCTCTCGATGATCGGATGCGTAGACACAAATCAACCCCCTGCTTAATTTGGGAGGTGCGCACTACTAAGTCGTTACAAAAGGGAGTGCAAACATTTAAGTGCGTCTGCTTCAAGGTCTTTATCACTAGGCATGTTAGGGTTCACAGGATCACTTGGTTCGTATTGTTGCTGTTTTCCCATGTCCTTGTTTTACTCTCCTTAGCCACTCTTTAAGCCACTCTTTAAGCCACTCTTCTCACTTAGCAAAGTTGTTGCATCATCTTTTTTTCTGGGGCTCACTTCCCATTTAATAAACCATATTATAATTTGCAAGGCTGCAAGCTAGCTAGTCACTAGTCACTTTGTACATCAGAAATAAATATAATATAAACCCGATGCAACTTAATTTACTTGGTAGAAGCCCCCAAGGTAGCCTACTAGTTAGCCACCTTTCTTTTCAAATAAAACTTCATTTACCACAACATTGCCTCACAAGTTTTAACCAGTGTCTACATTTGTCTAGTACTCATGTTTATGTTTGAGACTGACTAGCATCTTCAAAATAGTTCGGTCAGGATTAGGCAGAATAATTTGACTGAATCATGCCTTGGCATATCCACTGGACCCCCAGTCTAATACCTTGTTTACATATTACATTCTTTGATATGCATAACCTTCCCAAAAAATGAATGTCTTCTTCATTCATGAGTGCCACCAGTTTGGAGTAACTTTTTTCTATGCATTCATTTCATTGCTGCCACCACATAAAGAGGCTGAGTTACCTATATGTCTCCCTTACTCTGTCCTAATGCACCTTCCACCAATACCATAGAATTGCTCCAGTATGAATTGCTTTAGTGAATGAAGCAACCAGTGGTGTTATAAGCACCATCCTCACCATCAATGTTCTGCAGTGTAGCCCATCTAATCTAGAAGCTTTTATCTGCCTTCATCTGTTGGCTGTATTGAAGCAACTTTCAGTACTTCAACTGTTTCTCTTACTTTCTCTCTCTCTCTGCCTATCTCACGCACACACACACACACACACACACACACACACACACACACACACACGCACACACACACACGCACACACACACACACACACACACACACTCACACACACACACACACACACACACACACACACACACACACACACACACACACACACACACACACACACACACACACACACACACACACACACACACACACACACAGACACTCATGCAGGACACCAACGTCTCTTTTTCTCCTCACCCTATAATTCAGAAGTTATTGTCAAATTCTGACTTATTTTTCATTAATTCCTATTACATTATATTATTCCACTGCCTTTTACAGTCTTTTGATACTCAATACAACGTTCTTGAACCCTTGTTTATATCTGGTTTAAATTTTTGATGTTTTTTTTTCCTGACTGCAATCAGCATTAAGAAAAAAATACTTGTTGCTAAAGCCGTAGATGGTAGACTTCAACACTGAGCTTGTGGAAGCTGAAAAAGGTACACAAGCCTGCGTGGGCATCTTTTAAAAGTTAGCTATAATGTTTAGACAGCCTGAAAGAAATTGATGTGCAAAGTGTGTTAGGTAATTATTCATTTCACACTGCTTAATACTGAATGAAAAAGCTGTACCATAAGGTGCAAAAGCTGTGAATGCTAAACAAAAACTTGCTAATAATGATCTAAAAAAGCAATCTAGTCTTTAAGTAGTTCTAACTGAAGGATAGAATCCATATAAATATAATGTTAGGCATATAGTGCCTGTGTTCATCAAAATCCACAATAGATAAACTCAAGGTACTTCTGCTTAATACTAGGAGTCTAAACAAGAAACTGCACTCCCTGGAAGCACCCCTCACTTTGGAAGATGCTGACATCTGTGCAGTCACCAAGGCAAGGTTCAAAGGCATGGAAAGCACGCCGGCCATGCAGAGCTACAATGCCTTCCATACATTCAGACCACAATCTGAGTGTGAAAGAACCAAAGCAGAAGGTGTATCCATCTTCATTAAGGAAAAGTACACCTCAAGACTGGTCAAACAATATGACTCTCTTAAGCTATGCCATGTCCATTTAAGTATAGGCAAGGCCCCCTACCACATCATAACTAGCTATAGGTCCACCATCATGAAACAGGAAACGCATACCACATAACTGGACTTACTGGAGTCAATTGCCATACAGCCTAACACCTTACTCATGGGTGATTTTAACTATCCTGCCATTGACTGGGAAACATACACAACCACAAATATGCTGGCTCAGAGGTTCTTGGACTTTGTCAGTGCAAATGCTCTGGAACAGCTAGTCAGCACACCCATAAGATGCTGAAATGTCCTGGACATAGTAGTCACTAACATGGGCGAGCATTGCACCTCTCCCATTGATGTCCTCCCTGATAATATTGGGCCATAAATCAGTCTCATTCAATTTAATTATAAGACCAGATACCCCATCAAGCTCAAAAATGCTTAAGAATTTTTCAGAGAAAAATTACTTCCTACTAAGTGATGGTATAAGAAGTTTCAAAGCCCCGTCGCATGTAGATAACACAGACTCCTTTGCAGAGGTGTACACCAATGCTCTGTATAACCATTTAAGCAGTTGCATAGAATCAGCTGTACCTGGGCAGATTAAAACCAGGTCTTGCTGAAAAAAAAGCCACCCTGGTGGACCCTGAGTATAAACAGGCTTACAACAAGAGAAAGAATATAATGTCCAAGAACACGAGGGAACTGGTTCAGCAGAGGAAGAAATCCTTCTCTAGCTTAAACAAACAAATTAGAGATCTTGTTAAGTGCTCCAAAGCTAATTATGAAGCAAAAATAGCCTCCCTAGCTAAGGATAATCACAAGGCATTTGTTAACTACATCCAAAATTTGAAAAGGAATACCCAGCTATGTGTTAAACTGGTTGTGGATGGCACCACCCCTACTCAACTGGAGTTAATAGCCAACCTGCTAGCTGACAGATTTGGAGGAAACTTCACCTCCCCATCCCCTCTAGTCATCCCCAAAGCAGGGGTCACCAACCACTGGGGCATGGATCATTTGGTACCAGGTTGCATAAGATGAATAAAAAAACTTTTTATGTTGGGCGCCCAACTGTTCAGAAAAAAATTGTACATGTGTATGTATATGAGTATATTTATGTTTCTGTTTGCGTGGGTGAGTAAATGCATGTGTGTGTGTGTGTGTGTGTGTGTGTGTGTGTGTGTGTGTGTGTGTGTGTGTGTGTGTGTGTGTGAAAGCAGAAGAGACTATGTATGTGTGTATGAGAGAGAGTGAACAGTGAGGTCGAGCGAGCCATTATTTTACACTTGCTAATTAGTGCTTTTGCTGTTTAGCGAGTGTAAATAAAAATAAAAATAAATGGAACTGAAAAAGTGTGTGTGTGTGTGTGTGTGTGTGTGTGTGTGTGTGTGTGTGTGTGTGTGTGTGTGTGTGTGTGTGTGTGTGTGTGTGTGAGAGAGAGAGAGACAGAGAGACAGAGAGAGAGAGAGACAGAGACAGAGAGTGAAGAGTGAGAATGATCCCTGCCAGCAGCAGCATCAGTTAAGAGGTGTTCATACCTTTCAGCTATACCTCTCAACCTCTCTGCCTAAGAAATCTGGACAGAACCACAAATAGAATAACAAGAAACTTCACAAACCTCCAGGCTAAATGAAATTAGTAAAAGTTTATTACAGATGTTAGCGCTTTCGGGATAACCCTTCTTCAGACAGAAAAACACTTCTCATACAGAACATTTAAAAAGTATTACTATCCAATCAGCATTTACATTCAATTACAATCATCATAATTAGAGGTAAGGTCTGCGCCTTCTTAGAATAGGTTTTAAAGGGACCACTCTGTTCAACCCTGGATGTCTGTCTACACCCCGTTCCACTATCCATTGCACCTCACTATACTCTGTATAACTTTTAATATCTCCCCCCCCTTGGATTTTCCTTAATCAATTCAAGTGCCCTGAAAGAAAAATAATGTACTTTATATACTTCAGTGTGTTCGGATAGTGCATTATATGAACGTTTCAACCTAAGATCTGATAAGTGTTTAAAAATCCTATCTTTAAACCTGCTGTTCATCTTTCCCACATAAAAACATGGGCAACACATGAACTTCGCTAAATATATAATATTTTCAAAGTCACAGTTAGCTAATACAGCCGAACTGTATTTTTACCAGTAACTGGATGAGTAAAAGTGTGTTCTTTACTTATAAAACTGCGTGCCTTACATCTATAACAAGGGTAGGTTCCTTTCCTACTACTGGGATATAACTTTTCTTTGTACCCTTATAGTTAATATCCTTGTCACATAAAATCTGTTTCAAACTCTTATTCTTTTTAAAACAAAACTAGGATAGTCACCCACAATGTCCCTTAAGATATAATCAGACTGTAAGATCTTCCAGTTGTTCCTTATAATATCACACACTTGTCTAGTGTCACTACTATATTTTATATTTAAATTCACTTTGCTCTTAACGTTAGTTCTATGGGTGTTTTGGATACTCTGTCTTGATTGCACATCCCTGTTTGATACTCCCTGAGATGAAAACCAGAGTGCCCCTCTTGTCTAAGCTGCTGAACTTCCTTTATCCCCTCTATCTCTTGATATTTATACCCTCTAGAAATTAGTCTAGTGGTAAAGTCCTCCATCTCACCCATGCAATCTATATTTTCCATGTGTAGTCTAGAAAGCCGAAGTGCCTGTCCTTTAATAATATTTTGTGAGACATAACCTGGGTGCATACTATCCTTAGTTAATATAGTGTTCTTCCAACAGTCTTTCCTGTATACCCTGGTTTTAAACCTACCAAAAGAATCATGCTCTATTCTAACATCTAAGAAATCAATCTGGGTAGCTGAATAATTCATGGAAAACCTTAAAAAAAACTGTGGTGGACTTTAAATAATGAATAAAGCCATATAAAGCATCAACCGTACCATCCCATAAGAGAAAAATGTCATCCACAAATGACCATAAAAAAGAATTTCTTCCAAACAAAATCTACATTAATGAATGTATCATCTTCCCATTGGGCTAGTACTAAATTGGCATAGGAATTAGCACAGAGGGTGTCCATGGCTACCCCTATTTCTGCCAATAATAATGTCGGTCAGATATAAAAATATTATTCTCTAAAACCACTTCTAAGAGGCAGACAGTCTGGAAGATAATTTCGTCATTAAAACTTCTGTTCAATCTTAATAACTTTTAAATAGCCTGTATCCCATAAACATTTGGTATCATAGTGAACAGGTTTTTTACTCCCAAAGTTACCATCACAACTTTTTTATTAAGTTCAGCTCCATCTATAAACATAAAAAACTTTTGTCAGAAAATCTGCTGCATCCTTAAGCACCCTAGGGGCCCTAGAGACTACCTCCTTAAGTTTAGATTCTATCCAGATAGAGCAGTACTCAGTCACCCATCCTCTTCCCGAGACTATCGGTCGGAGTAGTGGGTCATTCTGTTTTTTATGAATTTTTGGCAAAGCCTTTAAAATCGGTATAACTGGTTGTTGAACATTAATAAAGTTAGATACATCATCCTCTATAGTACAATTCAATCTCAGATTAGTTAACATACCCTGAACACATACAAACATATTAACTAACTGCGGCGGTGGTGCTGCGGTAGCGTTGTCGCCTCACAGTAAGACGTTGTCCTGTTCGATTCTCAGCTAAAGCATCTTCTGTGTGGAGACGTGCGTGAATGGGCGTACCTTTGTTGAAGGTTGTGCATCAGGGCTGGCAACTCGGCACGTAAAAGTCTACTGCCAATCATTAGCGGACTGGAGTTCCGCTGTGGCGACCCCTAACTGGGAAAAGCTGAAAGACACAACAACTACAGACATATTAATTAGCTGATAGGTGGTATCATTATTAAGCATACACTACTTTATTTACATAATAATCTCTGTCCATAATGACAACCGCTCCTCCTTTGTCTGCCAGTCGTACCACCACAGTACTGTCATTCTGTAAGGACTGTAAAGCCACCCTTTCTTCACATGTAAAATTATAAAAATGCTTGTTTTTTCCAACTAATCCATCGACAACAGCATGTAACTCAGTCTCACATGTCCTAATAAAAGTTTCTATAGCAGGATTCAACGTAGGTACAAATAAGCTAGGTTTTTTTAAGACTCGTGATGATGCATTAACATTATCTATATCCCCCAAATGTTTCCGCAGCTGTAGATTTCTACCAGATTGTTTCAAGTCTAGAATCAAGTCAGAGTATTTACTTTTAACTGCTGGCACAAAATTCAGTCCCTTACTGAGTACACATACCTGTGTATCAGATAAACAAACATTAGAAAGATTAAATACCATAGTCGCAGTACCCGGAGTCAGAGCAGGTTTCCTCCATTTCCTTTCTCTGCTGCTCGAACGTTGCTGCAGATCGTTTGCCAAAAATACAGTACTTAAATACAGTGCAATGGATTTTATTTTATTTTTGGTCCTTGGTCTCACAGATAAACTGGTTTCAGCACAAGGCCTTCATCAGTAGTTTCCTGAGTAATTCTTTGGAGATGTGCTAGGTTGTTTGATGTGCAAATAAGTGTGAAGTCATCTGTGTATTTTATTATGGAAGCCTGTTGTGTGGATGTTTGGAAGTTGTTGGTGAAAATGTTAAAAAGGAGGGTACCAAGGATAGAGTCTTGTAGTTCACCACTGGTGAATGGGAGCTATGGAGTGCGGGCGGATTGCCATTTTACTGACTGATACCTATCGGAAAGGTAACTTTTGGAGAGTGGGCTGAGATAGACATATTGAGGACATTTGAAGTAGAAGTTTGCCATGCCAAACTGTGTCAAAGACTTTAGACAAGTCTAGAAATAAGGAGGAAGCTAGTTTGTTGTTATCTGTAGCTTTACTCACAGTATCCATATCAATACTGAGGAAGTGACAGAAGTCATGTTATATGAGGTACAGGAGTTCTTCCTGCACATCAAACAACCTAGCACATCTCCAAAGAATTACTCAGGAAACTACTGATGAAGGCCTTGTGCTGAAACCAGTTTATCTGTGAGACCAAGGACCAAAAATAAAATAAAATCCATTGCACGTACCTCCCTGGACTACATGAAAAGAGACATAGAGGAGCTCTCTGATCATGTAGCCCAGGCTGGTATGACCCTGACCTTGAGCAGCATCTTACCCTCACCTAGAAGGATGCCACAGGACAAAGACAAAATGATCGATTTTAACAATTGGCTAAAATTTTGGTGTCATTCAAAGGGGATCCAGTGTCTGTCAGCCTGGGATGACATGCTCGACAAGCCACGTTGCTTCGCTAGGGACGGCTTGCACCTGTCACCACTGGGCTTTCGGATATTGGCAAAGGCTCTTGCCACCCCCATAGTGCCTTTTTTAGGCAAGGCTCAAAAGTCAAACCCACCCCCATAGACAGCACAAGGAACAAGAAACTAAGGGTAATGCTGCTAAACGCCAGAAGTCTTAACCTCAAGATGCACGCACTTGAAGCTCTCCTCAGTATGGAGAACATCGATATCTGTGCAGTGACAGAAACCTGGTTCAAGGCTCCAGAGAGCACCACAGCACTACCAGGCTATACCTCATATCATGCTTTTCGGCCCCAAAACCCGGACCGAACCACAAAAGGAGGGGGAGTTTCCATATTTATCAAGGATATCCACACCTCCAGGTTAGTGGCATTGCACGAAGTATCGGAGACCATCCATGTGCAACTAACAGTGGGCAAGACTACTTTTCAGTTTATAGCATCCTACAGACCACCCTCTCAAAGTCAGGAATCCCATTCGGCTTTCCTGAAAACATTGGAGAACATGAAGATCTCTCCGAACACCATTATATTGGGCGACTTCAACTACCCAAACACTGACTGGAAGCACTACTCAAGCCCCAGCACCTTAGCCCAAAGATTCCTGGAAATTATAAACTCAAATGCTATGGAACAACTAGTCACCACTCCCACAAGAGGGACAACATACTAGACCTGATCATTACCAACATGGGGACTCTATGCTCCACACCAGAAGTATATCCCTCATTGGTAAGATCAGACCATAAATTAATTTCACTGGATGTCCACATCCCGACCCCACCCCCAGCCCAGAAAACCACAGTGAAAAACTTCTCAAAAGCGAACTTCTCACTTCTCAAAACTGAAGTGGAATCCTTCAAAGCCCCAGGGCCAGTGGAAACTACAGCCCAAACTGCAGACTCCTATATAAATGCATTCTACGGACATCTCCAGGAATGCATGGATCATGTTATCCCAAACAAAACCAAGATCCAATCATCCAAAGGCAGGCGTCCAGTCTGGTGGACCCCTGCCATAAATAAACTGTACAACAGAAGGAGGAAGCTACTACATGATAGAGCAAAATCCCTAATAGGGAAGGCATCTCTGATCAGTACTAGCAAAAAATTACGATCCCTCATAAAATCCTCCAAGGCCAGCTTCGAGAGAAAAATTGCACAGGACACCAAAGACAATCATAAGGCTTTTTTCAGTTATGTTAGAAACCTGGGATGCAACTCCCAGACTTGTTCTGAGTTGATTCTAAACGACAAAAATACACTGAACCCACAGACATCGCCAATATCCTGGCAGACAGGTTCAGTGCAAACTTCTCCACCCCCTCCACCCCAAAAGAGCAAATATCTATCCCGGCAGAGGGCTGCCTCCCAAACATCTCAGATGCTCAGGTGAAGGCTGCCCTCTCCAAAGCAAAAAACACTGCTTCCATGGGACCAGATGGCATCCCAGGTTGCGTCCTACATGAACTACAAGAGGAACTAATCCCTCAAATAAAACTGCTATACAATCTCAGCCTCACTACAGGATATGTGCCCAAAGAATGGCGTACAGCAACAGTGGTCCCACTCCACAAAGGTGGAGCATCTATGGACCCTGGAAACTATTGCCCCATAAGCCTGACTAGCTTAGTCTGCAAGGCTATGGAGAGGATCATCATGGAGCTCATAAACAAAGACATTGGGGACCTACAGACACTAGATCCTACCCAGTTCGGCTTTGTCAAGGGCAGATCCTGCCTTTTGAACCTGGTTGACTTCTTTGAAACAGTCACCAAAGCCATAGATGAAGGGAAGGTAGTCCACACAGCCTATCTGGACCTTGCAAAGGCATTTGACACAATACCCCACTCGGGCATCATAGATAAGCTATCCAGCTTAAATATAAACCCCTATGTCACAAGATGGGTCGCAAACTGGCTCAAAGACAGAACCCACAGAGTGAGAGTTGCTGGAGCCATGTCAGACTCGAAACCAGTCACAAGTGGTGTCCCACAGGGTTCTGTCCTGGGACCACTCTTGTTCGGTATATACTTCTCCGAGGTACAGGCAAATGTGGGAGGACTATGGCTCACCAAGTTCGCAGACGACTGCAAACTGGGCGCCATAATCAACTCTCCAGCTGAAACAAATATCCTTCAAAAAGGTCTCACAGAGACAGATAACTGGTGCCAGCGCCATGGTTTAAAGCTAAATGCCAAAAAATGTATAGTCATACCCTTTGGCAAAAACAATGTGCCCACAAATTACCACATAGGCAGAAACCCATTAAGTACAGAGAAAGTTATTAGGGACCTGGGAACCCAAGTTGATAGCAATCTCTCCTTTGAAAACCACATTGCCAAAGTGGTTAGAAAGACCTTCTACATAGCCCACCTCATCACGAAGCGTTTCACATCTAGATCAAGAGAGGTAATTGTGCCCCTTTATTCATCCCTCATCAGGCCCATCATAGAATACAATGCCCCTTTTGGGATGTACCTTACCCGACACCTGCATCATCTTCCCATTGGGCTAGTACTAAATTGGCATAGGAATTAGCACAGAGGGTGTCCATGGCTACCCCCATTTCTGCCAATAATAATGTCGGTCAGATATAAAAATATTATTCTCTAAAACCACTTCTAAGAGGCAGACAGTCTGGAAGATAATTTCGTCATTAAAACTTCTGTTCAATCTTAATAACTTTTAAATAGCCTGTATCCCATAAACATTTGGTATCATAGTGAACAGGTTTTTTACTCCCAAAGTTACCATCACAACTTTTTTATTAAGTTCAGCTCCATCTATAAACATAAAAAAACTTTTGTCAGAAAATCTGCTGCATCCTTAAGCACCCTAGGGGCTCTAGAGACTACCTCCTTAAGTTTAGATTCTATCCAGATAGAGCAGTACTCAGTCACCCATCCTCTTCCCGAGACTATCGGTCGGAGTAGTGGGTCATTCTGTTTTTTATGAATTTTTGGCAAAGCCTTTAAAATCGGTATAACTGGTTGTTGAACATTAATAAAGTTAGATACATCATCCTCTATAGTACAATTCAATCTCAAATTAGTTAACATACCCTGAAAACATACAAACATATTAATTAACTGCGGTGGTGGTGCTGCAGTAGCGTTGTCGCCTCACAGTAAGACGTCCTGTTCGATTCTCAGCTAAAGCGTCTTCTGTGTGGAGATGTGCGTGAATTGGCGTACCTTCATTGAAGGTTGTGCATCAGGGCTGGCAACTTGGCACGTAAAAGTCTGCTGTGGCGACCCCTAACTGGGAAAAGCTGAAAGACACAACTACAGACATATTAATTAGCTGATAGGTGGTATCATTATTAAGCATACACTACTTTATTTACATAATAATCTCTGTCCATAATGACAACCGCTCCTCCTTTGTCTGCCAGTCGTACCACCACAGTACTGTCATTCTGTAAGGACTGTAAAGCCACCCTTTCTTCACATGTAAAATTATAAAAATGCTTGTTTTTTCCAACTAATCCATCGACAACAGCATGTAACTCAGTCTCACATGTCCTAATAAAAGTTTCTATAGCAGGATTCAACGTAGGTACAAATAAGCTAGGTTTTTTCAAGACTCGTGATGATGCATTAACATTATCTATATCCCCCAAACGTTTCCGCAGCTGTAGATTTCTACCAGATTGTTTCAAGTCTAGAATCAAGTCAGAGTATTTACTTTTAACTGCTGGCACAAAATTCAGTCCCTTACTGAGTACACGTACCTGTGTATCAGATAAACAAATATTAGAAAGATTAAATACCATAGTCGCAGTACCCGGAGTCAGAGCAGGTTTCCTCCATTTCCTTTCTCTGCTGCTCGAACGTTGCTGCAGATCGTTTGCCAAAAATACAGTACTCAAATACAGTGCAATGGATTTTATTTTATTTTTGGTCCTTGGTCTCACAGATAAACTGGTTTCAGCACAAGGCCTTCATCAGTAGTTTCCTGAGTAATTCTTTGGAGATGTGCTAGGTTGTTTGATGTGCAAATAAGTGTGAAGTCATCTGTGTATTCTATTATGGAAGCCTGTTGTGTGGATGTTTGGAAGTTGTTGGTGAAAATGTTAAAAAGGAGGGTACCAAGGATAGAGTCTTGTAGTTCACCACTGGTGAATGGGAGCTATGGAGTGCGGGCGGATTGCCATTTTACTGACTGATACCTATCGGAAAGGTAACTTTTGGAGAGTGGGCTGAGATAGACATATTGAGGGCATTTGAAGTAGAAGTTTGCCATGCCAAACTGTGTCAAAGACTTTAGACAAGTCTAGAAATAAGGAGGAAGCTAGTTTGTTGTTATCTGTAGCTTTACTCACAGTATCCGTATCAATACTGAGGAAGTGACAGAAGTCATGTTATGTGAGGTACAGGAGTTCTTCCTGCAAGATACAGTTTAGCACTTGTTTTTGAATACATTTTTCAAGCATTTTGGACAGGGGGGATAAGATTGCTATTGGTCTGAAGTTTGTGATGTCTGTTGAATTTTTTTTTTCAGAAAGGGGGAATGTTGGATTCCTGGACTGACCTGTTTATAAGGATTGAGACAGGATGGGCAATGCTACTGACTGCTATTTTCAGGTACTCACTTGGAAGGTCATCAGCTGAAGTAGAACATGGTTTAAATGAAGTGTTGAGAGGTGGCTGCTGGGATGGGTGGGTATTAGATATTGCGGCATCCTAGGTTAGGCACACTATACTATTTATGAAATAAGGGTTGAATTCTACTGCATTTTCAAGAGGTGAGTTATTGGGAGAGGGGTTAAGGTTGAATTTGTGGTGGAAATGTAAGATTTCTTTAATGGCACACCAACATTTTTTTAGGGTTGTGTTTACTATTATTCTGAATGTTGCTATAGTATAGTATATTTGTTGCCTTCTGTGTGGAGTCTGCATGTCCTCCCCATGGTCGAGTGGCATTCGAAAGACATGCGTAAATGGGTGTGCCTTCATTGAAGGTTGGGCGTTGAGCTGGCACCTCGGCACCATAAAAATATATTGCCAATCATTAGCAGACCGGAGTTCCGCTGTGGCGACCCCTAACCGGGAAAAGCCGAAAGAAGAACAACAAGTATAGTTGAGGGGCATTCTGAACTTTTTGAAATATAGTTGTGTTTTACATTTTTTGCCATTCTTTCTATGCCTTTTCACTAACTTTAACCAAATCGTATTATTTGATTTTAGTCTTTTCCTTCTAGAACACGAAATGTTATTTACAATATTTAGGAAAGTTGTATGGAATTTATGCTAGTTACTAATCAACCTAAAACAAGATCTAGTGGAATCACTTGGCACTCTCTTTAACCATAGCATGAGCACTGGCTTTGTTCCGGCAGAGTGGAGAACAGCAACAGTAATCCCCTTGCATAAAACGGGTCCATCAACTGACCTTGGGAACTATCAACCCAGAAGCCTAACCAGCCTTATCTACAAGGCCAAGGAAAGAATCATCATAGCCCTCATCAACAAGGACACGGGCAACCTTCAAACTCTCAATCTGACCCAGTTTGCCTTCTTTAAGGGTAGATCATGCTTACTAAACCTGGTGGACTTCTTCGAGAGTGTCACCAAAGCCCTGGATGAAGACAAAGCAGTGCATACCACATATCTTGACTTGGCCAAGGCTTTTTACACAGTCTTCCACTCAGGTATCCTCAAGAAACTCTCCCAGCTGGGGATTAATCCATATTTCACAAGATGGGTAGCCAACTGACTCACTGACAGAACCCGTATTGTCAAAGTTGGGGATTCCACCTCCACCTCCACCAGTTACCAGTGGGGTACCACAAGGTTCTGTGCTGGGCCCTCTACTGTTTGGAATCTATTTCTCAGAAGTCCAGGTGAAAGTAGATAGCCTGTGGTTTACCAAGTTTGCAGATGACTGCAAACTGGGAGCAGTCATGGAATCCCCTAAAGATATTAGCATATTACAGAAAGAGTTAACACAGACGAATGATTGGTGGCAAAGCCATGATCTAAAACTAAATGAAAAAAAAAAGTGCATCATTGTCCCCTTCAGCAAACAGATAGCCTCTGCAAATTACAATATAGGCAACACCCCTTAAGCTTGAACCCAGAGGTGTATGACTTGGGAACACAAGCTGACAGCAGTTTAAACTTTGAACACCCAGTGTCCACAATGGTAAGGAAAGCCTTTTACATTGCACACCTCATAAGTAAGGGCATCGCATCCAAGACCAAGGATGTTATAACTCCTCTGTACTCCACCCTCATCAGACCCCTAATAGAGTACAACACTCCTTTTGCATGTACCTCACCAGACTCCTACAGCAGCTGGAGGGACCACAGAGGTTCCTGATCAAGAGAATTCAGGGACTCCAAAACATGACCTACATGGAAAGACTGAAAGCTCTGTCACTGTACTCTGTGTCATACAGGCTATTGAAAGGTGACCTGTGCCTGGCCTACAAAGCAGTCTCTGACCCTGCACTAATGGAAATGCTGCACATCCAGAAATCAAATGGGACAAGAGTCACTCACTCCCGAGATCTCAACCTAGCCTGTGAGTTAAACAAAACATCCTGGAGAGAGAGAGATATGTCTCCCAGAGACTGCCGCTACTCCAGAATAAACTTCCAATTCACATTAAGCAGAGCTCCACAATGACCCTATTTAAGCACAACCTGGACAACTGTATAGGAGAGCATAAATTCATCCATGTAGTGGCATCGATGTCCTCCATGGACAGGGAAAACTGGATATGAGCTGATCATATATTTGCTATGCAAAAAATCAAACCATCTAACAAAGGTCAATTAATGAATATGGGTATTACATGGGGTTGTAAGGGCTCTAGGGCCATTAGCCTAGTAACCATCTATGAACCTATGAACCTATTTACAGCATCATCCAAAGGTCAGATATTTAGGGTGTTACAGTAAATGAATACTTCTAGGTTAAACTTGGACAGGTTATGTGTTGTTTTATAAACATGCTGTTTAAGTGTGAGATATCTGGTAGTATAACTAGGATGCAGTCTAATAAGGAAACTGACGTCTTGGTATAATGTGTGGGGCTATTCATTTGTTGAGTGAAACCATATATTTTCATGCTGGCTGTAGGGGAGTGAGAGGTTTTGTCTATCCAACTGATATTGCCATCACCTAGTAGTATTTCTTCTTATGAGATCGTTATGGATGTCGAATGGAGGATATCTTCCAGTATAACTGTATTGTCACCAGGAGGGATGTAAAGGGCAGTGATACATACCAGTGTAGGATATCTTCCAGTATAACTGTACTGTCACCAGGAGGGATGTAAAGGGCAGTGATACATACCAGTGTAGGATATCTTCCAGTATAACTGTACTGTCACCAGGAGGGATGTAACGGGCAGTGATACATACCAGTGTAGGATATCTTCCAGTATAACTGTATTGTCACCAGGAGGGATGTAAAGGGCAGTGATACATACCAGTGTAGGATATCTTCCAGTATAACTGTATTGTCACCATGAGGGATGTAAAGGGCAGTGATACATACCAGTGTAGGATATCTTCCAGTATAACTGTATTGTGACCATGAGGGATGTAAAGGGCAGTAATACATACCAATGTAGGATATCTTCCAGTATAACTGTATTGTCACCAGGAGGGATGTAAAGGGCAGTGATACATACCAATGTAGGATATCTTCCAGTATAACTGTATTGTCACCAGGAGGGATGTAAAGGGCAGTGATACATACCAATGTAGGATATCTCCCAGTATAACTGTATTGTCACCAGGAGGGATGTAAAGGGCAGTGATACATACCAATGTAGGATATCTCCCAGTATAACTGTACTGTCACCAGGAGGGATGTAAAGGGCAGTAATACATACCAATGCAGGATATCTCCCAGTATAACTGTATTGTCACCAGGAGGGATGTAAAGGGCAGTGATACATACCAATGTAGGATATCTCCCAGTATAACTGTACTGTCACCAGGAGGGATGTAAAGGGCAGTGATACATACCAGTGTAGGATATTTTCCAGTATAACTGTATTGTCATCAGGAGGGATGTAAAGGGCAGTGATACATACCAATGTAGGATATCTTCCAGTATAACTGTATTGTCACCATGAGGGATGTAAAGGGCAGTGATACATACCAGTGTAGGATATCTTCCAGTATAGCTGTATTGTCACCAGGAGGGATGTAAAGGGCAGTGATACATACCAATGTGGGATATCTCCCAGTATAACTGTACTGTCACCAGGAGGGATGTAAAGGGCAGTAATACATACCAGTGTAGGATATCTTCCAGTATAGCTGTATTGTCACCAGGAGGGATGTAAAGGGCAGTAATACATACCAATGTAGGATATCTCCCAGTATAATTGTATTGTCACCAGGAGGGATGTAAAGGGCAGTGATACATACCAATGTAGGATATCTCCCAGTATAACTGTACTGTCACCAGGAGGGATGTAAAGGGCAGTAATACATACCAATGCAGGATATCTCCCAGTATAACTGTATTGTCACCAGGAGGGATGTAAAGGGCAGTGATACATACCAATGTAGGATATCTCCCAGTATAACTGTACTGTCACCAGGAGGGATGTAAAGGGCAGTGATACATACCAGTGTAGGATATTTTCCAGTATAACTGTATTGTCATCAGGAGGGATGTAAAGGGCAGTGATACATACCAATGTAGGATATCTTCCAGTATAACTGTATTGTCACCATGAGGGATGTAAAGGGCAGTGATACATACCAGTGTAGGATATCTTCCAGTATAGCTGTATTGTCGCCAGGAGGGATGTAAAGGGCAGTGATACATACCAATGTAGGATATCTCCCAGTATAACTGTACTGTCACCAGGAGGGATGTAAAGGGCAGTAATACATACCAGTGTAGGATATCTTCCAGTATAGCTGTATTGTCACCAGGAGGGATGTAAAGGGCAGTAATACATACCAATGTAGGATATCTTCCAGTATAACTGTATTGTCACCAGGAGGGATGTAAAGGGCAGTGATACATACCAGTGTAGGATATCTTCCAATATAACTGTACTGTCACCATGAGGGATGTAAAGGGCAGTGATACATACCAGTGTAGGATATCTCCCAGTATAATTGTACTGTCACCATGAGGGATGTAAAGGGCAGTGATACATACCAGTGTAGGATATCTTCCAGTATAACTGTATTGTCACCAGGAGGGATGTAAAGGGCAGTGATACATACCAATGTAGGATATCTCCCAGTATAACTGTACTGTCACCATGAGGGATGTAAAGGGCAGTGATACATACCAGTGTAGGATATCTTCCAGTATAACTGTACTGTCACCAGGAGGGATGTAAAGGGCAGTGATACATACCAGTGTAGGATATCTTCCAGTATAACTGTATTGTCACCAGGAGGGATGTAAAGGGCAGTGATACATACCAGTGTAGGATATCTTCCAGTATAACTGTATTGTCACCAGGAGGGATGTAAAGGGCAGTAATACATACCAGTGTAGGATATCTTCCAGTATAACTGTATTGTCACCAGGAGGGATGTAAAGGGCAGTGATACATACCAGTGTAGGATATCTTCCAGTATAACTGTATTGTCACCAGGAGGGATGTAAAGGGCAGTAATACATACCAGTGTAGGATATCTTCCAGTATAACTGTATTGTCACCAGGAGGGATGTAAAGGGCAGTGATACATACCAATTTAGGATATCTCCCAGTATAACTGTACTGTCACCAGGAGGGATGTAAAGGGCAGTGATACATACCAATGTAGGATATCTCCCAGTATAACTGTACTGTCACCAGGAGGGATGTAAAGGGCAGTGATACATACCAGTGTAGGATATCTTCCAGTATAACTGTACTGTCACCAGGAGGGATGTAAAGGGCAGTGATACATACCAGTGTAGGATATCTTCCAGTATAACTGTATTGTCACCAGGAGGGATGTAAAGGGCAGTGATACATACCAGTGTAGGATATCTTCCAGTATAACTGTATTGTCACCAGGAGGGATGTAAAGGGCAGTAATACATACCAGTGTAGGATATTTTCCAGTATAACTGTATTGTCACCAGGAGGGATGTAAAGGGCAGTGATACATACCAATGTAGGATATCTTCCAGTATAACTGTACTGTCACCATGAGGGATGTAAAGGGCAGTGATACATACCAGTGTAGGATATCTCCCAGTATAACTGTACTGTCACCATGAGGGATGTAAAGGGCAGTGATACATACCAGTGTAGGATATCTTCCAGTATAACTGTACTGTCACCAGGAGGGATGTAAAGGGCAGTAATACATACCAGTGTAGGATATCTTCCAGTATAACTGTACTGTCACCAGGAGGGATGTAAAGGGCAGTGATACATACCAATGTAGGATATCTTCCAGTATAACTGTATTGTCACCAGGAGGGATGTAAAGGGCAGTGATACATACCAGTGTAGGATATCTTCCAGTATAACTGTATTGTCACCAGGAGGGATGTAAAGGGCAGTAATACATACCAATGTAGGATATCTTCCAGTATAACTGTATTGTCACCATGAGGGATGTAAAGGGCAGTGATACATACCAGTGTAGGATATCTTCCAGTATAACTGTACTGTCACCATGAGGGATGTAAAGGGCAGTGATACATACCAGTGTAGGATATCTTCCAGTATAACTGTACTGTCACCAGGAGGGATGTAAAGGGCAGTGATACATACCAGTGTAGGATATCTTCCAGTATA
This sequence comes from Protopterus annectens, assembly GCF_019279795.1. NCBI lineage: Eukaryota > Metazoa > Chordata > Ceratodontiformes > Protopteridae > Protopterus > Protopterus annectens. The sequence continues at coordinate 1,884,231,605 of NC_056729.1, forward strand.
ACTGTATTGTCACCAGGAGGGATGTAAAGGGCAGTAATACATACCAATGTAGGATATCTTCCAGTATAACTGTACTGTCACCAGGAGGGATGTAAAGGGCAGTGATACATACCAGTGTAGGATATCTTCCAGTATAACTGTACTGTCACCAGGAGGGATGTAAAGGGCAGTGATACATACCAGTGTAGGATATCTCCCAGTATAACTGTATTGTCACCAGGAGGGATGTAAAGGGCAGTAATACATACCAGTGTAGGATATCTTCCAGTATAACTGTACTGTCACCAGGAGGGATGTAAAGGGCAGTGATACATACCAGTGTAGGATATCTTCCAGTATAACTGTACTGTCACCAGGAGGGATGTAAAGGGCAGTGATACATACCAATGTAGGATATCTCCCAGTATAACTGTACTGTTACCATGAGGAATGTAAAGGGCAGTAATACATACCAATGTAGGATATCTTCCAGTATAACTGTACTGTCACCAGGAGGGATGTAAAGGGCAGTGATACATACCAGTGTAGGATATCTCCCAGTATAACTGTACTGTCTCCAGGAGGGATGTAAACGGCAGTGATACATACCAGTGTAGGATATCTCCCAGTATAACTGTACTGTCACCATGAGGGATGTAAAGGGCAGTAATACATATCAATGTAGGATATCTCCCAGTATAACTGTACTGTCACCATGAGGGATGTAAAGGGCAGTAATACATACCAATGTAGGATATCTTCCAGTATAACTGTACTGTCACCAGGAGGGATGTAAAGGGCAGTGATACATACCAGTTTAGGATATCTTCCAGTATAACTGTACTGTCACCATGAGGAATGTAAAGGGCAGTGATACATACCAATGTAGGATATCTTCCAGTATAACTGTACTGTCACCATGAGGGATGTAAAGGGCAGTGATACATACCAATGTAGGATATCTTCCAGTATAACTGTACTGTCACCATGAGGGATGTAAAGGGCAGTAATACTTACCAGTGTAGGATATCTTCCAGTATAACTGTACTGTCACCAGGAGGGATGTAAAGGGCAGTAATACATACCAATGTAGGATATCTTCCAGTATAACTGTATTGTCACCAGGAGGGATGTAAAGGGCAGTGATACATACCAATGTAGGATATCTTCCAGTATAACTGTACTGTCACCAGGAGGGATGTAAAGGGCAGTGATACATACCAATGTAGGATATCTTCCAGTATAACTGCACTGTCACCATGAGGAATGTAAAGGGCAGTGATACATACCAATGTAGGATATCTTCCAGTATAACTGTACTGTCACCATGAAGGATGTAACGGGCAGTGATACATACTATCTTCCAGTATAAAGTACAGTTTTGTGCCTACCATAAATGTAGCTGTTCGAGTGCTAATACAGCTGCAGTAATCACAGATGGGTTTTCAGCCATCAGGCGGTCCCTCAGTCGGCCGAATTCCAAAGTCTTGGTCCGGCATCGGTTGTCGTCGCTTACTCTTCTTACGTCAGTAAGGCCAGAGTATATAAGACACAGCCGACGCCATGTTCTTCAGTCTTTCTTGCCCCAGATGTCAGGTGCCCCCAAAAGGAAGGCAATACATAAATAAGGCTTATCTACATATGCAGGCAATGCAATGTAATGCAAAATCAGTGTAAGCAAGCAAATAAAACATAGCAGGATAACCCAGTCAGGTGGTATGAAGAGGTTGTTAGGCCCCATGCCTTTACCAAGTGGGGAAGGAGGGAGGGAAACCTGTACTGCAGCTGTATTAGCACTCAAACATCTACATTTATGGTAGGTACAAAACTGTACTATGTTCATCGTGCATACAGCTGCAGTAATCACAGATGGGTAGAGTCCCAAAGCTATGCATAGGGTGGTTGGTACTATGAGGAACTGGGTTGAGCCAGAATGCCCTGCAAAACAGCAGTGGCAAAGCCTGCTCTTGTTCTGGAATATAAGGGTAGGTGGTAGTGTTTTGTGAAGGTATGTGCAGAACTCCAAGTGGCTACCTCCAAAATATCCTTAGTAGGAATGCCTCTGAGGAAGGCTGTAGAGATGGCTGTGGCCCTGATGGAGTGTGATCTGATACCAGTAGGGACAGATTTCTCATGATAGGAATAACAAAACCGTATGCAGTGGCCAATCCACTTGGAAATGGTCTGTTTGGTAACTGGTTTCCCTTGAGCCCCTACGGCATAGGACACAAAAAGTTGTTCTGATTTCCTGAAGGACTTTGTTCTGTCCAAATAATAACGTAGCTGCCTATGGATGTCTAAAGTGTGAAGCAGCCTCTCCCCTTTGTTTTGAGGGTTAGGATAAAAGGTAGGTAGGTGTATGGCTTGATTTAAGGCTACCCTGGATACCACTTTTGGCATAAGAGATGGGTTGGTACGAAGGGAAACCCTGTCCTGATGGAAGATGAGGAAGGGCTGCACCGCCATGAGGGCCTGTAGTTCAGAAACCCTACGAGCTGAAGTGATGGCCAGAAGGAAAGCTGTTTTCCAGACAAATGTTGCAGATCTGTTGAGGCAGCAGGTTCAAAGGGAGGCAATGTTAATTTTTCTAGTATGTAATTAAGGTCCCAGGCTGGTATTGGTTGCTTCCTTGGAGGTCTTATATTCTTAGCCCCTCTGAGGAACTGTCGTAAGAGTGGGTGAGAGGATAAAGGAGGATCCGTGTTGAATTCTGCAGAAATGGCTGAGGCATGTATTTTTATGGAAGAAAATGAAAGTCCACTGTTCAGCAGTTCAGCTAGGTACTGTAAAACCTGAGGCAAGTTCAATTTTCTAGGGTCCTGGCCTCTTTTCTCATTCCAACAGCAAAACCGCTTCCATTTTGCGGAGTAAGCTTTTCTAGTAGATGGTCTTCTGGCCTCCAAAATGACATCCTGCACCTCCTTGGAGAGTAGGGACTGTTGTGGTGTCAAGGAATTTTCCATGCAGCGAGGTTGAGTGTTTTCAGCTGACTGTGAAAAGTTTTGTAGCTGTTCTGAGTCAGTAGGAGAGGCATTAGAGGCAGGGACCAGGGAGGAGTATGTGTTAGGCTCCTCAGGAGTGGATACCAGTGTTGCTTTGGCCAATCTGGAGCAATCAGTATCATCCTCGGTTTGTCTGTTCTTGCTTTCAAAAGCACCTTGGGCAGAAGGGGCAGAGGTGGGAATGCATAAACTGTCCATGCTGTCCAACTGAATGAAAGGGCGTCCACTTTCCAGGCCTTTGGATGAAAGGTCCTTGAACAAAACTTTTTCAGTTGATGGTTCCTGTGGGAGGCAAAAAGATCTATGTCTGGCCTCCCCCACGCTTGGATTATCTCTGTAAACACCTGAGGATGTAACTTCCATTCATGTGGATCTATCATATTTCTGCTTAGAGTGTCTGCCAGTGTGTTTTCCAGTCCTGGCAAGTACTGTGCTTGAAGTTCGATTTGTCTTTCCAGATCCAAGTTCCAAAGAGTCATGGCTAGTCTGCACAAGGGGTATGAATGTGTTCCTCCTTGTTTGTTTATGTACCACATTACTGTGGTGTTGTCTGTTCTTATCAGTAATTGTCCTGGATGCAGGAAGTCCTTGAAAGCTGTAATTGCATTTATTACTGCCAGCATTTCTTTTTGATTGATGTGAAGGTGCTTTTCCTTTTGGGACCATCTGCCCTGAATGCACCTGTCCTTCATGTGCGCCCCAGGCGTAATCTGAGGCGTCTGTGGTTATGACTTGTTTTGCTTGAGGCTTGCAGAATGGAAGGCCTGTGTTTACTTGACATGCTTGGGCCCACCATAGAAATTCCTTTTGCAAACATGGAATTATTGGTATAATTGCTTCCAAACTGTGACTGTGTTGAGACCATAGATTTTTTAGGTACCATTGAAGTTTCCTCATATGCAGCTTTGCACATGGGATTAGAAGAATGCAAGATGCCATGAATCCCAGAGCCTGCAGGATTTTCCTTGCAGTAAGCCTGGTACTTTTTGCTAGTGTTTTGAAGTACTGAGATAGTTGCCCTTGTTTTTCTGGTGTAAGATATGCCATCTGGGTGTTTGTGTCCAAGCTGGCACCCAGGAAGGTTATTTTCTGAGATGGTGTTAGTCTTGATTTCTCCTTGTTGATGGTATATCCCAGAGAAAGCAGTAACCGTGCCACATATGCCAGATGTTCCAGTAGTATGCGTTTGCTGTCTGCTTGGATCAGGCAGTCGTCCAGATAAGGGTAAATTTGTACCCCTTGAAGTCTGCAGTAGGCAATCACTGATGCCAGGCACTTTGTGAATACTCTGGGTGCAGTAGATAAGCCAAAGGGCAATGCAGAGAATTGATAGTGGATTGAACCTGCAAGAAATCTGAGGTATCTTCTGCAGCTTTGTCTGATTGGGACATGCAGGTATGCCTCCTTGAGGTCCAATGTTACCAGCCAAAACTCCTTGCCCAGCATGGGAAGAAGTTGCTGTAATGTGAGCATCTTGAATTTTGGCACGAGTAGGAATGTGTTTAGGATGGATAAGTCCAAAATGGGTCTCTAGTCGGTTCCTTTTCTTGGTACCAGAAAAAGTCTTGAATAAAAACCTTGACCTTGTTGGTGTGTAGGTACCTTTTGTATAGCTCTCATGTTTAGGAGCTTTGAAATTTGCAGTTGTGCCTCTGCCCTTTGATTTTGTGGCAGGTTTGGCATGCCTCTCATTTTTGGAAGAGTGTGAAACTGAAATTTGTAGCCTCTGTTTATAATGTCCAGTATCCATTTATCTGTTGTGACAATATGCCAATTGCTTGCAAATAATGCTAGTTTCCCTCCCAAAGGTGCTGTCAGCTGAGACTTGCTTGGCATGGAAATGAGGGAGTCATTGGGTTTGCTTCCTGTATTGTTGTGCACTGTCTTCACCACCTCTTGGTGCTGGAGATTGCCATTGTCTGCCTCTATATGATCCTTGTGATTGCCCTCTACCCCTTGTGCGTCTGTATCTACCTCTTTGGGGCTTGTCAGTGGCTGGAAAGGACCAGTTTTTTGAAGGCCAATTTCTGCTAAAACGTGGTGGTTGGACCTGTAAGAAAGCCTTGACAGTTTGCATAGATTTGGCTTTTTCTTCCATTTTCCGTAGTATGTCCTCAGCATTAGTACCAAATAGTACATCCTTTTGTAAAGGAGCATCTAGAAGTTTAGCTTTCACATGATCAGGCAAATTTTGTTCCCTAAGCCAGGCATGCCTGTGAATGACTGATCCTGTAGCTGCCGCTCTACTTGAGGCCTCTAGGGCATCATAACCACGTTGTAAGGTGTGTTTACCCACTTGCTCCGCACTATGCATCATATCCTGTAACTCTTAAATCTGGTTGTTCAGGTTGAGACATTTTGTTCCTTAATTGTGATAACAGGTACTGTTGATATTTAATCATATGAAACTGACAGTTTAAGGCCCTCATGGCTAGGGTGGCCGAGGTATATACCTTTTGACCCCACCTTTCTAGAGATCTGGATTCCCTTTCTGCAGGGAGTGGATTCTTGGCAGTGGAGGCCTTTAATCCCTTGGGGCCTTGTGAAATGGTTTCAGGGTCAGCATTATGGCCTTTGTAGAGAAATTGGTGAGAGCTGGGTACTCTGTAATACCTATCAGGTTTTACTGGTGCAGGAGGCAGAGAATCAGGGTTAAGGCAAGCCTCCGAATAGACATTATCCAGTGCATCCAAAACAGGGGGTATAGCCAGAGGTCTGTGCTGAGGTAACCAAAGAAATTCCCTAAGTCTTTTCTTGGAATCTGAAAAGTCTTGGCCTTCCCAATGGAAGTGTTCCCTCAAAGTGTGCAAGGATTCCCCAAAAGAAAAATCCTCAGGAGGGGATACAGAAGGAATGGACTGTTCTGCATCCAAATTCTCCAAAGGGGAGTAAGAGTGTTCCTCTGCATCAGAATGTTCTGATAAAATGGATCCCTGATCAGAAGAGGGAGATTCTTCCTCCACTCTGGGTCTCTTGTCAGGAGGGGGCTGAGAACCTCTGATAAGAGTAATTAAATCCTCAGCCATTTTAAGCATCTGTTTCTTAGGCATGGGTCCAGGAGATGGCCCCTGTGCAACAGGCCTCGTGGGATGCCTGGCTGCTTTGGATTTAGTAAAAGCCTTTATTGAAAAAGAAGATGAGGGCCTAAATACACCATGGGTGGAGGTGGACCTGTCCACATTAGTAGGCTTGACATTAGCAGGGGCTTCGGTTGTAGTCTGGGAAAGGACCGAGGACCCAGCGGTCTCGGGTACAGAGAACACCGCCAAAGGAGTGTCGTCGGTAGTCAGGGACTGCAAAGGCGTCTCGCTGAGAACCGGACCACGTGTAGCCTGTTTTGGCGTGGTGTCGGCGGGGACCGCGGGTCTCGCGTGTCAGTCCTTTTCCTTGCGTTTTTTGGACAAAACGGTAGTCGGAGTGTCCGACGACATCTTATAATCAAAAGCTTTACCAAAGTAGTGTTGGGCGAACTCCGCCCGACGCTTGATAGTGCGTTTATTGAAGGAAGCGCAAAAGCGACAGCCCGAGACGTTGTGGTCTGGGCCCAAACAAGGTATGCAACGGGAATGGAAATCCTTATGCGGTATTTGCTTCCCACAAGAAATACAATTATTAACTTTTTCTGACATCGGTCTGAGGCAAGAAAAGTTTCCCCAACGGGGTACTTAGCTTTAAAGAAGACTTCGGTTCCAATTTTTTTGTAATTCAGGAGCTGGCTGACCGGCACTTGCGAACTGCTTCTGCTTCGGGCACCGCACGGCAAAAAAAGACTGAAGAACATGGCGTCGGCTGTGTCTTATATACTCTGGCCTTACTGATGTCAGAAGAGTAAGCGACGACAACCGATGCCGGACCAAGACTTTGGAATTCGGCCGACCGAGGGACCGCCTGATGGCTGAAAACTCATCTGTGATTACTGCAGCTGTATGCACGATGAACATCTGTACTGTAACCATGAGGGATGTAAAGGGAAGTGATACATACCAGTGTAGGATATCTTCCAGTATAACTGTACTTTCACCAGGAGGGATGTAAAGGGCAGTGATACATACCAATGTAGGATATCTTCCAGTATAACTGTACTGTCACCAGGAGGGATGTAAAGGGCAGTAATACATACCAATGTAGGATATCTTCCAGTATAACTGTACTGTCACCATGAGGGATGTAAAGGGCAGTGATACATACCAGTGTAGGATATCTTCCAGTATAACTGTACTGTCACCATGAGGGATGTAAAGGGCAGTGATACATACCAGTGTAGGATATATTCCAGTATAACTGTACTGTCACCAGGAGGGATGTAAAGGGCAGTAATACATACCGATGTAGGATATCTTCCAGTATAACTGTACTGTCACCATGAGGGATGTAAAGGGCAGTGATACATACCAGTGTTGGATATCTTCCAGTATAACTGTACTGTCACCATGAGGGATGTAAAGGGCAGTGATACATACCAGTGTAGGATATCTTCCAGTATAACTGTACTGTCACCATGAGGGATGTAAAGGGCAGTGATACATACCAATGTAGGATATCTTCCAGTATAACTGCACTGTCACCATGACGGATGTAAAGGGCAGTGATACATACCAGTGTAGGATATCTCCCAGTATAACTGTATTGTCACCATGAGGGATGTAAAGGGCAGTGATACATACCAGTGTAGGATATCTTCCAGTATAACTGTACTGTCACCATGAGGGATGTAAAGGGCAGTGATACATACCAGTGTAGGATATCTTCCAGTATAACTGTACTGTCACCATGAGGGATGTAAAGGGCAGTGATACATACCAGTGTAGGATATCTTCCAGTATAACTGTATTGTCACCAGGAGGGATGTAAAGGGCAGTGATACATACCAATGTAGGATATCTTCCAGTATAACTGTACTGTCACCATGAGGGATGTAAAGGGCAGTGATACATACCAGTGTAGGATATCTTCCAGTATAACTGTACTGTCACCATGAGGGATGTAAAGGGCAGTAATACATACCAATGTAGGATATCTTCCAGTATAACTGTACTGTCACCAGGAGGGATGTAAAGGGCAGTGATACATACCAGTGTAGGATATCTCCCAGTATAACTGTACTGTCACCAGGATGGATGTAAAGGGCAGTAATACATACCAGTGTAGGATATCTTCCAGTATAACTGTACTGTCACCATGAGGGATGTAAAGGGCAGTGATACATACCAATGTAGGATATCTTCCAGTATAACTGTATTGTCACCATGAGGGACGTAAAGGGCAGTGATACATACCAGTGTTGGATATCTTCCAGTATAACTGTACTGTCACCATGAGGGATGTAAAGGGCAGTAATACATACCAATGTAGGATATCTTCCAGTATAACTGTACTGTCACCAGGAGGGATGTAAAGGGCAGTGATAAATACCAATGTAGGATATCTCCCAGTATAACTGTACTGTCACTATGAGGGATGTAAAGGGCAGTGATACATACCAGTGTAGGATATCTTCCAGTATAACTGTACTGTCACCATGAGGGATGTAAAGGGCAGTGATACATACCAGTGTAGGATATCTCCCAGTATAACTGTACTGTCACCATGAGGGATGTAAAGGGCAGTGATACATACCAATGTAGGATATCTTCCAGTATAACTGTATTGTCACCATGAGAGATGTAAAGGGCAGTGATACATACCAGTGTAGGATATCTCCCAGTATAACTGTACTGTCACCATGAGGGATGTAAAGGGCAGTAATACATACCAATGTAGGATATCTTCCAGTATAACTGTATTGTCACCATGAGGGACGTAAAGGGCAGTGATACATACCAGTGTAGGATATCTCCCAGTATAACTGTACTGTCACCATGAGGGATGTAAAGGGCAGTGATACATACCAGTGTAGGATATCTTCCAGTATAACTGTACTGTCACCAGGAGGGATGTAAAGGGCAGTAATACATACCAATGTAGGATATCTTCCAGTATAACTGTACTGTCACCATGAGGGATGTAAAGGGCAGTGATACATACCAATGTAGGATATCTTCCAGTATAACTGTACTGTCACCATGAGGGATGTAAAGGGCAGTGATACATACCAGTGTAGGATATCTCCCAGTATAACTGTACTGTCACCATGAGGGATGTAAAGGGCAGTGATACATACCAGTGTAGGATATCTTCCAGTATAACTGTACTGTCTCCAGGAGGGATGTAAAGGGCAGTGATACATACCAGTGTAGGATATCTTCCAGTATAACTGTATTGTCACCAGGAGGGATGTAAAGGGCAGTGATACATACCAGTGTAGGATATCTTCCAGTATAACTGTACTGTCACCATGAGGGATGTAAAGGGCAGTGATACATACCAGTGTAGGATATCTTCCAGTATAACTGTACTGTCACCAGGAGGGATGTAAAGGGCAGTGATACATACCAGTGTAGGATATCTTCCAGTATAACTGTACTGTCACCAGGAGGGATGTAAAGGGCAGTGATACATACCAATGTAGGATATCTTCCAGTATAACTGTACTGTCACCAGGAGGGATGTAAAGGGCAGTGATACATACCAGTGTAGGATATCTTCCAGTATAACTGTACTGTCACCAGGAGGGATGTAAAGGGCAGTGATACATACCAATGTAGGATATCTTCCAGTATAACTGTATTGTCACCATGAGGGATGTAAAGGGCAGTGATACATTCCAGTGTAGGATATCTTCCAGTATAACTGTATTGTCACCAGGAGGGATGTAAAGGGCAGTAATACATACCAATGTAGGATATCTTCCAGTATAACTGTACTGTCACCAGGAGGGATGTAAAGGGCAGTGATACATACCAATGTAGGATATCTTCCAGTATAACTGTACTGTCACCAGGAGGGATGTAAAGGGCAGTGATACATACCAGTGTAGGATATCTTCCAGTATAACTGTATTGTCACCAGGAGGGATGTAAAGGGCAGTGATACATACCAGTGTAGGATATCTTCCAGTATAACTGTACTGTCACCATGAGGGATGTAAAGGGCAGTAATACATACCAATGTAGGATATCTTCCAGTATAACTGTATTGTCACCATGAGGGATGTAAAGGGCAGTGATACATACCAGTGTAGGATATCTTCCAATATAACTGTACTGTCACCATGAGGGATGTAAAGGGCAGTGATACATACCAGTGTAGGATATCTTCCAGTATAACTGTACTGTCACCATGAGGGATGTAAAGGGCAGTGATACATACCAGTGTAGGATATCTTCCAGTATAACTGTATTGTCACCATGAGGGACGTAAAGGGCAGTGATACATACCAGTGTAGGATATCTTCCAGTATAACTGTACTGTCACCAGGAGGGATGTAAAGGGCAGTGATACATACCAATGTAGGATATCTTCCAGTATAACTGTACTGTCACCAGGAGGGATGTAAAGGGCAGTAATACATACCAGTGTAGGATATCTTCCAGTATAACTGTACTCTCACCAGGAGGGATGTAAAGGGCAGTGATACATTTGTTTATTTTCAGGAAAGTAATAAGAAGCTCTGCTGAACTGAATTTAGGTTTGTTTGATTGGGTTTAGAGGATACTGGGTGTCACAGTCGATGCCCTAAAACAGTTGTTCTATGCAGCTCTTCCCCAATAGGCACCACTAGAGTCTGACAGTCGATGCCCTAAAACAGCTGGTCTATGCAGCTCTTCCCCAGTAGGCACCACTAGAGTCTGACAGTCGATGCCCTAAAACAGCTGGTCTATGCAGCTCTTCCCCAATAGGCACCACTAGAGTCTGACAGTCGATGCCCTAAAACAGCTGGTCTATGCAGCTCTTCCCCAATAGGCACCACTAGAGTCTGTGCTGCTGCCCACAAATTCAGTCACTTTTTGAGTGAGTATGGGGGGGGGGCACCCAGAATGTGCTTAAGAGTTTGGAAGAACTCAACAGAGATGCAGGAAAACATGCAAACTCTGTGCAGGAATTGGCTGGAAATCAGGCTCAAACCTTGTATCTTGACCATAAAAATCTGGTTAAAACCGTATGCCTACTGTCTATGGGTATAATTAGTACAGGTTATGTACAAGGACCCTTGGCTCTAAATGATTATCACTGTTGAAGTGACACCCCAACCCCATGTGCAAAAATGGGAAAAGGGGGTTATGAATGAATGAATGGATGTACAAGAACACAATGATACAAGTGCTCACAGAGGGTTTCCCAGTGGAAGCAGATAAGCAACTGGTTTCAGCTCTGAGCCCACTGCTTTTATATTGGCGATTGAGTACATTAGCAAAGAGGTCAGAAGGGGCACATCAGCAAGGCTGTTGTATGCAGACGATGTGTCATTACAAGCGGTCTCTGAATAAGAATGTCAGCCAATTTCAGGGAAATGGAATGCAAAACTAAAGTCACATGCGATAAGACTGAGAACAAACAAGGCAGATGAAATGACAGCAAATGGGGAAATCAGAAGGACCTGAAAACTGTACTAGAAAGGAAAGTGCTGGAACAAGTTAACGGCTTCAGGTATATGGGAGTGGTGGCTGAGGAGAAGGGAAGTCTGAATGAGAATATTAAAGCTAGAATCAGAGGGGCTGCAGCCATCTGGCTCTGAGTGTTAGGGATAGTGTGTGATAGATGAATGATAACAAAGCTGAAAAGAAAAGTGTACAAAATAGTGGCACAGCTGGTACTACTGCAAGAAACAGAAGCCTGGGCAGTTATGGCAGAGTAGTTGAATAAGCATTGAGGTGATGGAGATGGAGGCCCTGAGATGGGCAGTGGGAGGGACACATTGTGGGACAAATGAAATAATGAGGATACCAGAGTAGACACCAACGTAGTTTCATTTGCAAGGAATGTCAAAGAAAACAGATTATGCTGGTTCAGGAAATGTGCAGGAAATCTGATGACAATCTCATGAAGAAGAGTTGGGAGAGGCAAGAAGGACAGAGGAAATGAAAGCATCCAGCACAGAGGTGGCCGGATTGTGTGAGAGAAGTCCTGCAAAATTCAAGGATAACTGTTGAAGGAGGTACGAAAGTGGCACTGAATTTAGAGAGTGGGCAGCAGTTGGCACAATGCTCGGATCCCATGCAGAAAATGGGAAAAGGGGAGTTGATGATGATGACGGTGATGGTTACATAAAAGGTTGTATGTAACAGAATATGGTGAGAGTGCACCCAGTTTGGAAACTAAAATAGTGAAGAGCTCAGAGCTAATGTGGCATTACGTTGTGATGAGCTCATAATAATTGTAGGAATGAACAGAAAGAAAGAAGGGTGGAGTACCAGACTACAGCATGACAGTACGTCACAGTTTTAACTGAGGTGCGTAAGAGAGTGGTGACTGGTCACAGACTACAGCATGACAGTGCATCACAGTTTTAACTGAGGTGCGTAAGAGAGTGGTGACTGGTCACAGACTACAACATGACAGTACATCACAGTTTTAACTGAGGTGCGTAAGAGAGTGGTGACTGGTCACAGACTACAGCATGACAGTGCATCACAGTTTTAACTGAGGTGCGGAAGAGTGTGGTGACTGGTCACAGACTACAACATGACAGTACATCACAGTTTTAACTGAGGTGTGTAAGAGAGTGGTGACTGGTCACAGACTACAGCATGATAGTACATCACAGTTTTAACTGAGGTGCGTAAGAGAGTGGTGACTGGTCACAGACTACAGCATGACAGTGCATCACAGTTTTAACTGAGGTGTGTAAGAGAGTGGTGACTGGTCACAGACTACAGCATGATAGTACATCACAGTTTTAACTGAGGTGCGTAAGAGAGTGGTGACTGGTCACAGACTACAGCATGATAGTACATCACAGTTTTAACTGAGGTGCGTAAGAGAGTGGTGACTGGTCACAGACTACAGCATGACAGTACATCACAGTTTTAACTGAGGTGCGTAAGAGAGTGGTGACTGGTCACAGACTACAACATGACAGTACGTCACAGTTTTAACTGAGGTGCGTAAGAGAGTGGTGACTGGTCACAGACTACAACATGACAGTACGTCACAGTTTTAACTGAGGTGCGTAAGAGAGTGGTGACTGGTCACAGACTACAACATGACACTACGTCACAGTTTTAACTGAGGTGCGTAAGAGAGTGGTGACTGGTCACAGACTACAACATGACAGTACGTCACAGTTTTAACTGAGGTGCGTAAGAGAGTGGTGACTGGTCACAGACTACAACATGACAGTACATCACAGTTTTAACTGAGGTGCGTAAGAGAGTGGTGACTGGTCACAGACTACAGCATGACAGTACATCACAGTTTTAACTGAGGTGCGTAAGAGAGTAGTGACTGGTCACAGACTACAGCATGACAGTACGTCACAGTTTTAACTGAGGTGCGTAAGAGAGTGGTGACTGGTCACAGACTACAACATGACAGTACGTCACAGTTTTAACTGAGGTGCGTAAGAGAGTGGTGACTGGTCACAGACTACAGCATGACAGTACATCACAGTTTTAACTGAGGTGCGTAAGAGAGTGGTGACTGGTCACAGACTACAGCATGACAGTACGTCACAGTTTTAACTGAGGTGCGTAAGAGAGTGGTGACTGGTCACAGACTACAACATGACAGTACATCACAGTTTTAACTGAGGTGCGTAAGAGAGTGGTGACTGGTCACAGACTACAGCATGACAGTACGTCACAGTTTTAACTGAGGTGCGTAAGAGAGTGGTGACTGGTCACAGACTACAGCATGACAGTGCATCACAGTTTTAACTGAGGTGCGTAAGAGAGTGGTGACTGGTCACAGACTACAGCATGACAGTACATCACAGTTTTAACTGAGGTGCGTAAGAGAGTGGTGACTGGTCACAGACTACAGCATGACAGTACATCACAGTTTTAACTGAGGTGCGTAAGAGAGTGGTGACTGGTCACAGACTACAGCATGACAGTACGTCACAGTTTTAACTGAGGTGCGTAAGAGAGTGGTGACTGGTCACAGACTACAACATGACAGTACATCACAGTTTTAACTGAGGTGCGTAAGAGAGTGGTGACTGGTCACAGACTACAGCATGACAGTACATCACAGTTTTAACTGAGGTGCGTAAGAGAGTGGTGACTGGTCACAGACTACAGCATGACAGTGCATCACAGTTTTAACTGAGGTGCGTAAGAGAGTGGTGACTGGTCACAGACTACAGCATGACAGTACGTCACAGTTTTAACTGAGGTGCGTAAGAGAGTGGTGACTGGTCACAGACTACAACATGACAGTACATCACAGTTTTAACTGAGGTCGTAAGAGAGTGGTGACTGGTCACAGACTACAGCATGACAGTACGTCACAGTTTTAACTGAGGTGCGTAAGAGAGTGGTGACTGGTCACAGACTACAACATGACAGTACATCACAGTTTTAACTGAGGTGCGTAAGAGAGTGGTGACTGGTCACAGACTACAACATGACAGTACGTCACAGTTTTAACTGAGGTGCGTAAGAGAGTAGTGACTGGTCACAGACTACAGCATGACAGTACGTCACAGTTTTAACTGAGGTGCGTAAGAGAGTGGTGACTGGTCACAGACTACAACATGACAGTACATCACAGTTTTAACTGAGGTGCGTAAGAGAGTGGTGACTGGTCACAGACTACAACATGACAGTACATCACAGTTTTAACTGAGGTGCGAAGAGAGTGGTGACTGGTCACAGACTACAACATGACAGTACATCACAGTTTTAACTGAGGTGCGTAAGAGAGTGGTGACTGGTCACAGACTACAGCATGACAGTACATCACAGTTTTAACTGAGGTGCGTAAGAGAGTGGTGACTGGTCACAGACTACAACATGACAGTACATCACAGTTTTAACTGAGGTGCGTAAGAGAGTGGTGACTGGTCACAGACTACAACATGACAGTACGTCACAGTTTTAACTGAGGTGCGTAAGAGAGTGGTGACTGGTCACAGACTACAGCATGACAGTACATCACAGTTTTAACTGAGGTGCGTAAGAGAGTGGTGACTGGTCACAGACTACAGCATGACAGTACGTCACAGTTTTAACTGAGGTGCGTAAGAGAGTAGTGACTGGTCACAGACTACAGCATGACAGTACGTCACAGTTTTAACTGAGGTGCGTAAGAGAGTGGTGACTGGTCACAGACTACAACATGACAGTACATCACAGTTTTAACTGAGGTGCGTAAGAGAGTGGTGACTGGTCACAGACTACAACATGACAGTACATCACAGTTTTAACTGAGGTGCGTAAGAGAGTGGTGACTGGTCACAGACTACAGCATGACAGTACATCACAGTTTTAACTGAGGTGCGTAAGAGAGTGGTGACTGGTCACAGACTACAACATGACAGTACATCACAGTTTTAACTGAGGTGCGTAAGAGAGTGGTGACTGGTCACAGACTACAACATGACAGTACGTCACAGTTTTAACTGAGGTGCGTAAGAGAGTGGTGACTGGTCACAGACTACAGCATGACAGTACATCACAGTTTTAACTGAGGTGCGTAAGAGAGTGGTGACTGGTCACAGACTACAACATGACAGTACATCACAGTTTTAACTGAGGTGCGTAAGAGAGTGGTGACTGGTCACAGACTACAACATGACAGTACGTCACAGTTTTAACTGAGGTGCGTAAGAGAGTGGTGACTGGTCACAGACTACAACATGACAGTACATCACAGTTTTAACTGAGGTGCGTAAGAGAGTGGTGACTGGTCACAGACTACAGCATGACAGTACATCACAGTTTTAACTGAGGTGCGTAAGAGAGTGGTGACTGGTCACAGACTACAGCATGACAGTACATCACAGTTTTAACTGAGGTGCGTAAGAGAGTGGTGACTGGTCACAGACTACAGCATGACAGTACATCACAGTTTTAACTGAGGTGCGTAAGAGAGTGGTGACTGGTCACAGACTACAACATGACAGTACATCACAGTTTTAACTGAGGTGCGTAAGAGAGTGGTGACTGGTCACAGACTACAACATGACAGTACGTCACAGTTTTAACTGAGGTGCGTAAGAGAGTGGTGACTGGTCACAGACTACAGCATGACAGTACATCACAGTTTTAACTGAGGTGCGTAAGAGAGTGGTGACTGGTCACAGACTACAACATGACAGTACGTCACAGTTTTAACTGAGGTGCGTAAGAGAGTGGTGACTGGTCACAGACTACAACATGACAGTACATCACAGTTTTAACTGAGGTGCGTAAGAGAGTGGTGACTGGTCACAGACTACAGCATGACAGTACATCACAGTTTTAACTGAGGTGCGTAAGAGAGTGGTGACTGGTCACAGACTACAGCATGACAATACATCACAGTTTTAACTGAGGTGCGTAAGAGAGTAGTGACTGGTCACTTAGGATTCTGTCTGGGTATTTAGCAATGAAACAACTGTTTCTTTGGGAGGCTGGGGGGTCAAAAAGTATTTTAATATATCTATTTATATACTGTATATATGACTGCATTGAGTGTCTCTTATATCACAAAGGTGTCTGTTCCATAATTGTCCAGCAGAGGTCAAAAGCATTGAATCGCAACACTTAATAACTGTTATTAGTATGTAGATCTGCTGAAGTGCAGATTTCATAATGATCCCGAGGGGGGGGGGTACTCTTCAAATGAGCATATCAGATAGAGTTAGAGAAATTATAATAATAATAATAATAATATCATCCATTTGTCAACCAGGTAGGCCCACGTAACACACACTCCCTTTTCACAGGCGACCTAGGAACAATGTCTAGTTAAGTGACTTGCTCAAGGTCACACAGTAGACAAACAGGGGTTAAAAGCCTCAAACCCTGCACCACAGGAACTATAGCTCACAGCCTTATCTGTCTACACAAGCTACCAGATTACTACTTTTGTATAAAGCGACTACAGTATTGGGTTTACTGTTAGGAAGCTTTGATTCTACAAATCCTGCAGTGCATGACAGATGCAGCAATCTCTTCAAGAGTAAATACAGCTGCATGACAGCTGACTGCATGAGATTGTGTCTGCCTTAATTTCAGGAGTATGAGTCAGTCATCTAAAGCAACTCATATGTGTTACAGCTTGCTAGGCAGTCTTTGTTTTTGACTGCAGTTATGCTCTATGTGCAACATAAACATACCAACAAGTTCGTAGACTAGTATTAGGCTAGCTGCCCTTGTGGGCCATTTTAAGCCTAGCCAATTACATCATGTGAGAATCAAACCCTGCACCCTGTGTTTATAAGGTAAACAACTTAACCATTATGCCAACCTCCCACTACAAAGTTAGAGTGTTAGCCTGGCACACAGACAGAGGTCACAGAGAGCACAGCCTGATTCATGTTATGCCTTGTTGGGGAAAATGCAAACTGAGCAGCAATGTGCTTTCTTAGAAATCTGTAGTAGGACACTCCTACGGATTTATTCATCTGACCTGTGGCTACAATACAAGTATTGCTCCTACTTTCTGGGTACACATTGAGTACTTAGTAAGTCACTCTTAAGCTACTTTGATAAACATTTATGATCCATGTAGCTCACTTACAGTTTATCAACAACAGGTGTAATATGTTTTACTTTTTTTATTGCTCTGCTGACTCAAATGTCAATGCAAATCTTCATCTCACCATGCTTAGATTTTGTGGGAGAAAATATGGGAGAGAGTCAATGTACTAGACCCAATGTCTTAAAATATCCACCTGCTCAATGTTTTGCAGAAGTCAAGAGTTCTCCAGCTTGGCTAGGCTACTGTAGTTACATTTGGGTTAATGCATAATTTTACTTGATCATTTTTCTTGTTTCGTTGGTTCATAAATTTAAAGGTCAAGCTTATGACGTACTAACCTTAAACAAGTTTGATTTTAAATCAAAAATTGAAAATCTAACTTCAAACTTATATAAAATGTTAATAAAATATAAAATAAAATTAAAAAGTAAATATTGAGATCATATTACTATGTGTCATATTTCTTGCGTAACTCACGAGAATAAATCTCAAATTTTATCTTCTGTTAACTTTACATCTTGGCCACAATATTAGCGCATAGGTTTACTATCAAATTTTTGAATGTAACTCCGTTGACTGCACTTTTGTCGAGCACAGAAAATCGAAAACGGTAATGTCGAACTCCAAAAGCCTACCTAGGAACGGGTTTTAAAATGGGTCGAGATAGGGGAGAGGTTTGTAGTTTGGCAATATCAGTGAACACCTATCTCGACCCATGTTAAAACCCGTTCCTAGTTTGGCTTTTGAAGTTCGACATTACCGTTTTCAATTTTCCGTGTTGACAAAAGTGCAGTCGATGGAGTTACATTTGAAAATTTGATAGTAAACCAGTGCATATTTGCCTGGGCATTTTTGCATAGAGCATTCTTAACTCCAAATAAGCTAGCTAAATTTGGTGGAAACAAGAATATCTCTTGTTGGAGATATATGCAAAATTGTAAACCTGATTGTTTACATATATTTTATACTTGTCTATTAAAACAGTTTTGGTGTGACTTAGATGATTTTCTAAAAGCTTTGTTTTCTGACTCATTTTCATTATTAAAATATTTAATTTTATTTAATATTAATGATGGCCTTGCCTTGAGTAAGGAAAACCTTTCTCTGCTTTGGGCTATGCTTGTGGTTGCGAGTAAAAGTATAACTAGGAAATAGCCAATTCTGCACTGCTTTTTGAAGACTTTTCCAGTTCTGCACTGCTTTTTGAAGACTTTTCCAATTCTGCACTGCTTTTTGAAGACTTTTCCAGTTCTGCACTGCTTTTTGAAGACTTTTCCAATTCTGCACTGCTTTTTGAAGACTTTTCCAGTTCTGCACTGCTTTTGAAGACTTTTCCAATTCTGCACTGCTTTTTGAAGACTTTTCCAGTTCTGCACTGCTTTTTGAAGACTTTTCCAGTTCTGCACTGCTTTTTGAAGACTTTTCCAATTCTGCACTGCTTTTTGAAGACTTTTCCAGTTCTGCACTGCTTTTTGAAGACTTTTCCAATTCTGCACTGCTTTTTGAAGACTTTTCCAATTCTGCACTGCTTTTTGAAGACTTTTCCAATTCTGCACTGCTTTTTGAAGACTTTTCCAATTCTGCACTGCTTTTTGAAGACTTTTCCAATTCTGCACTGCTTTTTGAAGACTTTTCCAATTCTGCATTGCTTTTTGAAGACTTTTCCAATTCTGCATTGCTTTTTGAAGACTTTTCCAATTCTTCACTGCTTTTTGAAGACATTTTTGTCTTTTCTAAAGGAAACAGCTCATAAGGAAACCAAAGTTAAAGAACACAGGGTCCATCCTACGCCATTCATCAACAATCCTTGGAAGAAAGTGAATTCTCTCATTGTCATTTTTCTGATAGTTTATGACTCTCTTCAATAAGAAAAAGTTTATATATATATATATATATATATATATATATTTTTTTTTTTTTATCTAGCTATGTGATATTTAAGTCTATTTCAGACCTTTGTACATACTGTATATAGTTTACTTTTGGTTATTACTTTTATTTGTACCATATATTATATTCTTATAATGTATTATTTCATTACTTTGTTAGCAGAAAAAAAATTCTTTGAGCAAAAAAAAAAGTTTGATTTCCATATCCCCATGTATTTGATGCTTCCCCTATGTGCACACACCTATACACACATGCATCTATCTATCTATATATCTATATCTGTATCTCTCTCTATATATAGATAGATATATATGTATATATCCGTCATTCTATCATATATATATATATATATATATATATATATATATATATATATATAACTGCATTTCTTACATTTCTTTACATTGTGATGCATTTTCATTGACATAAAATATATCTATCTATATATCTATCGATCTGTCTGTCTGTCTATCTGTCTCTGTCTATCTATCTATCTATCTATCTATCTATCTATCTATCTATCTATCTATCTATCTATCTATCTATCTGTCTGTCTACCCATCCATATTTCTCTGTGTAGTGCCCTCAGTATCACCCCATGAAACACTACTGGTACCCCATGAAACACTGCTGGCCACCCCACTATTGGGATAGGCAGGTAACCCACTGGATGGGTCCCGTTGCCTAATGCTATGGAATAGCATTTAGCATGTACTTGGTCACTTTTACCCTAATGTAGAATAATGTCTACTGGCTTTGCAAGGTCAAAATAAGCATAATACATTATCAGCCATTCATCAAGTTCCACTGTTATCCTATTTAAGATTGCCACATGAATAGAAATACAATGTCTTCCCCTAAAAAAATATACTGTTCCATGGCTGTCACAAGTAAGCTACAATTTGGAGAGCTCCATTATGACTTTCTCGATGATTTATTTTACTTTATTTGTTCACTGCAGTAGAACATTGATCCTAATGTACCTTTTTCAGGCTTACTCCAGGACAATATAATTTTGAGAAGATAACAAAGATGACTTTCAAATGGATGCATGCATAGTGATGAATAGTTAAGAATGTGTTAAAAAACTAGCTATCAGGACTATATCTCTTAACAGGTTCATTGGTTCATAGTTGTTTATTAGGCTAATAAGCACAAGGGCCTTTTTAAGCATAGCCACGCATCCCAAATCTCTGACAAATTCTGATACCCTTGATAAGTGTAAGCAGGGTCTTGGCAGATGAAACATTTACAAACAGGGGCCTGGGAGATGAACTATTTACAGGCTGCCTATGTCCATTAGAGACATTAGTGCCAAACCAGGGATCAGTTTCCTGTTCCCAATCCAATTGTCCAAGTTACACTTGAATTGGGTTAGGGAGTAACTCTGTTTCACATGGATGGGAGCCTGTTCCAGAGACAGGGTGGTCTCCGGGATACATACCCATCTCTCTCCAGCAGGTCCTATTTATATCACAGACAATGTTTATGTCTTCAGAATGAGTAATTCCGATGCTGTTTGTTTTGCAGATATGCAAGAGGTCCATTAGAGTGGGGTTTGACAATGCCTTGTATGTCAGGCATAGATCTGTTCCCAACAGCCTGTAGGAGGCAGAATAAAGGATGGGGTCTTGAGGCAGTCTGCATAAGACATGTTAATTATGAGCTGTATTCTTTTAGTGAGGCATGTTACTTACACCTTGTAGCCTTTTAGTGAGGAAGCTCTGGGAGATTTATTTTATTCATTTTATTTTGTTTATGTTTGTTTACCAAGTACCCAAGGGTGGGAGGTTGGCATAATGGTTAAGGTGTTTACCTTAAAAAAAAGCACAAGGTGCAAGGTTTGATTCTCACATGGGGTAATTGGCTAGGCTTAAAAATGATCCACGGGGGCAGTTAGCCTAGTACTTATCTATGAGCCTATGAAGTAAGACACTGATGATCAATTGTAGCTACAGCCTTGTTGAAAACAATTACAGATAATTCTAAACATGTTATAGTAAAATGTCAGACAAAAGCAGTATAAAAATGTTTGAGCAACTGAGGCAAATATGTACCAAGATGTAAGTGATATTTTATGTACAACAGATTCAACTGTGGCCTTAAGCCTTATGAGAAAAGACTATGTAGGAGGCAGAGCAGAGTGCTAAAGAGTGAGGGATGTGACCCATGGGATTGCATCTGCACTGAGATTTGTTAAGGTGATAAGATCTGACATGTTCAGAATTTAGAGTTGAGGAATATGTCTTTTAGGTATAAACTGAGGGAGTCACAGAGATTTGGTGCAAGAAATGAAAAAGCATAATTTGTTTAGTGAAGTTTGGTTTGTGTGCTATGCAGAATAGATAATACAACTACAACTAAATAAATTTATATCTATATCTATAACTTTAAAAAAAATGCTTGTATTTAAAGACATTGGCAACCTTCAAACACTGGACCCCACCCAGTTTGGGTTTGTGAAGGGCCGATCTTGTCTCCTGAACCTGATTGACTTCTTTGAATCAGTCTCCAGAGCCATGGACAAGGGTAAGGTGGTCCACACAGCCTATCTAGACCTTGCCAAGGCCTTTGACACCATCCCCCACTCTGGAATCATAGATAAACTTACTAAGTTGGGCATTAATCCCTATGTCACCCAATGGGTTGCTAAATGGCTTACTGATAGAACCCACACTGTAAAAGTAGCCGACTCCGAATCCAGCTCCAGACAAGTGACAAGTGGAGTACCTCAGGGTTCAGTCCTGGGGCCGCTCTTGTTTGGCATCTACTTCTCTGAAGTACAGGTCAACACTAAGGGACTCTGGCTAACAAAGTTTGCAGATGACTGCGAACTGGGAGCCATTATTGAATCCCCAAATGATGTGGATACTCTACAAAAGGGCCTTACAGAAACAGATGTTTGGTGCCAGAGCCATGGGCTCAAGCTCAATGCCAAGAAATGTATTGTTATCCCCTTTGGGAAAAAAACATGTATCCATGAATTACCATATAGGTGGCAGTACACTAAACACAGAAAGTGTGATAAGAGACTTAGGGACACAGGTGGACAGTGGTCTCACCTTCGATAACCACATCACCACAACAGTCAGGAAATCCTTCTATGTGGCACACCTCATCACGAAGGGCTTTTCATCCAGAAAAAAGGAGGTCATTGTCCCACTGTACTCATCCCTCATTAGACCCATTATAGAATACAACGCCCCATTTGGTATGTACCTCTCAAGACATCTGCAACAACTGGAAAGGCCTCAGAAATACCTCACTAAAAGAATCACAGGCCTAAAGCAGATGCCCTACGCTGACCGCCTTAAAAAACTCCAGCTATACTCTGTCGCATAACGTCTACTCAGAGGCGATCTCTGCTTAACATACAAGGCCATGTCAAACCGAGAGCTGTTGGACATGCTACACTTAAAGAAATCCCAATCCCTCAGAGCTACACGCTCCAGGGATCTAAACCTTGTCATCACAATAAACAAAACATGCTGGAGGGATAGGTTCCTGACCCAGAGACTCCCCAGACTCTGGAATAGATTGCCCATACATGTCAAGCAGAGTGCCTCTTTGGACCTCTTCAAGAGGAACCTTGATGATTGGATGGGAGAAAGGAAATTCACCCCAGGGATCATGTCAGTCGCCCTGCTAGACAGGGGTCCAGGAAAGTAAATAATGTGGGAAGAAATAGCCAGGGAATTGTTATGGCTAGGCTTGTATAGGCCCTAGGGCTGATAGCCTAGTACCAACCTATGAACCTATGAACCTGTAGGACAAGCAAAATAACTGGCTCAAACTGTAGCATGCATAGTATATATCTAATATGTACAGTATGTACAATTAGGTGCATGGGGTGAGGGAAGCCTGAAGGGAGGGAAACCCTAGAGTGAAATGAAGGTGGTAAAGATGAGAAACGCAGAGTTAGGGGGGAGACGTCATGGGTAGAATAACAGGGTACAGGATAAAGAAAATGGGAGTCAGGAGGGAGGGGGCAGGTTTAATACATGCTACTCACTGTATAGCACGTGCAGCAAGCTTGCAATTTAAATGTTTTTTAAGCTGGTCACAGAAGGCTTGACAGAAAGAGAGAGATAATATCTTTAAAGGGAGGGATTCTGGTATAAAGCAGAGTGGCCAGTTATTAGAAACTTTGGTCAGTACTGTGAAGCCTGCTCCCAGGGGTAAATAAAAAAGGGTTTTCATAGGACTGTGCCCTTACATTATAGGTAGTACACCACACCATTAATAAGTTAATACTCTGGCAGAAAGGGAAAGGTCTGTTGATTTAAAAGTTTATTGGTGAGGAAGGCTAGGAGTGTGCTACACCTTTGCATAACTGGAAGCCAATTGCCTTTTGAAGGATATTGCAATCATATTCTTTTTTGGGAGCCAGGCAGCTAAATCTGCAGACAATGTTAGTTATTGTTTAGAGTGGGGTCAGATTTTTCTTGGAAGCGCTGGTTATGATTAAAGATACATTTTAGTTGTGCCATTATAACCCCTTTGCCAGTGGCTGCTCTAGTAGCAGGTGGGTGGAATATGGACACCTTTTTAGACCATAAAAACAGTGAGCTGACTTTTGATTCACTGGTAGATGTAGGATGTTGACTGTTGGGGCATTTGTCAAGCCATGTGCCTATGTATCTGAAGTGAGCAGTTTCATCTAAGGGTTGTTAGCTGCTAAACTGAATCACACATTCAGTAGGGGTGGTGAAAAATCTGGGGTGGCCAGCTAGATAGGAGAGAAAGGCATTTTTCAAGTTATGTTTTGACATCAGAAGGAGAGGTTTGGTTCCATAGATGATTATGTCATCTGTGTGTAGAATAATATTGAGCTGTGGGAGGTCCAAAGGTAAATGTTTAATAGAAAAATTAAGATAATAAGAGAATCCCCGCATTACTCCTTTGATTAGGGGTTGAGAAAGGAGACAGTGAGAATCTGATCTGGTCTTTAAAGTCCGTCCTGCCCAGGAAATTTCTGAAGCATGGAAGAGAGTCTTGGCTGACTCCAGCTTGCATAAAGGAGTGTGATAGAAGATAATGACCCACCAAGTCAAAGGTTTTTGTCAGGTCAGTGAAGACAGCACCTTGTAATAATCACTTCTCCATGTTCATGAGGAAATCATCAAAGACGGTGAATAGGGCAACACAGTAATGCACCCAGACTAGAAGCCACACTGATGTGGTGAAATGGTACAGTATTTTTACTTTTGTTTTAGCTCCTCAGGGTTGACAGTCAGCTGCTTCCAGTTTGTCTCTCTATCCAACATGTCTGCTGTACCCATTTAACTTCTACTGGGACCCTGGGACTGTACTGCACTGCTACCAGGGGGTATTTATGCTTACTTGTTTCCCTGTCTCTGTGTGTACCTAGTAATATCTCATACATTCCTACATTCATAGGTACTTACTAGGTATTGTTTCATGAGGATCTTTGAAGAGTTTGCCAAACATTCCAATGAAGTGTTTATCCCTTACATTTTAAGTATGATCAACCCAGAGATGAGCAGGGCATTTACACGTTGCCAATGATCATGAGAGACAAGGGTGCTTAACCAGAGGTGACCTTGCAGTTACTCATCCATTCATCCAAATTACATTTGAATAGTGTAAGGAAATTATTTTGCTTTATGTGGAGATGTAGATGATTTCAATGAAGTGGTATTCTCTGTGATACATATCTATCCCTCAAAAATGTTCTATTTACATTACAAAGAGATTTAGATCTTTATGCTCCCATTGGACTTGGGAATGTGCAATAGGTCTGTAAGGACAGGGTTTGTTGAGGCTCCGTACACAGTGCAGTGGTAGCTTCTCAGTAGCCTGTATGACACTGAGAAGGTGGAAAAAGCTTTGAAATGGTCTGCATAGCTTTTATGATTTAGGCCCTTGAGTTTTTTAGTAAGAAAACATTATTGACATTCAATCTGTGTTAAATGTTTGGACGATTGCATACTGAAAGGGTCATTATATTCAAAGTACAGTAATCAATAATATGAATAATCAATTAATTAATAATCAGAGAAGAATAATCATACTTGTGCCAGTGTACAAGAACAAAGGGGACGTCCACAACTTTGGGCAGTACAGAGGCATCAAACTCCTATCACATTGCATGAAAGTTCTAGAGAGAGTGATTGTTAAATGGATATGCAGAGTAGTAGAATGTAAGATGGGAGATGAGCAGTTCGGATTCAGATCAGGATAGAGCACAACTGACCTGATGTTTGCAGTGAGACAGATAGTTGAGAGGAAGCTAGAGAGACGAGGAAAGAGTCCAACTGGGCATTCCTAGACATGGCAAAAGCATATGACAAGGCTCCAAGAAAGCTGATCTGGGCAGTACTGCGGTGGCTTGAAGTCCCAGAAACATTGGTAGAATTAGTGCAAGCTGTGTACAAGGACTCAATGAATCAAGTACAAACAGTGTTCAGCCTCACCGAGGGGTTCCCAGTGGGATTGGGTGTACACCAGGGATTAGCTTTGAGCCCACTGCTGTTCATACTGGTGATGGACTACATTAGCAAACAGTTTGGAGGGGACAGATCAACAAAGTTGCTGCATGCAGATGATGTGGCATTACAGGCAGACTCTGAGCAACAACTAACTATAGAGCAATGGAATGCAAAACTGAAGGCACATGGGTTGAAACTATGCATAGCTAAGACAGTGGTAAAGGCAGCAAACTGGAGAAATTAGAAGAAGCTGAGAATTGAGATAGAAGGGAAGATACTGGAACAGGTAAATAGCTTCAAATATCTGGGAGGGGTGATTGACAAGAAGGGAAGTCTGAATGAAGATGTCAAAACCTGAATCAGAGTGGCTGCAGCCAACTGGCATAGAGTGTCAGGTGTATTCTATGGCAGAAGAATGCCAAAGAAGCTGAAAATTAAGGTGTAAAAGACAGGGGTGTGACCAGTACTACTGTATAGTACAGAAATCCAGGCAGTAAAGGCAGAGCAGATGAAGAAGTTAGAGATGATGGAAATTAAGTGCTTGGGAAGGGTGGTAGGATGCACTCTGTGGAACAGATGGAGAAATGAGGACATAAGAGCAGAAGCCAAGGTAGCTCCAATTGCAGAAAACATCAAACAGACCAGATTATGATGGTTTGGACACATGCAGAAAAGCAGGAGACGGTCTGGTGAAGAAGATTTGGGACAGACAGGAAGAAGGTAAGAGGAAACAAGGATGCCAGCAAAGAGGTGGATGGATTGTGTGAAAGAAGATGTGAGACAGTCAGGAATGAGTGTCGAAGAAGGCAGGAGTGTGACATTGGATCGACAGAGATGGTGACAGTTAACACGATAACCTGACCCCATGTAGAAAATGGGGAAAGGGGGTGATGATAATGACAGCTGTTGTCATCCATTCATCCCGCACAAAGCCTGTTTGGAGGCTGACAATGAAGAGCCTCTGTATTGGTCTGACAAGTCCTCTCTCACGCTGGCCAGTAAGTAGCGCATTATGTTACCTTTCCCCATAGAAGCAGGGTTCTTGGCCTTCGATAGTATCTTGAAGACTTATTCATGGAAGATCTGAGGGGGTTGTAGATGTAGGTATGAGATCTGCAAATTGAGAAGGGGGGTGAAGTTATTGCTAAATGTATTTGCTAGTGGACTGGCTATGTCCTCTGGGTCCAAGTATATGATATTTACTATTAGCTGTGCATAGTGCTGGAGAATGTTTCTAAGGTTTCTAACATAATTAAATAAGGTTGGGTGACAATTTTTACTTCAAACCTGACTTTGGTTGATATGATCAGGGTCCAGAGCTCCTTGTTAAGTTTATCAAAAGCTTTTTTACATTCTGATATTGCTCATAATAATAAATGTGAAAGAGATTTTTACTTTTATTATACAGCATGTTTATATTTGGGTTCCATCACAGGGGTTTAATTTGGAATTTGACATTGCATTTACTTAGAAGGGGCAGATGCAGCTATGCAGTTATTCACATGTGCATAGAATTTTGCAGCAAAGGATTCCACATAAGCAGTGACATCACTGAGTTGGAAGGGGATGTTGAATTTAGCCAGGTCATCACTTGGTTTGTGTATTTTAGCCTTAGCATAATCTCCAAATACTGAGGTAAAGGAGGATGCTTCTGGCTTCAGACTTAAGGTTGATATGTGGTCAGATTTGCAAAGGGAGGGAGTTACAACAGGTAGAGGGAAGAACTGTCCTGTATCGGTGAGGACCAGATCGAGGAATGCATTGCCCCTGGTTGGGGTGCAGACTAACTGATGCAGAGATTTTGCCTTAATGGAGTCCAGAAATCTCTGGTCATAAATGTTAGAAGATGTATAAATGCCCCAGTTAATGGGATAGTACTTGTAATCTCCTAGGAGAATGGTGTTTGGCTTAATGCAGTGGGACTCCATACTAGTTAGAGTAGGTAGAAGTTATGAGCTAAGAGTGACTTAGACGGGGGCCTATAGTTAGTTAGCCATGATGTCATAAAGGCTGTTATTTATGGTATTTTGTTCATAGTGGAGTCCAAGACTGTTATCTTCTTGAAATAGCCTGGATTTGAGGTTTTACAACTATGGTGACACCACCACCTCTAGTGCCTTCTACTAGTGCACTGGGCCTGAACATGTGTTAGGCACTGAAACCCTGCACTGATGATGCTCTCTAAATGGTCCTCAACAAGGTGTCTATAGAGATGCATATATTGATGTTCTCCAGGAAAAGGAATGCATGCAGGGAGCGTTTTTTTTTCTTAGGGCTCCTAACATTTCACAAAAATACCTTTATGTTATCTGGATTCTAGTTTGCTGTGTTAGAATCTTTTGAGGATTGACAATGCCTAAAAAAGGCACATTGGGAATGGACAAATTGTAGCCAATATACAAAAGCCTTTGGGAGATAGGTGCAGACCATCCCTAGCAAAGCAGGCAGGACTATCTACTATTTCTTCTCAGGCTGACATATATTGGTGCCCCTTTGAAAGACACTAGAAGCTAAACCAATTGTCGAAGTGAGTAATTATTTGTTCATATTACAGCATGTTTTTTTGTGATGGTAAAATACTGCTCACGGCTAGGTTCAGACCCACCTTGGACACATTCTGAAATCTCGATCATATCTCTCTTCATATAGTTAGGGAGGTACATCTTGAGTCATTTACATCCCCATGTACAATGTCATATGTGTACTTGTGGTACAAGGACTTGTGTGTCTGTATGATGTGGCAAATCCTGGCACCTGTTAGGCAACTGCTTGTGACCTTCTCCTTGTACAGCCTGGTGAGTGGTGCATCAGTGTGTCTCACCATACCTCTCAACCCCTTAAAGCAAGAAATCTGAACAAAGCCAGAAATGATTGGGGCTAAAGCCCCCAAAATAGGGACACTTTTTAAATATTGCTGTTACAAACTTAGGAAGTTGAGAGAATAACAGGTTTTGCATTAGCATGAATTTTCCGAAGGGTAAGAAATCTGAAACTCAAATGCCTGACATTATTTTCTGACTTCAACCCTCAATAATTTGCCAGAAAACCACAATTTTATGAAAAACAGACCAAAAATATGAGGCAAAAATCTGGACATTCTGCGAAAATCTGAAAAACTGAGAGGTATGTTTCACTAAGGAGTCACCTATGATCTGATATTGGACTGTGTGGAGGTTTGCTGTTATGGGCATTTGAACTGAGACAGTGTGGCTCTTTGATGCATGTTTCAAGGGGCTGCCCACCTTCAGGCAGCACTTTACAGATGTTTTTCTGGTCTCCAGAAGGGAAATCTAATGCAGACAGTGAATCCCAAGTGCAGCCCCCCCCCACCTCCACCCTTCTCAGGATGGGCATGCCTATCCTCCCCTGCCAGCATCATGGACACCCAAGCTACTACTCAAGCTTGGGGTTCCTGCATCATAGTAATGACATTATTATTCTGTGAAAATAGGTGAAGGCTGCCAGCCTAGCCAGATAGAATTCTGTAGATGATTCTTTCATTTGTAAATATTAATATAAGCCACAGGCTTGTTCTCTTAAATGGAACAGAATGGTGTTAAATGTGGGACTGCAAAAATGTAACAACTGTGCACTCTGCTGCAACAAAGCTGAGAAGTCAATTCTTTGATGCCAAAACTCGGAGCCAATATGTCTGGATGAAGGAATTCTGCCTATTGTTTTGAGGCCAGCGCTAATGGCTAGAATTTGCATGTATAATTTCTTTTATTGCTCTGGTTCCTGACCAGCTGCAAGATCAAAGGGGCTATTAACCTCTGAGAGTTTGTTAGCCTGGGAACCAGAAAGAAATGATGTAATCTGAAATGAATCAGTGGTGCTGTGTTATCAATTTAAGGACAGAAAGAATGAGAGCATTAGAGCATTTGTCTTGAGAACATCCAACTCACCACTCTGCCTGTGTCTGTATGTAAGTAGGATCTTAGACTTTAACGTTTTTCTTAGAAATAGTTAGGAATTAGGAAGATTAGATTAAATGTTTTCTGTGATGTCAGAACTTTTCTACTGTATTATTTTAAACATTTCTCTCTGATCTCTGAACTCCTGACTAGCACTGTGTAGTAAGAAGTATTGTCTTGGGTTTTTATTATTAAATATTTTTAAACCTTTCAACTGTGGCTGTTTTGTGTAGAGATAATTTAAGCTCTAAGAGTGCATTGCATGTATATAGTGATACTGTACCAAGTCACGCCAGATAAGTCTTGACTGTTCGTTCGCACTTTCCATTTGGATAATAATATTGCACAGTAATAATTGGACACTCTTTCATAAGGGCCTTTGAGTAGCTTATAAATATTAGCTGGATGGTGGCAGTGATTGCTACCGTATAGTCTGGGTAAAAGGGGCACACCTGGAGAAAGTGCCAGCCTTCTCCAGGAGTGTCTGCATGGTTGCATAAACTCTTATCTGAAAGTGTGCATGTGTCAGCTACTTGGGCAGGGACATGAAGCACTGGTTGGACAGAGAGGGTGCTGGAGGTTTTAGCTTGCCCACTAGGCTGAGATCTGGACCCTATAGCTCTGCCAGTGGGAAGTCTTATTGGGGACCTGGAGAGAAAGTGAGAAACCAGCCCCCAGACTGACTGTGATCTCTGTGTGCTCTTAAGGGAAATTGTACTTTACTGTGTGTGTATTTATTATCCTTCCCCTATATGGAAGCTCCTCACTGGTGTTAGTGGTGAGGATTGAAGCTCCTTGATTGCTGGGCCAGTGCACGGGTGTCACATACTCTATACTATTGTACTGGCAAAGTATTCTGCAATTTTGGATATATTCTGTATATTGGAGAAGAATATAGGGTTAACATTAGCTTAAGGTCTTTGGAGCTTTCAGGTTTGGATTGTTTAGATGTAGATTTTATTCCTGCTTGCTTCCGCAATGTAGGCATCATGTTGTAGGAGAGAAAAAGGCTGTACAGATAACGATGTGTGGAAAGTATATAGTCTTTACATAGTACAAGGCAGAAGCCAACCTGTACCTCTGGGTGCATCTGAGGGTATTTTATCAATATATTTTTCAGTTTGTTTGTTTGCTGGGTTTTTTGGGGGGGGTAGAAAGCAGGAGTTAATAAAGGGGGTTGGATATGAAGACTTGAGGAGGCTATGTGCTGTGTGGAAGGAAGGGTAGATAATTCATTAAATAAGTCTGTTTGCAGAGTGGGAATATGTATTGACAGACCATGTCCTGATGTCCATTAATACGTTTCCAAAATTTCTCAGTCTATTTATCAGTGAAGTTTGAAAGGAGTGAATGGAGTTAGCCTCATATCTCCTGGTGGCTTTCTTGGCAAGGATTCTGAGGGATATAAATCAGTCCATGGTTTCAGGTGATGGACATTTTTTTTCCATTTGACAGAAGCTTCATCTCTCATTTTGAATAAGGCTTTAACCATTTATTATGTGTGTATCTATGCAGCTGGGTTACTCTGGGGAAACATAAGCATTATGTTTGGTAGGGAGGCAACAAGGTTAATGTGGTCTGTGTTTTGAAGGAATGTTTGTCAGTTAATTTGTGATTATTTCTTGTTTTACGGCTGTAATGTTTTTGAGAGACTGAGAGTGGAAGGTGGAAAGTTTTGTAGGGGGCATGTTGCATCAAACTCTAAAATGGATAATATCAAGGTAACACTGCTGAAAGCCAAAAGCCTAAACAACAAAATCTTTAAACTTGAGGCCTTCTTAACTTCAAAGACATCAGCATTTGTGTAACTGCAGTTATCTGGTTCCATTGCAGTGGTAGTACTCCCTGTGTTCCAGCGTACAGTGTGTATCGTGCATTCAGATCCACCAATAACTATGGGAGAGTATCTGTATTTATTCATAACCCCATTGCTATTTGTCTCTGACCAGATTTCACATGATATGAATCTGGAACTTATTGAGGTATAGCCAATTATAGAGCCTCACCTATGACTCTTTCACATTAGAAATATTAATCATCAAGCCAAATAACTTTCTTATGGGTGACTTTAGCTATCCACACAAAAGTTAGGAAACATTTATTGTCACCAACAAATATGAAGAGATTTCTGGACTTTGTAAATGCCAACACATGACCAAATTGTCCTACTACCTACCAGCGGTGTTAGTCTTCTCCTCACAGATATTTCCGACAATTACAATGCCTTACTTGTTACCCTCCTTAATCGAATCTGACCAGCTCACTGTGATCTTCTCTATGAAAACCTGCTTTGTGACCCCTAATAAAGTGTTTATATTCAGAGATTAATTCTAAACCAATTATTTATTATATACTGATCGTATTAATAATCGCAAATGGTATACCTACTTCATAAATAAGGATGCTGCCTATGGCTATGGCTACTCCCTAGTGGACTGATGCATAGAGACGTCCACACCAGTCCATTGTTAGCAGACATCCACACTAAGTTTAAAACTAAACTTGTATGATACAATTAAAGGCTAGGATTATAAAAACTGAGGTACTTAGAACAATTAAAAAACTCATATTATAGAATTAGCATATCAACGATCTCTATAATAAAAAGAAAAAGCTGCTGGGCATCAGTAAAAGATGCCCACTTCATCATTGTAAAGAGGATTTAAAGCTGGTAAGTCACTCAAACACAGTTAAGAAATGTAAGACCACCTATAAACCTAGGACTTACAGTTACAACTAATTCAAAAGATAGCCATAAAACCTTCTTCAGCTATATTAGGAAGCTTAGAGGTAACCAACAATTCTGTACTGAACTTATCTCCACTGGTACCTTCATTGGTACAACATTCTCTGATTCCAAGGACATTGCTATGTCCTTGGCATAGAGATAAATTCTCTTCTAACTTCACTCCACTGACTCTCCCCTACATATCCTCCTTTCTCCCTAATACCCTCCCCGTACATCATTTTATACCAAGTTTTTTTGCATTATCCAAAATGAAAACCACTAGTTCCATGGATCCTGACAATGTTTCTGGATGTCTGTTGGGAGGCGGATATTCTGAAAATCCATTCTAGCAAAAATGCCCACCAACTCTAAGCCTCAATGTCTCCATTGGTTATGTCCCTAAGATGTGAGGAATGGCACTTGTGGTGCCTTTACATAAAGGTGGCCCCTCTAGTAACCGTTAGAATTGCATGCCAATTACTCTGACTAGTATTATTTGCAAGGGTATGGAAGGTATTGTAGCTGAACTAATAAATGATATATGACCATATACTCCTAGATACCAATCATTTTGTGTTTGTAAAAAGCACAGTGTACCTTTTCAGCCTGGTTAACTTTTCTGCAAGGGTTACCAAGGCCATGGATAAGTGGCATACAGTCCACATTGCTTAACTGGACATTATCAATGTTTTTCACACTATCTCCCATGTTGGGATTATAGACAAATTATCTGTACTTAACAGTAACCCATACACAGTTCTCTGGATTGGCAATTGGCTATCTGATAGTACCCATATAATTAACTTCAGGGATAGACCGAAAACTTCACCAGTGCTGTCATAATGTCACACAGGGCTCTGGTCTCATCTTTGGCATATATTTCTCTATCACAGAAAGCCAATATCAGTGGACTATGGCCAACCAAATTTGTTGATCATTGCAAACTGGGAGCATTTATCAAATCCAATTCTGATAATCAAATTCTGCAGCAAGAGCTGGACAAAACAAATTAATCATGGGCTTACATTCAGCACCAAGAAATTGTTGTCTTTTGTAAGGCTAGCATCACTGCTGCATATCGGATAACATTCCACTTACATTTTACACAGTCATCAGTATTTGAATAAGTATGAGGATGATAACAGACTCTCCTTTGATTACGGTATCTCTGGGGTGGTTAGAAAACTCTTGTGTTTTGCACGACTTATTCTTTGCGGTATCGCTTCAATGTCCAAAGACGGTATAGCCCTGCTTCATTCATCCCTTATTAAACTCACCTTTGATTATAATGTACCTTTTGACATGTACCTTGGTAAGCACCTACACCTGCTTGAGAGAACTCACCGTTTCCTCACCAAAATGATCTCGTGTCTCGGGAGTCATCTCTGCTTGGCCTTCTGTGCTATGAATAACTCAGCACTCTTTGAACTACTTCACCGAAACAGAAACAGTGCTAAAGCAAACACCAACTCTAAAGACCTAAACACGTACTACCACATCAGTAACACCAGATACCTAACTTAACGTATCCTCCAGTTCTAGAATACACTGTCCGTACCTATCAAGCAGAGTACTTTGCTAACAACTTTTAAAACAAGTCTGGATGACTAGATGGGTGACTAGAAATTTTCACCAGGGATATGAGGAGAACATCTGCTTAATGGGGACATAGCTAGTCTCCCGCCAGTATGAGACATATGGCTGAGCTTCTCGATGATCTCCTTGGCCAAAGGAAGAACCTTTGACCTTATAACTTCTTAAGTAAAACAAAAGGGGCAGTGATTTCTAAAGGAACAGGACAGCATGTCAGAGTTACTAATCTGTGGTGTTATGCTTATTATGAGAAGATCCAGAAGTGAGTGTTTTCCTGACCAAAGTTGGGTCTGGTGTGGTGTTTAATTAGTTCAGCAAGGCTAAGGTTGGTGACACTGTCAATTGCTTCAGAGATGGTGACCTCAAAGAGCTTGACGTCACCCTAGATGATAATTTCTTTGTAATATATGAAGTAGGAATATGAATTTTGGAACATTTGATGAGGATGGAGGTAAAGAAAGGGTTTGTTTGTTATGTTTATTATGCTTGTTGATGTGCACCTTTATGATTTGCCATTTTTGGAATGCGGTCCATGCTAGATGTGTTCTGAATTAGGAGAAGCTTTGAGGTCTTGCTTTATAAGTATCATGGTTTCACCACCCACCCTTGGGCCTGGTTTGCTGTTGAATACATGGCAGTAAATAGTTGGGAGAGTGGTGTCAGGTTTTAACTGTTTCAGTTTATTCATAACAATATTAAACCTTGAAATAGTACTGGGCCCTCTGTTATTCTCACTATATATTAATGCTCAACCCTGAGATCTACCTCAAAGTAGAGCCAGAATATAGTCAAATGGGGCCCTAGGCAGGGTAATGGATTGGGGTATCTGGTTTTTAAAATGAAATGGAAGATGTGAAGAAGTGAGTCATGGGGGAGGGAGGGAGGGAAGGAGTGGACACTAGATCTGGTATTGTTGTTGAGGAACTGGAGATGTAAGTGGAAAGAAGTATGGGGGAGGGGAGCAAGATAGTAGAAATATGGATGGGTAGGTAGGTAAGAACATACAGTAGTAGAGTTAGAATGGGGATTTTCCATAGTGTACTAGTAGTGTTGGTGGAACTAAAGTTGTGTGGGTCTGATATCACCCCCCTTTCTGAAGTGGTGTCACTACAGTATCTTGCCATATGTCAGGGATATGTCCATAGCCTAACATTTTGTTTAATATGATTGGTAAGAGGTTTCCTTAATTTTGTGTTGAGGACCACCAGGCATGTTGCCTTGTCCCATGGAAGTTGATTTAGTTAGTTACTTAGTTACTTAGTTAAAGTTCATTTTGCTTGTGACACCAGTCATCATATATGTGGCTGCGCAAGGGATATCTTTCTTTCTTTCTGTTTCCTTGTCCCTGCAGCACTATAACATATTTCTTTGCTACCAAGATGTCTACACATTTTTTCTCTGAAAGCAAATTTACTATGTCCTGTGTTTATGTGATCACCTCATTGCTTATTAATAAAATGTTAGATTCACAATTTTCTGTTATTTTCCAGGTTATTAAAAACATACTTTTATTATTGTCTTAAGTCTATCAGACCAAATTGTGTTCAGAGAGGTATAAGATCTGACAAGAAAAGTCAGTGTTTCTTGTACTTTAATCTACACTTGTTTTATGAGTAGGGGGATTTTTGAAAGCTAAGCATAAGTTCTTTTTTTTGTCTTGCAAATATTTTATTCAACCAATGCTTTTGTTCACATTACCTGTAGTGTGTGTTTTACCAGTATGTGCTCAAGAATGCAAAAATTAATATCATGGAACACACTGAAGATACTTTTTTCATCTCTTTTCATAGGTAGTTACGAAATATATGTTCCAGGAGACCACTGAAGAAACTAGCCCAGTTTCTCAATTGTCTCAGATTACTGCCTGGTTAACTGACTTGACCAGAGACCCATTGGAAGCAAATGTCTGTTGAAGATATCAAATCCCAGACTACAGGAAGCTTATTATTAACAATTTAGAGGCTACCCTCTAAGATAATATAACTGTCATTCATTTATTGTATCATAGTTACCATTAATAATGTCCAATGCAAAGGGTGAGTTATTTATTTTAGAGTTTGCTTTTGTTTATAGGTTAAAGATAATTGTATTATGATCTGTGTTAGTTACATATATTATAACCATTGGTAGAAGCAGGAAGCTCACAGATTTGTCAGCATGATATCTAAGCTATTGCTAACCATATTTGGTTTTCATACTATTTTACTCTGAACTGTTTTGCATTGCAAGTCAGCTCCGTAGCATAAGATGATAAAGCCCTGAGTACAGTGCAGGTGTCCTAAGATCAGTTATCAGTTCTGATGTCTGTAAGAGATGGCCTAGAAGGATGGAAGTGAGGACCACAGCTGGCTCACACATCCTTGGGGGATACCCTGGTTCATCTACCAGCGGCAATAGGTGTTACACCTCTGGTGTATGGGCCTAATAAACACTTGCTGCCACTGTGCAGGCATACAATCCAAGGGACATTCTTCATTCAAAAGCATACTACCATGGCAGCATGCAGAAGAGCTCAGAACGCCTCCAAAGGAGAGGGAAGGCTGCCTCGGAGAGGCAACACGCTGGCTCACTCCCTACCACCTGAATCGCACCACTGGGGTAACAAGTGGGCTGATAGGGATTCCTGGGAAGGAGTGAATTGATTGTAGTGTTCTCTCCTATCTGTGAGTGCCTAATTCCTGCCCCCACAGAATGAATGAGCTGATTGAATGCACATAGAGGAAACTTCAGGTGAGATCCAACTAGGAAAAGCAAACTGGTTTATGTAGCATAATCAATCAATCTTTGGGTATAGTTACCTGATGTTGAGCAATTTACTCAGTCAATGGTTGTTTAGTTAAAAATTCCCATTTATATGGATCACCTTCATAACATCGATTACTTACTCACATTATCGAATCCAACTTCATCGAACTGACTTTGTCAAATCTTCATTATATCGAACTCCTGGAACAACGAAAATGAACCTTGGGAAAGGAACCACTTGGCTACCATGGTGAACCTTGCCCTTCCTCCACTGTAGTGTGATCTCAGAGTTGGTATATTTAGTTAGGAGATGTGGGGGGCACAGCCCCTACATCAGGGGGTGTGGGGTCAAAGCCCCCTACTTGGACATTTTTTCTTTTGCTGTTTGCTGTTTTGTCCTGGTGGTTGAGTGGTTCCTTTCCTGGGGTTCATTTTAGTTGTTCTGAGAGTTCTATATAATGAAGATTAGACGAAGGGGGTTCAATGAAGTCGGATTTGATAATGTGAGTATTCAATGTTTTGAAGTAGACACATATATATATATATATATATATATATATATATATATATATATATATATTTTTTTTTTTTTTTTGTGTGTGTGTTTTTTTGCATTTTGGAGTTTAGACATGCACTGTAGAGGGCACAGAAGATCTACCGTAGATTACTATCATATCATAATATTTAGTACCACTGATACATATTATAGAATTAGCAGTTTTTAGTCTAGAGTTATTTTCTTGACTTTTGGTTTTAAAGTGTTTTTTTACAAAGATTTTAGAAAGATTGAAATAGCACCACTCATCCCATTAGATCTACAAAAATGAAAAGAGAAACATCCTGGAATTTCTGATATGCATTTTGAATCTTCAAATCACATGTATGAAGATCTATAACAACCTGGAAAAATATTGCTTTTCTTCCAAAGAGAAATGCTTGCAAAACAAGCAAGTTGTGTTAGAGCTGTATCAAATAAAAGAGTTTAAATAATTCTTTATTTCTAAAACATGCATTACTAGTAAAATGTAATATATATGAAAGCAAATTTACAAAATGGCATATAACTGCACTTGACGCTGAAAATGTAATACAGTTTAAAAGTAAAACTAAAACTTTTCACTAAAATGCATGTCCTGTTGTAATTTATACTTCTCAAATTTTCTGGTTATTTCATAAGATGATGATACCTTATTTGGACAACGACTTGTTGTGACCCCCACCCCATACAAACATAAGTATTTAAATGTGGAAACAGGAAGACAACTTTTAAAATGCAAACTAAAGTCACAGAAGATCCAGTTTGGTAAATATGTATAGAAAAACAAACAGCTAATTCAAAATAGTTTAATAAGTTACAGGAATTGCCAATTTGGCTGCTGATGGGAACCCTTAGAGGCAGAGAACAAGCTGTATTATATGTCATTTGAGGACTCTGAAAATTCTACTTTTAACGTAAAAAAGTGAAGCATTAAGGATGCAGTATATCTTTTAGTCAGAAGCATACAGTTTCTAGTTTGTACATTGGATAGTTTTTCTAAAGAGTATCTACCATTGGAATATTTTATTTTCAGTTCTTCTTGCAAGTTCTATACTGCTTACATACATATCTGCAAAGAAATGCCTCAGCCTATTTATTTAACTAAAGAATCATATTACTCAATATTAAATGTTTGTGGATGTTGATTTATTTACTTAAGGCTCTGCACATTTTTATCAGTGTATGTACAACTGTATGGTATATTCCCAACTAAGGGTGATTGGTCAGAGTTAATTGTTACCATTTACATATTTAAACACTAACTTATTTTTAAGGCTAAGGAGTAAAGTGTGCTATTATTTTCTTAGTTTTTGCTAACTGATAACGTATCACAAACTTGAGAGAAGATGGTGTTCTTGCTAGAGAGTTACAGTTTATTCCATTTTCTGAAAATACAGGGCAAGTGGTGGGCATCATAATTTTGGTTGAAGTTTAATTATTGCAGGTAAATTGCCTTAGAAACAGCTGGGCTCAGTATGAGGTAGAACTTCCATTAAGACATTTATTACAACTGTGATTTTTAGCTGTAAAGTATAATGTTCATTTGCATATGGCTAGGCAGTGTATCTTTCACTCAGAAGCAGACAGTTTCTAGTTTGAACTTTGACTATTTTTCTAAAAAGTATCTGCCATTGGAATATTTTATTTTCACTTCATCTTGCAGGTTCTTTACTATTTACATACATATTTGCAAAGAAATGCCTCAGCCCATTTATTTAACTAAAGAATAAATTAAAGAATATATATATATATATATATATATATATATATATATAGATATATATATAGATATATAGATATATAAATCTGTACTGGTCTACTTCAAAACATTGGCTATTTAAACCAGACATTGCTGGTTCTTTCTCATATCAAAGATTAACTGCAGCAGTTTGAGAGTTAAGGCCAGCACCCCCTGCCCTTCATACCACGTTCCATATTGCTACAAGTATCAGTGTCTTCCAAGCAGAAGTAAGGCACTAAATCACTTATTTTCTTTATGAGAATTCTGGCATTAAGTATTCAAAGCTATAATCCTGTCTGATTTTCTTGTTTACATTTTTATGTTTGTCTTTTAATCTGAAGATGTATAAAAAGAGCAATATATGGGGATGGAAAATGTCCTGTTTAGTAAGGGCAAGAAGTGAACAACACACTCTTACTGATTACATCTCTCTCTCCAGACTGATAAATACTAAATCCCAGATATCACACCATGGCCATTGTCACTAAATAAATACCACAATTTAATCTGATATTTAGGTGTTGTATTGGAAGATGGGAGGATTTTGCTAAGCAGATGTATTTTTCCCATGCTTGATAGGATATTCACTTCATCCATCCATCTATCTGTAACACCAATGTTCACACCCCTGGTTAGCCCTGCCCCCAGTACTCATGAGGGAGGTCCTTATTAAATTGTTATTTGACAGTGCATTAATTAATCTTGTTCCTTTTTATGTAATTGAGCTGCCTCTAACTCTAGCCATGGTAGACATTACATTGTCACAAGCTCCTTATAAAGCCTATTGAGGTGTACATTTGTTTTATACACAGTGAAGTTAACAATTAGTAGCATGTTTTGGGGGGGGTCTATATTAGAACATCAAAGTTTCAAAACTTTGAATGTTGTAATATCGAACCCTGTTCAGTGAAAGCTGAAAATATAGAAGCAACAGAAAACCAAATCTTTTCCTAGGAAAGGAATTAATTTGTCCGTTTCTGTTGCTTCGGTATTTTCAGCGCTGTGGTGGAAAGTTACGGGTCAGGTTCAGGTAAGTGTGCGATTCAGTGCAGGTTAGGGTAGTTAGGGTTAGGGTGTGGGTTAGGTATGTGTGTGATTGTGTGGACGTGAGGTTAGGATGGGTTAGGTGAGTTAGGGTTAGGGCACAGGTTAGGTATGTGTGCGATTGTGTGGATGCGAGGGTTAGGGCAGGCAAGGTGAGTTAGGGTTAGGGTGCGGGTGAGGGTGAGGTGAGTGTGTGATAGTGACGGACCTTAGGGTTAGGGTTTGGGTTAAGGTAAGTGGATAGTTAGTGGTGTGTGTATAGTTTAGTGTAGGGTTAGGTGTAAGATTTTAGGTGTATGTGTGTGGATTGCTGTTTGTTTGGTGTGCTTGTGTTGTGTGTATGTGTTTTGGAACAGCAAATTTTTTCCCTAGGAAAAAATTTGCTGTTCTGTATGTTTGATGTTTTCAGCTTTCGCTGAATAGGGTTCGATATTAGAACATTCGAAGTTTTGAAACTTCGATGTTCTAAGATAGACCCATTTTGGGTGTTGCCAGTTCACAGTGTCTGCTCTAGGTTTCCATGTCCAGTCTAGATCAGTTTTCATTCTAGGTATTTTGTTGTTATACATAGTTTTTGTGATAACACTGTGTGTTTGACTTATTAACCAGATGAAAGTCCAAGTAATAAGTTACATGTATGATGTTCTGGTTACATACAACTGTCGTTTTTTTTTTTGTTTGTTGTTTTTGAGGTATAGGTGAGGATTTCATAGATGCAGTCCTTGAAACCTATCCATATGTAGTAGTAGATGTGATTATACCCAAATGGTAGGGCTGCTGCTGAGAGTTTAAACTCAGTTTACTGGACATCCTTGTACCTTTCATGGGTATTTTTAGACCTGCTAGTCAAAACCAAAACTGGCTTTTGTCAAAGTGCCATTAATGCGGTTAATCTTGCAATAGGGTTTCTTTAAAAAAAAGAAAATGTGCATGTTCTATTTTTGTTTGCCTCTAACAGCTTTGTAGGATGGTAGTTGGTAATAGTATTAAT
The DNA here is from genome assembly GCF_019279795.1 of Protopterus annectens. NCBI lineage: Eukaryota > Metazoa > Chordata > Ceratodontiformes > Protopteridae > Protopterus > Protopterus annectens. The sequence continues at coordinate 1,884,272,730 of NC_056729.1, forward strand.
CAAACATTTTTAAAAGTAAGCTGGATAAAGTGTTGCAACACTGGACAAGCAGTACACAACTATGAGATAGGAAGGTAAGAAAGTTAGAAATCTAAGATAATGTAAGTTTAACTACGTTAAAGAGAGGGCTTTAACACAATGACATTGGAGTTCTCATTGGTAGGAAGAGATAAGTGCAGGAGGGGCTTTTAGAGTTAAATTTATATTATGGATGAACAAGTTTGGAGCTTCTAGGCTTAAAATCTTCACATGAATAAAGTGGCTGAGGTGAGAAAATCAGACATAGTCACACAGCTGTCTTTTCTGTCAGCTGTCTAAACAAACCTGATCTGTTTTTGATACCTTGAATAAAATGTTATTCCCCAACTCATCACACAGTTCAAAATTAGTTTAATGTCTTTTGGCAGCACATAAACCAAGTGAAGTTTTAAGTTCTGTTCTAACCTATAATTTTTAAAACTCAAAAAGAAAATATGTTTTGATTAAATAACAGTGTTGTAAACACAAGTTAAAAAAACAATGCAAATAAATCACATCTGGCCTATTCTGATAGCTCTTCGAAGAAAACCTTGAACTGTTTCCCTAGTATAAATAAATACAACTATTTTCCAGCACTTTTTATAGTTCAGAAGCAATAAATCCTTCTGGCTTCACAGAATAGTACACAAAGTTTACTTTTTCCCCAAAAACTACAACTGTTAAAACTCAACAAAAAAAATAAGATCTGTAGATTAAAATGACACTACAATAAACAGAAGTAACGCAGAAGGAAAAAAAAAACATAAATATAAAAGCTGCAAATCAAAATATCAGAAAATTCAGCCAAACAAACATGAATAGCCACAAGTTCTGAAACCAAAGTCCTGTATTTAATAGTCAGTCATGTTTCTGCCTTTGTCTCTTTTGGCGTTTATACTATTTAGCACCTGTATTACCCCGAATGACCTGCCTTTGAACTAACTCCAGAAGGTGGATCCTGGAACTTCAAATGTACCAAAATGGATTACTACTTTGTCATTTACTCTGACTTCAGCCTCAAAATAATCTTCCACGGCCAGAGAATGTTTTAGAACTTTTCTAATTACACACACATTTAGTTATGACTTTTTGCTGCTTGGACTATTGCCAGCTGGAGCTCATTTTATTGGAAATTTCAGTCCTTAGTACATGAATATCAAGATGGCCAAGTGGTCTAAGGCACCAGACTCAAGGGTTAAACTCCTTCCATGACTCATGGAATGGTCTCTAGACAGAGGTATGGGATCCAATCCTACTTCTAACAGATATTTTAATTTTACATATTGGCATAATGGTTAAGGTATTTACTTCACAGATACAAGGTATAGGATTTAATTCTAATCTCTGGTTATTGGCTAGGTTTGTTATAGTCTACAGACTGATAGCCTAGTATTTACCTATTATATCGACTTACTATATTTCTTATTGCTGATATAATTTTGAAAATCTATAAACATTTGTTTTATTAGGGTATATATTGTGTAGAATTGTGGTCATCATCATCATCATCATCTGAATATGCATCATCTTCATCAACATACTGATTACTTTTTGCTTTTTTTCTCAGTGCATGCTTTTTTATCATTTAAATTTATTAGGCAATTTATGCCTGTTTATTATACCTGCCAGTATAAACTAAATGCTGAGCTAATGAATGTGTATGAATCTACTGCTGTATGTTTGTTGCTGTCTTTTGCCTCAGGTCAGGACTGAGAATGGTCTGGGGTTTAATACCAGTTAATTTACCCATTTAACGAAGGAAATAGGTAAATAAATAAATTATTAGTACTGGCCTTCTTGCACTGTCATTTTATTTAGAGTGCGTTCCTCTCTGCACTACCATGATTTTTCTTTTCTTTTCTGCTGTGCTTTCCTTAAAAACATCATTCTTCAAAGTATAAACGTGCCATTTTCAGTGGCACAACAGGTAGCATACTCACCTCTGGTGCAGAAGGCTGTGGGTTTCGATAAATAGCTGACACTGCAGTGTAGCATAAGGGGGATACTGCACTCTTGAGTACGTCATCCTTCCGATGAGATGTTAAACCAAGGCCCCATCTGCTTGAGTAAGCGAAAGATCAGGTAAATGTAAAAGATCCCTGGCACCTATCAAAAAGAGTAACGTAAAACAATATTTACAAAATGACGTATTTACATATATGCAATTTATACGGTGTACACTTTTCCATTTCTTTTCTGTATTATTATACAATCATAATTAGCTATTTATTATTTGAACTTCTGTTATCATTGTTATTAACCCTCCACTCCTTTTCCGCAGTCCCCATCTGATGTTTCTTAAAATCACTGCTAATCTCCATGTATCACTGAATGCGATTTCATTTATCCTTTCATTAAAATGGTCCACGCAACATACAATTTTACTAAAGTATTCTTTACTTTTATGCCTGTAATGTACTTATATAATAATATCCATATTTATTTCGTTCACCTTTTTATAGCTTCAAAAAATGCTTCTTAACATAGTTTTCCCAAAGTTTTGAAAATCTCATACGTTGTAAAAAAATGTTCTGTAGTTTCCTCTTTGCCACAATGTATACAAACTCTTTCACTTATTTTTATATTGTATGTTTCTGTTTACTGATAATTTATTAATCACTAATCTCCATAAAAAATCTTGACATTTCACTTGTTTATCACACCATGCTTTTCTTACTTTTATAGCTTTAACTTCTTCATTCATTAAATCCGCCCAAGAATTAATATAATACTTTGTATTGTGACATTTTATACCACACTTTCCTCTCATTTTCAATTTTATCAGTTTTTATTTTCCATAAAAATTATTTTTCTTGATAATATCTCATCTCATCATATATACACCCCTTTCCTCCTTTGAATTTTTTAACATGTTCTAGTTCCACTCATATTTATATTTTAATACATTTACTATAAACGTCTCCATTTTATTATTGATCCAAAGCAAAACTCTATGCAAATTCAATAAAGAAAATATACAATCAGGTTTATTAAGCCTAATCCTCTGTCTTCCTTATTCATATATGACTCCTCTGTTCACTGGATTCAGTCTTGAACCCGATATAAAAGAAAAAAATTGCACTTTATTTTTGTTATCAGTATAATGTCACCTGCATAAGTCAAAATAACTGGAATTTTTATCCCTTCATTAGTAATATAACTAGGATCTTTCATGTGTATAATTACCTCTCTAACCAAATACATTAATAAATAATACATATAGATACTACTCATGGGACATCCTTGACATATGAGAATATATCTTTTTCTTTGCTTAGCCAACCATTCACTAAAATTTTATTTATTTATTTATTTATTTTACATTTGTTGACCTGGCTAGTCTAACTGGATACATGTCCATTTTCAGTAGAGGCCTGGGGAGATAAGCTCCAAGACATGATAAAATACAAATACAAGTACAAACAACACAAAGCAAATTTTGTAATAAAAAATAGCAAATATAATAAAAATATGATAAAAATATTCAAACAATGGTAACGTGTTATAAAGCATAAAGGTTAGCACAGGGTGTGTAAAGAGGACAAGAGTCATAATCAGTGCAAATTGAAAGGTACAGGGACATCATACAGGTAAAGTCAACAGTAGAGAAAGGATGTGTAGTGATGTTACTAAGAATTTAATTGAAAAAAAAGGTATGTAAAGAGGAATGAAATAGTGTAAAATAGGGAGACATGAGAAAAATAAAATAAGAAGGAAGATGTAACAGTGGATAGTAAGCACAGGATAGGCAAGGTCAAGATTAAAGAGATAGATGACTAGTCCGGTCTGGTACAGGGGCATAGCCAGTATGATTTGAGGTAAAGTTTAAGTCTGTTTTTGAAGAGTGATAAGGAGGTGATTGTGGAGAGGTCATTAGGGAGAAGATTCCAGGATGTACCTACAGTATTAGAGAAGAGAAAATCCCCAGACCTGTTATTAGATTTAGAGGTGTGTACAAGAAGTTTGTGTGATGAGCGTAAATACTTCAGATTTATATAGGGGGTGATAAGGCTAGATAAACTAGGAGTATTAGAAGGTTTGTAAAGAATGCTGTGGGCAATGGTTAGTTGGTGAAATTTAATCAGGTGTTGTAGTTCTAACCATCCTAGTTGATTTAGATTTATACAAGGGTGGGTTCTAAATGGGTTTCCTGTAGCAAATTTTGCAATGTTATTATAGGACAATTCCAATTTGCTGAAGTTAGTCTTGGATAGATTAGTAAAAATTGGAGAAGCATAAAGGAGTTATTTTTATTTTTGTCTCATGCTGAACAACATTCTTAATTTTTGTACTGATGTTATACTCTTTCATAATTATCCACAAAAGTTCATATTGTAGTGTATCACATGCTTTATTTGTGTCACCTATCATAAGCTTCTTTCCCACTTTCCTGTGTATAATATACTTTACATGCCATCTTCTGTTTTTTAATTACTTTCTATTCTTTTCTGAATTATTTTCATAACAATTTTGTAATCTGCATTGTTCAGTACTATAAGTCTCAATTTTTTTATTTCATTTTGTCTTTTTTTTCCTTTCAAATTTAAATATATCACTGCATAGATCTGTAAACATAGAACTTTAACAACTCATCCATAATTTTTAAGAATAAGTTTTTCCTGTCAGTCCATAAAATTCTTATAGAAATGGTATCATATTCCATCTGGTCCTGCAGCTGACTGTAATTAAGTTGTATAAGTATCTTATCTAATTCATACATTTCATTTTCTAATTTTTTATTTTCCTTGTCTAGTAATTTTTTAACATTGTATTATTTTTGTGTACGATACTGCAGTGGTGGTGCTGCGGTAGTTCCTGGGGTCAGTGGAAGCACCACCTTTGTGCAAGGAAATAATGGCGGCTGTTTTCCATTCTGCTAGTATGAACTTGGCGCTTAGACTGTGACTGAAAAGAGTACCCAATGGTGTTGCTAATTCATGTTGGAGATCATGTAGGACACAGCCTGGGATGTTATCAGGTCTCATAGATGCTGTGTTTTTGGCCTTAGAGAGGACATTTATGACCTGCTCTTACCAGGTAGGGGACAGGTGACAGGGATGTCATGGGGTATGTGTGGCAGGGACAGGGAAGTAAAGTTTACATGGAACCTGTTGACCAACAGGTTAGCTATATCCAGATGCTCAGTATACGTGGCATCATTAACTACCAGTTCAGCACAAATCTGGGCATTTTAGGTTACGGATGTAACTATAGAATGCCTTGTGGTTGTCCTTTTTTGAGGAAACTAATTTGGACTTATAGTTTGTTTTGGAGGACTACACAAGGAGTCTTATTTGCTTGTTTAAGCTGAAGACAGAATGTTGCCAGTTTAGGAGCCCTTGCTCCCTCTTACTCTTAGACAGCAATTTCTTTCTCTTATTGTAAAGCCTGTTAATAGCAGTTGCCCACCAGGCAAGTTTGCTATTCTTTGAAGAGCTTTTTTTGGTCCTATCAGGTACGGCCATGTTCATATAAAGCATTGGTGTAGAGCTCTGCAAAGGTGCCAGTTCCATTTGAGGGAGGAGGTGCAGTGGAGCTATTTATACCATCCTGGAAGAGGTTATAATCTGCTTTGGAGAAGTTTTTTGTTTAGTTGCTGCTGGGAAGGGGGGGGGGTCAGGTGTGATAGTTACTTCAAATGAGACTGATTTGTGGTCAGATCACCAGGGAGGACCTTACAGTGGGGATGCTACAGTGGTCCACCATATTGGTAAGCAGCAGATCCAGGATGTTGGCACCCCTTGTGGGGGGTGTCAACCAGCTGGTCCAGGTCATTGGAGTTAACAAAGTAGATGAACCTTTGGGCAAGTGAGTTTGAGCACAAGTAAATTACCCAGTCAATGGATGGGTAGTTAAAGTCACCAGAACCATGGTGTTCGGATGTATCTTGATAGACTCGAGTAGATCCAAACAGGCTGAATGGATATCCTGATTCATGGAGGGGGTCCTATAACTGGCAATGACTTGAATAGGTGTCCTACCAACAGTTAATTGCACCAGAAGTCTCTCCAGGGAATCATACTGTTTAACCAATCTGGAGGTGTATTTACCTTTAATGAATATTGATACACCGCCTCCTTTAGTTTTCATGCCTTCAGTTTGAGGTTTGAATGTGTATAAGAAGGTGTAACCTGGTATGGCTGGGGTGCTGTCCACAGCCTTCAATCAGGTCTCTGTGACTGCACAAATGTTTGCGTCTTCCAAGGTGAGGACAGCTAACAGCAAGTGCAAATTCATGCTGAGACTCCTAGCATTTAGCAGCATAAGTTTGAGGTTGTTTTTAGATGGAGTTTTTACATTGGGAATTTTGTCCTTGAGACACTGCCTAAAAAAGGCACTATGGGGATGGCAAGAGCCTTAGCCAGTAGATGAAATCCCAGGGGTGACAGATGAAGACCATCTCTGGCAAAGCATCAAGGTCTGTTGATCATGTCCTCCCTGGCTGACAGATAGTGTTTCTCCTTATAATGATACCAGAAGCTAAGCCAATTATTGAAGTCAATCATTGTCTGTTTGTATTGAGGCATAGGTGAAGGTAAAATGCTGCTTAAGGCTAGGGACATACCTGCCTGAGACACATAGTCCAAGATCTCAGTCATGTCTTTCTTCATAGCGTCCAGAGAGGTACATCTCAAATCATTCACACCAACATGGACTATGATGATGTCATAACAGTACCTGTTGTTGAGAGACTTGACTGCATGTGTCATATGACGTATCCTGGCACCTGACAGACAGCTGACAGTAACCTTTTCCTTTTCCAGCCTGGTGAAAAGGAAATCAGTGTGTCTCACAATGAAATCACCTATGACTAATATATTTGATTTTGTGTTTTGCCTTATGTGTTGGACCAGTGAGACACTGGTGCGTGAGCTATTATGTGTAATGTGTTCTGCAGAGGAAGTATTATGTGTAGCATGCTTGTGTTTGTGTTTGAGAGGTCTCTGCTTTTCAGGTATGATTCTGGTGAGGATCATTGCATATGTAGGTATATATGAGGTGGGTTCAGGTGGTGTAGGAGATGAGGTGTGCATACTGGCAACCCGCTCATTGTCACATGTAGTGACTGGTGTGTGGGAAAGCATAGATTCAAGGCTCTTAACATAGTTGCTTTTTTCACATGTTGTGTTTGTGTGGACTAGGAGTAAATGGTTGTTGCTTTACATAAGGCAGTTATTAAACTGCCTCAGGATGTCCATGTCATTCAAGCTGGCCTGAGAAACTGTGGGAAATTGTCTGTCCGTAGTAGTGATAGATACATTTATATGATCAGGAAAAGAGGTCACACTTAGGAGTGGCTAGTGGGTGAGAGGTGTGTTGGTAGCTTTGAGTCTAGTGTTAGTGCGCCACCTGACAGTAGAGCAGGGCTGCAAGTAAACTCTGGAGGACCACAAGCACTGCTAAGGGAAAATTTAATGAACTAAACATTTGCATCTATAACCACCAATAGTAACTGCTTCTACACATCAGTACATGATGGAGCACTACATTCAAACAAGTGCAAATGTGGGGCTTAAATAAAACAAGAAAATAACCTTTGTAGCTCAAACTAGCCAATAAGAAACCTCTCTCTGAGCTCTACTCCAATCACCCTTGATTAGATGGGACCCAGACAGCACTCTCTTCACACAATAGTGCAGAAGGGCATTCACTAACAAAGGTGGCTTGAAGTTGATGCTCCAAAATTACAAAACAGACCCAGAAATAGCAAACTTGGAACTGGGCAGTGCTACAGCTGAACTAGTACAGTAAAATGTGACAAAACATAGTTCAGACAATTCAAACAGATAGTAGAATGCAAATAACATTCAAAGTGCAATATTAGAGCAAAAACAGGCACTTATATTTAGATGGCAGCAAAGGATGCCTCAGATATTTCAGTATCTCATTGAAGAGCTTGTTTTAGTGCTCAGGTGATACCAGACAGTCTAGATTCAGCAAGTCTGAATCTTACCTATGCTATAAAATAGAGAAGTACTAGAAATTCAAAATGCATAAAATCACAGTCACAGCAGCAGCAAACAGTTGAACTAATTTAGCAATTCACCAGCAATTCGCAGCATAGAAGGGTGTAGGCCACACTCTCCTGCCACAAGAGTTTAAAAACCACAAACCTTACTAATGTAAAACAACTGGTTTAGGTGCACAAGTGCTTAAGCCAGAATTAAGACACTTCCGAATGATAGACACAATAGGCCTTCAACCAGCAATTTCTAACCAGAAGGGTTTAGACTATCCTCTCCTGTCACAAGAGTTTAGACCACAAATCCTCCTAATGTAAAGTAGCTAGTTTGGAACCCAAGTGCTTACACCAGAATAAAGACACTTAGAATAACAGGCACAATTAGCCTTCACCAGCAATTCCCAGCTTAGAAGGGTGTAGACAACACTTTCCTGCTACAAAGGTCCAGACCACAACCCTCACAATGTAAAGTAACTGGGGTCTAAGTGCTTAAACCAGAACTAAAACACTTTCAGAATAACGGACATGATGAGCCTTCAACCAGCAGTTCACAGCTTAGAAGGGTGTAGGCTGTATTCTCTTGCTACAAGAATCTAGACACAAATATTTCTAATGTAAAATAACTGATTTGAAACCAAGTGCTTAAGTGCTTAAACCAGAACAAAGACACTTAGAGGCACAATAGGCCATCAACTAGCAATTCCCAGCTCAAAAGGGCCGAGGCTACCCTCTCATCCCACAAGAGTGTAGACCACAAACCTTCTTGATGTAAAATAACTGGCCTGAAGCCCAAGTCCTATAACCACAACTAAGACAATTACAATTTAATCAGGCTACTAGCAAGCAGTAATAAAAGCAGCAGAATGAATGCAACTGAACACTTTAAGAACAAGCAGTAAAAGCAAGACAAATTAATAAAGTAGGAAGAGACACAAAAACAGTAAAAGCAGCTGAACACGTTTTTTTAGTTATGTAGGAAGGGAGGAAATTAAAGATAATTCAAGGTTAAGAAAATAAAAGGGTGGGCCTTCCCAAATGATCTCACTGTACACAATAGAATGAACTGGTGGGATGGGACTGGGGGGAGTGTCCAATATTAAATTTATAGTAGAGGTGGGCAACTCAAAAGCCACCAAATTTTAAGAACAGCACAACAATTGGGTAGATGGGTGGAACAAAAACTGGAGACTGAATCAGAACAGAAGTAAAGACAAGTAAAGAAACCTTGGAACTAAACCCTGTTCACAAAATACAACCTTTGCAGAATACTGTTAAAAACTACAACCTAAGAGGACCGTAAGATTGTTAAATATCACTGAAACATTTAGAGCAATAAATATATACTTATATCAGCTTTGGATTTCCAAATGGCTTTAGAAGCACTAATTCTTGTAGCCAGCCACAGGTGAAAGCATGGTTCTTTTTCTATGTTCCAAATTTTGTCTCCTACCCAAAGCTTTTCTGCATGTAATCTCTCTTCTTGTGTCAGAAATCTTTCATTTTCCAATATTATTATTATTATATCAACATCACATTTACTACGCCAATTTAGAATGACTATTCTTCTACTTATATTTGTAATGTTATTTGCATTTACTGAAAGCACTGTAAAGCTATAACTATATCCATTTTGTAGTTTACTAGGAATTATGTATACCTTTACATAAATTCAAACAAACATCTCATTTGCATTACCCATTTCTTTTTTCTTTTTTACACTTATAACTTTAAATTTTCTTTTTCTTGTTCTCCTCTTTTACCAGTTTAATTTTTATTCCTTTAACTATTTTTAGTTTATATCTTCCTCATCACTTATTTCAGAGCCTCCTTCTATAATAGCTTCTGTTCCATTGCTCTATTTAACCTTATCTTTATTTTGGTCTGTTCTTGCTTTTCTGTTTCCTCTTTATCTTCTATTGTTGCTATTTCTTCCATTTGTATATTTTCTTCACTTTTTGTCTCCTTCTTCAACCTTTCCCTCTCGACATTACTATCCACTCATAAATGCTCAATTTTGTTACATTACAACATTTTAATTCACTTTTTTTTTGCATCACGACCAGTTCCACCACAACTATAACATTAATTTTATAACAATTTCTTATCAAATGATCATGCTTTCCACAGAAGAAGCATGTTTTGAGTTGATATTCATCATACTAGGAATATAAACAATTTTTTTTCTCCATTTTCAGTACAATATGACAGGCCCATCCAACAGTCCATAATCATCTCTTATCATAAACTTTACTAATGTGAATAACTTGTTTACATAGTTTCCTTAAATGTCTCTTTAAAAGCTCTTTGTCTGCTTCAGTTTCAAATTGAATGTGCACTTTTTTCCTGTTTCCCTGTGAAATGCTTTAACCACATACGAGTTGCAGGGATTACAGTTCTTCTTTTCATACTCTCCCAAAAAGCTTTCCATGACAGAACCAGTCTCAAGTATAATATCACAAAATATTTATTTATGAATAATTATAAAAGATCTTACCTCACCAATCTTTACACTCAATAGCACCATCAAATTATCCCAGATGTCATAGGGTTACCACCTGTCCCACTTTGCGAGGGATAGTGGCCTCTTTGGGCAGTTGTGTCCTGCAAAAATATTGTAAGAATGGCAACTGTCCCGAAATATTAAGGTAAAATGATTTCCTATATTTTATGTAATAGTTGCATAAAACAGTTATTCTGTATCTGAAACACTGAAATGTTATAAGAAACAGAATAAGCAACTAAAATGCTACAAGAATAAGCTTTTATTTAGGCAAAAAAGTGAAGTTCTGTCTCTTGTACTGACCGTGGGTATGTTTTGGCCTGCAAAATCTGATGTTTGTACGACAATTGTCCCACTTTGGCCATCTGAAAAGGTGGCAACCCTAAAATGTCATACCTGTCCATTTATTTTTCTTTATTATGGATTCTTAAAACAAATGTCCTTTGATTGTTGACATTACTTTCCTAATGTACATTTCACCACTTTCCCTGTATTGTTCTTAAGAGTCTCAACATATGATTTATTTTTAGACTGTCTTCTTCCAGAATGACTTCACGTTCCTCTAAATGTATTTATACATAATTTAACCCCAAGAAACATCTTTTATACTCTCAGGCTCACTTTGCATTAACATTTCATCCTTAAAAGTTGATTCACTATTCAAGGATATGAGAACTCATCTAGATAGTAACCTAGCCTTCCACCAACATGTGTACAAAGTAGAAAGAAAATTTTTATTTGTTGCTCAACTTATAAGCAAGGGCATGGCATCATACCAATGTACTTGTCCCTCATCATACCCATCAGTGAATACCTGATCAGACACATGCAGCAAATGGAACGTCCACAAAGGTTCCTTACAAAAAGAATACAGGAAGTAAACACAATGTCTTAAATAGATCACCTCAATGCCCTGTCCTTTTACTTGGTATCATACAAACTTCAGAGAGGTGATCTATGTCTGGCATAGAAGGCATCCCTGGACCCTGTTTTGATAAACCTTTTGCACATCTGCAAAACAAGCATCATTAGAACTATTAGATTAACATATCTAAATTTTATTTGCAACATAAATAGGACATGTTGGAGAGACAGATATATTTGTCACAGAATTCCCATTCTCTGGAACATCCATGTGAAGCAGAGTTCTCCCCATCTTTATTTAAAAGCAATTTGGACCAATGGATGGGTAATTGGAAATTCACCTCCTGGTTTACTACCCTATGTCTCTGATGGACAGAAACAGTCAGTAAATCATCCCCTATATAAATCAAATTTGTGGATCATATTTGGGTTGCATGGCTAGGCTTATAAGGGCCCAAGTGGTCATTAGCCTAAGAAACACTTATGAACCTATGAACATCTTCTAAGGTTTCACGTGATGTCATGCAATAATTTGCCCATCACTTGGTTTTAAAAATGTTAACACAACCAATAATGTAAAATTCAGCATGTCAATCTGCCAAGGTCATAGAAACATTGCTATTTTAGGACTTCCATCCATTCAAAGTTTGCAGACTTTGTCACAACAAACAACTATTCCATAACACTGGGGACTGACGTGGCTGATTTTAAGATTTTAAGTTGCATGAGTGTATTCTTTGTAAGTCTGGTTTTCTGTCAAGTATACATGCAAATGTTGCAGAATTTCAAAATTACTACCAAATAGCAGTATTTCCATTATAGTGTAGCAAATGTGAAAATTGATAATACATTTTTCTGTCTCCCACCATGTGCCTTAATAAGACACAGCTCTCTTAGATTTGAAAATATGATTGTAAATATGAAAAAATAACATTTCCACTGCAGGACAGTCTAGATTATCAGTTTTATAGTCATTTTGCTACTTACACATTTTTGTCTCTAATGCTTCCTATTATTAATTGGTAAATCATTTAGTTAAAGAAGCCGTCCCAAAAAATATCTGGATGCAATAAGGAGTTCGGGTTACTAATTGGAAGTATACAAAAAAGGGGCTGGATTCCATTAAGTTCGCAGAGGGTATTTACGGATAGAGCAGCATGCTGAAGGAAGACTCCAGCACACCTTCTGCAGATGCAATTCCAGAAGACAAGCTGAATGCAGACTGACTAATTAAGTACTCAGTGTAGGAAAATTAGGGATTCTGCACCCACCAGTGTGATTCCAAAACACATCATGTGCACACAATGCAGCTCACATGCAACAAACAGCTATGCCGACTCCACTTCCAAAGATTCTTGGCACATACATTATGGACCCCAAGGATTTCAAGCAAATAATATAGATTACATTGAAATCCATAGCAAAACTGAGAAAAAAACATAAATGCAACCTGCTGTTAATATACTGCAACAGGCAACAATGAGGCAAGCTATGCATGAGGATATGGGCACATCCGGGGATGCACTACCATACACACCTGAAAAGGCAGCACAAATGATAACGGTGTGTGCCATGCTGCACAATATGCTAACCTGAGCACATGCCAGTCTTCTAGTTGCAGGTATGTGTGAGCTACCATAAGAACCACAAATGTCTGAAGAGGACATCCCAGAGGTATCGGAGGAGGAGCAGGAGGACATAGGGGTCAGAGACACAGGTGTGGATATCGTAAGGTGCAACCCCAAGTACAGGCCCAGGTTGCACAGCAGTGTCTAACCCAGACAGAGTCATAACAAGCTGCAAGAACATAGGTACACATTAAGCATTCATGTTCAGGTGTTGCTCCAGCAAAGCAACACGCATTACATCCAATGGCAAATACGCACTGGATATACACACTGAGGATCACACATAATATGAGCCTAAACATATTACATGAACATATGCAAATGTGTCAAAAATAAAAACATCACAACTGACACAGGTATGCATGTACACTCATTCTGTGCTATCAATGAATGTTCAACAATAAGGGACACATATAGGTGATACACTGACACATCTGTACAAAATCATAATATGAAAAAAGAGAACTCATGCACAGCATCATGCAGACATTTTTATTTCAGAACCACATATCACAGTACAGTGGTACTGAAATAATGAGTCCACTATGTGTACTACACTGTTGGGCACACTCTAATGCAGTCTTGGTTAACCATGCTGATATCTCAAACCATGGTTCACCCTGCCATGACCATGTACAGAAACCTCCTGCCCTGTTTGCTTCACAGAGGAGATGGATGGGGGTAAGACTCCATGTTCAGATGAAGGAGCATGACTTCGAGTTGAAAGCCTTGTGACTGATGGGACCTCAACAGATGTGCCAGCAGTTGAAATATGTGCAGGTTGGACCACAGACAGGGATTCCTGATGGCCAGTTGCGGTTCTGCAGTCAGGTGGCTTGCCTCTCACAGGTTGCAATCTTCTCTGCATACTCATGGAATGCAGAATCCTGTTAGTAGTACGACACTGCTGCATTACCGTAGCGGCCAGGCTTTCTCCTGAATGTGCAGACTCTCATTCTGAGCTACCAATGCAGCCACAATCTCTCCATGTCTGCACTCTTGTCCTTCATGCATGACATGTAGCTGGTGTGCCACAAAGTCTGCAACATGGGCAAATGCATGAATATCTGAATGATGGTGTAAGTGTGCCCGTTCATTTGCTGCAGCATGAGGAGATGCACGGCCTCAGACAGTTGGCCAAGTCCATCTGCTTGCCTACTTCTACGACGATGATCTGTCTCTGTTTTTTGTGTGGCTCTTCCAGCAGCAGTGCTTTTAACAGTGGTGTGTTCATCAACAGCATCACCCTGTTCAACATCCATTGTGTCATCATCCTCTGAATCTGTTGTCAATTGGGCTTCCACATCTGAGGATACATCTGGTGCAACATCTGTGTTAACTTCATGAATGGACTGTCCAAACATCTCAATGTTCTCTGTGCCAAGGGCTGTACTACCATGCTGAGACACATCATGAACACCATCATGGTTGCTAGATGGGCTGCTGGATGATAAAGGCAGTTGATGTGATACAAGACACAAAGACACAGATCAGGAAAATGTGCCTGCAGCACATGATGAATATAAAACACAGTTTGCATACGCATTTCACTGCAATGTTACAAATAATACTGCCTTTACTTGCAGTCAAATATATGTATGTTTCATAGAATGCACATACCATAACTACTAATCTATCAACCTGGCCAACATATACATACAAGTGGTATGTGTGTGTCATACATTCATAGATGTATAGGTTCATAGATTAGTACTAGGCTAACTGTCCTTGTTGGTCATTTTAAGTGTAGCCAGTTATCCCATGTGAGGATCAAACCTTGCACATTATGTCTGTAAGGTAAACACTGTAACCATTATACCAGCCTCGAACATTCAGTCTTTTGTTTTATTGTATTCACCTGGTACATGCTGTGAATGATGTGACCCATAATGTCTTTTTTCCCTAGACTAGTAGAAGTTCAGTATAAATGTAGTTTTCTAATACTGACAGCATTACATATACAACACAATAACATGGGCTGCAAATACTCACGTGATGTACGTTCCAACTGTACACCAGAAGGCCCTGTACTGACAAATATTGACAAAAATGTCAGGTATCATGTGTGCTACACATTGTTGGAAGCTCTGACAATGTCACTGTAACATACCTGGTCTTTCTGCACTTAATAATGTGTGGTTTCCCCTCCACTGCATGTATCTGCAGTGTTCAATGTTTGGGAAACAGCAATATAACAGTAAACAGCAGTGCCATGAAATGAGGTGTGGAAAACAACAAGGTAGTGTGCACAGCAACAGTACAGAGACACTCACCTGCTGCTCCCTGGTGTAGGCCCGAAGTAGACGGACCTGTCAATATGAATGCAAAAAACATTACAAGCGCAGTTTGCACTGCTCTGTCTGTAACTCAGATTTATTAATAGATGTAATTATACTTACATTTGTCATCCTCAGTTTGTTCACAGCTCAACTCTTCTGCTGTAAATCAAACATGGGAAAACATGAATATGCATGCTGGAGCAATAGGCAGTGAGTGTCAAAATATTCATCCCCGTATTGAACAGGGATGCATACATGTCTAGCCTGGAACCTCTGCTTCAATCCCACCACCAGAGATTCGGTTCTCCCCTCTAGCTCTATGTAGTGAGGCCAAACAAATTGTGATGTCATGTGGGGGTTTGTGGTAGTCCACTGGTGGCACCCCTCGACTGCTGATAACGTGTGACTCTGTTGGCTGCATGAAGAATCATGGTTGAGCAGTGATGTCTGCAGGTTTCATGGGATCAGTTGTGGCCTCCAACTGCATTGATCATGTTGGTGAAGTCCATCCATATTTAATTTCTCCGCACAGTATTGCCTGAATGGCCTAGGAGTATCCTTCCATGTTGGAGGAGAGCATCAAAGATGATGATGATGTCCTTTTTCTTGGGGGGGAAGTTGTCACCCCTAAGAAGGTGGGGTGGAAAAAATTGATATGCATGTGATAAGACTCACGGATGAGCACATTTATGTTTTTGAGTCAATGAACAGCATATGTCAAAATGAGCAGTATGCATTCCTGGGCAGTGCAGTCATCTGGATAACAGTATCTGTGAGAAATACTAACATGACATGTGAAACGTATCAGCAATGGTGTCATGCAACAGCTGTAAAAATAACATAACTTGCAGTATCTGGATACTTCTTGACTGGGATTAGAACCCCTGACATTACATATACATTGAATACATCTCTTAAGACAGCAGCATCACCACAGCCTGCTTGTATTCCATATTACAATACTGAACCACTTAACAATTAACAACTTACAGAACACAGCAGCATACCTTTAGATCTGTAGGTAATACTGTTGTAATCCATAGGTTTCTGTAGTTAAACCACAGAGTGCAAGGAATTACCAGTAAAAATTGTGATGATCCATAAATCCTCTTCCACATACTGTTATCATTTGCACTGGAAGTCTGTCTATACAGTTGCATATGGGACTGCATTAAACAATTTAGAAGAGCAACATCTGTAGGTATAAATTTCAAGACAACATCACTTTAGGAAGTTATGACAACTTTGGTAAAACTTAACATTTGTATTAAATATGACTTTAAACATGTACATTTTGAAATGCTTAACTTTAACATATGTACTAATTATCACTACAGAAATTCCACCAGTTGCCAATGTACTTCTCACTCAGACTCACAGAATCAAAGTGCTCCTTGTGTGCACCCAGCTTTAAGTACCATTGTGACATACATAATTAACAATGTCAATTAAAATTCATGTTTTTTTGAATCCCATTCATGTACATCCACATAAAATTCCATTCTGCAAAGACAAAAACAGGTGTCCCACATAAACAGCCAATAGGTATCAATAAATGGTACCACGTGTAGTACATGCCCATTATCTTCCAATAATCTTAGAACATGACATCAGCGCCACTTTCAGATATCGATTTTGATACATTTACTGATCAGACCATTGCCAACTGTGAACTGAGTGGTACCTCAGTGAGTAATTCTCTGCGTTTCCGTTTTTCAGCTTTTAAAGAATTGCAAATCATGATGGCAAGTTCAAGGAGGCTGCAATGTCTCCATGCACCCAGATGGAACGAGGAACCCAAATATTGACAGTCTCTGCTGAATTGGAGCAGAGAATGAGAGCCAGGTCCAGGAACTTTGTTATAATTGATGTGTGGAACTGAATCGTGAGAGAGCATGGATGGAGGACAGCAGAGGCAGCCCGTAGATCCCTGCAGTAAGTACCAATATATTCCACACATTCCTTAGTATTCCTACGGATTTTACAGATATTTATTTGACCCATATAAATCATATAAATTTTGTTATAAACATATTTTAGCTGCAATGTGAATTAACTTGTGGATATAATTCAGTGGACCTTGTACTCACTGTCCTCTTGACTATGGGTTCAATACCCATGTTGTTATTTTATGTAATAATTATTAATAACAGTGACTATGTCCCTTGAAGTTGTACATGTTTCACAACATTTAAATGCATAATTTCACATAGCCATTGTCCTTGAGCATCACTGATGCCTATAGCACCTAGGCCGCGGATGACTGCTCATTTCGTAGTTTTCCATTATGGTCCCACTATTTGACCCATGTACATATATATATATATATATATATATATATATATATATATATATATAAAACTAAAATTAACCGCACTGAAAAAAAATTGAATGAAGAAATTTTAACTAAAATTATAGGGCTTTGACAATAAAAGCATTCAATAAAATAGTAAATAACACCAACAACTCTTGTTAAAAAGGCTTATGAAACATGTCTTTCTGAAGAAGTCTTGATAATAAATAAGAAGAAAGCGTTAAGTTCTACAAGAGTTGTTCGTGTTATTTACTATTTTATTGAATGCTTTTATTGTCATGAAGTTAATTTCTTAGTTATATATATATATATATATATATATATATATATATATATATATATATATATATATATATATATATATATATATATATATATATGTTTTTATAACCATGTTTTTAGCTGCTGTGGGAATTAGTTTGTGTAAATAATTTGGTGGACTTTGTAATTTCTGCCCTCTTGACTGGGGGTTCAATTTCCATGTTGTTATTTTATGAATAAATTATAACCATAGCTATATCCTTTGAAGATGTACATGTGTTATACTACATCTAACTATTTAATTTCACATAGCCAATGTCCTCGTGCGCCACTGATGTCTATAACATCTAAGCCACGGATGACTGCGCATTTTGTAGTTTTCCATTATAGTCTCATTGTATCAAATATTGGACCATTACAAGATGGAAGATATATAAGTATATTGCTTGCTTGCATCGTTCTTCTTGCACAAGTACACAGACACATTTAATTAATGCCTGTAACGGTGGTTAAACATATTTGGCTACGTATATGTTGATTGCTGCTATGTCTGCACTGTGCGAAGTGTAAAAATTGCATGCATTTTCCTTAGTCTGTCATTCGGCACAGGATTTTTAATAAACGGCTACAGTAACTGTTGTCTACAATGAAAACTTAGCACAATTTTGCTTGGCCAGTATGTATACATTCTGGCATGTTGTGGGTTCAAAACCACATAGGGAAACCTGTTACCTTGGTCAACTTCACCCATAATATTTTTAAAAATAACAAACTAATAAAAATAACAAATGGACAGAGAACCTGAGGCAGGAATATCAATAAAAGAAAGTACTTTTTCAGAATAAAATACTTTTGACAAAACCCATCGAATCCTAATTACATTATAATTATGGTAACAACTCCCTGATCTAGTTTTTCTGGGAATACATGTATGCTGCCATAATATGTAACGGCCTAACAACATCAGTTATTGAACAACTGTGTTTGTAGAGCAGCACATGTTTGTTTATGAGTAGCATGTGCTGAATGTTAACTCAGCTTGTACAGACGCAGGCCAGCATGTTTACATTTTGTGTGCTGTGTGTTCAAGTCTTGAAAGAGGACACAAAAATATGTTATACTGTCTTGAAAGGAAACACAAATATCTTAAACGGTTATACTGATGTCATATACCCATAGCAATCTTTTAGCAAAGCATTTTATACTTTTGATATTAATTTATAATTTGAGAGTTGTTGCAAATAACTCAGTTATTCATTGAATTACTACTGATATATCCATAATCCGTAATATTCCTTTCACATTAGCTATTTAACAGTGATGCCAGTGCATCTTGATATATGTGTGAAGAATTTAGTAGGTTAATATTGTATTCTGTTTAAAATGCTGTGAAGCACTATTTTTCATGAAATACTGAAGCTGCATGTACAGCAGACTCAAACTGTAATTTTGAGTGACTGTGATGGGCCCACTAGCAGTTGCAATGAAGGGCAGGGAAGATGTATGTCTTTAACTAGTAATGTGCAATTTAACAAGGAATAATGGTCCTCACACATACCTCTCTGTCTCCATAACGTACAGCAACATGTATAGTTCTGTTCACACAAACTGGATGTTACAAGATACTGTGACACTGTATGAGGAATAGATTATTTCAATTACTGTTAATTTCTCTGAACACAGTGCTGACATGAATGTAATTTGGAAACAGTCGGGCTAAATGAGCAGCATATGTTCATAGTTTGTGATCCTAAGCCAAGAGCATTCTTAGTATACCAGCCCCCATCAGGATGATGTCATATCATTCTCAGTATACCTTCCACCATCAGGATGATGTCATATCAGTCTTAGTATACCATCACATTAATCCTAAGCCAAGATCATTCTTAGTATACCATCACCCATTAGGATGGTGTCAGAACATTAACTCTTTTCAATGTCTGGAAAGGATGCTTTCACAGTTAAGATTTGTTAGGTAGGCAGGTAGGTCTGAAGTTTAAAGTTCTGATGTAGGTTGTATCTGCAGGTCTGAATCTCATGTCCTCCAATCTGTGCTCACAGATGTTAACACCTGAAGGCTCCAGTATCAACTCAGTACTGTGCTAAACTAATGTTATTCAGAATAACAGTCTGGAAAGTGTGCTGTGGAATGTTTATCCTTGTTATTTAATTCATAGTTTTTAAATATTTTCATTTTTATTTCAGATGATGAGGACTGCATTTGGAACAGTGTGATGTGCGTCAAGCTGATGCACAAACTTGAGGATCAGCGGAGGCACAGAAGTATGTTGAATATTTCATGTATATTATGAACCAAGATGCATATTCCACTGTTTTGGGCCTGTAGTTTTCAAAAATTCATGTTTATTAATTAGAATGCAGGAATACCCATCATATATATCAGTAAAGTAAGTGAAATTAGTAAATGGTAGTTGTCATTAAACTGTATATAAAACTTATAGTGTTGATGTATTGTATTTTTGATCCATTTTGTCAGCACACATTTTTTATAGAAACATCAACAACATAAAGGGCAGTTTGTTGTGTGTATCTGACACACAGACATATAAGTGTAATTACTGTAATTGTTGTTTCTGATGTATGGTTTGGTACATTTGTTTATCTGTCTGTGTTTTCTGGTGTTTGATCTGGCATGTGAAACCTGGTTCTTTGACGAGTGAATGGGAGTCTGTTTCTATCTGCAAAAGCATTTTTTTAAAACACTGCTATATAGTCTAGGTTGACTGACACTTGAGACGGTACTCATTTAATAGTAGTAGTTCATGATGAGCACTCCCTGCAGGTCAGCATTGTTTTTGTAGCCAAACCCCTTTTTTTTTGTTAAAAAAAACTGTTATACCTTAAGTTGACTAACACTTGAGCAGGTACAAATTTGATAGCAGCAGGTCATAATCATCAATCATGTTCCAAAATATTTGATTTGTAAGCCTTCTGATTCCTGATTGTTTTGGAATAGAATGCATACAGTTGTACACATGCAGTACTACTATTAGCAGATATATTACATTCTGATATGTTTACAGTTCTTTTGATTGAGCATATCACATTGTTTATAGTGTTGCACTCATCATACTGATGTGTGTTCAGCCAAATATCATACTGCCTGTCACAGAAGGTTGTCATGTGTTGTGCCTATTGTCCACAACTGTCTCTGATACGTTTCTCCTCATTTATACAATGGCATGTTGTGCCTGCTCATATACATCATTGAATGCAGATAAAAAAATGTTTGTTCACCATTCATACATTTTTACAATGCTAATAACATATGTGAGTTTGTGTCTAAGCATTTATAATTGTCCAGAAAAGAACGTTGTTGTCCTTTTCAGGAATATGGCATATTGAGCCATGGGTAACTCTGTCCATAATGGCTGTGTTTCAGTCCCTGTGTAAATTGCCATCATAACAATATTCCATTGTGCTCTGGTTTTCATGGGATTGTGCTGCATGATAGACATTGCTTTTTCTTCTGTTGTATTTTGCATTTAATTTTTACAGAGCATGGTACCTGAGGATATTCATCAATCTGAAGACAATGATGCGCATTTGCAAGGCCACTACCCGAATCACCCAAAGAAGATGGTGAAGATGATGATAATGATGAGCCTGGACCTGCCAGGGACATGATGGGAACTTTTGATGAGATGGATTCATTTAAGATGATACCTCTTGAGATTATGCAGGAGTCTAATCCACATCAGCCGCCAACATGGTGACTGACATTTAATTGATTGGACTGTATATGCACACTTGTGTGTGTATACCATGTATTTGCCATGCTTATGTCTTATTATGGGGTGACATTTACTTTGGTTTTAATGTGTGCATAACACACATTAAAACATTACACTGTCCACACATATTCAACTGTCCATGCATTATGGCAGTTAACCGGTAGATAGTGCTGCAACAAGCAGCTTGTAAAAATGTGTATTACTGGGACAACTGACAGACAACATTTGTTGTCCATAGTACAACACTAACAGTGTCATGTACCTTGGATGTCTGCATTGCTATATCAGTTATGTGCCACATACAGATAAGTCATTCCACATGGTTTAATCATGATGTGGTGTTGTGTCATGGTTTGGCAATACTGATGCCATGTGGGATCATATACTGTATGCCCAGATCTCCTTATCTGACTGCATCAGACAGCAAGGTAGCATTAATCTGTACACAATGTTACATGTTTCACAGTCTTTCACAGTGCATTACAACATGTTTGTTGTATGTAGCATTTTCACACCGATGATGTAGTGACATTGGTGTACACCTTCCAATGTATGCACATCGTCAGATAGATACTGACACAGATATGTAGATTTGATAAGTGAACACTGACTGCTGTACTGCAAATGTGCTGTAATGATGCTCACAGAGGTGTCCTCTGCTCCATAATGAGCAGTGTGGTTGACATACACATGCGTTTCTTTATTTGACATTTGCATGACAGTATATGTGTTATGTGATTGACATTTCTAACTTGCTTATCTATTCATGTTGATGCGACATGATTGCACATAACTGTATATACGTGTTTTATACATGTCCAGTTTTGTGGACATTGGCAGTCAATCTGTCCATTTGACATACATTTCCATTTGTTTTACCATGATGTGTTCCCATATTGTCCATGTTCCTAGCACTTTAAAATGTCCCTAGTGTTTATTGCAGGCATGTTTGCATTTTTCAAAACTACTGTTCATTGCCAGTTATTAATGTGAGACAGTGAACAAGTGCCAAAATGCTTGCGCCCCTTAATCTCATTCTACCCACTGTATTGCCCACTGTATTTGTTTCTACATCCATGTGCACAACCTGCTATATTCAGTATTCTGTCCTGTTACATTTGTTAACATATTATTACATATCATTGGTGTATGTATGCGTATTGACCTTGATTTCATGTATATTCCATTTATGCCACTGACACACATACATACACATGTACACATGTGTTCCCTTTGACATGGCATATGTGTGGACCATTAGTTGGCCTGCAAACACCTGCACTGCTGATGGAATAATTGGATATATGTATATTTATCCAGTATGTACTGTGATCCTAATGTATTACCCTGGAACATACATGCACCACTGTTCACGATAGTGCATAGGTAAATATGTTTTTCTGCATTCACCATGATTGGTAGGCATCCCCATTGCCCATGTTCTGCAGTGTGCTGTTTGTGTAACTTACCGGTCCTTACTGTTTTTCCTACCTTAGTCTGTCCTGTGTTGTGCTATTTGTTCTACAGGTATAGATGCTGTGCTTACCTTCACCTCCTTTCTCCTTGTGTTTACTTTTCCATCCATTCTTAAAACTTTTCTATCTCTCACTTTCCCTTGTGTATGCATTACTTGTGTTCTCCACACAGGTCCCAAACCCAGTGTTAGCAACTATTAGCTATGGGGAAATTTCTTAGTGAACCCATATATATATATATATATATATATATCTCTTTAGCCTTGGTTATATAATGGGAGTTACTGTGTCTCTACACAACCATTCATTTTCAGTGAGGATGTTCAATATTAATATAACTTGCCTTTAATAAAAGCATACTTATAATTCAGCAGTTCTTTCCTCTCTCTCTCTCTCTATATATATATATATATATATAAAACAATATCATAAGCAAGTCTGAGATTTTTTCTTGCTCATTACTGCTTAATGATTGTGCTACTTGAACAATTTAATATTTACAGAGTATCTTGATAATTAAACAGCAACTCATTTTTACCCTTAAAATGCCTAATAACACATAGCTACATTCATGAACCTTAATTGACTTACTATCCTTAAGGTTGAGTACACTAGCTGCAGTGTGTTTACAAATATGTTATATAGTTCCAGTCAAGGACTTAAATATATTAAACTTTTATAAAATTAAGTTAAATTATAGTAATTTACGTGGGTGATCTTATCAGAAAAGATTATAGTAAAGTCTGTATGTGTTAACTATTCATACAGTTTCTTCCAAGTGATATACTTCTTTTTAAGCTTTGTGTGCTGTTTATGTGTACAATTCAAAATGAATAACAAATATTACAATATAATAAAACGTCATGTATGTGTTGATACCTTCTAAATTCATTAGGTACTTCAGTGTACTTTTAATATTTGTTAAAACTGTAAAAGCACTTTGCCATCTCATAAATAGTGTGCTGGTTACTTTAAGTAGCTTAGAGCTGACACCACACCCATACTGTCTTGTTTTAGTGCTGACATCACTCATGACTGTTTACTTTCATTTTGTGCTGTTAGAAGGTTTAACACACTGTAATGGATTCTAACTGAAGAACCTTCATTCAGGGTGGTAAAATAAGAGTTCCCAGCTCGTGACCATGGCGGAAGACAAAAACAAAGTAAGTGAAGTTTTAGGGCTTTTTAAACTGAACACCAGCTCATTAAACTTCTATTAGTTTTCTTAACATTAAGGGCAGATATACAAGCCAAACAGTTGTTTGTTAGTCAAAAAGGCACTTTTAGCATCAAAGAATAGATAATTACTTTTCAAGGCACTTTTGACAGTTATTACTATCAGTTTTTATATATTATTATGTGCATTAAATACATCAGTTTAGATATTTCACTAGAAAAAAAAACATGTCATTTAAAAAAAGCGCAGTTATTAATGTAGGACAGTAGAACAAGTGCCAAATGTATGGGCATTTTACAATGTGGGACATGTGCACACAAGCTGTTGGCTAATGCTTGCAATGCGTCCTTAATCTCATTCTACCCACTGTATTGCCCACTGTATTTGTTTCTACATCCATGTGCACAACCTGCTATATTCAGTATTCTGTCCTGTTACATTTGTTAACATATTATTACATATCATTGGTGTATGTATGCGTATTGACCTTGATTTCATGTATATTCCATTTATGCCACTGACACACATACATACACATGTACACATGTGTTCCCTTTGACATGGCATATGTGTGTAACATAGACATTTGGTTGTGTTGACCAACTTGTGTATGTAGCAGCCTTGGCTGATCTTCTGCAGTACTTCTGTTTGGCACTGTGCTTTGTTGTTTGCCTTTCACATTGGTTCTGTTCTTTGGAGTTATGGACCATTAGTTGGCCTGCATTTGCTCATCTGTGATTAGGCTTGGCTAACACCTGCACTGCTGATGGAATAATTGGATATATGTATATTTATCCAGTATGTACTGTGATCCTAATGTATTACCCTGGAACATACATGCACCACTGTTCACGCATCCAGGTATAACTGTCACACATTATGCAACATTTGCTAACGTGATAGTGCATAGGTAAATATGTTTTTCTGCATTCACCATGATTGGTAGGCATCCCCATTGCCCATGTTCTGCAGTGTGCTGTTTGTGTAACTTACCTGTCCTTACTGTTTTTCCTACCTTAGTCTGTCTTGTGTTGTGCTATTTGTTCTACAGGTATAGATGCTGTGCTTACCTTCACCTCCTTTCTCCTTGTGTTTACTTTTCCATCCATTCTTAAAAAAATTAAAAATGGGGTCTATTCCCACCAAGAAATATTGCCCATACCTCTTTGAGTTTCTTTCAAATTTTCCTATTCCCACATTCCTCTTGTTTGTCCCTCTTTCTCACCCATACTCCACATCTTTTCTATCTCTCACTTTCCTTGGGTGTATGCATTACTTGTGTTCTCCACACAGGTCCCAAACCCAGTGTTAGCAACTATTAGCTATGGGGAAATTTCTTAGTGAACCCATATATATATATATATATATATATATATATATATATATATATATATATGTGTGTGTACAAGTAAAAGACTGATGCTGCCACCAGGCCGTTAAATATAAAATAAAGCTTTAATAAAATAAAATAAATAAGTGCGAACAGACAATAAGATATATATATATATATATATATATATATATGTACAAGTAAAAGACTAATTCTGCCACCAGGCCGTTAAACATAAAATAAATCTTTAATAAAATAAAATAAGTGTGAGCAGACAATAAGTGCTTTTGGGTTTCAACAAACCCTTCCTCAGATCTGCCATTGCCAATTAAAAGCCTGCCTAAATATAAAAATCACAGCCAATCAAATATCCATATAGGAACACTGCATATCTTAAAACCCAATCAAGTAGTTCTACGGATCTTCCACCCTTTGAGGTCTGGTTTTAAAGGTATATTTGCATTAAGCCCAGGAAATGTGCAGGCTTGCAATTCAGCTATCTATCTCATCTTATTCTGTTCAGTTCTTAAGTTGATATCTCCCCCTCTGCCACTATCTAGAGCCACTTATATTGCCATAAAACAAAAATGATGATCATTATTGTTGCTAATATGTTTAACTAGAGGATTCTTTGAGTCTCGCAACAGGATATCACTGACATGTTTAGAGATATGTTCTTTGAATGATCTATCAGTTTTCCCCACATAAAAACATGAACATAGTTGGCATACAGCTAGATAAACCAAATTTTTGGTTTTACAGTCTGCATAAGTGTGACATCTATACTTTCTGCCACTTTAGGGATGTATAAATTCATTACGCGTTGAGATGAATTTACAGCAAGTGCATTGCTTGCATGGAAATGTACCTATTCTGTTTGAGTGAGTAGATGTCATCATATTAAAAGAATAGCAAAGCATTTGTTTCACATTCTTATTTTTTCCATAAATGAAGGAGGGAGCTTCTCAAGCTATATCCTTCAGAACCGGATCCAATGACAGTATTTTCCAATTTGCTTTTATAATGTCACATATTTGTTTGACATCACCAGCATATGCTAACTTAATTCTAGTTCTCATATTATTAAATCCAGTCCATTTCATCCTATTGGCTGTACAATCACCTCTCTCTCTGTCAATTGATTCAAGTTGAATACTTGCTTAAAAAATGGTTGAGCTTTATCTCTTCTTGATGAAGCAAAATTGCACAATTCTCTTTCTTTCCATCTTTCTGTGTTTGTATCCTCTCGTGTGAAGTTCTCTTTTCAAACTGATGATGGCTGTACCAAAATCTTCATCTCTGGTACATAATCTGGATGATCTGTATAGCTGTTTCTTAATCACATTAGAAAACGTGAATATCAGGTGCATACTCGTTCTATGTAACAAACTCTTTTTACATTCCTTTCTAAATAGGTTTTATTAAAATTATTCATCTCATCTATTGAAATTTCTATACCCAAAAAAATGATACATGTAGTGGAATAGCAGAGGGGTGAACTTTAAAAAGTCTGTTGTACCTTCCAGATAAGTTAAAAGTCTTTCAGTCTCTCAACTGTACCTGCCCAAATTAAGTACACTTCATCCACAAATTGTGTATAACATTTATTTTCCCAATCTTCCATAGCCAAATTGACATAGCTGATTGCGCATGGTAAACCCATTGCGATGTCCCATTTTTGCCAGTAGATGGTCTTATCAAATAATAGAATGTTATTGTGTAGAATTAGATCCATAAGATGGCAAATCATCTCTATTTTCATTTGTTTTAGTGATGCTAACCCAAAATCATCGGGTATGACAGTGAAAAGATTGTTAACATCTAAAGTTGCCATTACAAGATCTGTTTCTACTTTCTTTGCTGCAAAGTCAGATTGTTGATTCAAGAAGTACCCTGTATCTCTTATTATAGTCTCTCTAGATTGCACCACGCTTTTCAACATTGCTGCATATAAATGGACAACAGTTCCGTGTTCCAGCTATTGCCAGAAACTATGGGTCACATTAGAGGATTTTGTGGATTGTTGTGAACCTTTGGTAAACCACTTATTACAGGAATAGTCATTTTTTCCACTGTAACTAATCAAATAGTTCTTTGGGTATTAAATGTTCTAAGAATGTTATTTAATCTCAGATTGATCCGATGATACAAACTATAAACTTGCACCCTTGTGATTACGTTATATGTTCTTGTGTCTCCCAACAGTGTCAACATTTTTGTTACATATATTTGCACCCTTTTCATTACAACAATAGCGCCTTCTTTGTCAGCAGCTCTGATAATCAGCTCAGTGTTCTTCCTCAATTCATGTAAGGCATCATTCTCAGCTTTACTGAGATTGTAAAAACCACATTTAGAGTTATATAAGAAATCAGCAATGGCCTTTTCACATAAATTAAGAAATGCATCCAGTACTAATGTATTCTGTGGAATAATTGAGCTTGGTTTCTTGAATACATTATGGACATCTGCTGTATTAGTGCTATGCATTGATGCTAACATAATACTGCTACCAAACATTCATAAGCTCAAAATTACATCATTAAGTTCTTATGAAGCAGCTGGAGCAAAATTGAGACCTTTACTCAATAAAGCTCGTTGGTATGGGGTGAGTTCTGCATTAGATATATTAAATATGAGAGCATTTACTTATCAAAGATTTATGTTATGTTTAATGGCCGGGTGGCAGCATCAGTCTTTTACTTTTACGTTCTTCACACTTTATGGTGCTGGCCTTTATTCGTCGAACTGTGCCTCTTTGGCTTTATATATATATATATATATATATATATATATATATATATATATATATATATATATATATATATATATATATATATATATATATATATATATATATATATATATATATATATATATATATATATATATATATATGTACATGGATCCCATTGAATGGTCAACATTTCACAATGTCGACATTCATATGGCCGAGACCATACGATCGACATTTGAAATGTCGACCATGGGGAACCGGCATTTCGACTTCCGCACTGTAGTGCGATCTCAGAGTTGATATATTTAAGTTCCGGGGGATGTGGGGGCGGAGCCCCCCATGGGGGTGCAGGGGGGGAAGCCCCCCTGCTAGCTGCATTAAGGTAAGTTTGTTTTTGTTTTTTATGTTCTACTTGTATGGTCGACATTTCAAATGTCAATCATATGGTCTCGGTGATATGAATTTTGACATTGTGAAATGTCGACCATATCAAGTAGACCCATATACATATATATATATATATATATATATATATATATATATATGTATATATATGTGTGTGTGTGTGTGTGTGTGTGTGTGTGTTTTTTATATAAATATATATATATATATATATATATATATATATATATATATATGGGTCTATATTATTACCTCGAATGGGCAGTATGTCCAAAACATCTCCATCGACGCATAAACGCCGAACTACAAGTTCAGTGAACCACCAAACCATCGAAACTGACAACATCAAACTTCTTTTTTGCCCAGCAGTGTGATTGTGAGGATGAGGAAATATATCCTTTTCCCCAATGTAGTGTGGTCTTGCAGTTGGTATATTTAAGTAGGGGGGTGTGAAGGGCACAGCCCCCCACATGGAGGGTGCAGAGAGGCTTGCCCCCCCTGCAAAAAGTGTGCTAATGTAGTTTTACTTTGTTGGGTTTGGTGCTTTTGATGATGTGATGCATTCGATGTTTCCATTTTTGATGGTTTGGTGGTTCGATGAATTTGTAGTTCGGCATTTATCTGTTGACAGAGATGTATTCGACATACTGCCCATTCAAGGTTATAATATAGAGTAGATTATATATATATATATATATATATATATATATATATATATATATATACATGTACACACACACACTCACACACACACACACACACACAAAGACATGTTTTATATATATATATATATATATATATATATATATACACACACACACACACACACACACATATATATATATATATATATATATATATATATATATATATATATATATATATATATATATACATACATATGAGTCTACCTGAGAATACTGAAACCCAAGATGATCGAAGACCACATTATTGAGATAAAATAAGCAAAAACCCAGTTCATCAACAGACCAGATCAACAAAGCTCTTTCCAGGGTAAGTAACCTTTTGGCCATGAAGGTGAACTTTGTCATTTCCCAACTGTAGTGTGATCTCAGAGTTGGTATATTTGGATGGGTTTAAAATGGTGCAGTTTAGGTTTTGTGTGTTATTGACTGAGTGTTTACTTACCCTGGGAATATCCAGTCTGTAGATGAACTGGGTTTTTGTTTATTTCGTCTCAATGATGTGGTCTTCGATCATCTCAGGTTTTGACATTCTGAAGTAGACCCATATATATATATATATATATATATATATATATATATATATATATATATATATATATATATATGTATAGGTCTACTTCTGTTTGTCGAAAACACACTTTTTTGACAAACAGAAGATCGAACCCACTTAAGCGAAAGTGCACTACATCAACAGTGCACTTTCACACAAGCCAATTTACCGAAGCACATTACAGTGGGGATAAGGAAATATATCCTTTTCCCCACTGTAGTGCGATCTCACAGTTAGTATATTTAAGTAGGGGGTGTGGGGGAAAATAGTGTTTAAAGTAGTTTGTTTTGCATCGGCTTTTGCAAAAGTGCACTTTTGATGTAGTGCACTTTTGCTGAATTGGGCTTCTATGTTTCTTGTTTGAGATTGTGAAATTTCGATCAAGTAACGTAGACCCATATATATATATATATATATATATATATATATATATATATATATATATATATATAAAAAAAAATATGCATACATAGATGTGTGTGTATACACACATATATATATATATATATATATATATATATATATATATGTATATATATATATATATATATATATATATATATATATATATAGATATATATGTATACATATATAAATAGATATACAAATAATATATATTTATCAAATCTACTGGGTATTGTCTATACTCATAACATGTTGCAAAGGCCTTACACTCCTTACCAGGTCATTCCCTCCCTCCCATCCTTCAAAACTGCTTCCTAGTCAAACGCTGGCTTTGTTGTTGCTCAGCACCTGGATAACGTATATCCCTAAGTATGAAGACGTACCTGTTCATACATTCCCTCTCATTGCTGTCCCGTCATCACGCATTTCCTTACTTCTGTCGAGTTTTCACCCCTGACTTTCTCTCTAAATCTTCCATGAGCCTGCCTTACTCTCACTTCATATTTTAATCCCTGCTTGTATTATACTAAGTCACTTTTAATTTCTCTGTAAACTGGCTAAAATTTATCTAGATATTAAATCATTGTCATGTTACTTGTTTGTGTTTTTAACCAATGTTTTCATATTATGTCTAATTTGGTATAACTATTTAGACTGTAGATTTTTTTAAATATTTTTGAAGATTATAAAATTATTTTTCTTAAAATGTTTTGTAAAACTCTGGAGGTTTTCGCCACAGGCCTCTGCTAAAAATGGCCTCCTATCCAGTCAAACTTTCCCAGTTATCAAATGTCAATAAAATAAATAAATAAATAAAATAGTAATCTCTCTCTGTATGTGTATATATATTATGTGAATGGAAAGATAATTTCCTCTGTTTAGAAGAATAATATTCCACCTTTATTAGCTTTACAAATATTTTATTCCTGTAAGCTTATATTTTTTTAAGCAAGACACTCTGTTTCATATCTAAACTTACAAGCAATAATGTAATGATTATCTGCCTGCTTTTAAGTGAAAAATTAGAATGCTAACAAGCATCATAAAGACATGTGTCAGACATGATAATAAATGGTGAATAAAAGCACATGGTCAGTGAACAAACACATTTATTGATTGCTGTTGACCTGACATGCCCCTCAAGGACCAATAAGCACAGAAGACCATGTTTTCCCTTAGCAGCAAAACATAAAATTGCTACAAAGGTTAATAAGACTTAATAAAAAAGAGACAGGTTAGGCAGAAGTCACTGGAAAAGTATCAACAATACTGAATATATGATGTGAATATCATTGTGGAAATGTTATGTAGTTAGCACATTTAACATCCTACTGATGGGTTAATAGTGCTTACACATTCATGAACTGCTTATCTGCATGTGGTCAGTGCACGGCTGTTGATGGCAGGTGTGTAAAGGTTTCATGAATCTACATACAGCATGATACATCTTACAGTCAACACAAATCTAGAACAAAGGGATTATATCACATCACGCACACACACACACACACACACACACACACACACACACACACACACACACACACACACACACACACACACACACACACACATATATATATATATATATACATACAAACATGCACGTACACACATACAGATACACACACACACACACACACACACACACACACACACACACACACACGTGCACACAGACACACATATACAAACATACACACATGCACATGCACACACATACAGATGCATATACAAACACGTACATGGAAACACACATGAACACACATGCAGAAACATACTCTATTTCACTTTGGATAATGTGTTCTCCTGCTCTAATAAGTGCAGATTTATTGGTGGGGTTAACACAACTTTAACAAACACTTTATTTGTAATATACAAGTTATTTCTTATGATTCTTCTAACAGTTCTGCTAGTTTGATTTCAAGAGGCTCTTTTCTAACAGCACCTGCTAATTGTTGTAATTTTATAGCAATTCATCAAAGTTTGGCAATTCTGAGTTCTCTTACTTCTGTAAATACTGATTCATAATATTTGTATTTAACGTATAATCACTAGACAATATGAGTTCGATATGGAATGCTGCATATGTGCCAATCATAGTTTTCGAAATATAAGAAAATTCCTAATTTACTCAAAGAAATTCTGTATAAAAGCTGTACCACTCATTGAAGTATCAGTCCATCCTTATTCTTTGTTTCTCCTATTCTGAGTTTAAATAAACGATTCCCAGTTTTCACATTAAATATCCTCTTGTTTGCATTTTCTGTCACATGTACATGTTTATCAAGTCTACATTTTATTGCTCGTGCAGATTTTCATTTTTCTCTTGTTCTACTTAGTATGTCATTTAAGGTTGGTTGGTTGCCTTTTCATTAAATGGATGATATAAAATCCTTTGTATTTATTTCATGTTTCATTTATTTCAATATGTTGTTACTGTTCTCTGTCCTCATCTTCAAATATGTAATTATTTTTCCTTCTGCACTTCACTATTCAGTTCATATTTGTTTCCTCACTGTGTGTTTTGTTTCTTCAATATTATTTAAAATAATACTGGATGTTTAAACATTCTTTATAATCATTTGATCTTCTATATTTCACCATTAATTTAAACAAGTCCTTTTGAAATCCATCCATTTTCTGATAATGCAGTAAATGCATTCAATGTTCAGTTCAATTTAGAAAACTGTCTGACTTTTGCTATAAAGTTTGACCAACTTCGTAAATGTGCAGTATATGCAGTAACACCCTTCTACTCAAATGTGAATTTCTGTTGACCATTCCAAATAGCGAATCTTTCAAAATTAAAATAATATAGTGGTAAGTCACTAGTATTCTATAGAATGTACCACTCCAAACAGTCTTCTGTCATGTCTGTACCTCCAAAGGTTCTCTTATATAAAATTCATTAAGACAGTTATTTATGCGGCAAACTGAAGTTTTTACAGCATTGTGTAGATCTTACATGCAATGTTGCAGTTACATGTCTATATGCAGTCCTACTATGACATCACAAAACAGATGTAATGAGTTAAGGAGAAGAGTTAACTGGCAGCCAACATGCCCTTACCCATCACCCAGTGCCCCTTCAGCTGGTGGACAGATGGCACCTGCATGATGTGTGTGTCTGTGCTGCAGGATCCAGCTGAGTATGCATCAGGTATGGAGCATACAGGTGGGCCCACCTCCCCAAAACATTCCTTAAAACATGCTGGTTGACTGGCTACTGTAAAGTGTCTTCTCTTGTGGCCTAAGTCATGGCTGAAAAGCATCCAGGATGAGCAGTTAATTTACCCAGTTAACAAATTAATGCATGATAGTATATTGTGTGCATGACTATGCATGGCACATACCCAAAAGGATCACATGAAACTTTGTTTCTGTATATCCCAGTCTGTGACACTTACACACTATGCTTCCATCTGTTGTTTTGTTATCCATTCCTATCCCAAGTGTTTTCTTTAACCTGGTATATTTTATTATGATATTCAGTTTTGCTACAGTAGCTCACGTTCTGATTCTCCCTGTAGGAGTTTCTCTTTCTCTGATACTATTGCTAAAATATGCCAATGTTTTCAGTGGGAGAACACTGAGGTTTCTCAGTCCCTCAGAAAATATTATATGTTGTTATAGAAGAATTTTCCAGAATGTGCACAGTCAGCTTTGGAGGATGTGTGTATTACTGCCTCCTATTTTCCTGATAGTCAGCCAGCTGCTCCTAAAAAGGCAGACTAGATGTATAATGTTCCTCCATCTTTTAATTTTTTATAAACTATTCCTAGACCTGAGATAGCAGCTATAGCTTTAGTTGATTCCACTGCTGCTAAGCACTTAAATAATTTCACTGCTACTCTTTCTGATAAGGATGGGGAAATTATTGTCATACATATGTGGATTGGACACTCTAAATTCGCTGCAGGTGTGACTGTGCATGTAAGTGTGTTGTGGAAGAACAATCATGGCAGGGCTAGCCACCCAGCTGTGTGAACCTTGCCTCTAGATGATTGTCACTATTGAAGTGACACACTGATCCCACGTGCAAAAAATGTGGAAAAGTGGTTGTGGCTGGATGGATTCATTTTGCTGCACTACTTAAACCATGACATCTTGTGAAATTAATAATTAATCAAGCAACAATCTTCTACTGTCTTACTTGAAATGCAAACTTATGACTGGCCTTTACAGAATTTCTTGTGTTTAGTATTTATTTTATTTTACATTTGTTGACCGGGATAGTCCGACTGGATACGTATCCATTTTCAGCGGTGGCCAGGGGAGAAAAGTATTCTTACTGTCTTTTTAGCTACTCACTTTCCAGTCCCTGCTCTTGTTTGTTTTATATCACAGATCATATTCCCCTCCCCAACATTCAAAAATGTTACAAGAAAGACCCAGCCGAGCAATAGGGTTCACTGTGTACCTCAGTCTTCCTGTAGAGGAGTTAATTTGGATATATGCTAATGACCCTTTAAGGACATACCATTTTTTCAGCTACATGGCTTCTGAATGCCCATGACTCTTTTCTTTTTATTTGTTTACGTGTCATAAAGCCAAACCCTACTAGCTCTAGACATGTATGTTTTGGCCTTTTTTGATCTTATCAGTACTGCATAAGTGAATTGTTTAGGTATACATATTTTATATCAGTTTATATAGATAAAAGAACACAATTTTTCAGAAGTATTCCATCTGTTACTTTTAGTTAAACACTGTTATATTATTGTAGTATAATGAAGTACTAACTGTGGTGTCACGGAACATCCCATGACTTCTCTACAACAAGATGTGGCATTTCTAATTTAGTGACAAAAGAAAAAAGTTTAGAATATTATCTGTCTCTATTCATGACAGGGATTTTTGTAAGAGATAACACCTTAGATTCAATCCTACACACACTTACACATGCACACACACACACACACACACACACACACACACACACACACACACACACACACACACACACACACACATACACTCCTAAGCATATTGCTTTATCCCTTCTGTAAGAGCTATTTATCATTCCATTAGTGGTTATCTGTTATCACTGTTAATTGTCCCATAATCTGAACCATAGATCGACTGATATACCCTTTCTGCAGCAGATATTTTCCTAGCTGTAGAAATCTGATTTACTGTGTGATGGTCTTCTGTCATTTGATCCTTTTGTGGTGGTGGGGGGTCTTAGTATTACAAATATCTTTTAAGAAAATACCCAGTATTCCAGTTCATTGTAAACTCAAGGAGAAAATCAAGACCTTACAAAAACCAGAAACATACATTGCAGACTGGACTGATGCAGTTTAATCTGGATGTAAACGCATGTGTAAGGTTCACTTGTACATCAAGTTTGCAAAGCTGCAGGACAGTAGCTCAGCAAGACGAGGAAGCTATAAAATGGCTCAGCAAGTGTTCATGTGAAACTAGATGTTTGTGTACACATTACGGACAATGAATTGATGCCATGAAAGAAGTACTTTTGTGTAAGAAAGTGAATGGTGTTGTTTGTCTTTTCCTGGTTAGGGGTCGCCACAGTGGAACTCCGGTCTGCTAATGATTGGCAGCGAATTGTTATGGTGCCGAGTTGCCAGCCCAACACTCAACCTTCAGTGAAGGCACATGCATGTCTTCTGGAGGCCACTCGACCGTGGGGAGGACATGCAGACTCCACACAGAAGTCAACCCAGCCGAGAATTGAACAGGAGAACCTCTTGCTGTGAGGCAACAATGCTACTGCTGTACCACTGCGGCTTACTGTATAAGAAGGTGACTATCAGTAATTATATTAAAGAGCTAATGAAAACAACAATAAAAGTGATCTTATTAAAATACAGACGAATATATACGGTAAAATGCACACCTACATTGCCATATTATTTGTACTCTGAAACTTTGAGGAACAGTGCTTTTTGAATTATAAATAGGGTGGTGCAGTAGTACAGTGGTTAGCGCTGTTGCCTCACAGCAAGCAGCTCTCCTATTCGATTCTCGGCTGGGGTGCCGTCTGTGCGTAGTCTGCATGTCCTTGAACCATGCCCTTCCTTGGCCACTAAGAGAACACCAACTGCTGCAGATGACGTGGCTAGTCCCCAGACCATAGTTGCT
The DNA here is from genome assembly GCF_019279795.1 of Protopterus annectens. Taxonomy (NCBI): domain Eukaryota; kingdom Metazoa; phylum Chordata; order Ceratodontiformes; family Protopteridae; genus Protopterus; species Protopterus annectens. The sequence goes on from NC_056729.1 coordinate 1,884,309,203, forward strand.
GTAGGTGTTATACCAGAGGGATCTGGTGTAAAAACTGAGTGGTCTAACATGCAACTAATGGACACAGCAATCACCCATGTACGCGTGATGCAAATTGCTACCCTGCTGTGATGGCAAAGGCTGTTTGCTTAACTTTTTCTTCAATGGCAAGGCTGTTTTGTTAACTTTTGTCTTTTTGTGGCTGGAAGAAAGATTGACCATGGGATTGGCAGATTATTCCAAAGTCAAGTTGAAAATAATGCCTCTTTCCTGCGGAAAACAAGCAGCAAATACAGGTAAAACAAAAAGTCTTTAAAAGTCTTTTTTTTTCACAGACAAACATAGTAAAAAGGATTGTAAAATACTTTGTCAGCCCCAGAAAATAAAATAAACACAATTTCTCCACAAGAAAAATGTTTTCAATTACTTTAAACAAATTTTAAACAGACAGGAAAATGAGCTGTCATGACAGTCTGTTAAAACACAAACTTCCTAGATTTAAAATAACTTTTTCCTGTACAGGAAAGTCTTAGTGATAAACAAAATTATTAAACTGGAGTATTTTTCCCCAAAGAGAACTTATCAACCCAGAAAAGGAATAGCACAAGCAACCATTAATCCCCGAAAGCCTCAGAGGAGCATATTCTTCGGCAGCTGTAAACCTCTGAAGGGATTCTCACCCAAACTTGTCTTTTGGTCAGTTCAGCTTGAGCTGCTTGACAACTTGGCCGTGTGGAAGGTGACGTGAAACTTTGTAAGCTGGTCAGCTATTATATCTTTGGCAGGATCAATAGCCTAGAACTAAGGATAGCGCAGCAGTAATGACCATCTGAACTAATTATGTATTGACATCCCCACAGCTTTCCCTCCATGGGCTGCTTTTTGATTTATGCAACAACCAATGAAGCAGCATTCATACTAACGCAGTTTGACAAAATGGTGCACAACTTATGTTCAATAAAATCTGCCTCGAACAAATGACAGGAAACATAAAGCAATAAGTGAAACTGTATACCGTTTAAAGAAAGAATGAAGTTTTGATTGTGGACAAAGAGGTTTGAGGTTAAATGAAAAAGAAAAAAAAAATCTAAAAGTCTTTTTCTTTTGTTTGGATTTTGTTATTTAAAAAAAAAAAAAAACAGTGTAAGAAACTTCTCTGTGTGGAAGATTTTCAGTCCATATATTTCTAGTTAATCACTGTATATTAATCAGATCAGACAATAGTAGTAGAAGTAGCGAACGTAAACTCAAGTCAAAAAGTAATAATAGAAAATATATAATTGTACAGCATTACTAAGTATTCGAAAGTAATCCAAGCAAGGCAGGCCGTCTGTTTCCAGTCGAAACACAGACTGGAAACAGACTGCCTGCCTTGGTCTGATCTGATTATATACAATGATCAACTAAAAATATATGGACTGAAAATCTTCCACACAGAGAAGTTTCTTACACTGTTTTGTTTTTAGACCCACTACACTTTAGTAGGATGTTTTGAGACTTCGGGGATACAACGGAGATTACTTGGATTTTGTTATTTTAGATACATAAATATGCATAATGTCTTGTAAATATTTATGATGTTGTTTTTACTAAAGAACCACAACCCTTTTCAATAAATGCTGTGAGATCTTTTGGATCCACATAAATTATCACCAACTACTGTCTCATCCAAAGGACAGCACACTCAGGAGTCCAACACCCTGGTATACTTCACTGCAGGGTCAGTAATGGAAAATTAATCTCATATTAATGAGAAAAAAAGTAGCACTATTGCGTATACTCAGTGGTTTCCTCCCACATCCCAAAGACATGCTGCAGGTAGATTGGACACTCTAAATTGGCCCTAGGTGTGAGTGCGTGTGTGTGTGTGTGCCTTCTGTGGAAGGTTGGGCGCCGGGCTGGCAACTCGACACTGTAAAACTCCACTGCCAATCATGTACGGACAGGTGATCCGCTGTGGCGACCCCTAACCGGGAAAAGCCGAAAGAAGAAGAAGATTGTGTATACTCAGTAAAAACTTGTAAGAAGACTAAGGTAAATCACCCAGTTGAGCTCTTGATAAAAGGATGGCTTGTAGCTTATAAATGCACCTGTTAGTTCAAATACATTTTCTCTTCACTGAGCAATTTTTGTGAAGAGTGGAAACTCCTTTAGAACCTTGACCAGAAGGAGCTACGGAGTACCAGGGACCTACAATAGGATCTGTATCAGGAATTGCCAGGGCCTGGCGGTGGATACTCATGGGAGGCAACTCATGGGAGGCAACTCCCAGATATGCTCTGAGTTAGTGCAAAATGACAAAAAATACACTGAACCCACAGACATTGCCAACATCCTGGCAGAAAGGTTCAGTGCAAACTCCCCCCCCCTTCCCCCCCAAAAAGAGCAAATGTCTATCCCAACAGAGTGTAGCCTTCCTGAGATCACAGATGCACAGGTGAGAGCTGCCCTCTCCAAAGCAAAAAACACAGCATCAATGGGACCAGATGGTGTCCCGGGCTGCATCTTACATGAACTCCAAGAAGAACTAAACCCTCATATAAAGTCACTGTTCAGTCTCAGCCTTACTACAGGATATGTACCCAAGGAATGGCATACACCAACAGTGCTCCCACTCCACAAAGGTGGTGCCACAACAGACCCCGGAAACTATCGCCCTATAAGCCTGACTAGCCTGGTCTGCAAAGCTATGGAGCGTATCATCATGGATGTCATAAACAAAGACATTGGGAACCTCCAGACACTGGATCCTACCCAATTCGGCTTTGTTAAGGGCAGATCTTGCCTCTTGAACCTGGTCAACTTTTTTGGAAACAGTTACCAAAGCTATAGATGAAGGGAAGGTAGTCCACACAGCCTACCTGGACCTCGCAAAAGCCTTCGACACAATACCCCACTTGGGCATCATAAATAAGCTCACCAGCTTAAATATCAACCCCTATGTCACAAGATGGGTTGCAAACTGGCTCAGGGATAGAACCCACATGGTCAGAATAGCAGGTGCCATGTCAGACTCTAAACCAGTTACAAGTGGCATCCCACAAGGCTCAGTCCTGGGACCTCTCTTGTTTGGTATATATTTCTCAGAGGTACAGGTTAACATGGGTGGACTATGGCTGACCAAGTTCACAGATGACTGCAAACTGGGTGCCATAATCGACTCTCCGGCTGACACAAGCATCCTCCAAAAGGGTCTCACAGAGACGGATAACTGGTGCCAGAGCCATGGCCTAAAGCTAAATGCCAAAAAGTGCATAGTCATCCCCTTTGGGAAAAACAAAGTGCCCACAAATTACCACATAGGTGGTAATCCATTAAGTACGGAAGAAGTAATTAGGGACTTGGGGACCCAAGTAGATAGCAATCTCTCCTTTGACAATCACGTTGCCAAAGTGGTTAGAAAGACCTTCTATATAGCCCACCTTATCATGAAAGGATTCACATCTAGATCAAGAGAGGTCATTGTGCCCCTCTACTCATCAATTATCAGGCCCATAATTGAATACAATGCCCCATTTGGGATGTACCTTACCCGACACCTGCAACAACTGAAAAGACCCCAAAAATACCTCACCAAGAGGATCAAGGGGCTCAAGCAGATGCCCTATGCAGCTCGACTAAAGAAACTCCAGCTCTACTCAGTTGTGTACCGCCTACTCAGAGGCGATCTGTGTCTGACGTATAAAGCCATGTCCAACCCAGAATTAATGGACATGCTTCACCTCAGGAAATCCAAATCCCTTAGAGCTACACACTCCAGAGACTTGAACCTCAGCACAGAAATAAATAGGACATGCTGGAGGGACAGATTCATATCCCAGAGGCTCCCCTCACTCTGGAACAAAAATCCCAATCCATGTTAGGCAGAGCCCCTCACTGACTCTCTTCAAGAGAAATATTGACAAGTGGATGGGAGATCATAAGTTTACCCCTGGGATCTCTTCTGCGTCCCTGCTTGACAGAGGTACAGTAAACTAACTTTAAAAGGGCTACCTTCTGTGACCTACTATAAAGAGGCACAGTCAACTAATCTAAAAGGGTGGTGAAAGCCACACACACTCTGGCTAGGCTTATAAATGCCCTAGGGCAGATAGCCTAGTATCAACCTATGAACCTATGAACCTATGAAGTTCTAGGAACCTGAATGTGGATATACTGAAAGATATGGGACACACTGACCTTCAAGTATCAAGTCTGTGGGCTGTCAGAAGCTGATATGACTCTTTGAGAGACTTTAATCTAAACTGTATATGCAGCAAGAATGCAATGACTTTGTTTACATTATAAGTAAAATAACAAAACTAGGTTTTAGTTTCATCAGTGTAAATAAATTGCACTTCCACCAAACAGATTGCCTTCAGTGTGTGCTATATGCTACAGTACACACACACATACACAGACACACACACATCACACACACACACACACACACACACACACACACACACACACACACACACACACACACACACACACACACACACACACACACACACACACATAAAATCCAAAAAGAGCAGATGAAAATTAACTACAAGTCTACATATTTATTTATATATTTGGTATTTTAACAATATTTATCTTTTAACATTTTATTTTTACCACAAATAAACTCCACACATATGTTTCTTTAGTACTCTGCTCCTGCGCTTTGAAAAGGGGTTTTTCCTCCTTAAAGTTCCTAACTGGTATAGCAGTTTGAGTTTTAGTTCCGGAAACAGCTGATACACTCATTCCTTTCCCTTTTGGTCGGATTATTTAATGAAGCTGATCCTGCCCTTAGCTTTGCATGTCACACACAATAAACCTGGTTTGTGGGTAAAAAAGGGTCTGTAGACCAGTCCATTTACCTGGAAGAAAAAAGTTAAAAAAAGATCAATATTGTTCGATATACTTAATCACCCAAAATGTGGAGTCAGTAGGATCATAAGTTAATACCAGGCTCTTGATGCAGTGGACCATTTGTAGCCTAGCTAGATGGTTCCATGCTGAATTTATCAAGACCATAATTAATACCAGACATCAACAGGATGCATCACTCTTTAACTAGTTATGTCCCCTTTCCATAAGGGCTTGAGAAGTCCATCCAGTCATGCAGGTAAAGCTTTAAAAGGGCCAAGGAACTACAATGCTTAACATGAACAGGGAGTTGATTCCATAAACGAAGTAGGCTCTGTGATAGATATCAATCGCCGCAGCAAGTTCTGTTTATGTTGTGGTGGAAGTCTATATGTCTTGAGTGGGTGTTTAGGGCGTCATTAGTTTTGTGGGTATGAAGCAGGTTGCGTAGGACTGGATCCTTCAGTGCTCTGTAGGCTATGCAGAGGTCAAAGAAAAGAGTAAGAGCCCTTTAAGGATTGCTGAAGGTGAAACCTAGCTTGCTTGCCTTAGTAAGGAAAGGCTGTGGTCTCTGGAGCTCAGTCACATGCTGAGATAAGTACATACCAAAGTGTTCATTATACCCTGTAGCCGGCCTAATCGGGGAGGAAGAGTAAAGGAAAGTAAGGATTCCATGATGTAGAAGATATATCTTGGTGATTAGTCTGGAGAAATAAAAGGATTTCCTAACAAGAGAGAGCACATATTGGTCAAAAGATAGTTAATTGTCGATGAAAGTGAGAGAACCTTAATGACAGAGACAATTTTTAGGGGGAGTTACCTATGCGATAGGAACATGAGTGCCTGGGATTGCCAAAGGACACACTGCTGCATTTCTTGGCATTTAATTTGAGGCTGTGGTCTAAGCACCATTTGTTAGTGCACATTAGGCCTTCCAGCAGAATCTGGTTATTAGTTGGGGTTTTATGACAGATGTCCTTGGGGGTTTTATGACAGATGTCCTCCCTTAACACTGTCGCAGTATTCTTTACTTTTGGGATATCCTGCCTAGGATAGCTGAATGTCCAGCCAGCAGACCAAAGCCTTTACACCTTCCATTCATCGTACTTCAGAATTAAATCATATGCACAATGAATAAGGTGCATATGTGACAAGCAGACACTTAATCCTCGGAAATTCTTTGCTGCCAGTCAAAGCACTGCCTGTGAATTTGGTCTGTACACCGTTCACCAAGTTGGTTCATCTAACGAGACTCCTAAAGACAGATGCCCCATTGGAGTTGTTTCCTTTCTTTTTTCTCCCTTGCAGTTTATTTTAATGTCATTCAGGAAGGGAAAATGTAAGTGTGGGAGGCAGGTTCTCCATAAAGATAGACACAAGAAGTGATTTTATGTATGAGAGATACACACTTCCTTCCACAGTGTGAGATTTGTCAAATGTTTGCCCCTAAGACATTGCACAGTCTTCTGTTGTCTCTCTCTAATTATTTAGAAAACCAACATCTGAAGCTTTTAATTCAGGGCACCATTTAAGGAAAGAAAAGCCAAAAAGGCACATACTGATCCTGGTGCTGCCCAGTCTCTACCAGAAATCTCCATCAGGACCATCCATTGTCAACATCAATACTGTCTGCCATGACCCAGTTGGAGGCCAACATGGAGCTGTCTACCCACATGTCCCCCAAGGCTGTGCATATGTCTGGTGCAGATGTAGAGGGGAAGCCAAGGCTGATTATATCTGAGCAGCCTAGAGAGATTTCCCAAAAATGAGTTAGGGAAGAGGTGACTGGTATTCTCATCAAATCTAGACAAGGGTCTGAACCTCCTAGATTTGTTAGAGCAGATGTTCCTTTAAAGAAGAAACAGAAAACCAAACATGTGGGTTCTGTGGCTAAGGATCCTCACCAAGAGTGGCAGGATTTTACTTAGGGACCTTTCAATGTCCTTATGGCCCCTGGAACCCCACAATGTTTGTCTGTCCTTGCTTCTACCCCCTGGTCTTTCACCCCTTCTAGAAGGCATAGGGATTCTGATTCTTCTGATGAAGAGTTGAATTCTGGAGAAGTGTCTTTGGCAGATTCTTCCCAGATTCAACCTCTTCTCACCTTAAGGTTTGATTATCAGGATTAACTATCCCCGATTCTCCTTGTGAAGAATTATTTTAGGGATACAGTGGTCTGCATGATGGAACACTTTAAATGGAATTGTTGCCAGGTTTCTGATGTTCAAAAAATATTATGAACTCTTGCAAATGGACTTGCCCCAACCTTCTGCAGTCGTCCTGTTTTAGCTACCCTTTTGGATACCTTTTCTACAGCTTCTCAGACTCCTAACTTTCAATCTCCAGCCTCTAAGAAGCCAGACAGATTTTATAAAGTCCCTGATGATTACAATTTTTTGTGTAAAGGTCCTTTATCCAGTCCTGCTGTTGTTTCCATGTCCACAGATAAACTATCCAAACTGTTATCCTCTTCCATGATTTTACCTTCTGATAAGGACAACCACGGTATGAGAAAAAAGGTATACATCTGCTGCTTTGGCCTTCAGGGTCATTAATTATCAGACCCACATGACTAGGTATGTCCTGGCTCTTCTATCCCAACTTGGGAGGGGATTGACTGTTATGCCTAATTTGGAAAGTAAGACTTCTGCCCTTTCTCTTTTGAGTTCTGCCTCTCGCATGGCTCATAATTCCATTAAATGCAGCTATGATTCTTTTAAAATGTCCTCTAGGGCAGCTGTGTCTGGATCTGTAATGAGGAGATACTCTTGCTTCTGCCTTCAGGCCTTAACTGAAGACATTAAGGCCAAACTTTTAGATTCCTCCTTAAGCAATCAGATTCTCTTGGCACTTGCTGAAGAATTGTTTAAAACTCTTCAAGATAACAGTAAAGTTACACAGGACTTGAAGCAAATCTTTGTTTCCCATGTCCTTAAGTTCTAGAGAAATTACCGATCTATACTTTCCTTTGTCCATCGGCAGCCTAGACAATCAGCTAGGAACAAGAGGGTTTCTAACCATATTTTCCAAGACAAGTCCCCTCAGAGTTGTAGGGGCGAAAAACCTTCTTTTCTTGACAAATCTGCTTCTGTCTCACATCCAACCTCCCTTTCCCCTCAGTCAGAGTTCTCTGTCCCTCAGGCTGATTCTTTTTTTCCTGTTTTTCAACAGATAACCACAAATGCCTGGGTTCTTTCAATTATCCAAAATAATTATTTTAAGACTTGGAAATTCCTTCCTCCATTCTCCAGCCTTCCTCAGCCTACTCTTTAGCAGATTCCCCAGTTTTCTTTGGTTCTGCAGGATCTCGTGAACCAGGGAATGATTCAACCTTTTCCCTTGTCTTGTCAGTGAAAAGGTTTTCATTCCAGAATGTTTCTGGGTCCCAAGAAAGACAGGTCATGGAGGCCCATTCTAGTCCCATCTTTTCTCAGTGTTTTTCTCAAGGTCCCTTTTTTCGGGATGTTGTCTCTTCAGACTATTTTCTCTCTGTTCCTTCCTCAAGCCTTCCTGCTGTCTCTGGATTTGAAGGATGCTTACCTCCATTTTCCTATTCACCCTCTCTTCAGGAAATATTTACCTTTCTCCGTTCCTTCCCCTCATTATTAGTTCTCTACTTTGCTGTTTGGTCTTAATACAGCTCCAGGGGGCTTTACCAAATGTCTGGTCCTTGTGGTGACCTTCTGCAGACTTCAGGGAATTCAGCTATTCCCTTATTTAGATGAGTTTTAATCCAGGCCCCCTCTCAGCAGCTTCTGCTTCAGGATCTCCACTACACTGTGCTTCTTCTGCACAGTTTGGGGTTTACCTTAAATCTTAAAAAGCCTGTGTTGATGCCCTCTCAGGGCCAAGTATTTCTGGGTTGGAGGATTCAGACAATTCCAATGCTGGCTTGTCTCCCACCTCCCAAGGTCCTCTTTTTGACTGCTTATTTCAAGTCTGCTCTTTGTCTTTCACTTCTTCCAACAAGGGAATTTCTCCGAGCTCAGGGATATTTGGCATCCACCATTCCCATGGTTCCCTTTGCCAAACTGCACATGCAGAAATTTCAGTGGTTTCGTAAGACTGTTTGGCTACAGCACTGCCACCCACTGGAGTACCTATTTCCTCTCTTGCCTTGTTTAAAGCTCAGGCTTCACAGGTAAATTCACAAAATTTCCATGCATACAGGTCTGCCTTTCCAGATTCCTCTCCCTACTCAGGAGCTGCACATGGATGCTTCCAATCACAGTTGAGGAGCCTCCTGTGGCAACCTAAAAGTCCAGTGTCATTGCTACCTTCAACAAATGGAAGATCATATTAACATCAAGGAGATGAGGGCTATACTTCTAGCTCTGCAGGCTTTTCACTCCCTTTGAGTTCCAGGTCCTCTAAATGTTTTTTACAGACAATACCATAATCATGAAGTACATCAACAAGTAAGGGACCATAAAGTCTAACCTCCTTTGCAGATTGGCTCTTCATATTTGGGACTTTGCAGTCCATAATTACTTAATTCTTCAGGTGGTCTACATTCCTTTAGAGCACAATCTGATGGCAGACTCTTTTAGCAGATCCAGAACAAATCCTCACAAATGGATGCTTCACAGTAAGGTGTTCCTGGACATTGTATGCCAGTGGGGTTCTCCTCAAGTAGACTTTTTTTTCTCCCCTCTAAATAGACTTCCCAGCTCTGCTTAACAGGGTCAAGTCCTCAGGCTTGGAAAGTGGACAGAGTGTAAGGGGCTGTTTCTGTATGCCTATCCCCCACTTCCTCTGCTACCAAAAGTCCTGCACAAGATCATATGATCCACATCCACATCCCACCCCCCATTAGGGAAGCCACCATAAAAAACTTCTCCAAAGCCAACTTCACACTTCTTAAGACAGAAGTGGCAAACTTCATGACACCCATGCAGACAGACAATAGAGGTACGACTGCTGAATCCTACACAAATGCACTTTATAAGCACTTACATGAGTGCATGGATCATGCAATCCCTAACAGAACCAAGATGCGATCCTCCAAAAAAAAGGAAGCCAATCTGGTGGTCCCCTGCCATAAGCAAACTCTACAACAGAAGAAAGAAACTGCTGCAAAAAAAAAAATAAAATCCCATGATTGGAGGAACTCCCTGGTCAGCCTCCCCTCATAAAATCCTCCAAAGCTAATTACAAAAACAAAATTGCCACTGACTCTAAAGACAATCACAAAGCATTCTATAGCTATGTCAAGAATCTCAATGGCAACACTCAGATCTGCTCTGAGTTACAGCACAATGGCACTAAATATACAGAACCAACTGATATTGCCAACATCCTGGCAGATAGGTTCAGTGCTAACTTTATCCCACCTCTCACCCCCTAGAGGGCCCATCTCTATACCAGAAGAATGCAAAGTTCCTGTAATCATGGCTGCACAGGTAAAAAACACACTCTCCAAAGCCAAGAACACAGCATCCATGGGATCTGACAATATCCCAGGCTGCGTTCTACACGAAGTACAGAATGAACTGGCCCCCTACCTAAGTACCATGCTCAGTCATAGCCTCACCTCAGGCTTTGTGCCCACTGAATGGCTCACCGCAATGGTTATCCCACTCCACAAAGGGGGAGCCACAATGGACCCCGGGAACTACCGCCCCATTAGCCTGACGAGCCATGGAATGTATCATCATGGAACTCATAAACAAAGACATTGGTAATCTCCAAACTCTAGACCCCACCCAGTTTGGGTTTGTAAAAGGCAGATCATGTCTCCTAAACCTGATAGACTTCTTTGAAGCAGTCACCAAAGCCATAGATGAGGGTAAGTTGGTTCGCACAGCTTATCTAGATCTCGCCAAGGCTTTCGATACCATCCTCCACTCTGGAATTATAGATAAACTCACTAAACTAGATATAAATCCGTATGTCACAAGATGGGTTGCCAGTTGGCTTATGGACAGAAACCACACTGTGAAAGTAGCAGACTCCATATCCGGCTTCAGACCAGTGGCAAGTGGAGTACTACAGGGTTCAGTCCTGGGTCCTGTCCTTTTTGGTATATACTTCTCTGAAGTACAGACTAACACAGAAGATCTTTGACTAATGAAGTTTGCAGATGACTGCATACTGGGAGCCATAATTAAAACTCCTAACAATATGAACATCCTACAAAAGGGCCTCACTGAGACAGATGCCTGGTATCAAAGCCATGGCCTGAAGCTCAATGCCAAAAAGTGCATTGTCATCCCCTTTGGTAAAAACTCTGTACCCATGAACTACCACATAGGTAGTAGTCTACTTAACACCAAAAGTGTGATAAGAGACCTTGGGACACAGGTGGACAGTAGTCTCTCCTTTGATAATCACATCGCCACAGTAGTCAGGAAATCCTTCTACGTGGCACACCTCATCACAAAAGGTTTCTCATCCAGAAAAAAAGAGGTCATTGTTTCCCTCTACTTGTCATTCATTAGACCCATTATAGAGTACAATGCCCCTTTTGGTATGTACCTCACAAGACATCTACAACAACTGGAAAGGCTGCAGAAATATCTCACAAAGAGGATTACTGGCCTCAAACAGATACCCTACACAGACCGTCTCAGAAAACTCCAACTTTACTCCGTCGCATATCGCCTACTCAGAGGTGATCTCTGCCTAACATACAAAGCTATGTCAAACCCAGAGCTGTTGGACATGCTCCACTTAAAGAAATCCCAATCCCTCTGAGCTACACACTGTAGGGACCTAAACCTTGTCACCACAATAAACAGGACATGCTGGAGGGATAGATTCCTGTCTGAGAGACCTCCCATACTCTGGAACAGACTACCTATCTATGTCAAACAGAACTGCTCATTAGCACTCTTCAAGAAAAATCTTGATGATTGGATGGAAAATAGGAAATTCACCCCAGGGATCACTTCTGTGGCTCTGCTCAACAGGGGCACAGGGAAAATCATTTTCTTGGGTGACGAAAGCCAGGGTACCATTTTGGCTAGGCTTATATAGGCCCTAGGGTCAATAGCCTAGTACCTACCTATGAAGCTATGAACCTATGAGACAGAACCAAAATCTTGCTGATGACTCCCTTTTAGCCCAGATACCACTGGTGTCCCTTTCTATTTCACCTGGCCAGGGACAATCATCACAAGTCACCTCACAGATGAACCTTCTCACACAAAACATTGGGTCTCTCATGTACCCTGACTTAGCCACTCTTCAGTTGCTGCTTTGGGAGATGGGGTTTCTATTACTTTCAGACACCAATTTTCTGAGAATGTGCCTTGGGGGTTGCAGGAGACTAGAAAACCCACTACTAGAAAATCCTATGTGCCTAAATTGAAAAAGATTTTCTAGTTGGTGTCTCCAGCATGACCTTAGCTTTTTTTCTGTAGGTATTCCTATGGTCCTTTCTTATTTCTGTGAGTTGCTTAATTTGGGCTTGGCATATTCATCTAGTAAAGTTCATTTGACAGCCATTTCCACTTGTCTGCCTCTGAATATAGCTCTGGTTTCTAGTTTTGAATTCAAACACTTTCTGAAAGGCATCCTTCATATTTGCCCTTCAAAAGCTTATTCACCCTCATAAGGACCTTAATTTCATTCTTGAGAAATTGACTCATCTTCCCTTGGAGCCTGCAGTGTCCTGTTATCTAAAACACTTGACATGGAAGAGTGTATTGTTGGTGGCTCTTCCTTATACCAACAGGGTCTCTGAACTTCAAGCACTCATGGCTGTTCCACCTTTTTTTGTTTTTTTTCACAAGGACATGGTGTCTCTTCATACCAATCCTTCTTTTATACCCAGGATGGTTAAAGATTTGTCCTTGACTCAGTCCGTTTATCTTCCTTCCTTTTCCCCCATCGCCATGGAATTGTAATGAGAGGGTTCTTCACTCCTTGGATTTACAAAGTGAGCTCAGATATTATGCAGATACGACAAAACATATCAGGAAATCTTAGCATCTTTCTGTTTCCTTCCATACCAGGAAAGATGATTTGGCAGTAAGTAAACAAACCACCATTTCCTGGGTTTATAAGGCCCCTTCATTTTGCTCTTCTTTTCATGGCAAACACCTTTCTTCTCTGTGTGCTCATTCTACTAAGGCAGTGGCCTCTTCTCTTGCTTTTTTTCATGTGTCTGTATACTAGATCCAGCCTGGAAGCTGCTGCTTGGTCTTCAGTTCATACTTTTACCAAACATTACAGGTCAGATGTCATTTCCAGGGCCAGGGTGTGTTTTGCCAGGGCCATCCTTAATGGGTTTTTGGAGGGGTCTTTCCTGTCTTTCTCCTGCCATACTTTTCAGTAACTTTTGTACTCCTAGAAGAGTAAATAAAAAATACTGCAAGAGTGATAAGGAAGGACATAGTACAATTGTGTAAGATCTTACCATTGCAGTAGAAGTCCTGCTTCTCACTGTTGCAGTATTCCCTCCCTCCTTTCTGCCCCTGTTGCTTTCTTTTGCCCTCCTTCTGTACACAGGTCCTTACATCCTTTTCTCCTTATTCTTTCCTTTCTGGATGCACTTTCTATTCTTTTAATCTGAGGTTACTGTGGTTCTTCTGGGACAGTTCAGTTCTGAGGATTAGGCAACTGTACATTACATGTGTACCATATGCCTTGCACACAGGACATACATCTGATGTACAATGCCTGGAAGGTGTAAAGGCTTTGGTATGCTGGCTAGACATTCAGCTATTTTCCTTAGGATATCGCAAGATTAAAGAATACTTCAGCATTGAGAAGTAGGACATCTACTGTTATGGTAAGATCTTACACAACTGTACTTTCCCAGTTTGCAATCATCAGCAAACTTCATCTGCCGAATGCCGTTGGTGCTGGCCTTGACATCAGAGTAGTAAATATTAAAGAGTAGTGGTCCCAGTACAGAGCCCTGTGGTATACTGCTGGTGACTAGTCTTTTTGTTGGTTTATGTAGTTCCACTATTAACAATGGTGGTGAGTGGCTGCCAGACCGTAGAGCATCCTACACTTTTTGGTTTGAATTTTAAATTTGCTGTGATGATTCTCCATAGATGTTGCTTTTGTTTGCTGGCCATAGTTGTACCATGAACTTTGTTTTATCTTATTAGCCAGCAGCTGGTTGCTAACCACTACTATAGGATGGCTTGGTGCTGAGCCAGGAGAGCTTCTTTGTCCTAGATTGCTAGTTTGGGTCAGTTTGATCGAAGGCCAAAAGAAGAGTGCTGCTGGGTGCTGGACTGTTTGTTTCCATTGCTGTATCAGGGATACTTTTCATTAGTTTGGAGAAGTACCTTTTCTCTTTCTCTGGGAGCCGAGTGCTAAGCACCTTGCAGTTCTTCGATTTTGGCACTGACACTATTAATACTACAAGGCTGTCTGAAGAAACTGCTGTCAGTTCAGCCAGTATAGAAGAGATTTCAACAAGACTATTTGTGACTGTTTACTATTGTTTTCTGCAGAAATTGTTTTACATCTGGGCATGATGTTGTTAATATATTTGCATTTAATGTTAATGTATGCCCAGTTAAAAATGTTTAGACTCGGCACTAGTAATGACTATCTGTTACAGTAATATTGTTTTATCAATGAAGCACAGCTTAGCTCCTTTGCCAGTTACTGCCTGTCACAGTGTTTTATTGTTGGTCAGAATATTTATTAGCCAATTTGCTGTTATCATTATTACTGTTATTTTTTGAGCAGTATTTATTATATTACACTTTTCAAGTTATTGCATTTTGCATAGTGCTTAGAATATGAGCATTATAATAATGTCTACCTTCAGCTTTAACTTGTGAGCGTGTTTCCAGCACTAATAGAATGGCTCCTGTTGATGAGGCAGTTTGCTACCCAGTGAATAACAGCCTGCTTATATTTAGTTCTATGGGCTTATTAATGATGCCAGAACACTGAATGTGATGAAAAGCTTATTAAGTCTGTTGGCTGCCAAAAATGCAATTATTAGAAAATGGAAATCAAAGTCTAAATGTAGATAAAAGAGATAACAGAACTGAAAGAGGGATCTTTAGAAAAAGGAATGAGCAAATTACACAGAAATACAATGAAATTGTGGGAATAATACATGCAGAATAATGTTCAGGAGGAGGAGTGAGGTTCTATGGAAGGCAATAATTCAGCAATTAATGTAATGCTGGGGTGATGATGGAAAGAAAGAAACGTGGTGTATAATGTGTGTAAATGGAAGCAGTTGTTATTATGGTTTGTTTGCTTTTCTGTTAATGCATGTTTGCCTATGTCTTGTGATAATTTAATAAAGGTGTTTAAAAAAAATAGCGTTGGCCAAGTACAGATACACAGTGTGAGCCAATTTGCTTGAGCCCAATGTCTCTGTGACTGGTTCAAAAAAGGAAGCAGGATCTGGCTTTTACAAACCCAAATTGGTTAGGGTCTATAGTTTGAAAACTGCCTACTTCCTTATTAATGAACTCCATAATGATACGCTCAACTGCTTTACAAATAAGGTTGATAAGGCTATGGATCTATAGTTTTCCTGATCAGTAGTGGAGTCCCCTTATCGACTGGGGTTACTAAATCATTTGTCCATACCTCTGGCATAAATACAGAGTAGAATCTAAGCCTGAATAGACTTAATAATAAATCAGCCAGCCAATGTTTGGCACTGGCAAGAAGACATCATGGCACTTTATTCCAGCTCATGGAGTTAGTATGCTTAGCCCAGGTAAGAGCACTTGTACTTTTTCTGTTATTTATTTATTTATTGACATTTGTTTAGCAGAAAAGTCCGAATGGATCATAAGTACCATTTATCAGCACAGGCCTGAGGAGAAAAGCTCCAGCAACAAGTTTACAAATACAATGCACAAAAGAGCATTTAAGTAACATTACATTAACCACCATAGAACTTGCAACATAGTAACAATTATAATTATGATGAATAGCTGCAGCATGGAAGAAACATACATAGTTGCAATGTGAAGTAGGAATTAGGTTGCTGAGTGGAAGATAAGACATTAGTTACAGGTATGGACGATAGTAAGGGAAGGAGCAGGCTGAGAATGTAGTAAAAGGAGAGGAAAAGAAACTAAAAGGAGTCTAAAAAGCAGGGCATGCATTAGGTAGGGAGGATGGTGATAAGTCGTATTAGTTAGAGACTTTCATCCAGTTTTGAACAAGGGCATATCCAAGATTCAGTAAAAAAATTCTTTTAGTATTTGCTTAAAGGTCAGAACGTTTAAGTTAGAGCTAATGTTTAAAGCTAGGGAAGTTCATATTTTTGCCACTGAGTGAGAGTAGAGAATTTTTCCTGGATGTTTTGTTGGCTTTATATACAGAGAGCAGTTGCTCATTGTCTGACCTAACGGGTCTTTTGGGCATATAGTAGCGGGTTGCGGGGCTTAGGGCTGGGCCGCTCAATGGCTTATGAATTATTTTATGAGCAGTTTTAAGCTGTAAGTAATTAACTACGATGATGACAGAGATCTAACCAAATGAGTGACTGAAGGGCTGAGCAATGATGGGTAGAAAAGGTTGAACTACTTGTGAATTTAGTAATCTTATTAGAGCATGTTTTGAGTTTTAGTTTTAGAGAGGTGTTAAGGTTTGTTAGAATAGAAGCACCATATAAGAGTGAGGGTAACAGATAGGTGGTGGCTAGAAAGATTTTGGTGGAAGTAGGTAAGAAATGTTTCTGCCTGTAGAGCGTTCATAGCTTCTGGTGTTTTTTTTGGAATTGTTTTGGATATGGAGGTCAAATTTAAGTTTGCCATCTATTGTTACTCTTAGGAGCTTGGTTTTGAGGAACTATTTCAGTTTTGGTTTTGTTCTGTGAGAGTATTGAAAATTATATTTTTGTGGGTTGTGTGTTTTAGGGTTGAAAAAGAGAATTTTTTTTTTTTTGTGGGGGGGGGTTAAGAAACAGTTGAGAATCGCTAAGCCATGATTAAATAGACGAGAAGGATTCCTGAGTTATATGTTTCAGTTATGCAAGACTGTCAGCAGAGCAGATTATAGGAGAGTAGTCCACATACTGAATTAGGAACCATGACAGGATGATGTGCTAACATTATTGATAAAAATATGAAATAATTGGAGACCCAGAAAGGAGCCCTGAGGAGCACCAGCAGTATTGGACAAATAGGGTGAGAAAGAACCCACCCATTTTACATACTGATGCCTAGTGGATAGATATCTGGAAAACCATTTAGTAGAGAAGGTCGACAGTCCAAGGCTACAGAGCCTATTTAGTAGTATAGTATCAAAAGCTTTAAATAGGTCAACAAACAGTGCAGAGATGAGTTTGTTTAAATCTCTTGCTGTATTAACAGTATCTCTGAAGGAGAGTAGGGTAGTGGCTGTGTTATGAGCTGGCTGAAAGCCATACTGAGTTAGTGTAGGATATTGGTTTTGTGTGAGATATAGAAGTAATTGCTTATGAATGGATTTTTCAAGTATTTTAGAAAGGGGGAGAGAACAGCAATAGCATGGTAGTTAGATACTCCATTGGAGTTACTCCCTTTACGAAGTGAGATAATAAAAGATTTTTTTCCAAAGTATAGGGACATAGGATTCTGTGATAGATCTGTTGATGAGTATGCTGACAGGGGATACTATGCTATGACTTCAGTGACAAGCTTAATATATTCTGCGGGAAGATTGTCTGCTGAGGTAGAGGAAGCTTTTAGTTTTAATAGATGTTTTTTAATAGTAAAGGTGGAAACTGGTTGGAATGTGAAAATTATAGGGTTGCAGGATGGAGCTTGTGGGGAGTTAATTGTGGAACAGGATAGACTGGTTTGGGTATTACGGAAGAAATGTAATTGGGAGGTCACACAAGATGACTGACTATTAATAAACTGGCTATACTTTTGACAAAGGGATTAGGTTTGATTCTTAGTAGATGCATTTTAAATCTGTGCTTCTTGATTTTTCACTAATCGCTTGCCTCTAAATGTTTTTCATTGGTATAACAGCTCTTTTGAGCGGGTCTATGTTTAACTGTCAAATAACATTTGCATTGAATGGCTAAACATCAAGCCCTATCCATCAAATGTTCATTTTTTCACCAGAGAAAGTAACTAGTTACCCAACACATCCCCGTTTCACACAATGCAGTATTTCAAACCTACCAAGGTGGGGATCTTTGCCTCCTACACCCCACTAACTATATATACCAGCTCTGAGACCACACTACAGTGGGAAAAAGGGCAGATGGGGAAGTGATGGCTAGCTAGTTACTTTCCCATTCACTGAATGTTCGATGGATAGAGTTCGATGCTTAGCTGTTCAATGCAAATGTTATTCAATGGTTAAACACAGATCCCCTTTGAACACACATGTGTATATATATATATATATATATATATATATATATATATATATATATATATATATGTTATATAAGACTAAGATTTTACATATATATTATGTATA
The DNA here is from genome assembly GCF_019279795.1 of Protopterus annectens. Taxonomy (NCBI): domain Eukaryota; kingdom Metazoa; phylum Chordata; order Ceratodontiformes; family Protopteridae; genus Protopterus; species Protopterus annectens. The sequence goes on from NC_056729.1 coordinate 1,884,327,386, forward strand.
TTAAATTGTGTATATTAAATTATGTGTATTGTTATATTGTGTAATACTGAGGTGCATGTCCATAGCTAGTGGGGTTTGGCTTTATTGGTCTGAATGTAACCATGAAGACTTAAATAACAAAAAAAACAGAAGCCATGTAGCGAACAGACCTACTCAAAAGTTGTTATAACAATGAAAAACATTTAGAGGGAATCAATAGTGAAAAATCAAGAAGCACAGATTTAAAACGCATCTACTAAGAATCAAACCTAATCCCTTTGTCAAACGTATAGCCGACTTACTAATAGTCAGTCATCTTGTCCTGCCTCCCAATTAGATTCCTTTCATAATACCCAAACCAATCTATCCTAGATGCTCTGAAGGGGTCATCTGCATATATTCCATGGGCTTCCATTACAGGAGGTTTAAGGTATCACACTGTGAAAACTCTAGCTTGTCTGCATTTTCCTTGCAGTTTTTACTGAATGGTGTGTCTGTGTGATTTCTTCCCTTTGGTCGGGATATTTTGCAGTTACCTTAATCTTTATGGGCATCTGCTGGGTTTAAAGATCCTTTGTTTATGAAATATATCCAAACTATTCATTTATGCTGGGCTGGTGAGGTCAAGAAAAAGGCTTGAAACATGTATCCCTATAGCTGGTGAGGTTTGGCTTTATTTGGCAGAATGTAACCATAAAAACTAAAAAACAAAACAAAAAAAAAAAAAAACTAAATAAAAAAAACTAAAGAAATCATGGATGTTCAGAAGCCATGGAACAGAAACACAATGTCTTTAAGTGATCGTTTGCATATCCTATGGGCCTCCATTACAGAAGGTTTAAGGTATCACATAGTGAAAACTCTAGCTTGGTTAGTTTTTTCTTGCAGTTAATTTTAACACACACACACAGGTATACTTTACATTGGGATGTGGCTTGTAGCTTGATAAAAAAAAAATCACATTCTACACTAGCAAGAAATGATTCGTAGTAAATATTCTCTATGAAAATAAATTCTTGAAAAGAAAGGGAGTTATATGAGTTATTTGAAGCAAAGTTGCAATGCCTGGAAACATTTTTGCAATAAAGAGAGTTTTGCTCAGACTACTTCTAGAACTGAAGTGAAGCTGAGGTTTGGCCCAAAACTCATTTTAGTAGATTCTTTCTGCATCAACTAATGATTGACATTTTTCAAGACAACTGTAGTGCAATGTGTTAGTTGCTATCTTAATTCTGATGTATCCATCCTTTTCAGAGTAATTTCTTGCCCTTCTATTGCATTTTGGTGCTTATTTGCCCTGACGGTATACATAATGATGCATCTTCGTGACACAGAATGGCTATTTTCCACTCCATTGACTTTCACTTGTTCTCATTGTCTTCAGATGCCTTCCTTGCAAGTTTTGCTGATTTATTCTGCCTTCACCGACTATTTATTACTTCTGTTAATGAGTCAGTTTGCTCTTCCTCTGTGTCAAAGTGCAGCTGATTTATACTGTCTGAAGTGGTTATTTACAGTTTCCATCAGCTGTCTGGTATTGTAATTGTCCTCTGTACTTGTTCTAACTAACATATGACCTTGATTTTACTTTTTGCCATGCAAACTGCAGTCTGTGCATATTAGCTTCACTGTATGGTCATGACTGTTTATCCTTTCCAGAACTCCTCCACTTGTAGATTTCCTTCTTTTACTTCCTGTGAATTTTGACTGTACTGTTCATATGGACATGTAGATATTATAATCCCCATGATTTTGGATAAAAACGGAAAGTATCTGCCTATGGCATTTGGTAAACAATGACTGCATTAAATAAATAATATTTGTGGCTAGGTTTTGACTGGTCTTCAATGGTTCTGTGCACCCCTGTCTCATATGTGCACATCAAAACACTGTTATAATGATATAGCTATTGACTATTTAACTGCGTTCATTTCCTTGACACCAGTCGTAGGGACATCATAGCAAGTGACTATGCTCTGCTTGCTGTTTAGTCTGAATGCTCTCTGCTTCATTCCCTCTAAGCCACCCCTGTTGATGTAGCATATAGACAGGTATTTGCATACTTAGGTTGTCTCTTAATATGTCCTAATTATTCTGACACTTTATACAATCAAGAGAGACAAACATAGTAAGGAAAGAATGTTGAAGAAAGTGTTTTATCAAAACCACTGAGTAAGAAATCATGGGATTCTCAATTAAGTACATGTGGAGAGAATCTTGGACATACTTTAGTTCCAAAACTGTTAAGTAAAGACTCTTGGGGTTGGTGGAAATTTCTGTGTAAATGTACACAGAATATTAGACAGAGTCTGCTTTCAAAGTTGTTGACAACGTTTTGTTTATATCATCAGTAACCAACTGGTGAAAATAGAACCTTGGACATAGTTATGTCTCAAAGTTACCAAGTATAGAATCTTGGGATAATTAGGAACAAAGGAGTCAGTGTACAGAATGACTACAGAAGGAACCATGAATAGAGTTTTGTTTTAAACTATCAAACACAGAATCTTGAGATTGTCAGTAATCTGAGTTTACTTTTAAAACTAGTAGTCACAGAACCTTGGGATTGTTCCAACAAAGGACTGAATGTGGATAACATTTTGGACATCTGTTTAGAGATGGTCGGAGTTTAGTTTCAAAAACGACAAAAGTGCAGAGTTGTAATGACAGAAAAAATGTAACTGTTAGAAAATCATGGTAAGTGTTAGTTTCAATGTTACTAAATTCCGAACCTTGGGACTTTCAGCAATCAAAAAGAAAATCTAATTTCAAACTTGTCAAATGCAGAATACTGGCTAGGACAGAAAGTAATAAAAGAGAAAAGTCCTTCCTGGTCAGAAATTTGGTTAAGTTATGAGTGAGTTAGCCAGGCAGAATGGTCAGATTTTGGCAAAGTTTCACTATATTTACCCCATTTAGTCTCTGCAGAGTAAGTGTAGCAGTTTACCCAAAGATGCCAACAATTATGTGCCATCACCACACCTGCATTCCTGAAGTACGTCCTACTACATCTACTACTACTAATAATAATAATAATGTAATAATAAAAAGTTGCACTTTATTTTCTCCCCTGCTGTTTATCTGTTTATTTTACATGATTAAGACATTAGTCAGGGGCGGCTCGTGGCATCGGGCTGCCGGACTGCAGCCCCCTCAAACTAAAAATTAAAAAAGAAAACAAAAAAAATATTATTTTTTTAAATTTCGCGGACTTCACGCATGCGCAGTAGTCCCGACTACTGTCGGTCTATGCGCATGCTCAAGGCAGTCCGGCAGGACTCATAGAGGGACACAAGGAGACGTCTGTGCACTTTTATAGTGCACAGACACACTGGGAGGATATATCGCATCCGGACTGCAACAGCAGCAGTCAGAACAGTCTCGGGAGGGAGCTTGGAATCTCATCATCAGGAAGGAGCTTTGCTGGGATCTCACAGGTAGGATATGGTATGGAGAACAGACAGGTAAGTGTATGGTGCAGTTTACTTTCTGTGTTGGTGCTTTTTAACTGGATAGAGTTGTAGTGTGTGTGTGTGTGTAAATGCCCCAGGTGCTCATGGTGGTGTGGTAGGGAATACCTCAGGCTTGAACCCTGTACCCTGTATGCAGGTGTTAAAGACTTGAGTTCCCTACCCACCACCATTTGTAAAAAAATTGCAGATTTTTGCCTCATATTTGATCTGATCTGTTCCTCATAATATCTGTGGTTTGTAAATGTTGCAATGCTTGATATTTGATGGTGTAGTAGTAGCACTGTTGCCTCACAGCTGCAGGTTCTCAGGTTTGATCCTTGGCTGGGGTTCCTTCTTTGTAGGGTCCGTATCTTCTCCCTGTGTTTGTGTGTGTTTGCTTTTGTGTCCTCCCATGTTACAAAGACATGTCTGCATTATTTCTTCCTGGGCCTCTGCTGAAAATTGTGTTTTTGTTCCAAGTCAGACTGTCCTGATTAACAAATGTTAAATAAAATTGACAGGCATTTGAATTTCAGACTTCAGGTTTCTGAATGTTTAATTCCTTGCAGGTTTAATGGGGCAGTGGTAGTATTGTTGCTTCACAGCTATAGGTTTTCTGGTTTGATTCTTGGTTGGGGTGGCTTCTGTGTGGAGTCTGCATCTCCTCCCTGTATTTGTGTGGATTTGCTCTGGTGCCCTGCCATTTTACAAAGACGTGTCTGCAGTATTAATCCCTGCGTCTCTGCAGAAAATTGTTTTTGTTCTGTCTGCAGTAAAATTGACCGGCATTTGAATTTCAGACTTCAGGTTTCTGAATGTTTAATTCCTTGCAGATTTGATGGTGCAGTGGTATTGTTGCCTCACAGCTATAGGTTTTTTGGTTTGATTCTTGATTGGGGTGGCTTCTGTGTGGAGTCTGCATCTTCTCCCTGTGTTTGTGTGGATTTGCTCTGGTGCCCTGCCATTTTACAAAGACGTGTCTGCAGTATTAATCCCTCTGCTGAAAATTGTTTTTGTTCTGTCCGCAGTAAAATTGACCGGCATTTGAATTTCAGACTTCAGGTTTCTGAATGTTTAATTCCTTGCAGATTTGATGGTGCAGTGGTAGTATTGTTGCCTCACAGCTATAGGTTTTCTGGTTTGATTCTTGGTTGGGGTGGCTTCTGTGTGGAGTCTGCATCTCCTCCCTGTGTTTGTGTGGATTTGCTCTGGTGCCCTGCCATCTTACAAAGACATGTCTGCAGTATTAATCCCTGCGTCTCTGCTGAAAATTGTTTTTGTTCTGTCCGCAGTAAAATTGACCGGCATTTGAATTTCAGATTTCAGGTTTCTGAATGCTTAAATCCTTGCAGATTTGATGGTGCAGTGGTAGTATTGTTGCCTCACCGCTATAGGTTTTCTGGTTTGATTCTTGGTTGGGGTGGCTTCTGTGTGGAGTCTGCATCTCCTTTCTGTGTTTGTGTGGATTTGCTCTGGTGCCCTGCCATTTTACAAAGACGTGTCTGCAGTATTAATCCCTGCGTCTCTGCTGAAAATTGTTTTTGTTCTGTCCGCAGTAAAATTGACCGGCATTTGAATTTCAGACTTCAGGTTTCTGAATGCTTAATTCTTTGCAGATTTGATGGTGCAGTGGTAGTATTATTACCTCACAGCTATAGGCTTTCTGGTTTGATTCTTGGTTGGGGTGGATTCTGCATCTCCTCCCTGTGTTTGTGTGGATTTGCTCTGGTGCCCTGCCATTTTACAAAGACGTGTCTGCAGTATTAATCCCTGCGTCTCTGCTGAAAATTGTTTTTGTTCTGTCCACAGTAAAATTGACCGGCATTTGAATTTCAAACTTCATGTTCTTCAGAATACATAGTAGCACAACCTTTTTTTCTAGCAATTTTCTAAGTTTATAAGATGAATATTTTAAATTTGTCCCTATTTTTGGGACTGTATTCCCCATTATTGGCAGGTTTTTGTGCTAAGGTTGACAGCTATGGCAAGAACTGAATTCACTGAATATGGACTGTAGAATTGCATATTTACTGATAAAGGTGCACTGTAGAATTGTGCATATTTACTGATAATGGTGGACTGTAGAATTGTGCATATTTACTAATAATGGTGGACTGTGGAATTGTGCATATTTACTAATAATGGTGGACTGTAGAATTGTGTATATTTACTAATAATGGTGGACTGTGGAAGTCTGAGTAGACTTTTATGATAAATGTTCTCAACTGGGCAGTTTTGCCATTATGGGTGCATATGTTTTGTTTCATTGCTTACTGGAAAAATGTTCAAAACAAATTTAAAACACCCTCTAACAAGTGTACTGTATTGTACAAGGAATATAATTTTAGTACAATGAGGAAGGTGTGTCAAAGAGCACATGTATGTTTCATATGCAATGATTCAAAACAGCCCAAAATTAATCTTTATCTGCCACTGGCAAAATGTATTTTCTTTGAATGTGGGTTTCAATGCTGTTTCAATGAATGTGAGTTTCAAGGGCAGAGAAGTTTTAATGCTAAGTTTTCATTGTGAGACTGCATTGCTTTGTTTAACAGATGACTTAATGTTTGTGCTGTAAAATACAAAATAAAACTTTCAAATGAAGTCCAACTCATCATTGAAGTAAAGCAGTATGCACATTAGTGTTTATGGTAATGGCTCATTGGAATGGCTGCAGAGGCTCCATTCAACCATTATTTTGTCAGGGGGCAGCAACTCAGACAGGCCCAGCTGAACTATACCTCCCAACTGTCCAGATTTTCAAAGAATGAATAGATTTTTGCTTCTTATTTTTGGTTTGTTGTTCATAAAATTTGTAGTTTTAATTCCTAAATGATTTGCCAGAAGTCACTAAATAATAAGTTTCAGACTTCATAACCTTCATAAAAATGCATGTTAAAGTAATTCTATCAACTGTCTCAATTTATACAAGAGCAATTTTAGTACTGTTTATAATATATTTGGCCTTGTTCAGATTTACTGCATTAACAGGTTGAGAGGTACATGCAAATAAATTGCTTTATACAACCTCTCAACTGACCCCAATTTTTCCGCAAAATAGCAATTTTGGAAGAAAACATGGAGGGTTTACAATTAAGAAATAACTGTAATAATCAAAGTTATAGATTACTTGAAATGCATGTAGATTCTTTTATTTTGTCAGCTGCTCAAGGTAGCAGTACTAATATTAAAGTGTCCCTTCTTTGACAGGTAGCAGCTGTATTGTGTGTCTATTTTATATTTTTGCATCACATTTTTGGTCCATTTTTCATAAAATTGTGCAGACATTTGAGTTTCAGATTTTATACCCTTCAGAAAATTCATACTAATGCAAGACCTATTCTATTATCTTTCTAAGTTTATTAGAGCAATATTTAAAAATTGTCCTTATTGTTGTGCCTTTGTCCCACTGCTCTTGAGGTTGAGAGGTATGACAAATGTGTCAGGGCCATCACAGTCAGCCAGAGAGATTTCAAATTGTGACATGCTTGTACTCCCCATGTAGTGACTCTGGATGTGTCCAAGCAGGCAAGGAGTAGTTCTACAGTCGCTTTTCATCTGTCCTTGATTTTGCAGAATGGTCTGGTTTCTGTCATATTTTTGTACTGTTGATTTATGCTTATTACTCAGATTTATGCTTATTACTTAAAGTGCCTGTTGCTCTGTGTTTAAGTAGCAATGCTTTAATGACCATAAGGTCTGTTAAAGAATTGCCAACATTGAAAGCCTTTCTGTTGTTGCCATGCAGAGAACACTTGACTAGATAATGTATAAGCCTTGGGTATTAAAGGACAGGATTCCATTATTTTAAAAGCTCATTACACTTGTTGGAGACTTCCAGTCATCTCTACAGACTTTACCCATAAACTAAACAGAATGCCAATCGTGTGTGGTCCATAACCTGTACAGTAATCCTTTAATGTATCTTGAGCTTGTTTCTTGTTTGCTTTTCATTTTACTTTTATCATGTTTTCCCATGAAACAAGTTGTCAGGCAGCAGGTCTTTTTGGATAAGAAACATTTTTACAAGTGGGGCATCACATAGATTTCTACTTTCAGCATGTTGCACTTTAATAAAGCTGAATATATTATAATTAGAACTGCAGTGCAAGAAGAAGTGGTTTGAGTTGAGTGCTTCTGGTTTTTCTTATACTTGATTTTGACTGGCATTCCAGTAATGTATTTAAAAGTAATTTATTTTTCATGCCTCACAACCTTTTGTTTCCATCTAGATATTAAGTAAGCTGTCATGCAGCCAATGCATTGAAATATTTTTATTCTTCTACACTTATTTTTGTCTTGATTGGACTTTCATAATGATGGTTTGCCACCCAGGGCAGCGTATTTAATTAAAGTTAGTTTTTTGTGGTTTTGTGCATAGCTCCTCCCCTTTATGGTTGACCACACCCTGTGATTTGAAGTCACCAGCCGCCAATGACATTAGTAGAACTGGTGTTAGGACGGATTCATTTTGTTATACAAAGTAATGTTTAATACAGTTATTTTTTCATAGTGGTACAATATTCATTACTTAGAATAGTACATAAGCTGTTATTAAGGGAGCCTGTCACACCCCTTTTAAAACTATGCAAGAACATGTGTTATTAGGGTGCCAGCTCTCCTCACTAATGGAATAATTAAAACAGATTGCATTGATGCAGGGGGTCTGTAACCTAATATAAGTATGAACTGTTTGCTATACTTAGCAAATCCTGCACACCCCCCCTTCCACAATGACAATTATTTTTTGGCTGTGTCATACTGATGGAGAGAGTAGAGGATTTACTAGATCATTGTGTGTTAATAAAAGGGCAATATTGTACTTGAAGGCCTCACCTTGCATTTCGTGCAGAAGTGGGCGTGTCGCGAATGATTGACGACCTGGCCTGCATATGTAATGAGCCATGACTGACATGGCATTCAAACAATGCAAACAAATGGACTTTTTTTACTAAAAATAAAGGCACACTCTTGAAGAATTTTAGTTGCTTGTTACATTTTGAAGTGTTTCAGACACAAAAATAATAGCTTTTTTGCTAAAATAAAAGCCCACTCTTTTTAGAATTTTAGTTGGTTGGTAATCGATTCAAATACAAAAATAATAGCTTTAGTCAACTAATAAAGGGAACTTAGAAAGAAAGGACACTTGCCATTTTCATATCCCCCTCCCCAACAAGGACACACCTGCCCAAATAAGGGACTGCCCAGCCTAAAGGAAAACTGGTGGTAACCCTAGGTCAGTCAGGACAAGAATAAGAAGTGAGCTTATATACTTTATTTTGAACAAAATAATGTATCTCCCGATTAAATCATTAGCTAGAAAGTGACCACGTAGTTTACCGTTTAAGTTAAAAGAAAATATATTTTGCAGACAGCCAGATGCAGGAACAAAACAACGTTTCTGAAACATGTCTTTTATTTAATAAATACGCATTTCTTTGTTTATATTAAAATAAGAAACAAACAATTGTTCTAGAAGACAACACAAGACACATACTAAAAGCCAGACAGTGTATTCTTCTCTTCGAGGAATATTCATTAGTGCCCAGTGCGAAACAACACAGGGCAGGGGCACAGGGGGGGGTTTTGGGTTCATCCATCTGGTGAGGCCCTCAAGTACAATATCGCCAATAAGAGTTGATTCTGCATATACAGTGGATTTTCTGAGGGCAATTTTGTTTTCTGAGAGTTCTCGTAACTATACTGCTGCTGGCAGGGCAGATCTCAGAAAGTGCAACAACAACAAAAAATGAAACAATACCATGTCTAACACTGGTAGCTCTCCCTTAGCCGTCCACTTTTCTTCATTAATGCAAGAATGCCAGGCTGGTGTCAAGATAAATAAATATATGAAATGTGAAAGATGAATAACATGTACACTTACGTAAAATGCACATATTGCAAACTTTTTTTAAGTTGGCTAAATTTATCATGATTTGTATTGCAACTACATGAATTCATTTAATTTGCTTGATATAACTAGAACATAGAGGGTTAAGGACTTTTAGTCCCCTAACTAAACATGCAAACACTTACAGATATATATATATATATGTGTGTATATGTATATATATATATATATATATATATATATATATATATATATATATATATATATATATATACTTTTATATATATACACACACACACACACACACACACACACACACACACACGCACACACACACACACACACACACACACACATTATTTTTTCTCTCTCTCTCTCTCTCTCTCTCTATATATATATATATATATGTATAGTATACTTGTGGGCAGTGTGGCATATTTGGTGCTGGTAATGTCCAGTAGTAGTACAGAAATTTTAAAGGAATGCAGGAGGGGACTCAGCTATTCTCCCGCTGTACCCATCATGTTATTTCACTGAGTTTTGTTCCTCACAGCAATTTTTTTTTTTTTGGAATCTTTATTTGTAACCCCCCATGATAGCCCTGCCTCATTGTTAAAGTAAGTGTCCATTAACCTATTCAGTCAGCACTAGTGCTGACAAATTCTGTTACAGTATTTGTCTCTTCTCCCATTCAGTGGAACTTTCTTGCCTGGCTTGCGTTCTGTGATTCCCAAGACATGTTGTTTGTACATCTGCAATGAATTATTGCATCATATGATATATAGCATCCCCATTTGCTCCCCCTGCACAAAATCCTTCTTAAATTAAGTACTGTCTGTAGCATTTCCACAGTGTCTGTTACTTCCGTCCTTACATGCCCTATCCATGTCTCTGTAGTTCAGCCTTCAGATAAATCAGGCAATGTTAGAATTTCGGTTTTTCATTCTCCCGTGATTATGCAGTATGCCCAGCGGTGAATATGTTTCCACTAGTTTTGCAAACTGCCCTGTTACATTCCAAGCAATTTTCCCATTTCCAATGAGGGTGCTTGCTTGTTTATTTGTAAGAAGTAATCATATGTACACCCAAGGGTGTAGCCACTGGTTTTGTGAGTATGCAATAACATCCCTACTACAGACACACACACACACACACACACACACCAGTGTCTACAAGTTCCTGATTTGTACACCAATATGCTGATACACTCATCAGTGTTGCTGCCCCCACCCCCTATATACCATATATATGGAATTAATGTGTACCACATATGTTAAAATAATATCAGACATCCTTGTGTAAAGGATAGGTAGTAATATGGCAAGCATACTGCACCACTGTTATGCTGCGTACAGGCACTCATGTTTATGTTAACAGCTGGAATGTGGTCCTTGTGCTAGTCGGAATGTTGCCCCATTTGTATACCATTGTTTACATGGTGTATTGCCTGGCAACAGCCACTACTGTGTACTAGTTAACTAGACACAGTAAGATTTTCTGCATTAGGTTAGATGTTGATGGGGTTGATTACTGCCCGGTCCAGGTTTCACTATTCATTTTTAATACTGGTTGTAGTGTTCAATTAAGAAACTTGATACTTTATTTACTATGCAGTTTGTGTCACAGACATTTCACAAACTTTGTGAATATCAAGACAAAGGTAATTGTAATGTCTGGGGTTATTTAGAGAGTGCATACAATCCTCGTTTTACCTCATGACATACACGGCTACAGTCCAATATTCTGGGCTAAAATCAGAGGCATCCCTAAAGCTAAGGGACAGCTGAAAGTTATATTGAAAGACATGAAAAACTGCATAGCATTTCCGTACTCCTGCCCCCACCGCTGCATCCTTTCCCACAGTAGCCACTTGTGCAGGGAGGGGACAGGTAAGAGTGGTGGTGGTGATCCCCGCTGCACGTTTAAAGCTGAACCGAGCGCCCCCTCCCCTCCAGCAACTACTATAGGAAGGAACGTGGCTGGGGCGGGCAGTCGGTGGCGAGAACGGCGTTGGGGGGTCACGCAGCATCTAGTAACGGCAGTGGAGATGCGGTTTTGCAACGGAAAGGAATGAAGGACTGAATGAAGGCGGGCAGCAGCGAGACATCAGCGCGCGCCCCCCTCCCGCTCGTTCTCCCTCCCCTCCTCCGCTGCCGCAGCTGCTGATGTAGCGCGAGGAGGAAGGCTACAGCACGGATCGCCCCGCACAGCGTCCACAAGGTTATTTTTTGGGATGGACTAGTTCTACGAGCCAGACACCGGTGACAAACCCAGGTGAGCAGAGTGGGTCACCGTGATACCATGGTGCAAGGCAGGCTTTGTTACCCCATCTTTTCTAAAGCCGCGACAGGGCTGAGATCATTAGATGCACCAGAAATGAGTCCTAACTTGATGCTGCTTGTAAGGGGAAAATGGTGGTTTGGTGATAACACTAGAAACTGGGAGATGCAAAAGGATGACAGATCCGGGGGAGAATCGGGGGTAGTAGCAGTAAGGATCAGGAAACACGGAATGCATAACAGTAGAAAGGAGAGTCATACACTGATAAAGAAAAAAAGGAGAAATGCAAGTAATTTGTTGGGAAAATAGTCAGTTCCAAGAAAATGCATTAGGTACTGTAGCCATAACCACGGGTCATTCTCTGTCTTGTATGCTGTTTTCCCTTATCAGATCCTGTCAGAAGGAAAATTATGTGGTTATCCATTTCTTTAAGAGCCCCCAACCCCCCAGCAAACACACGCACGCACTGGAGATTTTCTATTGCATGTCCACGTCTGTTGTGCTAGCTTGTAAGCTGCACTGTTGTTGAGACTGTTGAATAGGTTATTGCTAACTGCCATGACAATGTTTTTTGCAACCTGTTTGCAGAGTTGTTGTTTGGTTACTAGATAGAGTGATTGTGTTTTTAGTTTCTATTATGTTATTACTGATACACCATAAATTATATTTACAAAAATGGAATGATGGATAAGAAAATCTAGTGTACCTAGATGATTTCTGCCAAGTATGTGTTGTATATGTCACAGAATAACCTGTTGGATTATTTACACTTGTGCACTGTTTTGTTAAACAGAACGTAAACTATTTGAATGTGAGGCCACTGTTCACATACTCAGTAAATACACAGTAATATCTGTCTAAAGTGTGATCTTCTGCTTAAATATAAGTATGTAACTATAACATTAATGGCATTTTCACTGGTTACATTTATATGGAAAAGGTGATGAAAACCAGTGTGACCTCTTTATTCTGCAGTGGTCAAGCTCTCTTGTTGTTATGAACTCACTTGTAACATGACTTACCAAAGGACCCAAAGCGTTTACTTCTGCTATAGCAAATGTCTGTGTGAAAAAAAAAAAGAGATAATTTTATGTGCATTTGGCAGGTGGGTAGGTGGAAGATGGGGAAAGCAAGGAAAGTGCACGTCACTGGAGTTTTTCTTTCTGAGAGAGTAGTGCACGTGGAATGAGCTAATTCAGCTGCGTTACAAAATATCTGATGCTATCACTGAAGAAAAGGAATCCCCATGTTTGAAATGTCAGAAACATCACCAAAAAGCAATTCTCAGACATCAGTGTTACCATGTGTATATCGACTGGGGAGACCCTTTGTGCCAGGAAGAATTCCCAGCTGCCAAACCAACCACGGAGTATACACTGTTGTCAGCCTAGACCCTTTTTAAAAAGTGTATCTGCTTTGTATTCAACAGTTTTATTGCTCTGAGGTACATTAGATCTCTGTAGTGGGATACCTTACATTGTTTTTGCTGGCTGTATAAAATAAACTTTCTAAGGCTTATTTTGCAGGCTTTGTATAGCAGAATATAAATCATTCCTGATCTGACTCTGTGGAGCTAACTGCCTCCTTTTTAAGTTCATTGTGACCTGTACATCCCAGAGGTAGAGACACTATTTGGTGCCGGGCATACTATATCCTCATAATATGTAAACTGTGGAACCCCCATCCCAGTCTCTTCCTGTAGCAAGCTGTACTTTTCCTTATACCAGAGAATTGCAGAAACTTTGGTTGATGTACTGTCTTAAATGTGCCTCACAATGTATTTTTTAGGTTTGATGACACGATTTGTTTTCAGAATATTGACTTTTAGAGCCTTGCTAATGTCTGTAGATAGCTCTGGTTTCTGTACTTAGCCGCCTCCTAGGCTGAGGCAACCAGGGCAGGGGCTGGGGCTGGGTCTGTTTTCTTTTATTTATTATTTGGTGTATGTAGACCAGGATGGGGGCACTGAGTGGTGTGGTGGGGGGCACCGTGGAGCTCTTTTGCCTAGGGCACCAGTTTACCTAAGGCCGCTCCTGACTTAGGGGCATGGTTTTCACCCCTAAGTACTTATACCAGAGGTATTAAGGTCTTTATTTCCCTTGTGTTTCAGAGGATTACTGCAGTGTTACTGTCCCTCGAGTCGCTGTCCCTTGTGAGTTTCCACTTAATGAGTGAAAATTTCATTTTTGGAAAGGTCTATGTCTCATGAGGAGTGTGTTACTTTAATCTTGTGTCGTATGACTAATACGTTATTTCTAATCCTTTTGTCACTTTGAGTGTTGCTCTTATTTTAAACTGCCTTATTATCAGTTTGATATTCTTTTATATAGGCTTACTGCTCACAGGGTTGGTTGTTATTTTCTATGTTTAATGAACATGTTGATATTTTAGCACACATTACATTTATTTAACTTAAGGGATTACAATTAAATATTGTATATAAAATATATAAATAAAACAGCTCTGACTGTGATACTAAAATTGCTATTTAATAGTTTTGAAAAAATGTTTCAAAAAAGGTAAGTTTTGATTTAACCCTGTAAAGAGGGTCTTAATTCAGTATCTTGACAACTGGTGAAGGAGTAAATTCCATAGCTCAGAAATGCATATTGGCTTCTAATCATGTGCTGGACATTGTAAGCAGTCTGTTCTCAGCTGAACAGAACTGACAGGCATATTTTCATCATTCTTGATCTAGATTAGTTTTTCAGTAAGTACTGCTTGATTAGCTGCTTTCTAACCTAACTTCAGAAAATCTCCCTAAATACCGCATCCATAAATCATCGGGGACTACTTTAGTAGTTTCCCTTTAAGTGTTTGGCAGTGCCTTGTATAGGCACAGACACTTGAGTTGACATTTTTCCTGTAAAAGCACTCTTGAAATTTCACCAGTAGCTAGTTGCACAGAGGGCAACTAGTCTGCAGTGACAAGCACTGCTCCCAGAGCTGCAGACCAGATACTCCTGACATTGCTTTATATTCTCACAGCAACCTTCTAATCAATAAAAAAGGGTATGTTGCTGTGGGTATGAACTCTCCCACTATCTCTTTTACCAGCGTGGTGGATATGGGCATCCTGACCCAATGCAGAAATTGCCTCATGTTTACTGACAACCAACTAATTGTCAAACAAACTGGTAAGGCACGTGAGAGATGTATTTACATTATGTCACTGGAGGCAATGCTCTCACATAAAAACATGTCAATAAGGTTGTCAGTAGTAAACACACTGCACCCATCGCACACAATTTAAAGTAGAAACATATATCCAGATATGCTGAGGCACTTAAATGTAACCATTCTAAACCCCAAAGACCTCCCAGATAACAAATACCCTCAGCAGCCCTGAATGCACTCTTTTAAAACTACACCCAAATCAGTGCATACAGTCACATCTCATGGAGTCTCCACTTCCAAGCCGATAAGGCAAGTCATCATGCAGTCCAACAGTCTGGTCATTGGAGAATCCATTGTGAGAAACCCTGATATCCCACTCACCAGACTGAGTAAGGAGAAAGTCACGGTTAGTTGCTTATCAGGGGCCAAGATCCACCGCATTACCCATGCTGTCAGGTAATTGGATCACAAGAACCAGTATGACTCAATCATAGTCCGTGTGGGTGTAAATGACCTGAGATATACCTGCCTAGACAATATGAAGAGAGACATCCCGGAGCTCTCAAAATATGTGTCCCAGGCTGGTATGAGCCTATCATTGAGTGGCATTTTACCTTCTCCAAGGATGATGCCAGAATACAAACAGAAGATGACTGATTTTAATAACTGGCTTAGTTTCTGGTGTCATTCTAAGGGGGTGCAATGTTTGTCAGCATGGAAGGAGATGGTCAAGAGACCACACTGCTTTGCCAGGGATGTTCTACACCTCTCATCTCTAGGCTTTCAGATATTGGCTAAAATATTCTCTTCACCATAGTGCCTTTTTAGGCAATGCCAAAGTGAAAGCACTTCTGATATAGCAAATCAAAACCAAGAAAATCTTAAGGTGTTAATGTTCAATGCTAGGAGTCTAAACAAGAAACCCAAATCTCTACAAGCTCTCCTCACCCTACAGAATGTTGACATCTATGCAGTCACTGAGACATGGTTTAAAGCCATGGAGAGCACACTGACAGTGCAAGGCTATAATGCCTTGCACACATTTAGACCAGCTACTACACAGACAGGTTATAACGGTGGAGGTGTCTCAGTTTACATCTAAAATAAATATACCTCCAGGCTGGTCAAACATGATGATGCACTTGAGCTGCTCCATGTTCAAATCACCACAGGCAAAATCCCATACTACTTCCTTGCAAGCTAAAGGTCCCTCACTCTGACCTATGAAATGCATAAGATGTATTTATGCTTACTGAAAACACTCACTATCCAATCCAATACCATATTCTTGGGTGACTTTAATTATCCTACTTTTAACTGTGAATCACATATGACACAAAACATGCAGGCATAGAGATTCCTGGATTTTGTAAGCACAAACTCACTGGTCCAGATTGCAAATACACTGACCAGGGGTGCAAGTATGCTAGATCTAATCCTCACAAATATGGGGGAGTGCTGCACACCCCCTAGTGTAAGGTGGTAAGGTCAGACCGCAAGACAGTCTTCTCTGAAATAAAAATAAAACCCAGAACCCAGCTAACCCTGGAATGTTCATGAACTACTCTAAGGGTCACTTCCTACTATTAAACGAAAACCTACCAAAAATTCAAGCCATTACAAACCCTGAGAACATTGCTGCCTATATGGAACTGTTCACAGAAACCCTATACAAGTATGTTAGTAGCTGCAAAGAGACAGCTGTATCCACCGGGAATAAGTATAGGACTAACTCAGAAACCAAGCCACCCTGGTGGAATCACAACATCAATAGGCTGTATAACAGAATGAAAAAAATCATGACAAAAATTAGGAGGAGTATCACCCAGCAGGATAAAAGCACTCACATCAAACTAAACAAACAACTTATAGAAAGTTTAACAAAGCCAGATTTGAGGTAAATTTGGCATCCCAGGTAGGGACAACAACAAGGCATTCTTTAGCAATGTCTGCAACTTCAAAGACAATATACATTTGTGTGCAGAACTCCTTGTTAATGGAGCCACCTATACTGAGCCAGAAGATATAGCAAACCTACTGTCAGACAAATTCAGCTCTAACTTTACCCCTCTCTCCCCTTCAACCTCCCCTCAGGAAATACCATCAAATTTAACTCCCCCTACAGTCACTAGGGAACAGGTCCCCACTGCTGTCTCTAAGGCTAAGAACACTGCATCTATGGGCCCAGACAATATTCAAGGATGCCTTCTAACTAGCATGATACATGATCTATCAGGCCCTCAGGAATCACTATTTAACCACAGACTCCAAGCAAGCTTTGTGTCTAATAAACAGAAAACAGCAACAGTCATCCATCTGCTTAAAGGTGGGCCATTTACAGACTCTGCAAACTACAGACCCATAAGTGTTACTAATCTCATATGTAAAGCTATAGAAAGACTTGTCATGGAAATTATCAGTAACGACATAAGAAAACTGCAGACACTGGATGCAACCCAGTTTGATTTTCTGAAAGGCAAATCATGCCTACTCAGCATGGTGGACTTCTTTGAGAGGGCCACCAAAGCAATGGATGAGGGCAGACCAGTTCACACTGCCTACCTTGACCTGGCCAAGGCATTTGATACAATACTCCATTTGGGCATTGTTGACAAACTCAAGAGGTTAAGTATAAACTCTTATGTCACCCGGTGCATAGCCAGCTGGCTCACAGACAGGACCCTGAAGTTATAATTGAGGAGTCTACCTCTACAGAGAGGTGATCACAAGTGGAGTCCCTCAGGGTCAGTCCTGGGACTGCTCCTCTTTGGCATTTACTTCTCTGACGTCAAGGCCAATGTCAGGGCCTCTGGCTGACAAAATCTGTAGGTGATTGCAAAACAGGACATAGAACCCCATGCATAATGGTATCCCTTGGGGAAGTCATCCACCCCTAGTAGCTATCATATTGACAAAACATCTGTAAGGGTTGACCCAGTAGTCAAGGACTTGGGGACACACATAGACAGTAATCTAGCCTTTGACCATCATGTGTCTGCAGTAATGAGGAAATCATTCTATATAGTGCAACTTATAAACAGAGGTATGACATCTAGGTTCAAGGAGGTCATTGTTCCACTGTATTTGATATTCATCTGAGATATGATTGAGTACAATGCCATGTTTGGTATATACCTATCCAAGCACATCTAACAACTGGAATGTCCACAGAGGTTCCTCACTAAAAGAATACAGGGCATAAGTAGCATGTCCTATGCAGACTACCTCAAGTCCCTAGCTCTGTATTCTGTCTCCTACAGGCTGTTGAGAGGAGAACTGTGTCTGGCATACAGGGCATTTTCAGACCCCACTCAGATGGATCTCTTGCATATACACAAAACAAACAGCACCAGAATATCCTTTCTAAAGACTTAAACCTTGCCTGTAATATAAGAAGGACCTGCTGGAGAGATAAAATGTATCCCAGATACTACCCCCTCTCTGGAACAGGATGCCTATCCATGTGAAGCAGAGTTTCTCCTTAACCTCATTCAAGTGTAACTTGGATAATTGGAGGGGGAACAGGAAATTCATCCATGTTTTGGCACCTGTGTCTCTAATGGATACAGACAGCTTGTAAATAGTTCATCTAACAGGCCCCTTCTTGCAAATCTTTCATCTCCCAAACCCCTGCTTATACTTGCCAAGGGTACCAGAATTTGTTACAGATTTAGAATGTATGGCTATAGTGGTCATTAACCTAGTGCACACCTATGAACCTATACGATGCTGTGTAATATAGTTAGAACCCTGACCTTGTAGGATTAATAAGAGAATATTGAAGGCAGCCCTTGTTACCACGAGCAACCGTTGTAAATTCCTCAACACAGGGCTGATATGTTCAAATCCTGACTGTGAAGTTCTGGATCTACCAGAGGCATTCCAAGTCACCAGTGAGGAACCAAAAATATAGGCCATAGGAGTAGTCCAGGCATGATGAGTTTAGTGTATGATTGCCCATGAACAAATTCTGATGTGATATTTCATGCCTAATACATTGACTCTGAAAAGGACAAAACCTTTACTATGTTATCTACTGAATATTCCTTTGCAGAATGTTTCCTGACCTGTAGAATACCATACCATTCCAGTGAAAGTATACAGCCTTTCATTTTTAATCATCTTCAAATCTCACCTGAAAGTCTACCTCATAGACCAGCCAGTTTTGCAAGAGCTTTGCATAGCAGAGGCAATTAACACAGAGGATTAAGGATATGAGCTGTTAGTGAGCTGCTCCTTGTAGTGCCAGGTTTGATTCCTTGTGCCTACTGTGTGATAATGAGCAAGTCAGTTAACCAGACAATACTGTAGGGAAGTTGGCCTTAGGTTCTTTAATGGTTTCCTGGACTGCATGCCTAGTAACTGCTTAGGAACTATGAAATAAATAAGGCCCCCTCCTCCTCTTCCTTGTCATCCTATCTGTAAGTATCAGCATGATCCCCTATCTTCATATACCCATTTTTAGCTGTATATGTGCATAATTATCAGTAGCAGCCCCCCCCCCCCACAAATTAATCTGCAAGATCAAAGCTGTCCTAGACAATCAGGATACTTAACTTCTTCTCATGAAACCTCTCTGCATGTACTTAGTTATATAAGTATCATATTTGACATATACTTTGCCTATCTAAAACCCTGCATTGCTGCCTTTTCTGTATTCACCAGATATATTTGTTATCAGTTGAAGATATTTTTCCCTGCATGCATTTTTTATGTATTGCTGCATGTAGCCAGAGTCACTGATGAACAACCAGCTGATTTGGTTAAGAAATGAAATAAATAAATAGCTAAATCTGAGAAATGTTACGTAGATACTGGTAAAGGTGATGTAACAGCTCTGGTCACCTGCTCCTATATTGATAGTGTATTGTCCCGTATTTTGCAACTCTACACCGTAGTCCAGAATTCCAACTTATTACACATGTAATAAATTATGGGGAGAGGTTGTGAAGTGTGGAATAAGTCTAAACATTGTCAGTGCCTTGGTATTATCAAATAACTGAACTTTATCGAGGTGGTGATAGCTGACATTTTATGTTGAGCAGTACAGGATATATATACATATATGCATACGTTTATACATACATATATATATATATATATATATATATATATATATATATATTTTATTTTATTTATTTTTATTTTACATTTGTTGACCGGGCTGGTCTAGCTGGATACATGTCCTTTTTCAGTAGAGGCCCGGGGAGAAAAGCTCCCACATTTAACAGTAGTATCACCAAACAATTAGATACAATAAACTACATTAATATAATAATAACACGAATAACAACATCTAAATATCCAAGCTGATAGTTTGGTAGGGATTTTTTAAGATGATCATATGACATAGATACATGTGGAGGAAGAAAAGTACTAGATAAAGATTGAGAGGCAGAAGAGAGATTAGGTACTGATAGACCTATTGGGATTAGTCAGGGTTGGAACATGGGCATAACCATTGAGACTTAAGTAATTCTCTGAGATTAGTTTTGAATAGATTGAGTGAGGTCATGAGCCTGAGGTTGTTGGGAAGGGAATTCCATAGCTTTCCAATGGAGTTAGCATAAAGAGCATCGCCGCCCATGTTATTAGATTTGATGGTTAGTAGCAGAATACTGTTTGAGGATCGAAGGCTACTTAAGTTGGTGTAGGGGGTCAGGATTTTGCTCAGCGAGGGGGGGGTTTCTGGTTGATTAATTATTTTGAATGCTTCGGTGAGTTGGTTTAGTTTAAGAAGATTGGGCAGTTCCAGCCAGCCTAGTTTCTTGAGGTTGAGACAATGGTGGGTACGATAGGGTGTGTCTGTTACAAATCTGGCAATATGATGGTAGGTGGTAGAGAGGTTATTAAGCTCGCGTTTGTTGAGGAATGATAGTATCGGTGAGGCATATAGTAAGGTGGAAAGGAGATGGGTTCGAGCAATGGTTAATTTAGCATGAGGAGTAAGAAAGTTCTTGATTCTGTACATAGAGCCAAGTTTCTTGTTAACTGACTTAATGGTTTGGGCAATGTGCATGTCGAATTTAAGCTTGTGGTCAATGGTGACACCTAATAGTTTGGTACAGGGGACGGGCTCAATGATGGTGCCATTAAAGGATTCCACAAAGAAGGTCCTTGGATTGTCAGGGGGGGGTTCTTGGGGTAGTGGATTGGTGGATGTGCGGAAAATAGAAGTAACTTGGTTTTAGTCGGGTTGAGTATGAGTTTCCGGTCGGAGAACCATTTTTCAACTTTAGTGAAACATTGTTGGGTGGCTGCTTGGAGATTCTGAAGAGACCGATCAGAACAGATCAGGGTTGAGTCATCTGCATATTGAATGCAGGTGGCTCTGGGGATGACTGTGTGGAGATCATTTATGAAAACAGAGAAAAGAAGGGGACCAAGTATGGAGCCCTGTGGAACACCAGTGTTGTTTGAGAGCAGGTGAGATAGACTATTTTGCCATTGGACTGCTTGTTGCCTGCCAGTGAGGTAATCCTTAAACCAGCTTAGGGCTGAGTTGTCAAGATGGAGGATTTGTAGGGTGTGTAGTAATAGCTGGTGGTTAACCATATCGAAAGCTTTCGATAGATCGAGAAAGAGAGCAGAGGATGTTAGTTTTTTGTTACGGTTACTATTGACTGAGTCGACAAAGGAGAGGAGGGCAGTGGTTGTACTATGGTGGGGGCGGAAGCCATGCTGGGTTATAGACAGGAGATTATTGACGGTGAGGTAGTGTAGGAGTTGTTTGTGAACACATCGTTCCATTATTTTAGCTATTGGAGACAGTATTGCAATGGGTCTATAGTTAGATATTTCTGTGGAGGAACCTCCCTTATGAAGTGGAATGATGTATGAAATTTTCCAAATAGGGGGGATGGTAGCCTCAGTTATAGATCTATTAATCAGGATTGATATAGGATAGGCAATGACATCAGACGATATTTGTAGGTATTCCGCTGGGAGGCGATCGGCCGCTAGGGTGGACGGTTTCAGTTTTTTTAATAGGGTACGAATATAGGAGGTAGAAACTGGTTGTAAGTTAAAGGAGAGAGGAGGTGTGTCATCAGGAAGAGTTAAGGAGGGAAGAGGTAGGTAGATGATTGGCTAAGGACTGGATGGTCTCAGTAAAGAAAGTGTTAAAGGTGTTGGCTACCACTTCTGGTTCTTGACCAGTGAGATTCTCAAGGGTTGGGGTAGTTGATTTACCAGGATGGAGGAGGTTATTAAAACCAGCCCAGAACTTTTTGGGTTAGTCTGGTGTTTGTCCTGGAGGTGACAGTAATACTGTTTTTGTCTCGAGTTATGTCCGATTTCAGAGAGTTTCTTAGTTGTTGAAATAAAATACGGTCTAGGGAGTTTTGGTAGCTCTCCATTTGTGCCAAGCCTGGTCATGAGTTTAATTTTTGTTTTGGTTTCTCTTGTTAACCAGGGAGCTATGCGGTCTTTGGTTCTAATTTGCCGATTTGGGGCATGAGAGTGGAGAATGTTTAAGAATGTGTCATTGAAGTATGACACGCTCTCGGCTAGGGGTAGAGTATTTAGGATAGACCAATTGCAGGATTTTAGTTCCGCAAGGAATAGTTCTGGGTTAAACTTTTTTCTATTTCTAACAAGTTTGTATAAGGGCGGGTTGGTACAAGAAAGTTTGTGTTTTAAAATGTAAGTGACAAGGTGGTCACTAAGGTCATTAGGGAGGGTACCAGTGGTATAGTTGTTCGGATCTTTATTGGTGAGAATCCAGTCAATCGTGCTCTCTTTTTGCTGAATATTACCTATTCTAGTTGGAGATGTAATATTTTGGGAGAAGCCATATAGATTGATTGGGTGGGGATTTGGCTTGGTGGAGCAGTGGGACCAGTCAATATTGAAATCCCCCAGTACTATAGTTTCTTGAGGGTAGTTGGTGGCTAACCAACTTAGAGTTTGCTCTAGGTTTTCAAGGTTCTTCCCTGGTGGAATATAGATTACAACAAGATTGATGCATTTTTGGGTGTTAATGCAAATCTTTAGTGCAATAAGTTCTGTGTTAGAGACCTGGGAAGGATGCAGTGGGTTCCTAATGATGTTAAATCTGTTCTTAAACATTACAGCTATTCCTCCGCCCCTTTTGGTTATTCGATCCATCCTTAAAATATTATAGCCAGGTGGGAGAATTACTTCATCCTTTGTGGCAGGTTTGAGCCATGTTTCTGATAGGCACAAGATATCTGGGGAATGTGTGTCTATCATAGCATGTAAGCTATGTACTTTATTGTTTATGCTTCTCAGGTTAAGGTGAAAGATGAGGAGGGAGTTAGTAGGAGCTTGGGGTAATGTTGAGGTGACAGAATCATGATTGGTGGTAGGGCCTGGATTCGGGTGAATGTCACCATGTTGGGTAATGCATTGTTTTAGGTGCTCTAGGAATATATGGAGTTTGCATAGTAATTTGAGGTGAGATTTATTTTTGGTTGAGCTAGGGTAGTGAAGGGTTAGATGAGTTTTATAGAGACCTAGTGTTTTTGCAGGGTGGAGAGAGAGTACTATTGTGTTAGGGGGAAAGTGTGTATGTGTGGTAGTGTGAGCCTTTGGAAAGGGAATTCCTAAGAGTGTTTGGTGTTCGTATCTTGATAGAAGGTACAAGATAGGAAGAAGTAAAGTTAGTGAAGAGATGAAGGAATACATAGTTTTGACCATGATAATAAGAAAGAGGTAGCTTGTGGGATGGGATGAAAAGGGGGGGGTACTCAATTTTTTTGGGAGTTGGCTAGGAGTGAGGGAGGAGGAGTTGTAAATTGGAGGACAGGCGTGATAGGGAGGGAGAAAGGGTGGGATGGGCTAGATATAACTATAAATTTAGGGGTAGTGGGGGCGGGTGGGATATGGGGGCAGGGTGGGGCGCGGAGCGAGCCCAAGCGAAGCGAGGGCGAAGCGGAGCGGGGAATACACCTGCCGGGAGTTTGCAGGGCCTTAGAGGCAGCCAGTTGTAAGTATGAAGGTCAGGTGAAGAATAGCACCTTCTAGGATGCAAAGACCTGTAGTTTTGGCAGCCTAGTGTTTGGTTGCCAGTAGATTTGGAAGGTACTGTTTGTTTTCCTGCCTGCAAGATGCTAACCTGGTAGGTATACTAAAAATAGGGGTATGTCCTTTACCCTAGAGTCCTTTTATAGTAGATGGGAAGTTTAAGGTTTGTGCATTGTACCTGGGAGCCTCGCGGTGTACTGTAGTGGGAGGGGGGTTCCCTAGAGTCCTTTTATAGTAGATGGGAAGTTTAAGGTTTGTGCATTCGCACCGTCGATGCCAAGTACCTGGGAGCCTCGTGGTGTACTGTGGTGGTGGGGGGGGTTCCTTTAGTAGAGGCATCCGGGCAGGAGGACAGAACAGTACCAGCAAGTCTAGCATATACATATATATATATATATATATATATATATATATATATAGATATATATAGATATATGTATATGTGTACATATATATATATATATATATATATATATATATATATAGATATATGTAGGTCTACATCAGTTGATCAAAGCAAACATTGAACATCATATGGTCAAAAACCAGATGATCGAAGTTTTGAAACATCAAACATCAAATTTAAAAAAAATAAAACAAAAATAAAAGTCTTCTTTTATGTTTTTGTAGGGGGGAGCCCCCTGTACCCCAATGTGGGGGGGCACATATACCAACTCAAAGACTGCACTACAGCAAAGAAACTGTAAGTTTCCCATTCTGCGCAGTACTGCAATCTCCATTCAGAATGTTCAATAATTCAAAACTTCTATCATATTGTCTTCGACCATATGATGTTCAACATTTTGAAACTTTGATCATCTGAAGTAGACCCATATGTATACATATATTTATATGCATATATAACTGTACATCTCTATGTCTATCTATGTATATATATATATATATATATATATATATATGTATATATGGGTTACCTTCAGAACATCGACAGACCATTTCATTGAAACCCATTTCACTGACAGCCACAGACCATTTCACCAACTAGTAAATGCAGGAATTTAAGGCAAATAGGGATTTGTCCCCCTCCCCAATGTAGTGCGACCCTGGAGTTAGTATATATAGTTAGGGGGGTTTAAATTCTGTACTTTTTGTGTTATTTTCTTCTTTTAAACCAAAATGGGGGGGTTCACCCCCCCAACTATATATACTAACTCCAGGGTCGCACTACATTGGGGAGGGGGACAAATCCCTGTTATTTGCCTTAAATTCCTGCAAGTAGTCATTGTCAGTGAAATGGTCTGTCAGTGAAATGGGTTTCAATGAAATGGTCTGTCGATGTTCTGAAGGTAACCCATGTATATATACACATAGATGAGTGTTGCCGACATGTGGCCTATGACTTGGGCCTTTCCTGTTAATGACATCTCAGAGTGGTACTTTGTATATTATGAATAACAATGGTTCCAGGGTTTAACACTGTGTACTTGACAATGCACAGGGTATCCTGTGGAAGAATTAATACCACATAGAACTCTCTGGATGTGTTGTCAGGGGCAAAAGGTGGACTTCTAGAAGATAATGGTAGAAAGTCCGCAGTAGTTATATAGATCTCAGTCAGTATTATGTGATCCATGGCATCCAGTGCCAGAGAGACATAAAGAATGACCAAGATGGAATACAGTCATTGACCTGTCATAAAGGGGGAGGTCAATAATGTCCATAAAATGGGCAACCTTGGTACTGTGTTGGTGCCTGAAAACAGAGTGACTGGAATCAAAGTATACTTGAGAAGAAAAATCAGGTCCTAGATGAATATATCTGAGTCTCTTAATAACCTTATGAGACAGTAGCTCATGGGGTTGTGTGGGCCCAGAAACGTTTTATGAAACTACTGGAAAAAGGGCCCCACAAAATGAAAATGGAAAGAGCGTGATAATGAGGAGGAAATAAGCGAATGTCACTAGCAAAGACACGCGCAACGTAACGTTAAGCTGGTGTGCGCAAGATCCAGCATGAAACCACTATAGAAAATTACTAGAACTGTAAGGATTACATTTTCATAGTCATTTTATCAAACCTCAAGCCCGGGAATATCCTATAGGTTCCTAAGCTGGACTGCTGTTAGTCTTGAAATGACCAGTATGGACAGTCTTCAGCCTGATGTGGGCAAACTTATCAATGACAAACTGGCCGACCACCTCACATTAAGAGGAAGAAGCTTTTTGGTTGACTGGGTTGTCTGAATTGCACAGTCACTCTTCTGTCCAGGAAAGCATGGCTGGTGGTTAGATGCTACAGAGGTCCCACTGGACAAAAGCTGTTCCCTCGTATTAAACATTGTTAAGTGTTAAAGTGAACAATGGTTGTCAAGCTTGAACTCGTCCTTTCATAGGTTTGATACTATATTTCACTTTTTCTGTCTTTCCCTTCAAGTTTTCTAAAGTCACAAGGCAAATGATTATACCATTGTTAGTGAACCCCATTTGATATAGTGTGCACCTGAGTGGGGATGGGAGTAGTGGGTGTGAAGTAGTAGATTAAGAGCAGAAAAGATGACTGCATTATAATGACCACCATCTACTTGAAGTCATTGACACTGCATTTGTGAAAAGGCTTGTCTGGTAGGGGGCTGCGATCCCTCTTTGTTAGCCATTTACACATTTCTGAACTGAAATAGCTCAGTATTGAAAGACCAGATTCTGAGGAGACATGGGTGAAATAAATCATTTAATGGTTTGAGTGGGAAACTGACACTTCCTTTAGGTTTGTCTGAAGTACAATTTCCAATCTATGACGCATATTATAAATGTTAGAAGTGACTACCTGAACAAAGCTGAGTCCATCCATAGCCAGACAAGTTTGAAAGGCTCATCACTGAACCAGATGTTTAGGCCACCCAGAACTAAGCCATTGTGGTGCTGCAACACTGAGTCAGCAAGAAAATCCTTAATCAAACTGAGGTTACATGGACCTAGTCAGGGGTTTATCCCTATACTCCACTGGTTCTGGTTTAGAGTTATGTTGTAAAGTATTCTGGTGTATTTTCAGAATATGTAATGTCTAGCAGATTTTTCCTTTCTATACTCATACACATATGACTATATTAGCTCTGGTCTAAGAACAGAATCTTGGTGGTTGTACCTCTCTGGTCTTCACTAAAGCTTTTGGTACTGTGCCACACATGAGGTTAAGGAGTAGAAAACACTCACTGATAAGGAAGTGGTAGCCAAAATTATAAAGTATGTGAGAATCTGCCCTTTGCCTTTGACTCAGGAACTTACAAGGATGACAGTAATGGCCGTGCTTTGCACTTGTGCAGATTTGTTGTCTGTTTTGATGTGTAATTTACAGATCTATGAGTTTACAGCATATAGTTTTAACAAAAAAGTGAATTTTGCTATTTTGGTGTTCTGCACGAATGTACATAATGTGGTGTACTATCTGCAGTAGTCACCATATGTGTGACTGGGTGATTTAGAGAATTTGTTGTGTTTGAGCAGGGTAACTGTGCACATTTTTATGTGTCTTTGATGAAATAAGACAAAATAAGCTGTGGTAACCATCAGTTAATTACCCATTAACTTATAAGGATGCCATGGTATTACATTGTGGAGTCTGACGGAAGCAGCTGTTAGCGCTGTTTGCAGAGGGATACTTTGCATTCTTCTGTTGCTCCACTGAAGTTTCATCTTGGAGAAGACTGATTCTAGAGTTTTGTTGGAGAATATGTCAAAGTGAATTGCCGTCTTGTTTTTACTCGTTGTGGTTACTTTCCTTTTTGTCTCCATTCGCTATCCCACCTCAGTGACTGTCTAGCGTCAACCCTCACAGACCCATTCATTCAACTCTTGTGCTGGTAGTGTAGGACACCGCAAGAAGGAAGAAAGAGTTAAAACTCGACGTTGCATCCGTCGTGCATCAAGGGTATATGATTTTAGGGTCTATATTATAACATCCAATGCTCAAAATTTCGAATGTTATAATATCGACCCATTTCAGTCGAACAATCATAACATCAAACACTCAGTACAGCAAATTTTTTCCCAGGGAAAAAAATTTGTTGTTCCAAGAAACATACACACACAACACAAGCACACCAAAACAAATTAAATCCGCAAACATACACTTAAAATCCTACATCTAACCCTACACTAAACTGTACATACACTACTATCTATCCACTTACCTTAACCCAAACCCTAACCCTAAGGTCCGTAACTCTCACACACTCACCTCACCCGCTCCCTATCCCTAACTCACTTAACCCGCCCCTAACCCTACAGTCTGTCACTATCGCACACTCACCTCACCCGCGCCTTAACCCTAACTCACTTAACCCGCCCCTAACCCTAAATTCTGTCACTACCGCACACTCACCTTACCCGCGCCCTAACCCTAAAGTCCCTAAATACCGCACACTCACTTTACCCCAGTCTGTTCACTCACTTACCTTAACCTGGTCCGTAACCATCGCACCACACTTACCTGAACCCAATCTGTAACCTCCATTCACTCACTTCCCTAAACCCGGTCCATAACCATCGCACCACAGTGCTGTAAATAGCGAAGCCAGGGAATGGACTACCGGAATCTTACCCTAGGTAAAATTTCGATGTTTTGAGGCTTCGCTATTGTCAGCTTTCACTCTAAAGGGTTCGATATAATAACATTCGAAGTTTTAAAACTTTGATGTCATATTATTGACCCTGATTTTATATGCCTCTATTTTCCTCCAGTAGTGTTGAAAGGATGCATGGCTGATGCAGGGCCCATAGTATAAGTTCAGAACTGCATGTTTGCTTCCAAATGCACTAAAACCTTACTGCAGCGGTATGCTGGTAAGCATGCCCATCCTTGGCCGTCTATTCTACTGTTACTACAGTACCCAGCCTCCACCAGGTGGCATTACTCCATTGGGTAGATCTGCCTCTTTCCTCCAGGATGGGTGAATCAACCGCTCACTCCTTTCCCCCACCAAGTGGCTCATCTGTCATTCAGACTTGCAAGCTGAACCTGCTTCGCTGAGACTAGCGCAGGAATCCATCCTTCCGTTTTATGCAGTGAGCTTGTTCCTTTTACTTTTTTATTTATTAGTTGGAACTTGTTCTTCAGCCCATTTTAAATAACTTTTACTCCACGTTTTTTTAACTAACTTTATTAAGTGTGTGTATGTTTGAACTTGTCATCATGATGAGCATCCAGTAGGAAGTAATGCTTCTTGTCATGGTTTGTTAGTGTACTACCGACTTTGTTATTGGTACTTTAATATGACTTTCCACTTAAGAGGACACTTACATTTGCTGCAATACATTCTTAGAGATTCTTGGAAGTAGCAGGTTGTAGATTACTTATAGACATGTAGAAATGATACATTTTACTACATTCTCTGAAAAAAAAAACGATTTGCTTTGATTTTGATATTCTTATGCTTGGTTTATTCATGTTTTTCTCTCCTGCTTGGAATCTTAACATGTCACTGACTAGTCCAGGACTATGTTTTGCACCAGAGGTGTTGTGTGCCTAAAATACACTGTTCTTTTTTCCTTGTATCATTTATAATGTTACTTAATAATTTTGTAAGTTTTAGTAAATATTAGTTTGCTTGTGCCAGTATCAGCCAAACTTCTCCCTCGGTGACACCTGCATAGGTTTGGCATTGGGAATTGTCCTCATGCTTTAATGGATGTGCCGTTGCGCTAGTGTATGTGGGGCTTACCCATTAAAATCTGAGGCTGCATCTGCATACTAACTGTGTGGTGATGTCAGCAAGGGGTAAAACTCATTTTGTGGGCGTATATTTAATAAAATATTACAGATATTAGAAATTATGTGTGTGGAGGCATTGCGGCAGTGTAGCTGTCAGATACCATTGTGCAAGTCTGCACTGTATAGGGGCAGTTTAAATAAAAACAAAATAAATGTAATTATATCAGTCTTCCAGACATTCAAATACATATATATCACTGAATTATTTTCTTATGAAATAACTATGCAGCTTGTTGAGTATCAGCATTTTCAGTTATAGCTGCCTGTAGCTTTCAGACGTTTATGTAGATATGAATCCTGTTGTTATTACTTACTATTATGTCTGCACAGCTCTGGAATAATAAATCCCGAGTGGTGCAAAGTGCCCTAGAGTGTATTATGAATTGCTGTTGCCACTGCTGTAACTAAAATGTGTTTGCTATTCAAGGTGTGTTCTAGTGCTCCATCAAAAATCTTTATGGTATGTTCTGTTACAGATATACCACTGATAACGTGACATGAATGCACACTAACTGGTGTAATTTGCACAAGATGGCTTCTGTGTATAACTGTACGCACAATGTAATTAAACCGCTTGTTATGTGTTAGACAAATTGTATTTAGAACATTCATTATAATGAAATGATTGCATAATTGTTACATTATGTAGTTATCACTTAATCTTTCCTCTTGCCATAATGGTCCAGGTTATGGTTGAAAAGTGTCCTCAGACCAGTTTACTTACCTTAAAAGTTAACAAATATAAAATAAATTAAATAAATGAATGATGTGGAAACTGGGTAATTCATTCTTCAGATAGTTTTGTTGAGCAATAGTTTTGAATTCTGGAATTTTCATGTGGTGAATTTCCTTAGCTTGTTATAGACCCTCTTTTTTTGATGAGTGTTTAGAGATTAGTTTTAGATATTCTGATTTGTCACTGGAATAGTTAATCATGTGTAAAGTATTTCTTGTTAAAGTGCATGCAGTGTCTTTCCAAACACCTTTGTGTATGATGATGCTATTATCTATTATCTGCTTTTCAAAGTGGTATTTTCTCTCATCTGTCCACTTTCTTGTATAGCTGCATGTCCAGAAGGAAGTAATAGAAGGCAGTGCCAGGATTTTGCATACATTAGCAAAGCATTTTGGGTAAACAAAATCAGATTGCCTGTTCTGAGGTTATTTTTTATATTGCTTTTCCTGTTGTACAGATCACCATACACTCTATGTTAAATTAAGGCAGCGTACTTGTAATAGTTAGTTGACAGTATATATTTGCAAGGAATATAGTTCTCCTATGCTTTATTTTTGGTATGGAAATATACTAGCCTGTAGACGGATGGAGCTCTTGAGGTGTCTAGATAATTCAGATATACATTCTTATATTTCCATTTCATGTCTTGTGATGTCATGAGAGGCAGGTTGCAGCTGCAAAAACTTTTGAGGGGTTCACTCTTCACAACAAAATGAAACACACACATAAGTATCTGTTTTCTGCAGCAAACTGTATAGTGTTATAATATATATGATAAGGGAGTATGTAGTTTCCAACTTCATGATGTTCTTGGCACATAGGATTGCAGAACTGTACCACATGCTTGTTTGTTGTTGTTGTTTAGGTGAATTCCAGTCTTCATGAACTCAAGGATTTTAGGATGTCAGAAGCTGATGCCTGCTTAGTGACATCAGATCCAACTGATGTGTGAAAAGTCATAGTAGTCCATGTAACCTGGGGATCACAAACAGCCTTCTGAGGGGTCATGCCAGAGGGTTCTGGACAGGCCTTTCTGTCAAGAACTGCTTCTTTAAGTTCATTTAAATTCGTATTCAGCAGTTCAGTAACGCTGTTTACCCAACTTAGTCTCTCCTTGCCTCTCCTTCCTTTACCTTCGACTTTTCCCAGTATTGGTGCCTTCTCTTGTAAATCCTGTCTTTGCATAATGTGGCAAAAGTATCCAAGTTTCAGTTTTAGTACTAGGCTTTCCACTAACAGTGTGAGTGATTGGAACTCCTTCAGTCCCTGCAATTCTCAAAAGTTTTCTCCACATTCATTTTCTTCACCGCAAAGCCTTACTTAGAGTTCATCTCTCACAGTTACATGGTTATTAGTGGAAAGCTTTGTCTATGCAGACCTTTCTTGACACTGTGATGCCATTCTTAAAAATCTTATTCAGATGTGCCGTAGCTTTTATTCCAAAAAAAAGCAAGTGTCTTTTAATTCCTTCGCTGTATCACCATCTGCTGACATCTTTGACCCATTGATGATAAAATCTATCATTTCCCCACTTCCTCCAAATCAATTTGCAAAAAAACTGGCAGAGCTAGATGATATAATTTTATTTATATATTTGTTTTATCTTTTGTACCAAGCCAGCTTTTGCACTTCAGCAGCCTCCGCAGCTGTTCATCACCTTCACCCATCAGGGTGTTATCATCTGCACATCTGAGATTGCTGCTACGTCTCCTGTCAGTTTTGACTCATCGCATTCATCTAATCCAGCATTTCACATGATGTAATAATCATATAACGTGAATAAGTAGCGTGATGATATACCGTCTTGTTGTACTCCTTTCCCAAATGAACCAATCAGTTATTACATATTTGGTAATAACTGTTTCTTCTTGTTCTGCATAAAACTTCCTCAGGAGGTAAATAAGGTGACCTGCTATCCCTGTGAAGAGCTTGTTATAGTCCACACAATCAAAGGCTTTAGAGGAGTCAGTAAAATTCTACTTTTCTGGAACACCCTGTGTTTGTCCAGTGGATGTCAGTTTTGATCTGATGCCTCTGCCTCTTGTAAATCCAGCTTGTATTAGTTGGCGATTTTTGGCCCATATATTGCTGGAGTCTAGCTTGCATAATCTTGAGCATTACCTTACTAGCATTTGAAAAAAAAAACTGCAGTTATTTGATAACTAATATGTTATAGGTACATACTAGGCTACTGATCTGTGATGATCTTAAGAAGCCTAGCCTTACATTCTCATGGCTATTTTTAGCCTTTATATTTTGCATACATATAACTCAGACATAGGCCAAAAAAAGATATGCTGGGGCATTTACATATTTTCTGTATTCACCAAGGACAGGGGTGCTAAACTGGGGGTTAATTTGCAGTTACCCATCCATTTGTCCAAATTACATTTGAATACAGTAATAGAATTATACTATCTTATGTGGGGGTGAAAGATAGTAGCTCCATCGAAGCAGTATCCTATATGTCACAAAACTATCCCTTCAACATGCTGTGTTTATTTTGCAAAATATATTGAGATCCCCTGAGCAGCTGTTTATGTTACCATGGACTTGCAAATGAGTAATGGTTCTGACAGGATAGGGTCTCTTGAAGCTCTCTACACAAGGCAGGGGTCATCTTTTATTAGCCATATGATACTGAGAAGAGGGAAAAGACTTTGAAGTGGTCAGGATAGTTTTTATGATTTAGGCCCTTGATTTTTTAGTGAGAAAATGTTGTGGTCATTCCAGTTGTGATAGGTGTTGGGATGGGTACATACGGAAAGGGGAATTACAGTCAATCATTGCAGTTGTGACAGGTGTTTGGATGGGTACATACAGAAAATGGAATTACAGTCAACCATTCCAGTTGTGATAGGTGTTGGGATGGGTACATACGGAAAGGGGAATTACAGTCAATCATTGCAGTTGTGATAGGTGTTGGGATGGGTACATACGGAAAGGGGAATTACAGTCAATCATTCCAGTTGTGATAGGTGTTTGGATGGGTACATATGGAAAGGGGAATTACAGTCAATCATTGCAGTTGTGACAGGTGTTGGGATGGGTACATACAGAAAGGGGAATTACAGTCAATCATTGCAGTTGTGACAGGTGTTTGGATAGGTACATATGGAAAGGGGAATTACTGTCAATCATTGCAGTTGTGACAGGTGTTTGGATGGGTACATACAGAAAGGGGAATTACAGTCAATCATTCCAGTTGTGATAGGTGTTGGGATGGGTACATACGGAAAGGGGAATTACAGTCAATCATTCCAGTTGTGACAGGTGTTGGGATGGGTACATACGGAAAGGGGAATTACAGTCAATCATTCCAGTTGTGACAGGTGTTGGGATGGGTACATACAGAAAGGGGAATTACAGTCAATCATTCCAGTTGTGATAGGTGTTGGGATGGGTACATACAGAAAGGTGGATTACAGTCAATCATTCCAGTTGTGACAGGTGTTTGGATGGGTACATATGGAAAGGGGAATTCCAGTCAATCATTCCAGTTGTGATAGGTGTTGGGATGGGTACATACAGAAAGGGGAATTACAGTCAATCATTCCAGTTGTGATAGGTGTTGGGATGGGTACATACAGAAAGGGGAATTACAGTCAATCATTCCAGTTGTGATAGGTGTTGGGATGGGTACATACGGAAAGGGGAATTACAGTCAATCATTGCAGTTGTGACAGGTGTTTGGATGGGTACATACAGAAAGGGGAATTACAGTCAATCATTCCAGTTGTGATAGGTGTTGGGATGGGTACATACAGAAAGGGGAATTACAGTCAATCATTCCAGTTGTGACTGGTGTTTGGATGGGTACATACGGAAAGGGGAATTACAATCAATGATCAGCCTAATGAGTACCACGTACAGCAGAACAATCACATTCCTGGATCTGCACTTTTTGAATTGGAGTATACATGGATCTTTTCCAATCTAATGCCCATTGTCTTGCTTTCCAAATTTGCCAGCAGATTCATGGCAGCACTGTAACGTCATAATTTTGCAGGATTTTAACCAATTCACTTGGAATAGTGCCACTTCTTGTGGCCCACTATGCACAAGGCTCCAGGACCCATTTAGGTTCATAAGTGTGTACTAGGCTAATGGCCCTGGAGCCTTTACAAGCCTAGCCCCAGAAAATTGCCCAGGCACCGAGCCACCTGATGTTAGTTCACAGTACCCCTATCCAGTAGGGCAACTGGAGTGATCCCTGGGGTGAACTTTCTGTTACCCAATTCACTCATCAAGATTTCACTTGAAGAGGGCCAGCAAGGTGCTCTGCATGACATGAATGGGAAGCTTATGCCAGAGTATTGGCAGTTTTTGGGAAATGAACCTGTCCCTCCAGCATGCTCTGTTAATTGTGGTAATAAGGTTGTGATCTCTGGAGTGTGTAGCACAGGGGTATTGGGATTTCTTTAGGTGTAGCATTTCAAGTAGGGCTGGGTCGGACATGGCTTTGTAAGTCAAGCAGAGATCACCTCTAAGTAGATGATAAGAGACTGAGAACAGCTGACGTTTCTTGAGTCTGTCCATGTAGGACATGTGATGTGAAGTTGTTCTATCTTGCTTTCATTCTCACTGATGGGTTCGGAGGTGATCCTCAGCTCTGACTCGACTAAATGCAAAAGCTTGAGGTCTTCAACTAGATCAAGGCTTACTCCCAATCCCATGATGCACTGGTGCTTCCCTCAGATCTCATTTGCTGCTGCAACAGATCGGGAGTTCTTCGACAGCTCTGGCCAGTATAAGTTTGATATTTGATAAAAAAGTGTTAGTTTAGCTTAGTAGTTAGTTTGTAGTAGTTTAGCTTAGTAGTTAGGTAGTTTTTTCTTCCTCACATTAATAACTTGCTTAGCTTTAAATCTTAGTGTGTGTGTGTGTGTGTGTGTGTTTTGCTAGATGTTAGTGGCCATTGTTTTCTACGCCATTTATTTCTACAACCCGTTTAAGTTAGATGGTTGTTTAAATAGTGAATTCTCCCTACCCTATAGTGTGTTTAGCTTAAGCCCAGGTTTTTAGGGTAGTAGTTAGTTTTTTATACTGTGTGTGTTGTTCTTATAATATTGTAGTAGTTACAGCCCTGTGTTTTTATTAGGGCTATCTTATTGATAGTTTCTGCCATGTCTCAGCAAGAGAAAGCTAAATCTGGTTTTAAAAAGTGTGGACAAAAAATGTCGATAACAGATGGTCACATAGAATGTGTTTACTGTTTAGGTGAGGTCCACCTACAGAAGAATTGCGCCATCTGTCACTCCTTTAGTTTTCCTTTTCTTCACAAACGTAGGAGCAAACTAATAGCTAGAGGATTATTGAAGTCCTCTTTCCAGGAATCTTTAGATAAGGACAAACCGGACAAGCCCTTAAAATCCCCCAAGACTCTGTCTTCCAAATCATCTTCTGGGTCAGAGCCGAAAAAGGGTTCATCGACCTCTAAACCAAGTCAGACTGACACCTTGGCTCCTTTGCTTTTGGAACTGGAGGTTGTTGTTCATAGGAGCTGGTCCCTAATATTGGAGCAGGTATCTCCTACTTTAAAATCTCCAATCCTGCAATCAGTGGCTTCTTCTATAGCTTCTTCCCGGTCCTCAAGACTATCTGATAAGGATGTGGATCGAGTGGTGCAGAGGCTTCTGCAGACACCAGCACTAGGAAAAATTTTGTCAGGGCCGACCCCTGAGGCTTCAGAACCAACTACGACCCAGCCCATGACTATTGTTCCTCCTCCGATTTGACCCTAGGTTTTGGAGCCGGAGTGTTCAGAGCTGATGATTGCAGAACTGTTGGAGCCGACACCCTTCCCGGGCCTGTCGGTTCCGACTACTCTCACTTCTTCGGTGCCGACCTTAGAGTCTAGGAGCCAGCACTTACTGGTCGGGTCTAGAGATGATAGTCGTTCTGATCTTTCAGTTCCAACTTTGCCTCTTGGAGTGTCGGCTCGGGTGAGTTTGGCATCTACCTCAGGCTCAGATCCCACCGCTTTGGTGCTGCAGAGACTGCCTGTTTCTACGGATCCAGAGGTCTCTTCGTATCAGAGCTGGGGAGGGCCTTCAATGCCATGACAACAGTGTTGTCCCCTTGAGAATCCACATCATCGGTACCAGCAACCTCCTCCCCTAAAGCACCTGTGTCTGCCTCTGCTTCACTGATGCCTCAAAAGCGTAGAGACCCAGAGCCTCAGGTCACCCCATTGGGTTTGCCCTGCTCTTCCGGAACCTCCTCAGAAGCTCCTACTGAGGAGTTTCCCAGGAACAGGCTTTGCAAGAGGAAGTATCTGGACTCCCCACAGGAATCCATAACATCGGATACTGACTTAGATGAGTCAGAAGGGTGCCCACGGTCCCCCTCTGAAGATATCTCCTTCAGTGATATCTTGAAAATACAGAAACAGAGGGGTGGCTGGAAGCCCATTAACCCTACTGATGATGAGTCAGTACTCCTGAAAGCTTTCGTGTCTCAGCCCTCCACCTCTTGGGTGACTCTGCCTTTTGATAAACTGATAGATCTTGTTTCTCAAAAGGTGTGGGAGTCCCCGGATACCATGGAACCAGTCCCTCGGAGGCCTAACAAACGCAAAACATCACCCCTTGACAAGACCTTCCTTATCAAAGGAGTACCTGTTGATGCTATGGTGGTGGTGGCAGCCACCAAAAAGGAGTTGTCAGAGACTTTTGCATCTGTTCATCCTCCTAATAGGGATTTTAGGATCATGGACAGATACGGAAAGCGCATGTTTAGTTCAGCAGCCTTTGCTCTTCGATCCCTGAACTATCTTACACATTTTACTAGACTACACAGAGATCTCCTTAAGGAGTTGGGAGATACTCTTCAGGGTGCAGTAGCTGCGGGGGTCTCAGATAAGGTAACCTCCCAGCTTGCTACCCTAAATTCCCTTATAAACTCTTCCATGCATCTGATTTTGTATTCAGCTGATGGAATGAGCAGAGCAGTGGGTTCAGGAATTGCTCTTAGGAGACACTCCTGGATGCATTTATGTTCCTTTGCAGAGACCAATAAGTCATCCTTTGTTAACACCCCCCCTTTGATGGTTCTTCCCTCTTTGGACCGAAAGTGAAGGAAATGCTTACCAGGTGTGAGCAAGATGGAAATACTCTGTCTGCTGTAGGAGTCCGTTTTTCCACTCCTACTAGACCTTATCCTAAAGGTCGAAAAAGTGGGAAGATGTGGTTCCATAAATCCCAAGGACCTTTCTTTGACACATGTGGTGAAACCCCCTCTAGAGGCAGAGGAGGGGTAATAATGGAAGACACCGTCCACACGGCAGAGGGGGCCCACAGAATCAGGGCGACAGAGATCAGTTCTTTGGAAAGCCCTATCACCACAACTGAAAGGAGGCCCGTATGTCCACCTCTGGAGGCAGTCGGGGGATCCTTATGTTTGCACCCAGACACCTGGCTAAAAATAACAAATGACCATTGGGTACAAAGTGTAATATCCAGACAGTATTCAGTTCCCTTTGCCACCCCTCCACCCCTTGTGAGGAGAATCCCGGACATTCCACCCTGTCACAGGGAACGAGCAACCGTAGAAATTGCAAGGTTGCTAGAAAGAAGAGTCATCCAGTCAGTCCCAGCAGAAGAGAGAGGATCCGGAACTTTCTCAAGGTTCTTTTTAGTTCCAAAGAAAACAGGGGACTGGAGACCCATTTTGGATCTCAGCAGATTGAACAAATTTGTCAAAGAACAAAGTTCCAGATGGTCACGCTACAGTCTATACTTCCCTTTCTAGGGAAAGACAGTTGGATGTGCTCAGTAGATCTCCAGGATGCGTACTACCACATAAAAATGGCCAGACCATCCAGGGATCATCTGTGCTTTCGGCTGGGGGCCAGTCATTATCAGTTTCGAGCTCTGCCCTTTCGTCTCACTACAGCCCCCAGTGTGTTCACCAAATGCATGGCAGTAGTTATGGCTCACCTGTGATGCTTAGGATTCCAGGTGTTTCCATATCTAGACGACTGGCTCCTCACTGCCACCACCGAGCATCAGCTCATACAAGCAAGGGATACAGCCTTAAATCTTTGCAGTCAATTGGGCATTACTATAAACTCAGAAAAATCTGCCTTATCGCCATCCAGATTTACCATTTTTATAGGAGCAGATCTCGACACCATCTCTATGACCATAAAGCTCCCAACAGAAAGACTTTGGGTCCTTCAACAACAAGTCCTGAATGTCATCTCAAAACAAAAAGCCCCAGCTTCAGCAGTGCTCAAAATATTAGGGATAATGGCAGCAGCAATTATTGGCATTCCTTTCGGTTGAATGCATATGCGTATACTGCAATGACTCCTGTTCACACAATGGCCCCTTCAAGAACTTTCAATGTCACACCCGATTATAATAACGAATGCATGCAAGAAGGATCTTCACTGGTGGCTGACTTCTCCTCAAGTAACAATAGGACACCCCTTTATTCTACCCACTCTTATTGCCACTGTGACCACGGATGCCTCCCTGATAGGGTGGGGGAGCATTTTCAGGGAAGGACAGCCCAAGGTACTTGGGAGAAACATGAGGTTCATCTGTATATCAATGTCCTAGAGATGAGTGTGGTACTTCTAGCATTGCAGTCCTTTCAGTGCTTTCTTCCTCTAGGGACTATTGCAATTCAGCCAGACAACATGTCAGTGGTCTGGTACATAAACAAACAAGGAGGAACCAGATCCTGCCCCCTATGTCGAGAGGCCCTGAGAGTATGACAGTGGGCAACATCCACCCAGCGCTTTCTGATAGCAACGCATATCCTGGGGAGATCCAATGTGATAGCAGACAAACTGAGCAGAGCAATTTTGTTGCCTCACAAGTGGTCCCTGAAAGAAGTAGTGGAAAGGATATTCCACAGATGGGACCAGCCTTGCTACAACCTCTTTGCAACTCCCACCAACACCAAATGCTGCAACTACTTTGCCCTAATCCCCACTCTGGGGGATACCCCAAGGGAAGTGCTAGTACATGATTGACCCCCGGGTCTCCTTTATGCTTTTCCCCCATTCCCCCGATACCCAAATTTCTACAGAAAGCCAAGACTCTTGGAAGGACCATTATTTTAATAGCCCCTTATTGGCCTCATCAGATTTGGTTCCCCTTCCTGCAGCCTCATCTACGGGAAGACCCTTGGATCCTGGACCCAGTTCCAGATCTTCTGATTCATTCATCAGGGGTTCTTCATCCTGCACTTCATACCCTCAGATTGACAGCTTGGCTGCTCCATTTCCAAGAATAGCCAGGTTTCTGAATCTTTCACCTGCAGCTCTGAGCATCCTAACATCTTCTCATAAATCATGTACCAGGAAGTTATACCTTAGTAAATGGACAAGATTTTCCATATGGGCATCCCAAAACAATGTTGACCCATATTTGGCTTCAATTTCTTCTATTCTAGAGTTTTTGACCAAGCTTTTTAATGAAGGAGCAGCTGCAGCAACCATTAGAGTTCAATTGGCAGCAATTTCTAATTTTTATATTGGCGATTAAGGGGCTCCTATCATGTCCCATAGACTGTTTAAAGCCTTTCTTAAAGGTACTATCCATTTGAGACCACCTATCAGATCCCCAGCTACACCATGGAACCTAATCTTGTTCTTTCAAGAATCATCTTACCCCCCCTTGAACCAGCCCCATCTTGTGACCTGAAATACTTATTGTGGAAGACCATTTCTCTAGTATCTATTACTTCTGCTCGAAGGGTTTCAGAATTACATGCATTGTCCATTAAACCCCAATGCTTGATTTTTCACAATGACAGAGTATAGCTGAGGAGAAATCCGTCATTTTTACCTAAGGTTTGTTCAGAGACAAACCTCAACCAGACTATAGAATTACCTGTTTTTTTCCCAAAATATACCAATAAGATGGAACATATGCTGCACAAACTTGATGTCCATAGGCAACTTCAATTCTCTTTAGACAGGACTAAGGACTTTAGGAAATCGGAACAGCTCTTTGTTTCCTTTTCAGATTCAAAGAAGGGTACTCCTGTGGTAAAAACCATGTTGTTAAAATGGTTATCAGATTGCATTTCCTTTACATATAGCTCTGTGCACATGTCACTAAATCATAAAGTAAAGGCCCACTCAACTAGAGCTGTTTCCACATCTTTAGCCTTTCTGGCCAAGCTACCCATAGATTCCATTTGTGCAGCAGCCACATGGTCTACACCTCATACCCTTATCACTCATTACAAATTGGATAGGGCCTCCAGGGACAGGGCCTCCTTTGGTTCCATGGATCTGAGGAATATACTTCCATGAGCCACCCAAGAAAGATGGTGCTTGGGACACTAACCCATCAGTGAGAATGAAGGCGAGATAGAACAACTTCACATAAAGAAGTTATGTACTCACCATTACGTTCCATGTGAGTTGTTCATCTCACCTTCATGCTTACGTCCCATCCACCAAGCCCCCTACCAAGAATTCTTGAGGACCAGGAAGTTGAGAAAAATCTTGGTGATATTTAATCCTTAGCTACTGTATTATTGTGTCTTCCTACCAGGGTATTTATTTATCAGTATAGTTGGCTGCAAACAAGATCTGAGGGAAGCACCAGTGCATCATGGGATAGGGAGTAGGCCTCAAGCTAGTTGAAGACCTCGAGCTTTTGCATTTTGCCGAGTCGGAGCCGAGGATCGGCTCTGAACCTATCAGTGAGAATGAAGGCGAGATAAACAACTCACATGGAATGTTATGGTGAGTACATAACTTCTTTTTTAAGGCCTAGGATCTTTTTTGTGAGGTACTTTTGTTGCCTCTCCAGCTGTTGTAGGTGTCTGGGTGGGTACATGCCAAATGGGGTGTTATATTCGATGATTGGTGGTCTAATGAGGGATGAGTAGACAGGGATGATGACCTTTTTCTTCCTGGATGCGAAACCTTTGGTTATAAGATGTGTCACACAGAAGGACTTTCTGACCACAGTGGCAATGTGGTGGTCGAAGGTGAGGTGGCTGTCGACCTGGATGCCCAGAATTCTTATGGCCCCTTCAATGTTCAGTGGGCTCCCATCAATGTGGCAATTCGTGGGAACTGAGTTTTTTTCCAAAGGGGATGATAATACATTTTTTGGTGTTAAGCTTCAGGCCATGGTTCCGACACCAGTCTTTGGTCTCAGAGAGGCCCTTTTGTAGGATGTCTGCATCATTTAGGGAGTTGATAATGACTCCTAGCTTGCAGTCATCAGTGAACTTGGTCAGCCAGAGTCCTTCTGTGTTGGCCTGGACTTCTGAGAAGTAGATGCCAAACAAGAGAGGGCCCAGGACCGATTCCTGTGGGCCTCCACTCATGACTGGTCGACAGTCTGACTTGGAATCCCCAACTTTCACTCTGTGGGTCTTGTCTGTGAGCCAATTTGCAACCCACCTAGTGATGTAAGGGTTGATGCCTAGTTTGCTGAGTTTATCAATGATATCTGAGTGGGAAATGGCATCAAAAGCCTTGGCCAGGTCGAGGTAGGCTGTATGCACTGCCTTAGCCTCATCCACAGCCTTGGTGACTGCCTGGAAGAAGTCAACCAGGTTCAGCAGGCAGGATCTCCCCTTGACAAAGCCAAACTGTGTGGGGTCAAGAGTTTGGAGAGTGCCTATATCTTTGTTAAGCAGATCCATGATGATGCGCTCCATAGCTTTGCATACCAGACTCATCAGGCTAATGGGGCAATAGTTACCATGGTCTGTAGTTGCTCCCCCTTTATGGAGCAGGATGACTGTAGCAGTGCACCATTCATAAGGGACATAGCCTGAAGTAAGGCTGTGATTGAACAGTGCGCACAGATGTGGGGTCAGTTCATTTTGTAGCTCATGTAGGATGCAGCCAGGGATATTATCAGGTCCCATGGATGCTGTATTCTTGGCTTTGGACAATGCAGCTTTTACCTGTGCCGCAGAAATGGTGGGTACCAAGCTTTCTTCTAATATTGTGATAGGGCTCTGGGGGGGGTAAAGTTGGCACTGAATTTGTTGGCCATTATGTTGGTTGTAGCTGTTGGCTCAATATAGGAGGTACCATTGTGCAATTACTCAGAGCAAATCTAGGTATTGCCTTGGAGGTTTTTGATATAGCTGTAGAAGGCTTTGTGGTTGTTTTTGGCGTCAGCTGCAATTCTGGCTTAATAGCTGGCTTTAGAGGATTTGATAAGGGATCTTAGCTTTTTGTTGAGACTGATAAGGGAGGTTTTCCAGTCTTGTGACTTTATTTTTTTCTGCAACAGTTTTTTCCCCCTGTTGTAGAGTTTATTGATGGCTGAGGGCCAGCAGATAGGCTTCCTTTTTTTGGAGGAGAGTGTCTTAGTTTTATTTGGCATGGCAAGGTCCATGAATTTATGTACGTGCTTGTACAGTGCATTGGTGTATGATTCTGCAGTCATGCAGCTATTTTCCATTGGCATGGGTGCCACTTCTGTTTTTATAAGCCCAAACTCGGCTTTAGAGAAGTTTTTCAGGGTGGTTACCATAGCAGGGGTTATAGGTGAGATGGAAATTTCCATTGTGACCAGTTTGTGGTCAGATTTAACCAGGGAGGAATTGACTATAGGTTTGGAGCAATGGTCTCCCATGTTGGTGATAACCAGGTCGAGGATATTGCTTCCTCTAGTGGCGGTCAGAATGAGCTGGTCCAGGGCATTGGAACTGATAAATTCCATAAAGTGTTAGGCCTGTACATTTGTACTTGAATAGTTTTCCCAGTTGATGGAAGGGTAGTTGAAGTCACCCAGTATGAGAGTATTGGGTTGGACCTTGATAGACTCTAGGGTGCTTAGGAACTTGGAGTGAGAGTCTAGGGACATGTTTGGGGTTCTGTAGCAGGCTATGACTTGTATCACTGTCTTACCAGTGTTAGTTGTACCTGAAGTATCTAGGATGCATTATGCTGGACTACCAGTCTAGAGGTGTGAGCACCCTTTAAGAATATGGAGACACTATCACCTTTGGAGCTTCCAGCTGTATTCTGGGTCTGAAAGGTATGAAATTAGTTGTAGCCTGGGAGCACAGGAGCACTTTCTGCCTCTTTAAACCAGGTCTCCATTACAGCACAGATGTCATTCTCCATTTTGAGGAGAGCTTCGAGTGAGTGCATTTTGAGATTTAGACTTCTAGCACTAAACAGCATGACCCTCAGATTACATTTGTTTGTAGCTGTTATGGTGGAGTTTTGGTCTTTGGAACACTGCCTTAAAAGGCACTATAGGGGTGGCAAGAGCCTTAGCCAGTACCTGGAATCCCAGGGTTGACAGATGCAGGCTGTCTCTGGGCATCGAGGTCTGTCGACCATGTTTTCCCAGGTAGACAGATACTGGATCCCCTTAGAATGACCCTTAGCCAATTGTTGAAGTCAATCATTTTCTGCTCATACTGCGGTATCATTCTGGGTGATGGTAGAATACTGCTCAGGGCTAGGGTCACACCTGCCTGGGCCACATAATACGAGAGCTCCATCACATCTCTTTTCATGTAGTCCAGGGAGGTACGTCTCAGGTCATTCACACCCACATGGACAATGACTGAGTCATATTTGTACTTGTTGTGGGGTGACCTGAGTGCATGTGTTATGTGGCAGATCCTGGCACATGACAGACAACTGACTGTCACCTTCTCCTTTTTCAACCTAGTGAGTGGGACATCAGTGTGCCTCACAAATGAGTCTCCTATGATTAGTACATTGGGCAAAGTGTTTTGACTTAAGGGCTTAGGTTGAGGAGCACACAGTGGTGGTGAGCTTTACTTTGTTGGATGTCTGCTTCTGGATTAAAGAGCTTATGATCCTATGTATTAGTGGCGGTGTGGCCCTTTTAATTTAATTCTTCTGCATATTTTTGATATCTGTTCTTAATATCTTCTGCTTCATTTAGGTCCTTCCCAACTTTGTATTTTATTTATTTTCTGCATCATCCTGTGGCTCCATAGTTAGTGCCCCACATCCACTACTGGGACTACCAGCCACTTTCTTAGCCAT
Organism: Protopterus annectens; assembly: GCF_019279795.1. Classification (NCBI taxonomy): domain Eukaryota; kingdom Metazoa; phylum Chordata; order Ceratodontiformes; family Protopteridae; genus Protopterus; species Protopterus annectens. The sequence continues at coordinate 1,884,371,488 of NC_056729.1, forward strand.
GGATGGACCTCATAGGGCTGAGGCTGACGTGGAATGTAAGGGTGTCCTGGAAGGGTTGCCCATTCACATCTGTTGGGGGTCCATATGTTGCCCTACCGCTGTTACTTTTGGTTCCTTCTTTTACATCCGAGAGAGTGTGAGCAGTGGTGACGTGTGGTATATCACCCCCATCTCTGCAGCAGCTGAACCTTATCCCCACACTGTCTCTCTTCCTTTGGCATGTACCTCCTAGTGTAATTACCAGTCACCACCATAGATAGCCACAGGAGATGCCCATGGAATTACCCACCCACCAGGGATGGTAGCGCCCATCTCTCTCTCTGCTGCTCCATCAGACATCTAAGCCATTAAGTGGATCTGGGTTACCTGGGCTGCAGTCAGGGCTTTATCCCTCTATGCCATCTTTTATGTCATCCTTTCTATATTGTACTTGGAAATTTCCCATATTTCATCATTCTTTTTGAACAGATGCTCATTATATTGATCAATGCTGGGGCAGCCTTAGCTATATGGGTTTATATCTTGCCAAGCGTATAACAGCCAGATAGCTTCAAAGCTTCATGGCACCTTCCATATACCCAAACTGTCAGGCAGTTCAAGCTGAGCAGAATAAAAGACAGATTTGGATGTGAAGCCCTTCAGAGCTTTACCGTTACCAAAGAGTATACACCTCTGAACTTAACTGGTGAACAAAAGCAATAAATAATATATCATCCCTTCTACCTGTCACCCTGGGAGTCCCTCAGGGCTCTATTCTAGGCCCACTTTTTTTTTCTCTTTTTATTAACGACCTGCATGTAGCAATCCCACAAGCCACCTGCATTCAATATGCAGATGATTCAACATTAATTTGCTCAGCAAGCTCACCATCTGCACTACATTCCCTGACTCAGAATGTATTCAACACAGTTGAAACATTGTTCACAAAACGTTGTCTCCTTCATAATGCTAAGAAAACCAAGCTCCTTCTCTTTACACCCTCCAATAAGTCTACCCCAATTGATTTCTCTGTCATTTCCAATAACCGCACAATCATACACCCTGACTCTACAACCAAACTGTTAGGAATTACTATTGATAACAACCTTACATTTGATAGTCACATAAAGAACACCATTAAAATGTCAACAGGAAAATTGGCTCCTTATATCGAATCAAAACTTTCTTAACTGCAACAGCTAAAACCAAAATTGCTCATTCCCATTTAATTTCTACTCTTCTTTATGCCTCTCCCAAATACACTAACCTCAAAAAGAATAACCTTGTCAAACTAGAGCATGCCTATAACAGCATCG